>NC_056430.1:44315185-44915185 GCF_018296145.1 Oncorhynchus tshawytscha
GTTGCTCTTATATTCAGTAGTTCCTTCCGACTGTATGTAATGAAACCTAAGATTACCTGGGGTACCAATGTAAGAAATATCACGTAAAAAAAAAATACTGCATAGTTTCCTAGGAACGCGAAGTGAGGTGGCCATCTCTGTCGGCACCGGATTAAGGTTAGGGTTAGGTTTTAGGGTAGGTACGTACCAAGGATTCCAGATGGCACTAACTGTGGGAGAAGTTACAGGGCGGAAAGAAAGGTGGAAGGGGTTAAGGATGTTAAAGAAAGTTGGTCCCGCTTTAAACTATGTTCAGCTTCATAAATGTGGCATAACTGTGAGACATAATCACCAATGTCAATGTGACATAACCCACTATGTCGAATATGATACAAACTTGTGTTTTATAAAGGGTGACATGTTGTGCTGAAGGATGCACACTCTTCAACGCAAGTCATGTTAGTCACATTACACCTCATTTCTTTCCCAGACACTTCCGCCAAAATGCACAGAAGGTCTGGTGGATAATGCTGAGCGATTAGTGCTTTTTGAGGGTGGTTCGATTCGATTATTAGAAGATAATCTGTCACTCCCTGATCTGTTTCACATGTCTTTGTGATTGTCTCTACCCACCTCCAGGTGTCACCCGTTTTCCCCATTAGTCCTTGGGTATTTATTCCTGTGTTCTCTGGTTGTCTGTTGCCAGTTTGTCTTGTCATGTTAAGTCAACCAGTGTGGTTTTCCATGCTCCTGCTTTTTCTTATCTCTCTTTTGCTAGTCATCCCAGTTTTGAACCTTGCCTGCCTTGACTCTGAACCCGCCTGCCTGAACAAACTGCCTGCCCTGACCTCGAGCCTGCCTGCCACTCTGTACCTCCTGTACTCTGACCTTGTTAATGATATTTTGCCTGTCCACGACCATTCTCTTGCCTGCCCCTTGGATTATAATAAATATCAGAGACTCAAACCATTGGCCTCCTGTGTCTGCATCTGGGTCTCACCCTGTGCACTTATATAATCATGGTTTTCGATGTTGTATTACAGTATGTGGGGTTGAATGGTGTAACAACACAGAATGAAACAATTCATAAAAGTCCCATGATGGTAGTGACTGCCAATTACTGCTTATCATTTATTAACCATAATTTATTCACATTACTTCAGTTTAATAAAATATTTCAGTTGTTGTGTATATTACATTTGTTTTATCTAACCTCTATAAAGATGCTGCCTATGCTGTCTGACAAAATCACTATTTTGTAGTTCTTCAAAGTAAATAAGGCATACTTTTAGGACTGCTGAATACCAACTATCAATCACTTATATCATCATGTAATTTCAGGTAGAGATAGCGTACGAAGCAACAGCTACTCTCTTTATCACCTCACAATCACGCATCCTTGTCTCTTCCAAAGCAGGCATAAAAGAAAGACAGAAGTAGATGCACAATGGATTATGGTAATTGTAGTTAATTACCACGTTTTATGTGCTAACCTATGTAGAATATTAGTCTGCTTGAAACTACAACTCCCTACTACATCACACAGTTCAGGCTGGATCTGTTTAATCTCTAGAGAAACTGTGCAATGTGCACATTGAGCTCGCAGAAAAAAACAAGAACGAAATGGAATTCAAATAATTGAACTGACGTCGGTCACATAGCAAGCCACACCGTGGGGTGCTGGGTCCAGTCAGGTCTTCGACACAACAATATAACAGACCATACTGTGGGGTGCTGGGTCCAGTCAGGTCTTCGACACAACAATATAACAGACCATACTGTGGGGTGCTGGGCCCAGTCAGGTCTTCGACACAACAATATAACAGACCATACTGTGGGGTGCTGGGCCCAGTCAGGTCTTCGACACAACAATATAACAGACCATACTGTGGGGTGCTGGGCCCAGTCAGGTCTTTGACACATTCACGCAACCAACAAAATGTTGGCACCATTGTAACAGGTTGTAATCAAGCCCTGGTCTCCAGCATGGGAACAGAAGAGGAATACCTGGTGCAGTAGTCTCAGGGTTGGACTCCTCCAAATCATCTTGGCTCTGACACTTACACAAGCACAACCTTTGTAGGTCCATTGATTCATTTAAATACCTCTCACACCCTACAGTAACCTGTGGATCATGAGAGAACCTTCATAAATCAGCAGAACGTTAGTAACCTATTTATTGAAACTTCATGTAGTGTCCTGTAATACCTTGTTTGAAGTGAGACCCTTTAGGTCATTAATAACACATCCATAAAGGCTTAATGATGTAAATACAAATGTATTAACACAAGACAATTATCACTAACAGCTAAAACAAATAAACATTAAAGACATGTTTAAACATACATTTCCTTTTTTTATAACAATACAATTACATATATATATTTTTTTTTAAGTCCAACAATGCAATTACATTGAACATTACACAGGGCTGTGAATAATGTAGCTGGTCCCTGAGCTGCCTCTCTGCCTGCTGGAGGTACTGCATGTTGGTTCCAACCTTAAAAGTAACAACAAAGACAGTTAACCTGCTAACTGTATGCACACCATTAGGAAATGCCTTTGTCACACCATCTGTACAAGGGTATTTCTGTTCTGCACTAGAAATACTCTAAATGGGGAGATGGGAAACTCCATTCGATTCATATTATTCTATTCCTCTTTCTTTTACAAATCTCATGACATAACTATGAGTTGTGACTGAATGAGTCGTGACTGACTTTAATTTAGCTAAGCCTGCTAGCTGGCTAAATTGTGTTATGTGCTACCTAGCAATTGCTGTGAAGTCACCCAAATTATTTGAAATAACGAGGTAGCTAACTCTTAACTACTACAAATTCAAGTAAATTGTACAAATAAAGGTTAACTTGTTCATTTATCAATGTCCAGTGGCATCACAAGTGGGCATTTGATTTGCTAACTCATCACATTTCTGCTTACTGCACTACAGATAAAAAGGGCATCTACTTTACACAAAAAAATTATAATCTCAAAAGTCATTCACTGATGTGGTTTAAGCATGTTGTGAACACATAAAATCAAATGTTATTTTTTATATATTAAAACAGTGTGAAAAATGGGGAAAACCCAGAAAAAATTGGGGATATCCGAAAGGAGAAAATTGAATAAATAAAATAATAAAAAATACAGATTTTAAAAGGCCCTACCAATGCATTTTGGGGAAAGTTGAGGTCAGGTTCAATATTGTGTCACGTTCATCATAACAATGAGACCAAGGTGCAGTGTGATAAACTAACAAAACGACCGTGAAGCTATAAGACACGAGTGCTGACATGCAACTATACATAGACAATAACCCACAAAACCAAAATGGAAAATGGCAACCAATTCAGGCCACCATAGACCTACATTACCTAGACATAAAAAAAAAACATAGATATACAAAAACCCTAGACAGGGAAAAACACACATATCCAACCTCGTCACAGCCTGACCTGACTAAAATAATACATAAAACATAGATAACTAAGGTCAGGGTGTGACATATTGTCTACGCACCCAAGGGGGAAAGAGGTTTGGCCATCCTAGAAATGTTTAAAGTAACATAATATAATATATACAATTTAGCAGACGCTTTTATCCAAAGCAACTTACAGACAAGCGTGTATAGATTTTTACGTATGAGTGGACCCGGCAATAGAACCCACTATCCTAGCATTGCAATGCTCTACCAATGCTTTTTGAAGCCTCAATTTAATATGATTTGTAAAGCCTTTATTAAGCAGTGCTTATGCCACCCTTTATAAAGCACATATTTATGTCATATTTGACATAGTGGGTTATGTCAAACAGTTATGCCACATTTATAAACCCTTTATATAGAATGGCATACTGTTCTAGATGATTTGTGACATCTTTATATAGTGTTAATGAAGGTTTTATGACTCCTTTATAAGCTGCACGCCATTTAACCTCTTGCGATGAGCAATCCCGGATCCGGGATCGTAATCATAGCCTCAAATGAATTAGTATAACGCAGCGGACATAAATACCCCTAGAAACTTTTCCTATTCATGAAAATCGCAAATGAAATGAAATAAATATATTCAAACACAAGCTTAGCCTTTTGTTAACAACACTGTCATCTCAGATTTTCAAAATATGCGTTACAGCCAACGCTAGACAAGCATTTGTGTAGGTTTATCATGGCATAATGCTATGCTAGCTCTGCTGGCAGCAGGCAACATTTTCACGAAAATAAGAAAAGCAACCAAATTAAATCATTTACCTTTGAAGAACTTCCGATGCTTTCACTCAGGGGACTCCCAGTTAGATAGCAAATGTTCCTTTTTTCCAAAAATATTATTTTTGTAGGCGAAATAGCTCCCGTTTATTCATCATGCTTGGCTGAGAAATCGACCGGAAAATGCTACCATTACAACGCCAAACTTTTTTCAAAATCAACTCCATAATATCGACAGAAACACGGCAAACGTTGTTTAGGATCCATCCTCAAGGTGTTTTTCACATATATATTCGATAATATATCCGTCGATGCATAGTCGAGCATCTTTTCGTGACAAAATATCTTGTTTAAAACGGGAACGTTTTTCACGCAAAAATTGTAATAGCGCCCCCTAATGCATAACTGGTTAAAGTGGGTTCAAAAGGAAATGTTTTGGAGGAAGGTCTAAGGTTAGATAAATCAGGGACTAGAGGCTCTCCTAGTAAGTAAAGACCACTATCACGCCCACACACACTTGCACAAGCACACATAGTCTCCACTATACTCAATGTGTGCTTGTGAAAGTGTGTGGGCGTGATAGTGGTCTTTACTTACTAGGAGAGCCTCGTGTCCCTGATTTATTTATATAACCTTTAACCATATTGACTCAGAGAAACATACAGTGCACATTCATACATTGATAGATACATACAGGTACTGGTACACATTGCAAATGCCTCACCTGAAACATTGTACATTCACCTACCTTCACACCCAAGCAATAAGAACATGTGAGCACACCCTGAGTCCATGAATGGAATAAGATAGGGGAGCATAGGACATGAGTCCTTTGGGAGTCATGACATACATCACTGGGAAAACATCTCTAGCGGCCTATCAACATATCTTGCAGTTTTATATGCCAAGCTCCATGGCTAACTCCAATGGCTAAATCCCATACACTAACTCCCATGGCTAACTCATCAGCTCCCAATGCACAGCAAAGCACAGTACACGTACCATAGTTTCACACGCTAACGCTAGCTGGCAGCTCTTCAATTCTAATTCCCAATGCACAGCAGCAGCAGCAGCAGCACGAACACATAGGCCCGCTATCACAAGCTTACTCAATCAAACCATAGAGTATATTACAGCGTCACATGTTAGCGCCCATAGCTAACAATAATTCCCCATGCACAAAACAGAATGCTATTGTGTTCCAGGCCAGGCACACAGCACACACAGCACAGCAGGCTCTATCTTCCCGTTGGCTGTGCAGCGACTGCAGCATGAAGCATTGCTGTACCCAGAGGGAATGCACTGGATTATTGACAGAGTTCTGCTCCTAAACATGCTCATGCTTCAGCTTAGATTCTCCTCTCAATTACAGCTGCAGCAGTGTGCAATAAGAAACACCCTTTGCATCTCTGTCACACACACATGCACACACACAAACACGTACACAGTCGTATAAACAGCCAGAGTCCTTCCCTTCCACATTGAGTAAATTGTTTGTTGTGTTGCCGACTGAGATGGATTAATGACATGGCTAAAGTGAAGTAGGCTGAGACAGCAACTACATCTGCAGCATAACATACAAAACACCTTTTTGTTTAAACATGCTATTCACATTCCACATTCATGACTCGCAGTCAGCAGTCTGAATTGATATGCAGTAAAAGGGCTCATGGCTGCGTTTCATTCCAGAAAATGTATTCCCCTCCCCGGTCGTCATTCACTCCACACATTAGATCTAAGATGGCTCGATAGATAAGCAATTGCTTCACCTAGTATATCACTGTCATGGTTCTACTTTATTGCATAGTCGGCCATGTTGCTTTCACAGACCTATC
The DNA here is from genome assembly GCF_018296145.1 of Oncorhynchus tshawytscha. NCBI lineage: Eukaryota > Metazoa > Chordata > Actinopteri > Salmoniformes > Salmonidae > Oncorhynchus > Oncorhynchus tshawytscha. The sequence continues at coordinate 44,321,204 of NC_056430.1, forward strand.
TATGAGTGATCTGTGATGAAATGAAAAGAGAAAACACATGGTCTTGCCTTCTTTGCACTAACAGCTGCACGGTAACACTTTCTATGGAGATCTCAGGGCCCGGGCTACATGCATGAATAGTAGCGATGCCAAGCCGTGTGCGTCGTGGGGCAATCCTGTTTTGACGTGTGTGTGTGTCCATGTGTGTGTGTGCATGTGTGTGTGTATGTTTGCGTTCCACACAGAACAATATCAAGAATGAATCACTCAGAACGACAATGTTTAAGCGGATTTGCATAGCATTTACTGGAGTGGAACCTGAACGTGTGTGAGGCTATGAGCTGTCACTGTGATGGGGGACCTGGACGCCTAAGCGTGTGTTTAGTATGACAGCAGTCGATAACACACATGTTCTAATTTGCCCCTCACATGTTGGGTTGTGGTGGCGTGTGTCAGTGGGAGGACACGATGCGTGAATAACAGAAGAGACAGTCTCTCTGTGTGCCTACATACACACATATATACACACACACACTGGTGCCAGTGACAGATGCTGATTACCATACAAAGGAGCTGAGGTCCTTTGTGTTAACTCATTGTGCTAGATGTGATAAAGTTGTGGCTGAGATAGATTAGCACTGCAGATAGACTCACTGGGAGACTCACTGGGATGCATGTTAATGACTGCACTGATATGGCTAAAATGGCTCTGCATAAATAGTGTTTTATGTACAGTATACTCTGTGTTGGCATGTGGCATGTATAGCTAGCTATACAATACTGGATGTACACTGTGTGGGTGGCATGTGGATGCATGTATACCCTTGTGGGATGTACTGTATGTCTTGATATCTACCAGGGGTCTCTAGCACTCTCACCTCTACTGCAAACAGGGCTGGTGTGTGTGTGTGTGTGTGTGTGTGTGTGTGTGTGTGTGTGTGTGTGTGTGTGTGTGTGTGTGTGTGTGTGTGTGTGTGTGTGTGTGTGTGTGTGTGTGTGTGTGTTTGCATAGCCTACTGTGAGTGTGTTAGCTGGATGTACGCTTTGAGCAGGGATGGTGTGAGTTACCATTTTCTCTTGGCAGTGAGCTTGGTGCGTCAGCTGTGAGCAGTGAGCATGCACCGAGTAGTGCATTTTGCCGGGGTTGTGTAACTGTTTGAAGTGAGCGATGGGGCACAGAGGCACAGCTGTGGTTGGAATGTTAATGTTGCGGCTATGCTAGCTGGTTGAACGTGGGAGAGGAGGGGAAAAGGCCAGAACCTACCCACGCTAGACCTTGTTCTCCAGAGACATGGCTCAGCCATTCACAGCCCGCCATTCCTTACACTGGTTTACATGTTGTAAAAACAAACTGTTGATTTATGCAGAGAGGGAAACTGCACCCGCTGATTTGGCTCATTTTTTGGGCTTGCTCCTCAAGAAACGGTGGCGGCAATGACAGAAGCCAAACGAGTTGAGTTGGGGGTGTTGTTTGATGTGGGTGTTTCTTGGGTGTGTCTTTGCCACCACCTAGACACACCCATCTGTCAGAACCTTGCCTGCAGCTGTTTCCTCCCACTCAATCAAAACAAACAAACCTCCTGCAGGTTGAGCTCAATAACTACAAGCAGATGAATGGTGAGATGTCGGAGGAAGCTTTGAATAGGTCAATACCATTCAAAGTTTAACAATGTGCAGCTTTCACCTTCCATTGTCATTCCCAGCCTATACACATACTGGGTTTACTAACAAACTAGTTATATTAGCTACGCTGACTTACTTTAGCTAATATGGTGATAACGATGTAGGCTGTGTTTAGCGCGCTTGGAATGTTTTTTTTGCCTGGTCACATACAGCGGATGTGTTGTGCATTGAGGTCCACAGCCGAAGGGACAAGGTAAGGGGAGGAGAATGCATAGAAGGACTACAACGTGGCTGTTATAAAAGTGAACTGTGTTTACACGTGATCAGGGGTATATTCTTTCTGCCGATTCTGTTGAAAAACGTTTCTTAAACGGAAGCAAACAGAACTGTTATGCCCTGACTTTAGAGAGCCTTTTTATTCTCTATTTGGTTAGGTCAGGGTGTGACGTGGGTGTGCAAATCTATGTTTCTATTTCTTTGTTGGCCTAGTATGGTTCCCAATCAGAGGCCGTTGTTTATTGTTGTCTCTGATTGGGGATCATACTTAGGCAGCCATTTTTCCCACCTTCAGTTGTGGGATCTTGATTTTGTTAGTTGCTGTATAGCCTGCAGAATTTTACGTTCATTTATCTTTTGTGTTTTTTTTGGTGTTCATCAAAATAAAGAAAGATGTACGCTTACAACGCTGCACCTTGGTCTCATTCCAACAACGGACGTAACAGGAACAAAACAGGGATAAATGTACCTGAATTTGTCCAATAGAAACTCTTGTTTGCAACTGTTGCAACTGACTAATGATTACAACCTAGATCAGCTAGATGCAGGCAAGAGTGTGTAAGGCGGTATTGAATGTCACTGTCTGTCCATGTGTCACTGTCTGTCGCCTCAAATTTGTGTCTTGACTTGTGTGCACCTACGTTGTAAACTTTCATTCATACCGTAGGCTAGGTTGTGGCAACCTCATGATGGGTATAGGGAAAATCAGAATATCATGTAGTAGCTTAAACCTATTGCTGTTACATTGAACTGGTTGAATGGAATATGAATGAGAGTTATCCAAGATGCTGTAATAGAAGTAAGGCCATGCTCATGAAAAATAATTGTTGTCACTGACCGCCACTGTTATGATCAGCCTGGTGGAACCAACCTGGTTGCTGCATTCACCTTTCTATTTCACTTCAGATATCATAATATGTGAAGTGAAAAATAATGTTTAACATAGAGATCAGGCTGCTTCCACCAGGATAGGTTATGAAGGTGAATTGGGACAAAACTCAAAACAGTTTTGAACTTTTATCAGTTCAAATGTCACCAACCTGATTCAAGTGTCCTCCCTGTTCCATTTATAGTCAAGTGGTAATTGCATTTTGTTATAAAGATAGGACAAAGCTTTTTGATAATGCGATTCACAACCAAAATGACCACTACTTGTATCCGCTTGGCTGGATAATTAAACTACTAGTTTATATAACCGGGTATGTTTTAATACAACCTTTCACATAACACACATTACCGTTGTTGATGAAGCCATCTGTGTCATCAGAGCAGTAACTCGGATCATGCTAATACCAAGTTGTTACTAGTTACCACATTCAGAAAAAGTAATGTGGCCTATTTCTACAATTTGTCTTCTTAAAATGTGAACCTTAACCACACTGCTAAACATATGCCTAACCCTAACCTTAAATTATGACCAAAAAGCACATTTTTGTTTTCATCAAATTTTTTTACATACAATATAGTCAATTGTGACTTTGTGTCTGTAGTAAATAGTGAAACCCTAATTCTACGCTTTACAGATGTAGACTGACTGTAGTTCCAGATTGAATTAGATTCAGGCCGGTGACACTGTTATGATTTGTTGCTCCTAGTTCACTGTATTAGCCAGACTCAGACATGAGTTAGCTACCACCATAGCTGCATTCATTATTTAGTTTTGCCTTAGACAATACAAAATACACTTGGATGACCTACAAACTAACTTACAAATTCAACTTGTAGGCTAACGTTAGCTAGCCTCTAGCTAACTACCCTGCCTCGCTAGGATTATCAAATGATAACGTTACATAACCAGCAGTATCTACAAAATACATTAGAAACTTGTATGAGCTATGACCTAACTAAGTTCTAATGCAGTAGCTAGGTAAATAGTTATCTAGCTAGCTAGCTATGCTAACGTTAGCTAAAATGTTAGCTAGCCTGGCTCGCTTTATCAAAGTATAGCTAACTATATAACCAGCAATAACATTATCTAACGTCATTTGCCAAGTTATACCAGAGAGTGAGAGGAGGTTGGTGGCACTTTAATTGGGGAGGATGGGCTTTTGGTAATGGCTGGAGTGGAATAGGTGGAATGGTATCAAATACATCAAGCACATGGTTTGATGCCATTCCGTTTGCTCCGTTCTAGCCATTATTATGAGCCGTCCTCACCTCAGTAGCCTCCCCTGCAGAGAGTTCATTATATTCCAGGATCTCTGGTTGTACTAACCACCACTGGTCGTTGCACACCTCTGCCCAATTCAATGGGTGGATCCGATTATGCCGAGCACCGAGGCACCGGTCTATGGCCCTTAACGTGAACGGGGAAAAGCGGCAAATCTAACATTAATCTGCGCCGCTCAGTCATATTGTCATCAAGGCAGCATGGTGCATCGCCCAGAAACATATAACATCTCTTTTCTATAAAATATATACGTATTTACATTTTGGGAAACTTGTTTTCATTGGGAATCGTTTTTTATCAAAAGTAATAACTTTTGCATGTAAAAACACAGATCCTACTCATTACTCCACATTCTAATTAGTCACTTTTTTTTGAGCCGACTTCACCTTTGGCATTGAACGAGGAACCTGGCTCACACCCAGGAGGCAGCCATGTTCCAAAATGAATGCAAGCAAAACACGCCAGGGCCAGACTAATTCAAGTAAAGGGGAGCGAAGTGGGAGGAGGGGTGGATTTGCACGTGGAGTTTAGCAAAAGAGGGTATGATTTGTTGACATAATTGTAATCCAAACCCAACCTTTATTTACTCGTGACACACTGAGGTTCCAGACTCTGTTTTCAATGAGACTGACTTAATGACCAAAATTATCCTATTTACACTTTGTAATCAATTTTGACACTAGATTAAATGTTTCTGACTCATATCGACGCCACATAGGCCAATTTCAGAGGGATTGGTTGCTCTTTAGGGGCTTGGTGAGTTGTTGTTTACCTGGAAATGAAAACGTGTGTGTATTGGGATGGGATGGAAGGTGATGTGAGGGAAGTTGGGTTGGTACTGTATTGCCATTTGTTGATAATGGGGGCACACTTTTAGTTTTAGTTTACTGGTATGTAATCCTATTTGTATTTTCCTAGTATTAATCAAGAAATGATGTAGATGTCCTGTCTTGTCCTTCTATCCAACAACGTTGGTGGAGAGCATTGGAACAGGGTCTGGAGGGGCCCAATCAAAGACATGGATTTTACCACCCCAAGGAAAACACACACACACACACACACACACACACAAGGATGAGTCCCTGTCGTCTGAAATAAACCAAACAAACACACACATCTGCAAACACATTGCAATAATTTACCTCTTGACAACACAAACACACATGCACACTTGCTTCAGTCTTATGGCCATGATACACACACATACCTCCTGCTGTTCCGACTAGCGCTAGTCCATGATCAAATCAAAATGCAATACCAGAATGGTAGTGTGTGTGTAAGCGTGTGTGTGTGCGTTGCATGCTCATGCGTGTGTTTGTGTTTCTCTGCATGCATGTGTCCCTTATCTAATAACACATTGATACCCATCTGAAGGATAAAATAACTGCATTGACCATGTAATTTATGCCCTTTATCTTCCATAGATAAATATGGAGGATGAGCCTCATATTTAAACTACAGAACCAAAAGTATGCTCGTTGAACATCTAATTTCAAAATCATGTGGATTAATATGGAGTTAGTCCCCGCTTTGCTGCTATAACAGCCTCCACTCTTCTGGGAAGGCTTTCCACTAGATGCTGGTACATTGCTGAGGGGACTTGCTTCCATTCAGCCACAGGAGCATTAGTGAGGTCGGGCACTGATGTTGGCAGATTAGGCCTAGCTCGCAGACGGCGTTTCAATTAATCCCAAAAGTGTTCGATGTGAGTTGAGGTAAGGGCTCTGAGCAGGTCAGTCAAGTTCTTCCACACTGATCTTGACAAACAATTTCTGTATTGATGTTGCTTTTTGCACAGGGGCTTTGTTATGCTGAAACAGGAAAGGGCCTTCCCCACAAAGTCGGAAGCGCAGAATCGTCTAGAATGTCATTGTATGCTCTAGTGTTAAGATTTCCCTTTACTGGAACTAAGGGGCCTAGCTCGAACCATGATTAACAGCCCCAGACCGTTATTCCTCCTCCACCAAACTTTACAGTTGGCACTATGCTTTGGGGCAGGTAGCGTTCTCCTGGTAAAGACAGATTAGTCTGTCGGACTGTCAGATGGTAAAGCGTGATTCATCACTCCAGAGAACGTATTTCCACTGATCCAGAGTCCAATGGCGACTATCTTTAGACCATTCCAGCCGACGCTTGGCATTGTGCATGGTGATCTTAGGCTTGTTGTAAAGGTGGCATCCTAGGATGATGCCACGTTGAAAGTCACTGAGCTCTTCAGTAAGGCCATTCTACTGCCAATGTTAGTCTACGGATATTACATGGCTGTGTGCTCGATTTATACACCTGTAAGCAACAGGTGTTGCCGAAATAGCCAAATCCATTCATTTGAAGATGTGTCCACATACTTGTGTATAGACTGTGCATTCGGAAAGTATTCAGACCCCTTGACTTTTTCCACATTTTGTTACATTACATCCCTATTTTAAAATGGATAAAACAGTTTTTTTCCCTCATCCATCTTCAGACAACAGCCTATAATGACAAAGCAAAAACTGGTTTTTAGAATTAAACTGAAATATGACATTTACATAAGTATTCAGAGCTTTCACTCAGTGCTTTGTTGAAGCACCTTTGGCAGTGATTACAGCCTCGATTCTTCTTGGTTATGACGCTACAAGCTTGGCAAACCAGTATTTGGGGAGTTTATCTCATTCTCTGCAGATCCTCTCAAGCTCTGTCAGGTAGGACTGGTAGCATCACTGCACAGCTATTTTCAGGTCTCTCCAGAGATGTTCGATTGGGTTTAAGTCCGGGCTCTGGCTGGGCCACTCAAGGACATCCAGAGACTTGTCCTGAAGCCACTCCTGCATTGTCTTGGCTGTGTGCTTAGGGTTGGTGTCCTGTTGAGGTCCTGTCTGAGGTCCTGAGCACTCTGGAGCAGGTTTTCATCAAGGATCTCTCTGTACTTTGCTCCGTTCATCTTTCCCTCGATCCTGACTAGTCTTCCAGTCCCTGCCGCTGAAAACCATCCCCACAGCATGATACTGCCACCACCATTCTTCAGGTTTCCTCTAGGTTTTCTCCAGACGTAACGCTTGGCATTCAGGCCAAAGAGTTCCATCTTGGTTTCATCAGACCAGAGAATCTTGTTTTTCATGGTCTGAGAGTCCTTTAGGTGCCTTTTGGCAAGCTCCAATCGGGATGTCGTGTGGCTTTTACTGAGGAGTGGCTTCCGTCTGGCCACTCTAGCATAAAGGCCTGATTGGTGGAGTGCTGCAGAAATGGTTGTCCTTCTGGAAGGTTCTCCCATATCCACAGAAGAACTCTGGAGCTCTCTCAGAGAGAACATCGGGTTCTTGGTCACCTCCTTCTCCCTCGATTTCTCAGTTTTGCCAGGCGGCCAGCTCTAGGCTGGAAGTCTTGGTGATTCCAAACTTCTTCCATTTAAGAATGATGGAGGCCACTGTGTTCTTGGGGACCTTCAATGCTGCAGAAATGTTTTGGTGCCCTGCCCCAGATATGTGCCTCGACACAAACATGTCTTGGAGCTCTACCGACAATTCCTTTGACATCATGGCTTGGTTTTTGTTCTGTCAACTGTGGGACCTTATATAGACAGGTGTGTGTCTTTCCAAATCATGTCCAATCAGTTAACTTTATCACTGGTGGTGTCACGCCCTGGCCTTAGTTATCTTTGTTTTCTTTATTATTTTGGTTAGGTCAGGGTGTGACATGGGGGATTTATGTGTAGCCTGGTCTAGGGGTTTTGTATGTTTATGGGGCTGTTTCGTTTCTAGGTAGTTTTGTATGTCTATGGTTGCCTAGATTGGTTCTCAATTAGAGGCGGGTGTCTGTCGTTGTCTCTGATTGGGAACCATATTTAGGCAGCCATGTTCTTTGGGTATTTTGTGGGTGATTGTCTTCTGTCTTTGTGTCTATGTACCAGATATGACTGTTTTCTGTGTTTTCGGTGTTGTTTTGTACTTTGTAAGTGTTCTCGTTTATCATCTATATTAAACATGTTGAACACTAACCACGCTGCATTTTGGTCCTCCTCTCCTTCAACGGAAGAAAACCGTTACAGGTGGACTCCAATAAAGTTGTTGAAACATCACAAGGATGATCAACTGAAACAGGAATGCACCTGAGCTCATTAAAAATGTTTTCTAAAAATGAGTTTTCAGATTGTTATTATGGGGTATTGTTTATAGATGATAAGGAAAAAATGTATTTAATCAATTTTAGAGTAAAGCTGTAACGTAACAAAATGTGGAAAAAGTGAAGGGGTCTGAATCATTTCTGTATGCACTGTATCGTGTACAGTATGTCATAGGGGCGGCAGGTTAGAGCGTTGGGCCAGTAACTGAAAGGTTGCTGGATCGAATCCCTGAGGTGACAAGGTAAAAATCTATCGTTCTGCCCCTGTGCAAGGCAGTCCACCCACTGTTCCCTGGGTGCTGAAGGATTGGATATTAGGTAAGGCATCCCCCTGCACCTCTCTGATTCACCAGGGTTGGGTTAAACGCAGAAGACACATTTCAGCTGAAGTCATTCAGTTGTTCAACTGACTAGGTCTTTTTTTTATATATTTGTTCAAATATACTACATACCCGCTTGCCTTTCATGTCACAACAATTTCATCTAACATTTGCATTCTGTATCTTATGTCATTTGCATTGTGTACACCTTAAGTAACGTTCATCCAGACATATTTGATGTTTAACCAATCTACATAATTCAATCTTGAATCTACATAATTCAATTCAATCACCTCTGCCATTCCAAATGCCAATCCTCTTCCTAAAGAGAGCCAGAAAAAAGCCAACAGCGCTAAAATATACAGTGTGAATGAAAAGCAGAAATGTCTTGAGCCAATAAGTGTTCAACCTCTTTTATGGCAAGACTAAATAAGGTCAGGAGCAAAAATGATGCTTAATAACAAGTCACATAATAAGTTGCATGACTCACTCTGTGTCAATAATTGTGTTTAACATGATTTTTGAACAGCTACTTCATCTCTGTACCCCACACACACATGCAATTATACAGTGCCTTGCGAAAGGATTCGGCCCCCTTGAACTTTGTGACCTTTTGCCACATTTCAGGCTTCAAACATAAAGATATAAAACTGTATTTTTTTGTGAAGAATCAACAACAAGTGGGACACAATCATGAAGTGGAACGACATTGATTGGATATTTCAAACTTTTTTAACAAATCAAAAACTGAAAAATTATTCAGCCCCCTTAAGTTAATACTTTGTAGCGCCACCTTTTGCTGTGATTACAGCTGTAAGTCGCTTGGGGTATGTCTCCATCAGTTTTGCACATCGAGAGACTGAATTTTTTTTCCCATTCCTCCTTGCAAAACAGCTCGAGCTCAGTGAGGTTGGATGGAGAGCATTTGTGAACAGCAGTTTTCAGTTCTTTCCACAGATTCTCGATTGGATTCAGGTCTGGACTTTGACTTGGCCATTCTAACACCTGGATATGTTTATTTTTGAACCATTCCATTGTAGATTTTGCTTTATGTTTTGGATCATTGTCTTGTTGGAAGACAAATCTCCGTCCCAGTCTCAGGTCTTTTGCAGACTCCATCAGGTTTTCTTAAAGAATGGTCCTGTATTTGGCTCCATCCATCTTCCCATCAATTTTAACCATCTTCCCTGTCCCTGCTGAAGAAAAGCAGGCCCAAACCATGATGCTGCCACCACCATGTTTGACAGTGGGGATGATGTGTTCAGGGTGATGAGCTGTGTTGCTTTTACGCCAAACATAACGTTTTGCATTGTTGCCAAAAAGTTCAATTTTGGTTTCATCTGACCAGAGCACCTTCTTCCACATGTTTGGTGTGTCTCCCAGGTGGCTTGTGGCAAACTTTAAACGACACTTTTTATGGATATCTTTAAGAAATGGCTTTCTTCTTGCCACTCTTCCATAAAGGCCAGATTTGTGCAATATACGACTGATTGTTGTCCGATGGACAGAGTCTCCCACCTCAGCTGTAGATCTCTGCAGTTCATCCAGAGTGATCATGGGCCTCTTGGCTGCATCTCTGATCAGTCTTCTCCTTGTATGAGCTGAAAGTTTAGAGGGACGGCCAGGTCTTGGTAGATTTGCAGTGGTCTGATACTCCTTCCATTTCAATATTATCGCTTGCACAGTGCTCCTTGGGATGTTTAAAGCTTGGGAAATCTTTTTGTATCCAAATCCGGCTTTAAACTTCTTCACAACAGTATCTCGGACCTGCCTGGTGTGTTCCTTGTTCTTCATGATGCTCTCTGCACTTTTAACGGACCTCTGAGACTATCACAGTGCAGGTGCATTTATACGGAGACTTGATTACACACAGGTGGATTGTATTTATCATCATTAGTCATTTAGGTCAACATTGGATCATTCAGAGATCCTCACTGAACTTCTGGAGAGAGTTTGCTGCACTGAAAGTAAAGGGGCTGAATAATTTTGCACGCCCAATTTTTCAGTTTTTGATTTGTTAAAAAAATTTGAAATATCCAATAAATGTCGTTCCACTTTATGATTGTGTCCCACTTGTTGTTGATTCTTCACAAAAAAATACAGTTTTATATCTTTACGTTTGAAGCCTGAAATGTGGCAAAAGGTCGCAAAGTTCAAGGGGGCCGAATACTTTCGCAAGGCACTGTATATAAGGTCCCTAAGTCCAGCAGTGAATTTCAAACACAGATTTAACCACAAAGACCAGGGATGTTTTTCAATGCCTCACAAAGAAGGGCACCTATTGGTAGATGGGTTAAAAAATGAATAAAAAAGCATGGTGAAGTTATTAATTAGACTTGGGATGGTGTTTCAATACACCCAGTCAATACAAGATACTGGCGTCCTTCCTAACTCAGTTGCTGGAGAGGAAGAAAACCACTCAGGGATTACACCATGAGGCCAATGGTGACTTTAAAACAGTTACAGAGTTTAATGGCTGTGATAGAAGATATCTGAGGATGGATCAACAACATTGTAATTACTCCACAATACTAACCTAATTAGCAGAGTGAAAAGAAGAAAGCCTGTACAGAATAAAATATTCCAAAACATGCATCCTGTTTGTAATAAGGCAGGCACTAAAGTAAAACAGCAAAAAAAATTGAAAATAAATTAACTTTATGTCCTGAATACAAAGTGTTATATTTGGGGCAAATCCAACACAACACATCACTGAGTACCACTCTTCATATTCTCAAGCATGGTGGGTGCTGCATCATGTTATTGGTATGCTTGTCATCGGCAAAGACTAGGCTGGTTTTTAGGATAAAAATAAATGTAATAGAGCTAAGCACAGGCAAAATCCTAGACACTAGTAGACACATTCATATTTCAGCAGGATAATAACCTAAAACATAAGGCCAAATATACTGATGTTGCTTACCAATACGACAATGAATGTTCCTGAGTGGCCTAGTTACAGTTTTGACTGAAATCATCTTGAAAATCTATGGCAAGACTTGTAAATGCCTGTCTAGTGAAGATCAACAACCAACTTGACAGAGTTTGAAGATTTATTTCAATAACAATGTGCAAATATTGTACAATCCAGGTGTGCAAAGCTCTTAGAGACTTACCCAGAAATGCTCACAGCTGTAATCACTGCCAAAGGGGATTCTAACATGTATTGACTCAGGGGTGTGAATGAGATATTTTTGTATTTAATTTTCAATATATTTGCCCAAAAAAGCAACACCATGTTTTCACTTTGACATTATGGGCTAATGTGTGTAGATAGGTGATAAAAACAAAATGTATGTTTAATCCAATTCAGGCTGTAATAGAACAAAATGTGGAATAAGTCAAGGGGTGTGTGTAACGGTTTTCTTGTGGTGAAGGAGAGGCGGACCAAAACGCAGCGTGGTTTCTATTCATGGTACTTTAATAAAGTAACTACACATGAACAATCTACAAAACAAGAAACGTGAAAACCTAAAACAGCCCTATCTGGTGCAAACACAGAGACAGGAACAATCACCCACCAACACACAGTGAAACCCAGGCTACCCAAGTATGATTCTCAATCAGAGACAACTAATGACACATGCCTCTGATTGAGAACCATACTAGGCCGAAACATAGAAATACCCAAATCATTGAAAAACAAACATAGACTGCCCACCCCAACTCACGCCCTGACCATACTAAATAATGACAAAACAAAGGAAATAAAGGTCAGAACGTGACAGTGTGAATACTTTCTGAAGGCACTTTACAGTGAAGGAAAAAAGTATTTGATCCCCTGCTGATTTTGTACATTTGCCCACTGACAAAGAAATGATCAGTCTATAATTTTAATGGTAGGTTTATTTGAACAGTGAGAAACAGAACAACAACAAAAAAAATCCAGAAAAACACATGTCAAAAATGTTATAAATTGATTTGCATTTTAATGAGGGAAATAAGTATTTGACCCCTCTGCAAAACATGACTTAGAACTTGGTGGCAAAACCCTTGTTGGCAATCACAGAGGTCAGATGTTTATTGCAGTTGGCCACCAGGTTTACACACATCTCAGGAGGGATTTTGTCCCACTCCTCTTTGCAGATCTTCTCCAAGTCATTAAGGTTTCGATACATGGCCCCGTCCATCGTCCCTTTGATGCGGTGAGGTTGTCCTGTCCCCTTAGCAGAAAAACAGCCCCAAAGCATGTTTCCATCTCCATGTTTGACGGTGGGGGTGGTGTTCTTGGGGTCATAGGCAGCATTCCTCCTCCTGCAAACACGGCGAGTTGAGCTGATGCCAAAGAGTTCCATTTTGGTCTCATCTGACGACAACACTTTCATCCAGTTGTCCTCTGAATCATTCAGATGTTCATTGGCAAACTTCAAACGGGCATGTATATGTGCTTTCTTGAGCAGGGGGACCTTGCGGGCACTGCAGGATTTCAAATCAAATCAAACCAAATCAAATGTATTTGTCACATACACATGGTTAGCAGATGTTAACCTCTCCAGAAATAATTATCTCACTGTTGCCACCTTCTATCGACCCCCCTCCGCTACCAGCTGTGCCCTGGACACCATTTGTGAATTGATCGCCCACCATCTAGCTTCAGAGTTTGTTCTGTTAGGTGACCTAAACTGGGATATGCTTAACACCCCGGCAGTCCCACAATCTAAGCTAGATGCCCTCAATCTCACACAAATCATCAAGGAACCCACCAGGTACAACCCTAAATCCGTAAACATGGGCACCCTCATAGACATTATCCTGAACAACTTGCCCTCCAAATACACCTCCGCTGTTTTCAATCAGGATCTCAGCGATCACTGCCTCATTGCCTGTATCCTCTATGGGTCCGCGGTCAAACAACCACCCCTCATCACTGTCAAACGCTCCCTAAAACTCTTCTTCGAGCAAGCCTTTCTAATCGACCTGGCCCGGGCATCCTGGAAGGATATTGACCTCATCCTGTCAGTCGAGCATGCCTGGTCATTCTTTCAAAGTAATTTCCTCGGCATCTTAGACAAGCATGCCCCATTCAAAAATGCAGAACTAAAAACAGATATAGCCCTTGGTTCACGCCAGACCTTACTGCCCTTGACCAGCACAAAAACATCATGTGGCGGACTGCCATAGCATCGAATAGTCCCCATGATATGGAACTGTACAGGGAAGTCAAGAACCAATACACGCAGTCAGTCAGGAAAGCAAAGACTAGCTATTTCAAGCAGAAATTCACATCCTGTAGCTCTAACTCCAAAACGTTTTGGGACACTGTAAAGTCCATGGAGAACAAGAGTATCTCCTCCCAGCTGCCCACTGCACTCAGGCTAGGTAACTCAGTCACCACTGATAAATCGATAATGATAATCGAAAATTTCAATAAGCATTTCAATAAGCCCCCCCCCCGCAGCTACTCGTCCAAGCCTCCCCAGCTTCTCCTTTACCCATATCCAGACAGAGGATGTTCTGAAAGAGCTGAAAAACCTGGACCAGTACAAATCAGCTGGGCTAGACAATCTGGACCCTCTCTTTCTAAAACTCTCCGCCGCCATTGTTGCAACCCCTATTACCAGCCTGTTCAACCTCTCTTTCGTATCGTCCGAGATCCATAATGATTGGAAAGCTGCCGCGGTCAAGGGTGTTCAAAGGGGGTGACACCCTAGACCCAAACTGTTACAGACCTATATCCATCCTGCCCTGCCTATCTAAAGTCTTCGAAAGCCAAGTTAATAAACAGATAACTGACCATTTCGATTCCCACCGTACCTTCTCCGCTGTGCAATCCGTCTTCCGAGCCGGTCACGGGTGCACCTCAGCCACGCTCAATGTACTAAATGATATCATAACCGCCATCGATAAAAGACGGTACTGTGCAGCCGTCTTCATCGACCTGGCCAAGGCTTTCGACTCTGTCAATCACCGTATTCTTATCGGCAGACTCAATAGCCTTGGTTTTTCTGACGACTGCCTCGCCTGGTTCACCAACTACTTTGCAGACAGAGTTCAGTGTGTCAAATCGGAGGGCATGTTGTCCGGACCTCTGGCGGTCTCTATGGGGGTACCACAGGGTTCAATTCTCAGGCCGACTCTTTTCTCTGTATATATCAATGATGTCGCTCTTGCTGCGGGCGATTCCCTGATCCACCTCTACGCAGATGACACCATTCTGTATACTTCTGGCCCTTCCTTGGACACTGTGCTAACTAACCTCCAAACGAGCTTCAATGCCATACAACACTCCTTCCGTGGCCTCCAACTGCTCTTAAACGCTAGTAAAACCAAATGCATGCTTTTCAACCGTTCGCTGCCCGCACCCGCCTGCCCGACTAGCATCACCAACCTGGACGGTTCCGACCTAGAATATGTGGACGACTATAAATACCTAGGTGTCTGGCTAGACTGTAAACTCTCCTTCCAGACTCATATTAAACATCTCCAATCCAAAATCAAATCTAGAATCGGCTTTCTATTTCGCAACAAAGCCTCCTTCACTCACACCGTCAAACTTACCCTAGCAAAACTGACTGTCCTACCGATCCTCGACTTCGGCAATGTAATCTACAAAATACCTTCCAACACTCTTCTCAGCAAACTGGATGCAGTTTATCACAGTGCCATCCATTTTGTTACCAAATTACCTTATACCACCCACCACTGCGACCTGTATGCTCTAGTCGGCTGGCCCCCGCTACATATTCATCGCCAGACCCACTGATTCCAGGTCATCTATAAGTCTATGCTAGGTAAAGCTCCGCCTTATCTCAGTTCACTAGTCACGATAACAACACCCACCCGTAGCACACATTCCAGCAGGTATATCTCACTGACCATCCCCAAGCCAACACCTAATTTGGCCGCCTTTCCTTCCAGTTCTCTGCTGCCAGTGACTGGAACGAATTGCAAAAATCGCTGAAGTTGGAGACTTTTATTTCCCTCACCAACTTTAAACATCAACTATCTGAGCAGCTAACCGAGCTGTACATAGTCCATCTGTAAATAGCCCACCCAATCTACTTACCTCATCCCCATACTGTTTTTATTTTATTTACTTTTCTGCTCTTTTGCACACCAGTATCTCTACTTGCACATCATCATCTGCTCATTTATCACTCCAGTGTTAATCTGCTAAATTGTAATTATTCGCTCCTATGGCCTATTTATTGACTACCTCCTCATGCCTTTTGCACACACTGTATATATACTTTCTTTTCCCTACTGTGTCATGGACTTGTTTGTGTTATTGGCTTGTTTATTGTTTACTCCATGTGTAACTCTGTGTTGTTGTCTGTGTCACACTGCTTTGCTTTATCTTGGCCAGGTTGCAGTTGCAAATGAGAACTCGTTCTCAACTAGCCTACCTGGTTAAATAAAGGTGAAAAAAGACCTACCGCTGGCTAGCACCGTAGTGCATAAAAATAGAAAGAAAATAGTGGAAGTTTTCAACAAATTAAATTCTTACAAATTAAGGAGAAGAGAGAGAGAGAGTGAGAGAGAGAGAGAGAGAGAGAGAGAGAGAGAGAGCGAGAGAGAGAGAGAGAGAGAGAGAGAGAGATATTTGGCTGTATTTTTTAAACTTTCACTTAGCTAGCAGTGCAGCTAGCTAGTTTAGTCTACTCAAACAGAGGGATGTTATGTTAGCTAGCTGGCTATGGCTATCCAACACTGGAACTCTTCCAAGTCAAGGTGAGTTTTTGAATTTGTTCATTTATTGTGCCAGAGTAACTGCTAAACTGCTTTCTGACTATACACTGTAATGCGTTAGTTCTAGTATCTATGTTCACTATGACTTGACAATGATGTAGGCTGTGTGTAGTGGTCCACAAGTGAGGGCAAAAAGTGAGAGGGGGAGAGCGTGTAGATAGTTGTGAGAAGGAATTACTGTATATATACAATGATCAAAGTGATGATGCTGTTTGTATGTGGCTGCTATGAAAGTGAACTGTGTTTGCGTGTGATCAGGGGTGTTTTCATTCAGCCAATTCTGTCTGAAAACGTTTCTTAAATGGAAGCAAACAGAGCAAAACGGGGATAAAAATACCTGATATCGTCCAATAAAAACTTACATTTGGAAATGTTGGACTAATAATTACACCCTAACTCAGCTAGACACAGGCAAGAGTGTGCAAAGCAATATTGAATGTGTCACAAAATTCTCTCGACCTGTGCACCTACGTTGTAAACTTCAATTTATAGGCTAGGTTGTAGCAACAGGGAACATTTCAGTATCATGTAGTAGCCTAAACCTATCGATGTTACATTGAGCTGGGTAAATGGAATATGAATGACAATCATACAACATGCTGTAATAGAAATAAGGCCATGCTCATTACAAAAAAGTATCGTTCTCCCTCATATTAAATGGCACTGACTGCCACTGATGGAATAGTGAGATGGAGGAATGGAATTAAGAATAAGATTAGGGATGGAAAGAAGGGATGTCACAGTAATGGAATAAAGTGATATAATGGATGGATGAAATGGAGGAATTGAAATTAAGTTGTATATCGGAGGGAGGGATGGAAGGCTAAAGGTCAAGGGGGAATCCATCAGGAGATGTCAGCTATTAGGAGCGAGATAGAGGAAGAGCAAGAGGGGTGTGTTCCTACCCCCCAGACTCACTCATCATCCAGATCACCATGACTCTCCATCCCGCTGAAGGATGCCAAGCAAGGTGTGTCCAATGCTGGGTAGGGAGAGGAGCCTTGCCTCCCTGGCTGGAGCTGTTCGACAGTCCCTGTCATGGAGCGTGTCCATGTAATTACCACTGCCCAGGGGGGCAAGGGGAATGTTAGAGGGTTTGGTAAGGTGTGGCCTTCGCACTGAATGGACCCAGATATCATCTTCAAACCCGAAATAAGATCACCCCCCCCTCCATCAACAGAGAGTGAACCATGACATTTAACAGAGATGAAAGGAATACCACACAGACTATGAAAGAACGTACCCATACAGTTCAACACTGGCAATGCCATTCCACAGGATAAGCATTAATCGGTCAATAGACAAGGGCATTCACACATAGTCCTGTCATGAAATCAACATTACCTGAAATAACAAGGGACATTACACACATACAGTGAGGGAAAAAAGTATTTTATCCCCTGCTGATTTGTACATTTTCCCACTGACAAAGAAATGATCCGTCTATAATTTTAATGGTAGGTTTATTTGAACAGTGAGAGACAGAATAACAACCACAAAAATCCAGAAAAACACATGTCAAAACTTTTATGAATTGATTTGCATTTTAATGAGGGAAATTAGTATTTGACCCCCTCTCAATCAGAAAGATTCCTGGCTCCCAGGTGTCTTTTATAGAGGTAACGAGCTGAGATTAGGAGCACACTCTTAAAGGGAGTGCTCCTAATCTCAGTTTGTTACCTGTATAAAAGACACCTGTCCACAGAAGCAATCAATCAATCAGATTCCAAACTCCACCATGGCCAAGACCAAAGAGCTCTCCAAGAATGTCAGGGACAAGATTGTAGACCTACACAAGGCTGGAATGGGCTACAAGACCATCGCCAAGCAGCTTGGTGAGAAGGTGATAACAGCGATTATTCGCAAATGGAAGAAACACAAAATAACTGTCAATCTCCCTCGGCCTGGGGTTCCATGCAAGATCTCACCTCATGGAGTTGCAATGATCATAAGAACGGTGAGGAATCAGCTCAGAACTACAGGATCTTGTCAATGATCTCAAGGCAGCTGGTACCATAGTCGCCAAGAAAACAATTGGTAACACACTACGCCGTGAAGGACTGAAATCAGACCAGCTGGCTGGTGTGTTTACGGACATATTCAATCAATCCTTATCCCAGTCTGCTGTTCCCACATGCTTCAAGAGGGCCACCATTGTCCCTGTTCCCAAGAAAGCTAAGGTAACTGAGCTAAACGACTACCGCCCCGTAGCACTCACTTCCGTCATCATGAAGTGCTTTGAGAGACTAGTCAAGGACCATATCACCTCCACCCTACCTGACACCCTAGACCCACTCCAATTTGCTTACCGCCCAAATAGGTCCACAGACGACGCAATCTCAACCACACTGCACACTGCCCTAACCCATCTGGGCAAGAGGAATACCTATGTGAGAATGCTGTTCATCGACTACAGCTCGGCATTTAACACCATAGTACTCTCCAAACTCTTCATCAAGCTCGAGACCCTGGGTCTCGACCCCGCCCTGTGCAACTGGGTACTGGACTTCCTGACGGGCCGCCCCCAGGTGGTGAGGGTAGGAAACAACATCTCCACCCCGCTGATCCTCAACACTGGGGCCCCACAAGGGTGCGTTCTGAGCCCTCTCCTGTACTCCCTGTTCACCCATGACTGCGTGGCCATGCACGCCTCCAACTCAATCATCAAGTTTGCGGACGACACTACAGTGGAAGGCTTGATTACCAACAACGACGAGACGGCCTACAGGGAGGAGGTGAGGGCCCTCGGAGTGTGGTGTCAGGAAAATAACCTCACACTCAACGTCAACAAAACAAAGGAGATGATTGTGGACTTCAGGAAACAGCAGAGGGAGCACCCTCCGATCCACATCGATGGGATAGTAGTGGAGCGGGTAGTAAGTTTTAAGTTCCTCGGCGTACACTTCACGGACAAACTGAATTGGTCCACCCACACAGACAGTGTCATGAAGAAGGCGCAGCAGCGCCTCTTCAACCTCAGGAGGCTGAAGAAATTTGGCTTGTCACCAAAAGCACTCACAAACATCTACAGATGCAAAATCGAGAGCATCCTGTCGGGCTGTATCACCGCCTGGTACGGCAACTGCTCCGCCCACAACGGTAGGCTCTCCAGAGGGTAGTGAGGTCTGCACAACGCATCACCGGGAGCAAACTACCTGCCCTCCAGGACACCTACACCACCCGATGTCACAGGAAGGCCATAAAGATCATCAAGTACAACAACCACCCGAGCCACTGCCTGTTCACCCCGCTATCATCCAGAAGGCGAGGTCAGTACAGGTGCATCAAAGCTGGGACCGAGAGACTGAAAAACAGCTTCTATCTCAAGGCCATCAGACTGTTAAACAGCCACCACTAACATTGAGTGGCTGCTGCCAACACACTGACTCAACTCCAGCCACTTTAATAATAGCAATTGATGTAAAATATATCACTAGCCACATTAAACAATGCTACATAATATAATGTTTACATACCCTACATCACTCATCTCATATGTGTACACTATACTCTATACCATCTACTGCATCTTGCCTATGCCGTTCTGTACCATCACTCATCCATATATCTTTATGTACATATTCTTTATCCCTTTACACTTGTGTGTATAAGGTAGTAGTTTGGGAATTTTTAGGTTAGATTACTCGTTGGTTATTACTGCATTGTCGGAACTAGAAGCACAAGCATTTCGCTACACTCGCATTAATATTTAAAATTAGAAGTTCAAACTGTTTGGGTATAGACGTGAAAAGTATGACAGAACTTTGCAGGCTCTCTCTGCAGTAGATTGCAATACATCCCCCTTGGCAGTTCAATCATGACGAAAAATGTTGTAGCTGGGTATGGAAATGGCCTTCCTAAGCCAGGATTCAGACACAGCAAGGACATCAAAGAATAAAAGGAGCAGATTTCTGGGCGTGGTAGAATAGATTCAGGGCATAATGTGCAGACAGGGGTATGGTGAGGTGTGGGTACAGAGGGGGTAAGTCCAGGCACTGGGTGATGATAAGAGAGGTTGTATCTCTGGATAAGCTGGTTATAATGGGTGAGGTCACCGCATGTGTGGGAGGTGGGACAAAGGAGGTATCAGAGGTATAATGAGTGGAACTAGGGGCTCCATTGTAAACTAAAACAATGATAACTAACCTAAACAACAGTATACAAGGCATATTGACATTTGAGAGAGACATACAGCGAGGCATAAAGTAATCACAGGCGTTGATTTGGAGAGCTAGCTAAGACAACAACAACAGCTAATCAGCTAAAACAACAACAGGTAAAATGGCGATGAATGGGCAGAGGGTCAGTTAACTATGGACAGAGCCTGTGTTCGCAGCTGGGGCCAGCAGATAAACAAAAAAAACACACAAAAAAATAATAAAATGCTTTTGGTACTCGATTAATTATCTGATCCTTTGATTGGGTGGATAACGTCATGCTGCAAGAGCTCTGATAGGTCAGAGGACGTCCTCCGGAAGTTGTCATAATTACTGTGTAAGTCTATGGAAGGGGGAGAACTATGAGCCTCCTAGGTTTTTGTAGTCAATGTACCCAGAGGAGGACAGAAGCTAGCTGTCCTCCAGCTACATCAAGGTGCTACCCTACAGAGTACTGCTGAGGCTATTGAGAGCTGCTGAGGCAACCTTCATTGCAAAATAGTGTGTTTTAATCAATTATTTGGGGATATGTGAATATAGTTAGTATAGTTTTATCTAAAAAGGATAACTTTTTTAATGTTTCACTATTTTGATTTTTATGAAATTCCCTGAGGAGGATGGTCCTGCACTTCCTACATTGTTTTTTCCATCCCTCTAAGTCATCCATCTATCCGTTCAAGGAGAGAGAGAGAGAGCGCGAGA
Source organism: Oncorhynchus tshawytscha (assembly GCF_018296145.1). Lineage (NCBI taxonomy): Eukaryota > Metazoa > Chordata > Actinopteri > Salmoniformes > Salmonidae > Oncorhynchus > Oncorhynchus tshawytscha. The sequence continues at coordinate 44,342,218 of NC_056430.1, forward strand.
AAGAGAGAGAGAGAGAGAGAGAGAGAGAGGTAGGGAGGGAGGGAGGCATGCAGGGAGCAGGTGTCAGGCAAGCAGGTCTCGCATATGTTAACGAAGCAGGCCAGGGCACCTCAGAGATGGTGGAAAGATTCACAAGTGGTTAGCTAGCTCCAACCTGATCCCTGCCTCCCTCCTGAGGTACACATACAAACACACACACACAGACGGAAACACACACACATGCAGGTGCACACACACATGCCCTAAGGAGAGATCTCACCTGTCGAGTTTGACAGCTTGAGCTTCCGCACACACATAACGCTCTCTCGCTCTAACACACACACAGTCATGGGGGAGTGATGCAGGAGCTCTTCATCAGGTGTGAGTGGCAGGGCATTGGGTCTAGCTGACAGATTTAACAGGAGTGTTTAGAAAGACAGAGCTGTGGTACTGAGCTCTATCAGCCCTGGCCTCTACTGCAGTTACTGTAGCTATAGTAACGCTGGAGCGGGGTTAGATGTTTTTCAGACATCTTCCTGTGTACTTCCTAGTAGTCCTTCTTCCTGAAAGCCACTAAGAGCATCTGCTGGGTGACTAAGTGCTAATGTGACGGAGAGACCAGGAAAACAGGACAAAAGAGCCTAGACCCTAGGGCTATGTCCCTAACAGTGCACTATATTGGTGATAGGGTGCCATTTGGGATGCAGCCTCCATCTTCAGCGGTCCAGAGGTCATCTCCGATGTCATTATGTGTCCCCAAGTTAAAGCACAGAAGGACGTACTGTGCTCCACAGATGCCTTTTTAATTGATCGCTAACCATATAGAAGTATTTTTTAGTCAACTCAGGCCTTGGGGTCAGCAGCACTATTGGTTCATTCTACCCCTCTAATCAGGGAGAGATCAGTAGATGTTTTATTTATTTATTTAATTTAACCTTTATTTAACTAGGCAAGTCAGTTAAGAACAAATGCTTATTTAAAATGACGGCCTACCCCGGCCAAACCCTAACCCAGACAACACAGGGCCAATTGTGCGCCACCATATGGGACTCCCAATCACAGCCGGTTGTGATACAGACTGGTATCGAGCCAGGGTCTGTAGTGGCGCCTCTATATTGACATGGGGATGATAAAATATCCTCAGGCAACATCTTCATAATATCAAATACAAACACGACTACTTGTGTCTTCCTCAACTATAGAATAGCATATTACATAATTAGTCTTTAAATTTCATTATAAACTGGGTGGTTCGAGCCCTGAATTCTGATTGGCTGACAGCCATGGTATATCATATCGTATACCACGGGTATGACAAAACATGTATTTTTACTGCTCTAATTACGCTGGTAACCAGTTTATAATAGCAATAAGGCACCACAGGGGTTTGTGGTATATGGCCAGTATATCACAGTTAAGGGCTGTGTCCACTCCGCGTTGCGTTGTGCATAAGAACAGCCCTTAGCCGTGGTATATTGCCCATGTACCACACCCCCTCGTGCCTTATTGCTTAATTATATCAATCTCCATCTAGCTCAGAGACAGATGCATTGCCCCTGCAGGGTGGCTGTGACCAACCCTAGTAGACTGCTCCTTCATACACTCTGGCTACATCCCAGGTGGCACACTGTCATGCCCACTGGCTCCTCTCTCTTCCTCCTGTTTGCTCTCTGCCCTGGGTTACTATGGTTTCCCTTTCCCTGTTTTTTCCAGACCAAATACTACTCCCCCCTTGAGCTTCCCCGCCGGAATAAGAACTATCGTTCTCTCCTCTGACGTCTCTCCTCTGACGCCGTTACCTGCATCGTGGCTCACGCCGCAACTGGTCTGTTAACTATACTACTGGTAGCAGGATTAACTCTCTCTGGTCTCACTCGCGCCCTGCTCCCAATCATCTCGTACTGTAAACCATGACTGCCTACACCCCCTTCAGCCTACCACTATCCATAAACTCAACTCTCGAGCATCACAATACTAACTTTGGTCTCCTCAACACTCGATCCATGAACCACAAAGCCCCCTTACTCCATTGACTTAAAACAAGCTAGACTTCCTCCTCCTAACGGACACGTGGCAACATCCTGGTGATTTATTTTCTCTTAACCAATCTACTCCTGCTGGTTATGGCTACCTTTGTCATCCCCCACTTCACCGGCTGTGGTGGCAGCCTAGCTGTACTGTTCAACTCTAAAATCAAAATAACTGAACTGTCTCTCCCGAGTGTCTCCTCATTTGAATACCTTGCTTACAAATCATCTTTCTCCATGACCACTATATTTGTGTACCGTCCTCCTAAAGATAATAAATCGTTCCTGTCAGAACTATCTGAACCCCTCACCATTGCTGTCCCATTTTAACCCTGCTTACTCCGCCCTCTCATTTGACCACCACATAAAACAGACTGTCAAATCCTCATTCTTCCATCTCTGCAACATTGCCAAAGTCAGGTCCTCCCTCTCCTGTCCTGCCGCTGAAACCCTCACATATGCATTCTTCTCCTCACGTCTTGACTACTGCAACTCACTAGTCTCCAGGATCAACTCAAGTTCCCTCCATAAGCTCCAAATGGTTAAAAACCCTGCAGCCTCTCCTCACCCACACCAACTCCTGGCAGCACATCACCCCCGTCCTCTGTGAACTCCACTGGCTCCCTGTCTCCCAACGCATTGATTTCAAGATCCTCCTTCTGATCTACAAAGCACTACACCACCTTGCCCACCCTTATCTCTCAAACCATCTTCTCTTTCTACCCTCTTACCTTTCAAACCATCGTCTCCTTCTACCCTCTTACCTCTCAACCCATCTTCTCCTTCTACCCCCTTACCTCTCAAACCTTCTTCTCCTCTGCCAACCCACACGCGCACCCCCCCCTCCCCCAAAACACACACACACACAAGCAAAAAGCAGCATTTAAACATTACCTTACCCGCTGCCCTAAATCTGGTTCATATCCATATCCAAATCCCAATCCTCTCCCCATAGACTGATACATCACACTCTTTCCCTTCTTGAGGCCACCCCTCTCTTCATTTATGTCTTGTTTAGGATGATTTTCTGTTTGTCTTTTTCATTTCTATCATTGTAAAGTATCTTTGGGTACTTGAAAAGCGCTATATAAGTCCCATGTATTCTTCTTCTTCTTCTTCTTATTCCCTATATAGTACACTACTTTTGACCAGGGCCAATAGGGTACCCTAGTAGACTGCTACAGAGTGTATGAAGGAGCAGTCTACTGAGTTGGTCACAGCCACCCTGCAGGGGCCATGCATCTGTCTCTAAGCTAGAGAATGGAAGATGATATTATTGTATTACCCAGAGCAAATGCTTACAGCATCATTAGTACTTTGTTTTGGGCTTCACTATGGGACAACCCGTCACTGAGCTAGTCCCACTGAGCTGTGCAGTGCTTTGTGTGCATGCGTGTATATGTATGTGTGCGTGTGTGTATCCTCGCAGGCCCGTTGGTTGACATTAAAGGAGGTCCTGCCTGATGATAAGATAACACTTTCTCCAAGTCTCCGTCCTTCTCTTTCTCCGATATTCTCTCTCTCCGTCCTTCTCTCTCTCTCTCCCATCCTTCTCTCTCTCTCTGCCTTTCTCTCTCTCTGCAAAATAATATAACTTTACAAATGGCCCCTGTAGCTAATCAAAACTATTTGCTTCATTTCATGTGAAAATGGACCAGTGTTGCTCCTCATTGGAAATATGTTATTGTGAGAGCTTCCTGTTAGCTCTCTAATTTTATGTCACATGCATCATTCTACTACCTTCAAGCACGTTAATCCTCGCAATGCTGCCAGTCCGGATGGCATCCCAAGCCATGTTCTCAGAGCATGCGTCATGTAGCGCTCACTTCTGTCATCATGAAGGGCTTTGAAAGTCAAGGACCATATCAACTAGGACCCACTACAATTTTCATACCGCCCCAACAGCTCCGCGAACAACGCAATCGCCATTGCACTGCACAGCACACTGCCCTATCCCACCTAGACAAGAGGAATACCTATGTGAGAATGCTGATCGTGGGCTGCAGCTCAACTTTCAAAACCTTAGTGCACAGCAAGCGAGTGTGTGCTGCCCTCTTGTACTCCCTGTTCACCATGACTGCATGGCCACGCACGACTCCAACTCAATCATCACGTTTGCTAACGACACGACAGGGGTAGGCCTGAGACAGCCTAACAGGGAGGACCTCAGATCCCTGGTGTAACAATGCCAAGAAAATAAGCTCTCCCTCATCATCAACAAAACAAAGGAGCTGATTGTGGACTACAGCAGACAGAAGAGAGATCCTCATTGACGGGGCAACATTGGGCAGGGTCAAAAGCTTCAAGTTCCTCTACGTGCACATCAATGAAATCCTGAAATGTTCTCAACACACCAACACCGCGGTGAAGAAGGCAGGAACAGCACCCCTAAGAGCCTCACAAACTTCTAAATAAGTTAGGCGTTACTGAGAGCATTATGTTGGGCTGCATTACCGCCTAGTACGGCAACTGCAATGCCCTCAACTGCATGGCTCTCCAGAGGGTGGTGTGGTCAGCCGAACGCATCATCGGGGACACACTGCCTTCCCTCCGGGACATCTACAGCACTCAGTGTCAAAGGAATGCCAAGAAGATCATTATGGACCTCACAGTCACCTGAGCCACAGACTGTTCACTGCTACCAACCCCTGTGACACAGCTCACAATCCAGAGGTGGAGGAATCTACTATGTGACGTGTTGCATATTCTCCAGGCAGCGCACCTGCTGATAGCCCACTCAGTAGCACATAATCTACTGTAGGTGGAACAGGCTCTCCTCTAAGGGCCAGGAAAAAGACTGTTGCTTTAATTGTTACCCAGAAAGGATTTAAAATCCAATCAAATCAGTTTATTTGTCACGTACACAGTTTAGCAGATGTTATAGCGGGTGGAGCGAAATGCTTACGTTAATAGATCCTAACAATGCAAACAAGTATACAAATAATCAACAACAACAACAAAAAATCTAGAAACGTTGGAATGAATCAAATGAACTACCCAACTAGCATGGTACCTGTAATCCGAAGGCAATCTATACATATTTATACACCAGATGAATTTGCACAGGATACACTAAGAATGATAGGTACAGCAATAGATATATCAGTGAGCTATGTCAAGAGTCCAGTGTATAGATAAATACGCGGTGTGTACATTTTTTTTAAACTAAAATACAATGTACAGTAGAATAATTATTAGAATGAGCTATGTCGAGAATACACTATTTAAATACACAGTGTGAAACGGGAAGTGTCCAGTGGTTTCATGTTTCTGTAACACAGGACAGCAGCGTTGGCTGTGTGTGTGTGTGTGTGTGTGTGTGTGTGTGTGTGTGTGTGTGTGTGTGTGTGTGTGTGTGTGTGTGTGTGTGTGTGTGTGTGTGTGTTGTGTGTGTATGTGCATGTGTTTGTGAGTATGAGGTGTGTGAGTATGATAGCTTGTGTGTGTATTTTGTGTGAGTGAGTGTGCATCACCTGGTAGAGGGCTAGTGATGGCTGTTCAACAGTCTGATGGTTGGTAATAGAAGCTGTTCAACAGTCTGATGTTCTGGTAATAGAAGCTGTCCAACAGTCTGATGGTTGGTAATAGAAGCTGTTCAACAGTCTGATGGTTGGTAATAGAAGCTGTTCAACAGTCTGATGGTTGGTAAAATAAGCTGTCAAATGGTCTGATGTTCTGGTAATAGAAGCTGTCCAACAGTCTGATGGTCTGGTAATAGAAGCTGTTCAACAGTCTGATGGTTGGTAATAGAAGCTGTCCAACAGTCTGATGGTTGGTAATAGAAGCTGTCCAACAGTCTGATGGTCTGGTAATAGAAGCTGTCCAACAGTCTGATGGTCTGGTAATAGAAGCTGTCCAACAGTCTGATGGTCTGGTAATAGAAGCTGTTCAACAGTCTGATGGTTGGTAAAATAAGCTGTCAAATGGTCTGATGTTCTGGTAATAGAAGCTGTCCAACAGTCTGATGGTTGGTAATAGAAGCTGTTCAACAGTCTGATGGTTGGTAATAGAAGCTGTTCCAACAGTATGATGGTATGGTAATAGAAGCTGTCCAACAGTAAGATGGTCTGGTAATAGAAGCTGTCCAACAGTATGATGGTATGGTAATAGAAGCTGTCCAACAGTATGATGGTATGGTAATAGAAGCTGTTCCAACAGTAAGATGGTCTGGTAATAGAAGCTGTCCAACAGTCTGATGGTATGGTAATAGAAGCTGTCCAACAGTATGATGGTATGGTAATAGAAGCTGTCCAACAGTAAGATGGTCTGGTAATAGAAGCTGTCCAACAGTCTGATGGTATGGTAATAGAAGCTGTCCAACAGTATGATGGTATGGTAATAGAAGCTGTCCAACAGTAAGATGGTCTGGTAATAGAAGCTGTCCAACAGTCTGATGGTCTGGTAATAGAAGCTGTTCAACAGTCTATTGGCCTGGTAAGAGGTCCATCCAAAAAGTAATTAATGAACATTTTTCAATTCCATATGTACTAGGATGTTAAGTTTTGGTTTCTTGGGCTTCAGGAATGTGACTGAAAAAGTGCCTCAAGCCTTGAAAAAGAAAACATTTTACTGATTGAAAGTGTAAGGGGATACCTTTGAACAAATGCCGTGGTCAAGGCTTCGACGGCGCCAGTACAATGATTGGAGATTACTCAGGTGTTCAAAAGTGCATATCAGACCGAGAGCCTAATGCTTCTTACCTGCTGACCAAACCGTCCGCGTTGTGTGTGCAAGGACGTTGCAAAATAAATGTACACATACACGTTATTCAATCATTTGCTTGTGCGGGTCAACAAGCGTCTGCATAGCCAGTCGCTAAAATATAACTTGGTTTAAGGTATATTACCGCCACCAACTGGAGTGGAGTGTGGACCTTGTTCATATTTCAATCACCCACATGGATATATGCTCATAAAACCAACGAGGCGGGACTGGCTTGGCAAGTCCCGCCTCTCCCATCTACTCTTTGGGTTTTATGAGCATATACTGTATCCATGTAGGTGATTGAAAGATGAACAAGGTCCACACTCCAGTCCAGTTGGTGGCGGTAATATACCTTACAGTTGGTTACCAACGGCCATATAAAATCCACAGAAGAAGAAAGATGACCAAGGAGAGATTAATCAAGAAACTGCTTTTTTATCTGTGGATTAATTGTCGGAGTAGATCACACACGATTTTCTATGACTCAGAATGGGTCAAAATTCTACAAAGATCCAGCATATTAGGTCAAATACAGAGTCCATATTATGGCAAGTACAGCTCAAATAAGCAAAGAGAAACGACAGTCCATCATTACTTTAAGACAAGCAGGTCAGTCAATCCAAGTTTCGTCAACTGCAGTCGCACAAACCATTAACAGATATGATCAAACTGACTCTCATGAGGACCGCCACAGGAAAGGAAGACCCAGAAATACCTCTACTGCAGAGGATAAGTTCATTAGAGTTACCAGCCTCAGAAAGGGCAGCCCAAATAAATGCTTCAGAGTTCAAATAACAGACACATCTATACATCTACGGTTCAGAAGAGACTGCGTGAATCAGGCCTTCATGGCTGACTTACTGCAAAGAAACCACTACTTAAGAACACCGATAATAAGAAGAGACTTGCTTAGGTCAAGAAACACGAGCAATGAACATTAGACCTGTGGAAATCTGTCCTTTGGTCTGATGAGATTTTTGGTTCCAACCGCTGTGTTTTTGTGAGACGCAGAGCAGGTGAACTGATGATCTCCGCATGTATGGTTCTCACCGTGGAGCATGAAGGAGGAGGTGTGATGGTGTGGGGATGCTTTGCTGGTGACACTGTCAGTGATTTATTTCGAATTCAAGGCACATTTAACCAGCATGGCTTCCACAGCATGCTGCAGCGATATGCCATCCCATCTGGTTTGCGCTTAGTGGGACTGTCATTTGTTTTTCAACAGGACAATGACCCAACACACCTCCAGGTTGTGTAAGGACTATTTGACCAAGAAGGAGAGTGATGGAGTGCTGCATCAGATGTCCTGGCCTCCACAATCACCCGACATCAACCTAATTGAGATGGTTTGGGATGATTTGGACCGCAGAGTGAAGGAAATGCAGCCAACAAGTGCTCAGCATATGTGGGAACTTCTTCAAGACTGTTGGAAAAGCATTCCAGGTGAAGCTGGTTGAGAGAATGCCAAGAGAATGCAAAGCTGTCATCAAGTTAAAGGGTGGCTACTTTGAAGAATCTCGATTCTTGTATCACTTTTTTGGTCACTACATAATTCCATGTGTTATTTCATAGTTTAGATGTTTTCACTATTATTCTACAATGTAGAAAATAGTACAAAATAAAGAAAAACCCTTGAATGAGTAGCTGTGTCGAAACGTTTGACTGGTACTGTAATTGGTTCACAGTTTTGGTATTTAACCTGCATGTGAGGAATGCGTCTGGCGGGGATAGATCAAATCGACGATTGCGCACGCAGAGCCGGTTTGGTCAGCATGTTAGGTTGTTCTTCATGAGTTTTAGTTTAGAAAATGATCTCTCCGCAGAAGTACCAGTTGCAGGGATGGGAACAAAAGCTTGATTGCTGTGGCAATATCAGGAAAACTGAACAGAAGGGAGTGGTGTTTAAAAATTCAGCAGTTCTGCAACATTTTTAATTGAGCCTCACATTCTCCTTAATTTCCAGCCTCAACACATTACAGAAAGGGATTAACTGTATTGGAAGCTCTTAGGACAGGTCATCTGGGTACTGGACAGACAATAAATTGTCAGATGGAAACAGATTATTATCTTTAGAGGACAACAGTTCTTGAGGGCTTGAACAAAAAAAATATTTTAAGATTTGTTTCATACTGGTGAAGCAGCATTTGAGTTGTGTGGCTGCAATATCAACAGTCCCATATCCCTGGTATATATTGGCATGCATCATTCAAGACTAAGTTTAAATTGTGTGCAGCGCAATGGACATATAATGCACAATGTCTCAGGAAAGACTGTCTGGGTTGGCAATACTCATTATAGGAAACAGTCGGGCTGCAACGTGGACCAACAGGTAGTGGTGAAACCATTTGCACACAAACATTGAGAACTTAAGGAGACCAGTGGAGTGTAGTGGCTGTCTCCTCTGACGAGGAGGAGTAGTAAGGATCGGAGGACCAATGCGCAGCGTGGTGCGTGTTCATGCTCTTTATTAAAACAATCGAACACTGAAACAAAATAATAAACGGCACGTGCAATAACCAACCGAAACAGTTCAGTGTGGAACACACAGACACAGAAGATAAACACCCACGAAACACAGGTGGGAAAAGGCTACCTAAGTATGATTCTCAATCAGAGACAACTAAAGACACCTGCCTCTGATTGAGGACCATACCAGGCCAAACGCAAAAATCCCAAGTCATAGAAAAAGGAACATAGACAACCCACCCAACTCAAGCCCTGACCAACTAAACAAAGACATAACAACAGAACTAAGGTCAGAACGTGACAGGGTGTCTCTCAAGTTGGATTTATTTTGATTTAATTGAATTGACCTTCAATATTGCAGGCCATTTTTGTAGGCTATTAGCCAGAAAGAAAACCTGCTGAATTCATCAAAGTGGCTGAATTTATCCTCAAGCCGACTAGTTTTTTCCTCACTATCTAGGTTTCCATCCAATTGGCGACAGATTTTCATGCAAATATTCTAAAATCCGCATAAAAACAATATGCGCATTTTCCCACCAGAGATGTTTCCATCAAATGGACTTCTTGCAGATAAAAGCCTGTGCGTGATTATGTAGTGCATATACACATTTATTTTTCTCTTAAATTCCCACTACATTTTCCATTGCATTTTTATAACTCTACCGATGGTTTTCTCACAAAAAAAATGTTTGCTTTATATAGTGTGTGCCCACAATGGTATTGGCAAGAGAACTCCATCCAACCGCGCTATCTGCACACTGTTGGCTACAGCGCACGTATCGAACACTGATACGTGCGCTGTCCATATGATGAGATTATATGGACAGATGGCAGCCAAGCATCGACGGTCATGTCACCAGAACAAGACCCTAGATATTTATTGGAAAGGAGCATGAAGCTCATCACCTTGCACTTTCACCACCCTGTGAAGTTCATCATCACTTATTTCATCTGTAGCCTAATAAACTCTGTGCTTTCCCGACAAGTTGTAGAGGGAGGACCACACGACATTGCATCGCGTGACTCCAGGTTTACTTCGATATGATGGTCATTATGTCAGTATTTGTGCGTAAATGCCTTTCCAACGAAATTTCTCATGTAAGTAATTATTCCCGACACAAAAACATCTCACCTTGTCTAGCATGTTTTGTTTCCTCAACGTTTGGAACGTTTACAGACAAATGCTCTGTATCCATCAGACCTGTCATGAAATGTTTTATCTGACATGTACTTTACTCGCATAAAAGTTTGGATGGAAACCTGGTTACTGTTAGGCTATTTCATGTGACATTTTTTTATAAAAGGCTTAGAAATACCAGCCAAATAGCAGCAAAATACACTATATAGCTTTAGATAGGACACTGCATAATGAAACAATCCCTAGTAAGCTTGTGTTTTCATGGTGGACTGACTGTATTATTTACCATTAATAGACTGGTTTTACGCACAATACATTTTTATTCATGCTAAGAGAGAGCATGAGGACAGCTCATGTCATGCAGGTTCAGGGAGCCTATACAGGACAGTTGTAAAACCCGGCAAATGAAGAAACATCCTCTCACTGTCAACTGCGTTTATTTTCAGCAAACTTCACGTGCAAATATTTGTATGAACATGACGAGATTCATGACAAGATTCAACAACTGAGACATAAACGGAACAAGTTCACAGACATGTGACTAACAGAAATAGAATAATGTGTCCCTGAACAAAGCGGGGGTCAAAATCAAAAGTAATAGTGTGGCCACCAGCTGCATTAACTACTGCAGTGCATCTCCTCCTCATGGACTTCACCAGATTTGCCAGTTCTTGCTGTGAGATGTTACCCCACTCTTCCACCAAGGCACCTGCAAGTTCCTGGACATTTCTGGGGAGAATGGCCATAGCCCTCACCCTCTGATCCAACAGGTCCCAGACATGCTCAGTGGGATTGAGATCCGGGCTCTTCGCTGACCATGGCAGAACACTGACATTCCTTTCTTGCAGGAAATCACACACAGAACGAGCAGTATGGCTGGTGGCATTGTCATGCTGGAGGGTCATGTCAGGATGAGCCTGCAGGAAGGGTACCACATGAGGGAGGAGGATGTCTTCCCTGTAACACACAGCGTTGAGATTGCCTGCAATGACAACAAGCTCAGTCCGATGATGCTGTGACACACTGCCCTAGACCATGACGGACCTTCCACCTCCAAATCGATCTCGCTCCAGAGTACAGTCCTCAGTGTAATGCTTATTCCTTCGACGATAAACACGAATCCGACCATCACCCCTGGTGAGACAAAACCACAACTCGTCAGTGAAGAGCACCTTTTGCCAGTCCTGTCTGGTCCAGCGATGGTGGGTTTGTGCCCATAGGCAACGTGGTTGCCAGTGATGTCTGGTGAGGACCTGCCTTACAACAGGCCTACAATCCTTCAGTCCAGCCTCTCTCAGCCGATTGCGGAAAGTCTGAGCACTCATGGAGGGATTGTGTGTTCCTGGTGTAACTCGGACAGTTGTTGTTGCCATCCTGTACCTGTCTCGCAGGTGGGATGTTTGGATGTACCGATCCTGTGCAGGTGTTGTTACACGTGGTTTGCCACTGTGAGGACGATCAGCTGTCCATCCTGTCTCCCTGTAGTGCTGTCTTAGGCGTCTCACAGTACGGACATTGCAATTTATTGCCCTGGCCACATCTGCAGTCTTCATGCCTCCTTGCAGCATGGCTAAGGCACGTTCACGCAGATGAGCAGGGACCCTGGGCATCTTTCTTTTGGTGTTTTTCAGAGTCAGTAGAAAGGCCTCTTTAGAGTCCTAAGTTTTCATAACTGTGACCTCAATTGCCTACCTTCTGTAAGCTGTTAGTGTCTTAACGACCGTTCCACAGGTGCATGTTCATTAATTGTTTATGGTTCATTGAACATAGCATGGGAAACAGTGTTTAAACCCTTTACAATGAAGATGTGTGAAGTTATTTGGATTTTTACGAATTATCTATGAAAGACAGTGTCCTGAAAAAGGGACATTTCTTTTTTTATATTCCCAAAAAAATTATTGGTAACTGATTAGTATGCTGTTGCAGAGAAAATGTATTTTACAATCTGCAATGTTTTAGTTTCCAACTTTAATTACTGAACAAGTAACTACATTATTACCACCAGCCACCAGTCTAAAAATGGCAGCATTGCGACACTGTGTATAGCTTTGTGAAATGTTAGGTTTCACCTGAGAAAATTACAAACATTTATCCATTAGCTAAAGCAAAGCTACACATGCCCTGGCACCACCGAAAGCCTATCATTGATTTGATGGGTAATGCAGCCGCATACACATGTCGCAATCTCAGCACCATGGCTATACTTTGTGAGTGGCTGTCTTGATCACCCATTCAAGGGGGGGGGTCCTGAGAAACTGCGTTACTCCAGTGGTGACTACATTTTATTTTAAGTGATTATATATTGAAAAAAACTATACTCGAAAGGAAACCTTTAAAGGGAATGTGAAAGACCACCAGGGCTGCATTATGTTCTCATTGTGTGGTCTCCCTCTCACTGACTCCAGGTAACTATGGTTACTGTGCTTTACATGCAGTTGGCTCTGAGGGATGTTCTGTTTCAGTTTCTTCTCTTAGCAACTACATGTTTAAACGCTCTGATTGATGACTGTGTTGTTATACTTGAATTCTTACCAAATGTGTAACTATGAAGTATTTTGATGGTAAGCTTAGGCCTCTAGGGGTACCCTTTTAGCAAGCTACAAAAGTTCTTCAGTAGGTCAGGGGGATGTCTCCTTCCACCAAAATATAATTGTGATCATTATATCTCTATCTCCTTCTTCTTCCTCACTATTTTGGAAACAATTATTTCTAGGTGAGAAAGTGAAAGTGAAAATGAGTGTGTGTGTGTGTGTGTGTGTGTGTGTGTGTGTGTGTGTGTGTGTGTGTGTCAGATCTGGGTTCAAATACTATTTAGGGTATTTCAATTACTTTCAAAGACATTTATTTATTATTGTATTTAGACATACCTTTTTTAAGATAAGTAGTTGAATTTTGGAATGTACAGTATTTGGAATTACACCTGGAAAATATTTGAAAATACTTACTAAATACACTGACTCAAATACACCCCAAAGCATTTAACACAGATATTTACAATTAGATGTGAAATAAGTATTTGAAAATACATTCAAAATGTAGGCTATTTATAGGATTTGTTTTTTAAATACTTTCAAATATGTCCAATAGAACACACATACACAGAGAGAAAGGAGAGAGAAACAAAAGGAGAGGGAAGAAAGAGATAGAGGGAGAGACAAGCAAGGGACACTTTTATACCTGAACATAAAATGTCTGCTAGAATCTATAAGGGTCCCCAAACCTGGGAACACACTATTACACACCAAAAGCTCTTGGCGTTTTCTATTGACACATCGAGTCAGCAAAACCATTGTCTCCAAACAGGTGTCAGTCCTAACACAAGCCAAAAGAAATTCCACAATGAGCTACAGCTGATTGAGGTCTCCTTCACTAGCAAGAGTTATCCCTGATACTGCGTCCTCCCTCCTATCAAATCCTCCTCTACTCTCTTCTCCTAGCCAGCGCTGTATTGACATTAGATACACAAGGCTGTTATGGCAACAAGAACAGAACGAGGGGATATGGGACAGTGCTACCAGCAACAGCCAATCAGGTTTCACCGTTACATATCACATCCCTTCTCTGGAGGGTAGACAGGCAGGGAAAGGAAAGGGTGTGTGTGTGTGTGTGTGTGTGTACGTGTGTACGTGTGTATGTGTGTGTGTACGTGTGTGTGTGTGCGTGCGAGCGAGAGAGAGAGAGAGGGAGAGAGAGAGGGAGAGAGACAGTTGGGATAAAGAAAGGGATAGAGGTGAAGGAGAGACAGTGACAGAAGGAGTGAGAGCACAAGAACTCAAATGCATTTTCTCCATTAACCCAACCTGAGTGGATGGTAACAGTTGGTGATACGGCTGGTGATACGGTTGGTAATGCGCGTGTCTATCCTGTGATCAAGGCTCCAGGTGAGGAGATGAAGAGATGAGTTGTGTTCGGTGCTGTAGATGTACTGGTTAATCTGTGTGTTTGTCCAGCTACGCAAAGCTCAGCCCACGGAGGCTTTGTCTTACACAACACAGAGAAGAAGAGAGTAAATAGATGGGGCAGGGAATGAGAGAGAAAGGGAGGGGAATAGAAACAGAAGGGAAACATTTTCAATGTTTTTGGAGAGAGAGTGAGAAAGAGAGAGAGAGAGAGAGAGTCAACAAGCTGGGGATAGAGAGAGAGATTACAGCAAAAGAGGAAGACAGGAAGAGATGGGGGGAAAGAGTAAGAAGGAGAACACAGAGAGGAGATAAGGAGGGAATGATAGATAAAAGGAGGAGAATAGAAAGAGAGGAAACGTTCAAAAACGTATGAGAGGAAGAGGAGGAGGAGGATAAGAAGGAAGAGAAGGGTTGATACCTGCTCTATCTCTAATGCTGCAGTGCAGGGACCTGTCAGAGGGTGAATTAACCATCTGCACGTGCACGCATGGACACACACACACACACACACCAAGGTTATTATAGTAAACCAAAACTTGAACTAAAACTAATCATGAAAAAACGACTTAGTAAAATAAAATAAAATAATGAATAAACCTGTTTGGAAAACTAAAACTATACTGAAACTATTATCTTTGACTCCAAAACTAACTCTAATCAAATTTAAATAAGACATTCATTATGTTCAGTTTTTTTCTAGTTTGGTTATCATCAGGCCTCTGAATCTGGCGGGTCACATTGAGATTGACTTCATCATTTAAAGGGAGACTCGGCGAGGTGACGTTGCCACGAGCAACACCGCAGATATTGGGCTTGTTTGAGTGGATAAAGCAACCAAAAGTCGAGGAGTGGAGCCGGGGGAGGTGCATCTGCGACAGCCGAGAGTCAGACACTAATGTGGTTTTCCGACAGCAAGGCTCAGATCAACGTGGCAGTGTTGCCAGGATGAAATCAGAAACTGCAGAAACGTGCAGTCGACTGCAGTCAAAACATCGCATGGTTTTTGTAAAGTTAAATGCAGTCGACATTTATGCGCAAGTCAGAAAAAATGTCACCCCCCCCAGAATGCAACACACTTTGACGGGCGGTGTCCATCAACTTGACAAAAGTGATCTGCTCAAACGAGCCCATTGAGATAAGCACAATGCAAGACTTTGCTCTTACAAAGTCAGACAGAGTATGTGCACAGGTGCGCTTCACGCCGCTACAACGTGGTAGCTATGGGACCAAAACAGCAGAGAACTTTAGCCTCACGCTTCAACACACCTGGTTGTTGTCTGCAGGGAAACCCGACCTTGGTTTTGAACTACCCTTTAAGATTAGGTGTTGTACTATCCCTTTAAGATTAGGTGTTGTACTATCCCTTTAAGATTTGGTGTTGACCTATCTCTTTAACGTTTGGTGTTGACCATAGAGACAGATAGAGGACTCATATAACCTGTTTTAGCATGGACATTGCCATTGAGGGCTTCCACCCTTTTAAAGTAGTCAACTGGGTGGGGATTCCTATGGCCTTGGAACGATCAGCCAATGATCAGAGCATTGTCTTCTTCTTCAAATTGTGTTGCCTATGGTATGTCAATGGCTTTAAGCTATATCGCTGACATCTAGTGGCTACACTAAATAAATGACAAGTTTAGATTCAGGACTCACAGCACTGCATGTGTCAGTAAATCGGCAATATTAGCTTCATGCTTTTTTCAAACATAAAAGAAGAAGAAAAATTACAACTTTAAAATGTAGATTTTGTGCCCTATGGTGTTGACCTGTTTGCTTTAAAATTTGACCTGTCCCATCAAAATTTGGCGTTGAGTTGTCCCTTTTATATTTGTTTTATAAATGTCCCTGTAATATTTGGTGTTGAACTACCCCTTAACGATTTGGTGTTGACCTCTCCATTATATATTTGTTGTTGTTCTATCCCTGTAATATTTGGTGTTGAACTACCCCTTCAAGATTTGGTGTTGAATTATCCCTTTAAGTGCAAAGGGAGGGTGTCAGTCACAGAAGAGCTGAGATGTTGACTGGCACCTCTCAGCCTGTAACGCCTACATGTAGAACAGGTGCTCATGAATATCAGATGCAGTGTTTTCATGCGTTGGCGTTTCGTATAGGCCTTGGGCATACATTCTCGCCTCTGTATTCTATCAGGTCTTATATGTAGATGCAGTAAAGGTGGTTTACTGACTGAACTAGGTTCAAACTGTCAGAAAACTGAAGACTCATGTTAGCTCCCCTAACTAATGCATAGGCTTTAGCTCAGAGGGATAACTCAGGCACAAAGGTATGACAATATCGATTTGTGACTTCCTTATTTGTGTCTCTGTTTTTGACCATAACCACAAACCAGGAATCAAACCAAAAATCAAACCCTAACCCTAAGACCATGATGGCGCACAGAGCTAGTTAAATAAAGATTCAATAAAAATGTTGTTAATAAAAAGCCTTGGCGTTAACTTTTGTGGTAAAAACAAATCTTCGGGCAAGAGTGCTCATTATGCGAGCATAATTTACCGAACCCCCTCTGCTACACAACTTCACTCTCACGACTCTGCTACACAACTTTACTCTCACGACTCTGCTACACAACTTTAAACACATGTTGAACTCATTTACATTTGAAATCATTGTACTGTATGCTAGAGTCGAGACCATTCTCTCTCTCTCTCTTTCTTTCTCGCTCTTTTTCTCCAAGCTCATAACATGTTTGTGTTCCTAGAACACTCCGTTATCTACATATGGTCGTTACTATTTTAGCAACCCATCTCATTGTTTCAACCAGACTGCATTTCTTTTTCTACCTTTAACCTATTTTTTGCTCAGTGTTTACAAATACTAATACAGCACATGGGACGTTTGAGTCAAATGTCCACTTTCATAAATTATATTAATTCATCAAATAATTGAATTTTTTCTATGATTTGAGCATGGAGGGAAGATAGAAATGCATGTAAATCTCTCCATATATGTACTGACAAGTATGACCGGTCGTTTCCATGGCTACCCGTGCACATAATGTGTATTTTTATAGTGAGTTTAATTATTTTTATTTTTTTAACCTTTAACCCACTAGAGTCGGATTCCGTGCCCCCGCTGACATCTAATTAGCATAATACAAAAATCCCCATCAACATCTGTCGGTTTAAACTGGAGATATCTGGGGGCAGAGCCGATGTCGCCCTTCCACATCTGCGGTGAAAGGTGGCAGAGCTAGAGCGGTGTTTGTCAGACCATGAGACATCCTGTAAATCGGTCTTCTCACGAAAAGGCCTGTAGTGTCCGATGTATGAACATTTTTAAATAATTTCATATGTTAGCTTTGTAGAACAAGTCAAAAACTTGATTTATTGTATATATTTCCACACTATGAGGTTGGAATAATACTGTGAAATTGAGAACATTATTATATAATGCCCTTTTAGTGTAGAAGCTGTTTGAAAAGACCGCCTGAAATTTCAGCCTGTTTTGGTGGGTTGGAGTTTTGGCCTTCCATGGTGACATCACTGTACAGTAAATTTGTTAAATAGACCAAAAGGACACAGAGTTACAAACCTCTCTGCCAATAACTGCTAATTTTCAGTTGACCTCTCTCCTCTCAGACCCCTCCCAGACAGTCCTACCAAAATTCTTGCTTGAGAAAATGCTCTTTGCTAAGAAGGTACTTAAACCGCTGCCCTGGAAACAACCACTGCATTCATATAATCCATGTATCATCAGTAGCCTACATAATCTGCTGTATTTGGGCTATACACAATTCACTACGTATTTATTTGGACAGAGGAGCTAAAACTTGGCTATATATTCCAGCATTTTGGATTTTAGATCACATGTTTTACACGAGGCGGAAGTACAGAACGTCATCTTTTATTTGAGGGTATTTTCATACATATCCGTTTTAGCATTTAGAAATGAATGCACTTTATGTATATAGTCCCCCCATTTGAAGGTGTCATACATTTTTGGACAAATTCACTTAAATGTAGTGAAAAGTTTAGTATTTGGTCCCATATTCCTAGCAAAACTTGCTGGATGCATTTGCAGTTTGTTTTGGTTATGTTTCGTATTATGTGTTTAACCTTTATTTAACAAGTCAGTTAAGAAACAAATTCTTATTTACAATGACGGCCTTTCCGGACAAACTTCCCCTTAACCCGGACGACGCTGGGCCAATTGTGCGCTGCCCTACGTTCGTTGTGAACAAATGTTGTGAAACTAGTTTCAGCATCATTTCTGTAATTTTGCCACTCATCATTACTCACCATTCATTCATGATTACCCAGAATCATGGTAGCACCCAGAATAATGTAGATTTGCTCAGAAACATTACATTCTTATTCTAATGACTTTCCTAGTTAAATAAAATGTTAAAAAATATTAATAATGTAATAAAAAGTGCCTCAAAGTGCCTCATTTCTATTGGGCCCAACATAATCCGAAACACTATTTAGGCCTATAGGTACATTCGTATTCTACTAAATTGTAGGCTACTTGTGGAGTCTTAATCAAACATGTATTCCTGTATTGGGGACATGTAACCAGGCCTAGGCCTAAATTGAACCATTTCATGAATCACACCGTGGAGGGCAGAGCAGACAAGCTACAACGCAGACCTGGGACGGAAATATGATAATTATATAGGTTTCCTGATGCCATTACGGGACTATTCAAGCAATCATCGATTCAACTGTTCAAGAGAAACGATCATGTCTCCTCAAGGATCCACTTTAAATGGGTAATCCCGATTTTGTCCCTCCCTCTTTCTCCCTCCGCCCGCCTCCCCCTCCCGCTCCGTGGCGGCGCTCGCTTCAGACGCTGTATATCTCTTTCGTTTTTCCAGCCACGGAAATCGGTGAACCGATCTTTCTATAGTTGAGATTGGTCGCGTTTATCTGTACTTTTTACCGCGGATGGACGTGAACACAGTCACAATTTAGCCTAGACAAAACAAGAAACCTTGCGGAGTGAATCTATTGGGACTGCTGCTGTGCATTCGGACCACCAAGAGGATCCTTCCTCTGCGCGATATTTTCCTCCTATTTGGAGAGGAAGGGTGTTAGTTTTCGAAGTGAAATCTCAACAGTTGGTTTCCATTTGGGACTCATAACGCGTTGGTCTAGTTTGTCACACACTTCACGTCAAGTTACCGATATCTAAAACAAAAGGAAAATCTACGAAGTGCCACGATCAAGCCCGTCTCTGTGCAATGCCACAGTTGTCACATCGGAGCCCAGATGAGGAAAAAACAAAACCGTAGGCTATAGCTTGCACTTCTACAGCACGCATATTTGCGCCGATCACATAGTGGTAAATCCCATCTCACTGATTTCTTTCCCCATCTCAAAGGCACCATATCAATATAGGCACTGATTTTTTTGTATGTGTGGTGTTTTTCGGTGTCAAACTGTACGCCTACTCACTGAAATACCTTTTGCACTACCCAGCTCTGACAGAAGCGGAAGAAGACTGAGATACGGGATAGTGGATTTACCCGCTAGTGCAGTGTGATTGTGTGTGTTGGTGAGCTGAGAGGAGCGCTCACTTAGACCATCTCCCGCCGTCTGGTTGTCATGTAGGCTACCTAACCGCCTGACTGCCCTCAGCATCCGGGTAAGGACTGCTGCCTCTACCCTTCTCTTCCAAATGTCATGTTATTTTCCACAGGTGTATGAGTGGAACGAATGAATGGTTTCGTGCGATGCGTGTGTTTTGCACTGGCTTTACCAATGCAATCATCCGCCTGTTGTCTGCAGATAACGAGTTCAGCCTTGCTGGGAGAAAATAGTCAAGTTGCAATAAACAACCTCCCCTAGTTTGGTAATAAACACTGATGTTTTATAGGTGGGAACAGCTAATTTCCGTATAGGGGGGGTGCGGCTACTATTCAGACAGGGAGTCTGTGTCCTTCACCAATGAGTGTTTGTCGCAACAGTTTGTCTCAGGTAGAACATGAATGGTTGGTCATGTCTGGGGAGGCATTTTATGCGCTCGTGGGTTTATCCTATCGTTTTATTTGGAGAATCCGCGTAAATGTCACAGACGGCAATGCGCAACTGTCATCAGGGTCGTCTCTCGTGTGTATTTGATCGTGCTCGCGTGTGCGTGTATTTATCTGTACGTAGCTTTGTGTCTGCATTATTGGATATGCCGGTTTAGCTTGATCCATTAGTTGTTCCTAGTTTAGATTCTACATGTCAACTGTAGTGAATGGTTGTGGTTTTTTTGTTGACTCAAACAGAATGTTTAGCTCGAGCTTCGAAAGAGAAGAGACAACCGTGTTTAATTAACAAGCGCTCGCTCAGTGTGAGAAGTAAATCCTTCTTACATAATTTCCAAGGGATGGGCATCGGCTCTCCTCTCCATTCTCCTTCCTTTTTCTGGGTGTGTCCTCGCGCTATTGCGTTTCTACAGGGGGAGACCCCGCAAAATCTGCTCGTGACTATTTTTCAGATTGTGTGACCTCCAAAGGAGGTCATCTGCGCTGTTATTTTCCTCCGGCAGCGGAGTGTCAGGGCCCACGGCTATTATTGCAATATTATTATATTCAGAACATTCAGGTTGATCTCACCCCTTTAAAGCCGGCCTTTATCCCATATACGCACTTCACCTTCACTCTAGACTAGGTGTGACTGCTGCAGTAAACTGAAAATGTCTAATCATACTGTAGGCTACACCTTCCCCTCAGGAACAGACTCAGAAAAACATGACATATTTAACTTATTGACTACTATTTGTTGTGTGTTTTAATGCTGTAACATACAGTACCAGTCAAAAGTTTGGACACTGACTAATTCAAGGGTTTTTCTTTATTTTGACTGATTATACCTTGTAGAATGAAAGAGAAGGCATCAAAACTATGAAAAAACACATTGAATCATGTAGTAACCTAAAAAGTGTGAAACAAATCAAAATATATTTTATATTTGAGGTTCTTCAAATAGCCACCCTTTGCCTTGATGACAGCTTTACACACTCTTGGCATTCTCTCAACCATCTTCATGAGGAATGCTTTTCCTACAGCCTTGAAGGAGCTCCCACATATGCTGAGCACTTTTTGGCTGCTTTTCCTTCACTCTGCGGTCCAACTCATCCCAAACCATGTCAATTGGGTGGAGGCCAGGTCATCTGATGCAGCACTCCATCAATCTCCTTCTTAGCCTTACACAGCCTGGAGGTATGTTGGGTCATTGTCCTGTTGAAAAACAAATGACAGTCCCACTAAGCGCATACTAGGTGGGATGGTGTATCGCTGCAGAATGCTGTGGTAGATCATCCATTCACCTACTCTGCGTCTCACAAAGACAATGCAGTTGGAACCAAAAGTCAGAATTTGAGATTTATCAGACCAAAGGACAGATTTCCACCAGACGAATGTCCATTGGTCATGTTTCTTGGCCCAAGCAAGTCTCTTCTGTCCTTTGGTAGTGGTTTCTTTGCAGCAATTTGACCATGAAGGCCTGATTCACACAGTCTCCTCTGAAACAGTTGATGTTGAGATGTGTCTGTTACTTGAACGTTGAAGCATTTATTTGGGCTTCAATTTCTGAGGCTGGTAACTCTAATGAACTTATCCTCTGCAGCAGAGGTAACTCTGGGTCTTCCTTTCCTGTGGCGGTGCTCATGAGAGCCAGTTTCGTCATAGCGCTTGATGGATTTTGCAACATTGAAATGTTCCGTATTGACTGACCTTCATGTCTTAAAGTAATGATGGACTGTTGTTTCTCTTTGCTTATTTGAGCTGTTCTTGACATAATATGGACTTGGTCTTTTTCAAATAGGGCTATCCTCTGTATACCACCCCTACCTTGTCACAACACAACTGATTGGCTCAAATTGATCAAGATAGAAATTCTACAACTTTATCAAGGCGCACCTTTTAGTTGAATGCATTCTGGTTGAGAGAATGCCAGGTGTGTGCAAAGCTGCCATCAAGGCAAAAGGGTGGCTACTTCTCAAATATAAATTAAATAAATTATATTTTTATTTGTTTAACACTTTTTTTTTGTACTTGATTCCATATGTGTTATTTCATAGTTTCTGGTTGTCTTTTCACTTCATTCTATATTGTAGAAAACAGTACAAATAATGAAAAACCACAAGAATGAGTAGGTGTGTCCAAACTTTTGATTGGTTCTCTATGTATAGCATTGTCTGTCACAGGCATTATTATTATTATTATTAATATAGTGTGTCTCATTCATCTCTTTGACTGAGGGAATGTTCTGTGTCCTGTCTGTCAACTTGATCAATTCAACTCACAGCCTGATCAATAACACTCACATTATCAATATAGTAAATGACACTGCATGCATGCATAGTGCTGTGTGTCTGTCCTTTCTTTCTGTCCCGTCTGTATGGTGATATGCCGGTTATTTATTATCTTGGACTCTCTGAAAAAGGCAGCAAACATCTCTCTAAGTGTGTTTCGTCCCTCTGATAAAGGGTATCAACCTTTTTTATAGCAGAAAGTAATTGCAGGTTTTCTGGTTCAAGACGCACTCTGAACTCCATCGTACTCCAGACAGAACAGCAAATGTTGACGTCAGCTTCTCAGTGTGACATTGTCATATAGATTGCGTTCCCCTCCGCAAACGTCGCAGGCATCAACCAATGGTTGCATGCCACGGCGTCGACTGACGTATTGCTATAATACAGTACGTTAGCTGATACGTATAAGATGCCTATCCAGGTGTTGTAAGATCTGGCAGGGTTCAGCAACTTCTGAGCAGAGGATTGTGTCCTCTGTCCTTGTCCCATGATCCCGTGGGACATCCTTTTCTGCCTCGTTAATCCACTCGTCACATGCATGAATGACTGCCCCGGTGTCTCCACCATGCCACTCTCTGGAAGTCACCCTCTGAGTTTTGTCAGCAACACGTGATAATGCAGGTCCCTTAAAGCGAGTTAGTAGGGGCAAGGGGGGTGGTTAGGGATTCACAAAATCTCATCAGTCCCATCATAAAGACATTATGGCTACTGACCCTAATCATTCCCAGCTTCCTACTGGTCCGTCTCTTCTATCTAATCAGCTTCCTTCTTGCTCATCCATCCTTCAAATCTCCACTGTGCCCGAGGGGACTTGTCTGCCAAGGTTGATGGGGGAGGTTGCCCCTTTAAGCTAATATATACACTTGGGACAGTATGCTACTCTTCAGTGTTGGTCCCAGGGGCCCACAAGGATAATAATATATGCCATTTAGAAGACTGGATTGCACTCCCTGTACTGTCATGAATTCCCTGTGGCAATTGAACCCACAACCGTTGTGTTGGTATCATCAACAGAGGACCACACGGAGGCACATCCTTATTGTCCAGGGTTTGAACACAGACAAAACTCTGTCATACTGCACCTCTTTGTCTAAACTCTGTTGTTGCTATAGGGTTGACAGGCTCTGTGTTACGTGTTTTTATTTGTTTTTATTGGGTTTTGTTAGTGTTTTGTTGGTCTGTATTGTGGTGTTTGTTTTGTTAGTGTGTTTTTTTAGGAGGTGTTTGTTATGCTAGTTGGTGTGTATTGAGGACCTGTAGGCCTGTAGTGTTATTGTGCCGCAATTGTTCCATATATGTGACTACCATCATTAATATTCTAGTATTCACTATGCTGCATCTCCCCAACTAATTGTACATGTTCTATATTTTGTCTTATGCTCTGGGTGGGCTTGGGTGGCCTGCCAGAACTGTGTCCCTCTAGGAAACCTCATCAGTAGAGATCTAAATAGAATGCAATAACCTAGCAACTTCCAACGTCCATTATACTCACTTCTCTTGTTACGTTTTTAATTTCATTTTCTTCATGTAACCAACACCGCTAACCCATTATTGAAGGTTTTTCTACAGGACTGTTTGTTCTGGGCGGTGATGTTTCAATTCCTGATTTGGGTGGGAAGACGGGACATCTTCCAAAAGGATTGGGCTCATGCAGAGGCTGACCGGTTTATTTTCCCTCATTCAAATCCCCCGCTCCTCAACCCTCTTCTTATTCCACTCCTCTCTTCAATTCCCCCCCATTCCTCATGTTCAGGATTGAGTGAACTAAGAATTGAGTTAGTCTCAGAGTCACGATTCATAGCAGAGGTTAAGCCCCCGAAACCAAGAGCCCCTTTAGCACCCTATCTCATCTCAGAAAGGCCCCCCCCACTAACACAAACACAAAGCACAGAGTGTTAAGCCTGCATTGCTGGGTGAGTTTGTTCTGAGTCCTATCCCAGCTGGAAAAGAGAGAGGAGATATATATATATATATATATATATATGCATATATGCCAGTAGTGTTATGGTGCTGCTACACTACATGACCAAAAGTATGTGGACATGCGTTGATAATATCATAAAATCATGGGGATTAATATGGCGTTGGTCCCTCCTTTTGCTGCTATAACAGCCTCTTCTGGGAAGGCTTTCCACTAGATGTTGGAACATTGCTGCAGGACTTGCTTCCATTCAATCACAAGAGCATTAGTTAGGTCGGGCACTGATGTGGCTCGCAGTCGGCGTTCCAATTCACCCCAAAGGTGTTAGATGGGGTTGAGCTCTGGGCTCTGCAGGCCAGTAAAGTTCTTCCACACTGACCTTGACAAACCATTTCTGTATGGACCTTGCTTTGTGCACAGGGGCATTGTCATGCTGAAACAGGAAAGGGCCTTCTCCAAACTGTTGACACAAAGTTGGAAGCACAGAATCGTCTAGAATGACATTGAATGCTGTAGCTTTAAGATTTCCCTTCACTGGAACTAAGGGGCCTAGCCCGAACCATGAAAAACAGCCCCACACCATTATTCCTCCTCTACTAAACTTTACAGGTGGCACAATGCATTGGGGCAGGTAGCGTTCTCCTGGCATCCGCCAAACCCAGATTCCTCCTTTGGACTGCCAGATGGTTAAGCGGGATTAATCACTCCAGAGAACGCGTTGCCACTGCTCCAGAGTCCAATGGAGGCGAGCTTTACACCACTCCAGCCGACGCTTGACATTGTGCATGGTGATCTTAGGCTTGTGTGTGGCTGCTCGGCCATGGAAACCTGTTTCATGAAGCTCCCAACGAACAGTTCTTGTGCTGACGTTGCTTCCAGAGGCAGTTTAGAACTCGTTAGTGAGTGTTGCAACCGAGGACAGATGATTTTTACATGCCACATGCTTCAGCACTCGGCGGCCCCCTCCTGTGAGCTTCTGTGACCTACCACTTCGCGGCTAAACTGTTGTTGCTCATAGATGCTTCCACTTCACAATAGCAGCACTTACAACCGACCGGGGCAGCTCTAGTAGGGCAGCCATTTTATGAACTGACCTGTTTGAAAGGTGGCATCCTATGGCGGTGCCACGGTGAAAGTCACTGAGCTCTTCAGTTAGGTCATTCTACTGCCAATGTTTGTCTATGGAGATTGCACGGCTGTGTGCTCGATTTTTATACACCGGTCAATAACGGGTGGGACTGTTAATAACCAAATCCACTAATCTGAAGAGATGTCCACATACTTTATATATATATAGTATAACTACCAGGTACGCAGAGATGCGTGTTGCCACCTGGGTGTATATAATATGTTTTATGTATAGATTTAGTCTAACACACACACACATGTGGGTGTGTATATGTCCCAGTTATGCCTACATTCAGCTATGATATCAGCAGTATTTTTGCTTCATCACAAACAAGGTACTAGGGTAGTGAATTGATGTTATATTCGGCTGTAAGCAAGGAAAGTTAATCTACAAAGCTGGAAGCTACTGGTATCTTCTTGCATTGTAAAGTGTTCTAGACTGTAATGGACATTGTTTTGCGAACACTTTTGACATTTCTAGCTACATGCCATATTGCATTATTCAAAGGCACTCAACCCTAATTGTTCCTGTAAGTCACTCTGGATAAGAGCGTCTGCTAAATTACTAAAATGTAAATGTTAGCTTCTGTGCAGCATAAGTGGTGATGCAGGCCAGACTCCATGTGAGTGCAGTGGTTCAGGCTAGAGCTAGCAATGAGTAAGTAGAGCAGGCACGTTGCGCTTTAAGGGGGCATCGGCTGCACTGATAGACTTGATTCTCTCTCAATCAGTAGACGACATGAGACACATTTGATAGAAGTACCGAAGGGAAAAAATAACAAAATAATTATAATACCGAACCGTTTTTCCTGTTCTTGTATCGAAAAAGTACAGAAGTTTCGGTATACAATGCAACACCTCTTCTCTCTGCTCTCTCCTCTCCACTCCTTTTCTCTCCTTTTTTTCGTCATCGTGGCAAATTGTTTTGAGTGTTTTTGTTCTGTATGTGTGTGTTTTAGTCATGATGAACTTCTCGTTAAGGTGTTGCAGACTGCTGCTGAGGATGTGATGAGCTATAAGCAGCCTCCATCAAGTGTGTGTGTGTGTGTGTGGTGAGTGTGAAGTGACAGCTCAGCGCACACACACAGCTGCTAGATGTGTTGTGAGTTGTATTAATAGAGCGTGGAAGTGAAGTGTCCCCTGAGAGTCCCTGTGGTGCATTGTGGGATTGTGGCGTGTTGACAGGATCGACACAGAGTAGAGGCGTGCGGCTTCAGCTCATTATCACAAAACATCACTGGCGTACTCATTAAGACAAACACATACCGGTTTCTGAACACATGAAGTTGTCATTGTTGAGTTCATCTATGGTGCAAAACAATGTGACTCTTTGTCCCTGCTGCAAGGGTGTGTGTGTGTGTGTGTGTGTGTGTGTGTGTGTGTGTGTGTGTGTGGATATTAGCAGACAGGCAATAAATGTGGAACACTGACGAAGAGGTTGGGTTGATTAGAAAACATGCTAATGAAGGAGAGAACGCGATGGCGAGAGAGGCACAGAGCGATAGAGAGAACAGGTATGAGTAAAGGGGGGGGCGAGGGATGAATGGAGCGGAGAGGGATTGTGACCGAGAGCGGGAGGAGAGCAAGTCCGAGGCAAGAGGATTCTATGGAGACCGTGAAAGAGAGCCATTATCATATGCTGTCGGTGATGAAACCGGTGTGACTCTAGTACCCAACCCAGGTGGTTGTTTACATTGAGAGCACACCTACATTCATACACACATAGTGAAGCAAGGGACTCTTAGATAGTAGGCTCCTGAGTTATTTCCTGCATTCTTTTATCGTCCTCCGCCGCATGGTTAATGTACGCCCGTTTGTTCATTGTGGCTTTATCTATCAGAGCAAATTGTTGACGATCATAAATACATTTGTTGACGATCATTTAGTAGCACACTGTCTCACATCTTTTTTTATTTTTAGATATTCAAAGCAAAATATGCTTTTTTTAGATCATCACAGTAGTGTTCAAAAGAAATGTCCTGTCTCTCGCTATACCTATTATTGTTGCCATAATGATTTGTTGTTTTTAATATCATAGTCTGTCCCACTTTGCTTGAGCAACGGTGCCCTTGGCACTCTTACTATAATAAAGCTGATCTGAAGCGGAATTTGAGACTGGCAGAGAGGGAGCGAGAGAAGAAGAGGGAGAGTGGTGAGGTTAGGATGAAGTGTAGTCATTTACTGGAACCAATGGAATGTATTTGCAGGAGAGAGAGAGGGGGAGGGAGGGAGAGATGCACTGCACTGGTCGTGGAGCTCACGTTGGCTCCAGAGAAGGAGCGCGACGCATTGCACTCGTTTACTGAACTCACTATGTATGGTAACAGTACGGCAGTTAAACTCACAGAGGAGAGGTGGATGAGGGGACAGGAGAGGGGGTGGGACAAAGGGGTCCGAGGTGGAGTGTTGTAGGCGCAGAGGAAGTGGAGATCTGGATGGTTTCCTCATGTTCTATGTTCCACATGCATATTTTCTCCTCGCCATTTCACTTCCTGATATTTTAACGACACTGGGCTGAGGCCTCTCCCTCTCTGTCCCTCTTTTACATCTGTTTGTGTTTATGTAGCCAGCTTTTGTGTGTGTGTGTGTGTGCGTGTGTGTGTGTGTGTGTGTGTTGTGTGTGTGTGTGTGTGTGTGTGTGTGTGATGTAGTTGTTTAGTTAAATGTGTGTTTAAGTAGCCAGTGTATGTAGTTCTAGTGCTGTAGTTGTTTGGAAGTCTGGCCGTAACAGTAACACACGTCAGATGTAGCTGCCGGGCCCAATGCCAAGAGGGAACTCTCTGCCTCACTGCCTCCATCCCCTTGTTCTCTCCCTCTGCCTCCTCTGCTCCCTGTCTTTCGTACCACCCCCCCCCCCCCGTCCTTCCTCGTTTTCCCCGTCACTCCTTTTTCCTCCCTGTCTATCTCTCGGTTCATTCATCATTCTCCCTTCTTTCTCTCTCTGGGATGGGGGAGTTGGAGTGTGTGTGATGTAGTTGTGTAGTTAAATGTGTGTTTATGTAGTTCTAGTGCTGTAGTTGTTTGTATGTTTGGAAGTCTGGGAGTAACAGTAAAACACGTCAGATGTAGCTGCCGGGCCCAATGCCAAGAGGGAACTCTCTGGCTCACTGCCTCCTCCCCTCCCTCCATCCCCTTGTTCTCTGCCTCTCTCTGCTCCCTGTCCTTCCTACCCAACCCCCCCCTTCGTCCTTCCTCGTTTCCCCCGTCACTCCTTATTTTCCTCGTCTATCTCTCGGTTCATTCATCGTTCCCCCTTCTTTCTCTCTTTGGGATGGGGGAGTTGGGGTGTGTGTCGGGTCTGATCTGTCCACCCAGACCAGCCTCCAGACAGATGAGTGTTTATAGCGGTCACCGCCTTAACCTCGTGCACACACACACACACACACATATATCGTCACAGAGATTAACTGCTTGGATATTTATGCGCTACAATAAGCTAGTTTACAAATCACACACAATGCTATTAAAACAGGGTTTTGTATTAAAACTGATTGTGCATCGTTAGCTGTTGGTTATGTAATGAGGTATGTGTGTGTGCGCGTCCTGTGTCTGGAGCAGTGAATGGGGGTTGAATGTTGTATTTGGGTTGAGAAACAGGGTGTGGTGCTGTTTGGACATTATTACTGAACACAATGAGGCTGTGCTGTTCTCTCCTACTGCGGCTGTTTACTGAAGATATATATTTATATATATATATATACACACACACACTCACTGAACTTCATTCAGTTGACTGGCCCAACATCAAATCCAAAATGGAAGAAGGAAATAGGAATATTATACTGAAATGAAATGTGTCTGGAAAACCTGAAACAGACGTATTTGGAAACCTTACCGAACTGTTCCACTAACGGAACAGAAGTTATTCCACGTTTTATACAACATAAACCAACCAATTTCTACATGTCCGTTCATTCCTCTGACAGACTTCGAAAACATTTAGTCTGCTGTTATATATGCTCGTGGTGTTAATTGAATTAAACTGGCTAGTCTGCGTGTATCAGAGTTCCTGCTTATTTGAGGTTTTAGGACAAGCCTTTCCGTGGTGTGTCAAACAATCAAAGGCGCCGTTGTCCTTGACCTAAATAGCTCTGCATTATGATCATATGAATGCTGTAAATAACGTGTTTTTCCACTGCTGCCCGACGTGCTGGTCCCATTTTAAACAAGAGGCCTTACAGAAGGGGAAAGGGAGAGCGGGTGGGTGCGGAGACCGAAAAGCACATGGGTGCATTCATACTGATGCTGTGTGTATTGTGTAGTTCCTACACGCCTCTTTTGTATGGAATGAAACATCTGATCAACTCTATACATCGCGTCTAGCTGCTGAGTAAGCTGATTGTGTCACAGAACAGAGACAAGGAGAGTGGTTCCTAGAAGAGCGAATGAGGACGAAGCCGTATAGATTGGGAGGACTGTGAGATAGGATTGTGAGATACGCCCGTCCCGTCCCACAAGTATCAATGGCTCTCTGTTTGCGTCACTGTCTCAAGCAAACCTGGTTAGCACACATTCCAGTAGCATTAGCATGACTTCATTTAAAACAAGTGGTGGCACTGAGGTAGGAATGCTGGTGGTTTGCTGAACACACTGAAAACCACGACATTTGTTGTGCCTCAACATCTGGGACCATCTTGTGACTGCAGTAGAGGAACAACCTTGCAAAACAGTCATCTGAAGCTGACAAACTCAGTTTTCCTAAAGAACTAGCACTTCTCTCTCTCTCTCTCTCTCTCTGTGTGCGTGTGTGCTATTACACAATGTTTGTGTGTTTCCAATGTCTTGAGGGTCGAATGAGTCTCGTTCAGTCTAAACACTTGTCACTTTAGTAAATCATCGCTAATTACACAATGTGACCTTGCTGCACATGCCAAGTGTTATTTGTGACATTTAGTAGTACTCAATGTTGGCCAACATTAGATACCCCCTGCTGTTTACTATATATATAAAATCACTGCTCAAAAAAATAAAGGGAACATTTAAACACAAATGTTATAAATGTTCCAGATGTAGTTTTTTTTTATAAATGTTCCCTTTATTTTTTTGAGCAGTGATTTTATATATATAGTAAACAGCAGGGGGTATCTAATGTTGGCCAACATTGAGTACTACTAAATGTCACAAATAACACTTGGCATGTGCTCCAAGTCAATCATACTTCTGTGAAATCAAACTGTCCACTTAGGAAGCAACACTGATTGACAATACATTTCACATGCTGTTGTGCAAATGGAATAGACAACGGGTGGAAATTATAGGCAATTAGCAAGACTCCCAATAAAGGAGTGGTTCTGCAGGTGGGGACCACTTCTCAGTTCCTATGCTTCCTGGCTGATGTTTTGGTCACTTTTGAATGCTGGCGGTGCTTTCACTCTAGTGGTAGAATTAGTCTACAACCCACACAAGTGGCTCAGGTAGTGCAGTTCATCCAGGATGGCACATCAATGTGAGCTGTGGCAAGGTTTGCTGTGCCTCTCAGCGTAGTGTCCAGAGCATGGAGGCGCTACCAGGAGACAGGCCAGTACATCAGGAGACGTGGATGAGGCCGTAGGAGGGCAACAACCCAGCAGCAGGACCGCTACCTCCGCCTTTGTGCAAGGAGGAGCAGGAGGAGCACTGCCAGAGCCCTGCAAAATGACCTCTAGCAGGCCACAAATGTGCATGTATCTGCTCAAACGGTCAGAAACAGACTCCATGAGTGTGGTATGAGGGCCCGACGTCCACAGGTGGGGGTTGTGCTTACAGCCCAACACCGTGCAGGACGTTTGGCATTTGCCAGAGAACACCAAGATTGGCAAATTCGCCACTGGCACCCTGTGCTCTTCACAGATGAAAGCAGGTTCACACTGAGCACATGTGACAGACGGGACAGTCTGGAGACGCCGTGGAGAACGTTCTGCTGCCTGCAACATCCTCCAGCATGACCGGTTTGGCGGTGGGTCAGTCATGGTGTGGGGTGGCATTTCTTTGGGGGGCCGCACAGCCCTCCATGTGCTCGCCAGAGGTAGCCTGACTGCCATTAGGTACCGAGATGAGATCCTCAGACCCCTTGTGAGACCATATGCTGGTGCGGTTGGCCCTGGGTTCCTCCTAATGCAAGACGATGCTAGACCTCATGTGGCTGGAGTGTGTCAGCAGTTCCTGCAAGAGGAAGGCATTGATGCTATGGACTGGCCCGCCCGTTCCCCAGACCTGAATCCAATTGAGCAAAGCTGGGACATCATGTCTCACTCCATCCAACAATGCCACGTTGCACCACAGGCTGTCCAGGAGTTGGCGGATGCTTTAGTCCAGGTCTGGGAGGAGATCCCTCAGGAGACCATCCGCCACCTCATCAGGAGCATGCCCAGGCGTTGTAGGGAGGTCATACAGGCACGTGGAGGCCACACACACTGCTGAGCCTCATTTTGACTTGTTTCAAGGACATTACATCAAAGTTGGATCAGCCTGTAGTGTGGTTTTCCACTTGAATTTTGAGTGTGACTCCAAATCCAGACCTCCATGGGTTGATACATTTGATTTCCATTGATAATTTTTGCGTGATTTTGTTGTCAGCACATTCAACTATGTAAAGAAAAAAGTATTTAATAAGAATTATTTCTTTCATTCAGATCTAGGATGTTATTTTAGTGTTCCCTTTATTTTTTTGAGCAGTGTGATATATATATATTTTTTTACATTTATTTTAATTTTATTTTTTGAATTGTAATCCAGAGTCATGTCACTTGACAGCATGCCTCTGAGTGATTGGTTAGAAGACAGGCTCAGGGTCATTGGCTGATGTGGGGTGTTCTGCCCCAGAATGCAACACAACACTGGGTGTGTAGGCAAGCCAGCATATAACCTACATGAATGGAATTAGAAGTGGAACCGAGCTAGTCATTATGAATGAAACCATGGCACCAGCAGAGGCAGTAGTAACATGCCATCCAACCAAGTGGACCCATCTCCCTCCGTAATATGATTCTGCGCTCTACTGTTCACTCCTGAAACGTGTCATTCTCTTCCAGTGCACCGCAGTTCACCATGTCCCATTCAAATACATTTTGTACTACTTGCTTCAGTTTAGTGCTTGATTTCATTAGTCTCAAGTCATTGAATATATCGGGGAGTTGACTGTAGGCCTATACAGCTCAGCCATTGTATCCCAAACAAGACCACCATAATTTTGAATCAATCTTTTGTAAACACCAAAGCAGGCCTGTTTGGGGATAGGGCCAGCCCGTGACCACCGGTGTCTCTGGGATCAATCGAACAAGAGGTCAGCTGAATAGGGTCAGGACCAGATGTAGTTTTTTGTTGTTGCCTCTAACCTCTGGCCACACACACTGGTAGCATGCTCAGTGACACTACGCTCCAGGGTGAGTGGTTCTATAATGGGTCTGTCAGTATAAGAGCTGTTGTGTTACTGTCTCAAAAGTAGACTACTTTAACAGCGTTTTGTTTTTCTTCCTCTGTGAAACTGTTGACTTCCTATTGACACAATGTCAAGCTGTTAGTCCAAAAAGACTTAATCCACTGCAAGGTACTTTCCTCAAAAATGGAATACTGCCAGTAGAGATTGCATCCTGTGCATCACATTTAATGTAAAAATATCTCCACTTTTAAAAGCTCCAGTCCTGGAGAGCCCGTTTTAGAAGTAGTGTGTGTGTGTGTGTGTGTGTGTGTGTGAATGGAGAAGCAGGTATGTGAACAGGTATTCACGCCGAACCCTGATTTGTGTTGGACTCCATACAGGCTGGGATTTGTGGGAGGCTGGTATGGTGCCTCTCGTCCTTAAGCACTGGTACGCTCCCTCTCTCTGTCAATTGATGCAGTTAGATGAATCTGTGTGTGAGAGGGAGAAGGGAGGGGGAGGGAGAGAGTGATGGAGAGAGAGGGATAGAGTGATGGAGAGAGAGGGATGATATGACTGGCCTTTATCTGAGGGACCTTCTGTGCTATCTAATAATCACTGCTGTAGCCGCCCCCCCCTCCGACACACACACACACTTTTTTTCCAATTCAGGGGATTTATACACTCTCCTTTACCTCAGCCACCCATCTTCTCTCTCCCTGCCCAATCTCCTTGAGGTATTGTGTGTGGAACTTGCCGCGAGAGGTGCTATGAGGGAGGGGGGGAAGAGGGGATGGAGAATTAGGCATTGGTGGCTAAAGGGCCGTCTCTATTTCTCCCACGGAGCGCTTGGGAAATGAGAGCTTCAACTTTGGTTTTTGCAATATCATGTCAGATGTTTACTTAGCAGCCTTCACGCTGTGTAATTAGCATAATTACACACTGTCATCTAACCACCTGTTGGTTTTAGTTTTTCATTGTCAGTCTCTGTAGCCAGTGCCTAGACCTACCGGCTCTCTCACTTCAGAATTAGATGTACATCCATGTTTCTCAAATGTCAAATTGTTAAGGTTGTGGTGTTTTAAAGTTAAGTTTAGGCATTCACTCCGAATTCTTGAGGTTAGGCATTAACTCGGAATGGTTAAGGTAAGGGTTAAGGATTGGGATAGGATTAGCTAAAATAGAAAAACCACTTTTTATCATTTATTTGAACTTGCAACCTTTGCCTCGAACTTGCCTAGTTAAATAAAGGTAACTTTTTTTAAATACAAAAATATTCCACAACTGAAACCTACTTGAAGGTAACAGTGCTCACTGTTGCCCCTGGTGGTCAGTTTACACATCTCCTGACATGGATGGATGTCGAATACTGACTTGTATCACGGGTGACCTGGCTGGCCTAGACAGCAAGAGATGAAGAGGGGACAGGTTAGGAAAGGGGCGATGGAGGGGAGAAAGAAAGCTGAGGAGGGTAGATGGAAAGGAGATTCAAAGGGAAAACAGGGGCGCAGAGAGGACACTAGATGAGAGATGGTGGTGTTGAAGTGGGGAGAATGGGAGTAAGGGAGCGGGGGAGGAGAGGGAGAGTGGAAGACTGTTGAAAGCTCTTCTGAGCGATTCTAATTAAGAGATTAGCATATCCTCTGAGACTGCTAGCGTAACCACGGCCTGCTAGCACTAACGGCCAAGACATGTCGCAATTAGGAGAACAAGGATCCGCTGGTGCTAAAGTAGACCTCTCTGAGCTTGGTCCGCACACATACACACACGCACACATGGAGAGGACAAGCAGTCAGCGACGCTTCGCCTGAGCTTGTTTAAGACATGTCCTATAGCTCCAACGACAGACTACTGCAGAGCTACAGGCTTACATGGACTGTTTCAATGTTCACCAGAAAGGGCTTCCCTTTAAATAGCATCAGTTTGAGGCCCTGTCTTTTCTGTACATGGGTGTTCAGGCCAACACAAGCTCATCTGTACCTGGGGATACCTCCACATCTGATCAGGCGCTTATCTGAACCAGGTGACAGTATCTCTTCATCCAGCCTGGATGTAGGCTCAGCCCAGTGGAGGTCAGCTGCCAGCTAACTCATCCGATGCCTGGTCTAAACCTGGTCTAAATCAAAGGTTTTTTTTCCCCTCCCTGTGAGCCCTCTGGTTCTCATTAGCCATGGGCGCTGATTGAGAAGGCTTTATAGAGCACAGATGTTGATATGCACTTCAAAGGAGTCCCCTTCAAAGTCCCCTATAGGTAAGAGTGCTGAGAGTGGAATGACTTGGTTCATTCATGGAGGTGTAACTATTCATTGATACAGATCTAGGATCTTAATTTGAGCCAGTTTTCTACAGCAGGAAAAGAATCCCCCAGCAACAGGAAATTAATTATGTGAATTATAATGAATGGGCATTTCTTTTGTAGGGGTTAGTACATTTCTCGTTAGGGAAAATCAAGTCTGACATTAAGTGGAATTTACAAACTTTTTAGAAGCCTTTTTAAACCTTGAATACACTACAAGTTTGCATTTCCTCCTGTGCAGGAAAATTCTCAGCAACAAAAGAGTGATCAAATTAAGATCCTACATCTGTAGGTGTTGCAATAGCCTGGACATCCCCAGCTGTAAGAGATATTGGTCAAGTTATTACTATAAATAAAGAAATGTATCTCTAATGACAAATTAATATATGCTATAAATCTGGGAACCAGTCCGTTTATTGGAAAATAAATTGTACATGAAGACCTGGCTTATAAGTGACCTTAACAATGAACAAAAAAAATAGGGATATTATTAATAATTTATTTATCTGAAGGTATATTGATGAGCCTAGTATCACATTCATGAATTCGTATGTTTTCTAAAGCTTGTTTTGTATCAGAAAACAACAGATCAAATGAATCGATGGCTACAGGATGAATGATAATGGCATATGATCGATACAGGGAATGTATGAATTAAAAAAAAAATATTCCAGCAAATTGTTAGATGATATTCTCAATTTGGATAGACTGACATTTACACACTCCACTATACTTAACAGGTCACGCGGGTGCATACTGTGAAAGATTATTTCCTATATTTCTGTGAATGGAGGGACGAACTTAAAAGGGCAAGTAATGGTTCAGTTCTATTGTTTAAATTATCTTGTTCCAATCAGAAGTTGCTATATCCTTTTTTTGGGCACCCGAGTGGTGCAGCGGTCAAAGGCACTGCATCTCCGTGTGAGAGGCGTCACTACAGACACCCTGGTTCGAATCCAGGCTGTATCACAACCGGCCGTGATTGGGAGTACCATAGGACGGTGCACAATTGGCCGAGCGCCATCCGAGTTTGGCTGGTGTAGGCCGTCATTGTAAATAAGAATTTTGTCCTTAACTCACTTGCCAAGTAAAATAAAGTATAAATAAATAAAATATTTTAAAAAATATGCATCCATAGATTCTTGAAGATTGTAACTTTTTAAATGCCTCATGAGCTTAGTTCATCTGTTGTACCCCATCAGACCCCAAAATATAAGCTTGTTTTACTCTGTTTTGTAAACAAACACTATAAAGCCTCAAAACATGGTTGAAACAACTATAATTTTGATATCATGTATGGTCAGTCCTTGCATCCATAGCTCTGTCTATGAATTTGAGTGGTTATGTTTCTCTAGCCCCATCCCTTAGATTTTTACCACAACGGTGCGGGAAATCTTATTTGTTGTTGTTTCTACTGATTATTGCTGCTTTAACATTAACCTAAAGAGCTACACATTACACCTCATGCCAATGCTGGGGAGAGAAAGGCCAGTTTAGTTGTGTAGTTACAGTCAATAGATAGAATGGGGGTCTTCGGATGTTGCGCGCTGACACCGGGTGGTCCTGGGCTATGCGAGGCAAAACGGTCCGAAGTAGAGGTTTGGTGAGGAACGCTAGCGTTGGCCTTCTGACTGAGCTCTTGACGGGATCAGTCCGATGCAAGCTGGTAATCTGGAATCCTTAGCTCAGCTTCAATGGGGAAAATGACAACTCGCAAGAGGAAGTCCTTTTTCGGTAGTTCGTCTAGAAGTCGTCTTGACAGTCACCATCTGGCAGCCAAAACATTCACTGGAACGAAAGTGTGAAACCGTTTCCCGCTGTTCTTTTCTTCCTCCATATTGAGGGGAAGGTTGAAAATGTCCCGCCAAACCATCTGACCCTGCTGATTTGGTTCAAGCTCTGAAAGGGGGAGAAAGCCATGTTAAGCCTCTCCTAGGGTTGGTATGTTTGTGCCAATTGGAGAAATTAGGAATTGGTCTATAAGTGTCCATAGAATGTTCCAAGGCACCAAACCGGCATTGGTTAGGTTACACATTGCATGATTACTTGTGATGCGCATATTATACCTTGCAATAACATAGGAAAAAAAACGAAATAATGTCACACAACGTACTTTACACCAACCCCAAGATGTTATGAGTCCTTCATGTTTGATGTGCTGTTAGGAAAGGTGGTCTCGATCTTGGTCCGTTGTTGAATGACTAGGCCTATTTTCTTAGAAAAAGACTTGTCACTTTCCATGGTCAAGTGGAAGTGGGCCTCTCTGGATCAGGACTTTATTGACCAGTCATATACTGGAGGAAAAAAGCATTCCAGCTGGGGCTCTTCTGGTTTGTCTCTATAATATGTTCTATAGCCCTGGATGAAGATAGCAGGCTTGATTGGGGCCTTTTCCTGGTCAAGCCTGGCTTGAAGGGACTTCTTCTGGCCAGTGGGGTCAACAAGGGTTCCTAGTCTGAAGGGGGTTTATAGGCCCCTGTACAGTAAAAGGGTTTTGTGCTGATGTGACGTGAGCGTCCACTCCTACACCGCTATGTCTATGCTACTGCAAAACCGTGTGTGTGTGTGTGTGTGTGTGTGTGTGTGTGTGTGTGTTCATTTAGTTTTTTGTATTTGCACTCAAGAAAATATAAAACAAGATGAGAGATTAATACGCAAACAAAAAGAATGCAGGAGAGGTACGAACTCTGAAAGTCTTGTAAGTCCCCACCTTTCAAGTATTCATAACACAAACCATACAACAGAAAGTACCTAAGGCAGATAGACAAATAAATAGAGATTTACACACAAAAAAAAAGAAACATGATGAATTACAGGGTAAAAAAATAAATTCAAGTAACATGCATAATGAAAACAATGTGGCTAATTGTGGCTGACGGTTGGTTGAGGTGTGTTTGTAGTGCCTCTCTGTTCGCCTGCGCTCATCTCTGAATGTCAACCTCGTGTTGATTGGCCGGCTGCAATGGAAGCCTAAGTCATCTGTCAGTGCAGTCAATTCCCACTAACAAGTGTACACACACAGACACAATCACACTGATCACACGCGCGCACATAGCGTAGAGCTGCCAAGAGTAAGGACTTTAATTCAATGACAGCAGTCAACCATGATCAGTGGCAACATTCCCATGTGAGATGGAAAACTTACACACGTACAATTATCATATGCGCGTATTCGTGTCAACTCCAACCACAACCCAAGTAGAGTTAACACAACTTGTCCTTCAATGTTTAAAAAAAATGCCTTTTACCTGAATTTGCTTAAATGCCTGTTGCAGGAATTAGCTTTTTTCTCAAGCTTTCACCAACTCTGAAAGATGGTTGGATGTTGTTTTTAGAGTTAGGTTTGGTTGCTCTGTGAGTTGAAGTTTCAACAACTCTTCTTTTTATGGGACAGAGGGACCAGATTCACATTCTAAAGAGTTTAAGATGAGCCTGGGCCAAAACCAGCAGGATCAGCTAGAGATGAGACTGTCTGTGTATTTGGCTACTAGTACAAGGGACTGGCTTTTGGCAATTGTCCATGGACTCACCATCACTATGGCAACATGTAACATATCCACCTTTTCTTCACTTTCTTTCATGTGCACTGCTGTTTCTCTGGTTAGTTTTGTTTCTTTGTCCTTCGGTCTCTGCATGAGTCAATTCTCTCTCTTTCTGCCCTCTCTTTCTGCCCTCTCTTTCCATGTGTTTCATTCTTACTCACCATGTCCCCTCGCCCTTCATCTTCCCTCTCGCTCTCTCTCTCTTCCCCTCTCTCTCTTCTATCATTCTTCTTCCCTCAAATATGTTTAGCTGTCTCTCCTCTTCTCTTTCCATGTCTCGTGCTTACTCACCAGGTCCCTTCCTCTTCTCGCTCTTACTCTCTCCCCCTTTTTCTCTCCCCCTCCCTCTGTCTATCATTCTTCTCTCCTCAAACAATTTTAGCTCAGTCTCCTTGTCTCTTGCCTCTTGTCTCGAATGTACTCGCTATATTCCTTCCCCTTCCTCTTTCCACATCCCCCCCCCCTCTCTCTACTCGTTCCCTCTGTCTCGTTCCCTCTTCTCTGAGCGGGCCCTCTCATTTAGTAGCTGACAGCATGGAATAATTTCTAAATGGAACCAGAGCCCACGCACCCCTGGGAGTGGCTCAGAGTGCTTGGGCACACATACAGCTCATTGTTCTGTTCAGTGAAAGAGGGAGGAGGGAGGGAACGACAGAAATAAGGAACCAAAAAGGTAGGTAGAGGGGAAAGATGGAAGGAGGAAGCATTTGAGAGGGAGGAGAGAGTCCTGCTTTAGCCAAATGTTTCCTCGATAATCTCTCTTTACAAGCTTTTAGAAAACACACGGTGTGTAGTTTTACATTCAGACTGAGGAATGTGATTCCACCGTCCACCCAGAGTAAGTCGGCAAGAGGGAGGAATGGAGTACGGGACAGGAATGCCAAGAATGAGCTTAATGCATGAAACTATAGTGTGTGCGTGCATCTTTTTGAATTTCCATTTGGTGCTTGTGTGCAAGCCTATGCCTACTTAAAAGCCTGTATGTTTGTGTGAGTGTGCATGTGTATGCATGTCTGTGAGAATGCTTGTGTCTTCATGCCTGCCTGTGTGTGGTGTGGTGGTGTGGGGTGGGGTGGGAGGGGCAGGGGTGTGGTCATGTCTCTGCTTCAGACCTGCCCTCCCAGATCAGTGTGGTGACATTCCAGACCAGGACACACAGAGAGACTGGTCATTTCCTCTTAAAAGCCCCAAGAGCACCAACACGACTTTATAGGAGCATATCACATTTTGTGTCAATTGAAAGTTAAGAGTCTATTTTTGGGAAATGACTATTTTCCATCTTAAAAAAATAAAAAGCAAAGGCTTTGATTTCTGGTCACACAGATGGAGAGTCTTTAAACGCTATTAGGACTACATCAAAACACACTCATGTTGAAGAAATGGCCCCTGACAACTAATATAAGCTTTTATATGTAGTTTTGCAGAAATGATTTACCTTCTGTAAGTTTAACAAATATTGCCTAGTGTCTTGTCATTCTGTTACCAAAAACCCACATATCTTTAAGATTTTTTTATGGATAGCAATTTTGTTTATGAATTATTAAGTGACTAAAACAAGTCACGATGTTACCAAATTGGTAACAGTGACAGATCAGTAACAGAATGACTGCAATTTAATTGGCCACTATAGGAAATCATAGTCACCAACCGCAGTGGCATTAGAGCACAGTAAAGTAGAGTAAAGAAAGGGATACTACAGTAGAGTAAAGAAAGGGATACTACAGTAGAGTAAAGAAAGGGATACTACAGTAGAGTAAAGAAAGGGATACTACAGTAGAGTAAAGAAAGGGATACTACAGTAGAGTAAAGAAAGGGATACTACAGTAGAGTAAAGAAAGGGATACTACAGTAGAGTAAAGAAAGGGATACTACAGTAGAGTAAAGAAAGGGATACTACAGTAGAGTAAAGAAAAGGATAATACAGTAAAGAAAGGGATACTACAGTAAAGAAAAGGATAATACAGTAAAGAAAGGGATAATACAGTAAAGAAAGGGATAATACAGTAGAGTAAAGAAAGGGATAATACAGTAGAGTAAAGAAAGGGATAATACAGTAGAGTAAAGAAAGGGATAATACAGTAGAGTAAAGAAAGGGATAATACAGTAGAGTAAAGAAAGGGATAATACAGTAGAGTAAAGAAAGGGATAATACAGTAGAGTAAAGAAAGGGATAATACAGTAGAGTAAAGAAAGGGATAATACCGTAGAGTAAAGAAAGGGATACTACAGTAGAGTAAAGAAAATGATACTACAGTAGAGTAAAGAAAAGGATAATACCGTAGAGTAAAGAAAAGGATAATACAGTAGAGTAAAGAAAATGATACTACAGTAGAGTAAAGAAAAGGATACTACAGTAGAGTAAAGAAAAGGATACTACAGTAGAGTAAAGAAAATGATACTACAGTAGAGTAAAGAAAAGGATAATACAGTAGAGTAAAGAAAAGGATAATACAGTAGAGTAAAGAAAAGGATAATACAGTAGAGTAAAGAAAAGGATAATACAGTAGAGTAAAGAAAGGGATACTACAGTAGAGTAAAGAAAGGGATAATACAGTAGAGTAAAGAAAAGGATACTACAGTAGAGTAAAGAAAAGGATAATACAGTAGAGTAAAGAAAAGGATACTACAGTAGAGTAAAGAAAAGGATACTACAGTAGAGTAAAGAAAAGGATACTACAGTAGAGTAAAGAAAAGGATAATACAGTAGAGTAAAGAAAAGGATAATACAGTAGAGTAAAGAAAAGGATAATACAGTAGAGTAAAGAAAAGGATAATACAGTAGAGTAAAGAAAGGGATACTACAGTAAAGAAAAGGATAATACAGTAGAGTATAGCAAAGAAAAGGACAGAGTATAGAAAATGATAATACATTATAATAAAGGATAGTAGAGGTGTAATGTAATATACATGACTGTACTGAATATTACACTACTTTACTATACCAAATGTGGTTTTGTTTGGGGGCGGAGCTCATTAGAATAGTAACCAGTTTGTAGAATAATACCCAAACATGCAAAGGAGGATATTACATTTGTCTACCTTTTTTGTGTACATATCCAGGATACACCTCCATGAATAAAATTACATTCATAACTAATAATTTCTGGAAAGTACAGATCGATGACCCATGATGTCATTCTGTTACCAAGTGTTGATCCACTTCACTTACTGTAAATATTTTTCTCAAAGTCAAGGTGTCATAATCATAGCTGACACCCCAGTCTTTCCACAGACATCTTTTGAATCTTTATTTAGAGTAGATGTTTAATGTTGTTTTTGGGAAACGTGGTCACGTAAACTTGGAGATTTTACTGTCATTCTGTTGCCAAAATGTACGTCTGTACTCTTCAAGTAAATGTGTTTTAGTAAAATGTTCAGTAGCAGTTGTTAAAAGTTTGGACACACCGACTCATTCAAGGGTCTTTCTTAATTTTTTACATTGTAGAAGGATAGTGAAGACATCAACTATGAAATAACACATTGATTCATGTAGTAACCAAAAAAGTATTAAACAAATCAAAATATATTTTATATTTGAGTTTCTTCAAAGTAGCCACCCTTTGCCTTGATGACAGCTTTGCACACTCTTGGCATTCTCTCAACCAGCTTCATGAAGAATGCTTTTCCAACAGTCTTGGAGTTCCCACATATGCTGAGCACTTGTTGGCTGCTTTTTCTTCCCTCTGCAGTCCAACTCATCCCAAACCATCTCAACTGGTTTGAGGTTGGGTGATTGTGGAGGCCAGGTCATCTGATGCATCACTCTCCTTCTTGGTCATATAGCCCTTACACAGACTGGAAGTGTGTTTTGGGTCATTGTCCTGTTGAAAAACAAATGATAGTCCCACTAAGCATAAACTAGATGGGATGTTGTATCGCTGCAGAATGCTGTGGTAGCCATGCTGGTTAAGTGTGCCTTGAATTCTAAATAAATCATGACAGCGTCACCAGCAATGCACCCCCACACCATCGCACCTCCTCGTCCATGCTTCACGGTGGGAACCACACATGCAGAGATCATCCGTTCACCTACTCTGCATCTCACAAAGACATGGCAGTTGGAACCAAAAATTTGGACTCATCAGACCAGAGGACAGATTTCCAGTGGTTTATTGTCCATTTGCTTGTGTTTCTTGGCCCAAGCAAGTCTCTTCTTATTGGTGTCCTTTCATAGTGGTTGCTTTGCAGCAATTTGACCATGAAGCCCTGATTCATGACTTCCTCATGAAGCTGGTTGAGAGAATGCCTAGAGTGTGCAAAGCTGTTGTCAAGATAAAGGGTATCTACTTTGAAGAATCTCAAATATAAAGTGTCAGGGTGGAAATTATTAATTCCTCTAAATTCATTCATATTTGCTAAGGTTGAAAGAGGGAGAGGCCGTAAATAGTGTTTTTGTCCACTGTCTATACCTGACTGTGTATGTGCTTGTGAGACCCAAATGTAATCCCAGCAGCAGGAAGACCCTGGAGTAGGAGATAAGTAGTGGTGTTCTTTGCACTTTATCAATGAAGGTTGCCATGGAGATGTTGTGACTCTGGCTCTGACCAGTGTGAGGGTTAGAGATCCCTGGGTCTCACAGTGGATGGAAAAGGGAACCACTGATCACACACGGAGAAAGAATACAGATCACCGGAAAATATAGTTTATTTTTTATTTTTTACTGTGAAGTAACTTGCTCTGTACTTGGTTTTTCTAATGCCACTGGTACATTCATGTAATAGTCAATAGTTCTGTGGGCACCCTGGCATGTCGTTGTGTTTGTCTGTGTGCCAACATGCCTTCCAGAGCCCGTCCCAGATCGAGCCTCCGTGTTCTGATCCACTCAATCTGTCCTCCGGTGACTCAGGTGGTGCTGTCTGTCTGTGTCTCCAGCTATTTATTTAGTGTACTATATCTCAGATGCACTCCGAGAGGAGGAAAATGGTCAAAACCTTCTGGCATTGAGGAGCTGTACAGGAGGTCATTATGTAAAGCTGTGTGGGGTTGGGTAGGTTACTTTCTAAATGTTACAGTTACTAGTTACCTGTCCAAAATTGTAATCAGTAACAACTTTTGAATTACCTGAACTCAGTAATGTAATCAGATTACTTTCTGTTTCTTCTTTCTGAAGAAGACAAGGGATCCATCAACCGTATTTGGTGTGTCTTCATAGTGGTCTCTGTTTGTTCCACCTGAGCGTGGTGGAACGAACTTAAACTTTTTTCAATGCTGAATTGAATGTCAATGAGAGAACAGAAAGGTGTCATAATGTATTTTTTTCAGAAGCATCCTTTATAATTTTAAAAGTAATCCAAGAAGAAATCATGTACTTTTTCA
Source organism: Oncorhynchus tshawytscha (assembly GCF_018296145.1). NCBI lineage: Eukaryota > Metazoa > Chordata > Actinopteri > Salmoniformes > Salmonidae > Oncorhynchus > Oncorhynchus tshawytscha. The sequence continues at coordinate 44,386,238 of NC_056430.1, forward strand.
AAAGTATCTGTAATCTGACAATAATATTTTTGCTGGTAAGGTAACTGATTACATTTACAGGGTAACATAACAGATTTTTTTTTTTGTAACCAGATTACATGTTTGAACGTGTGTTTTTTTTTAATAGCATATTTTCTTTGGAATGTTTTACTTGCAATGAATGATATGCGGTTGTCTTACCTGCCTTAGTTGAAAGAACTGAGTGTAAGTTGCTATGGGGAAGCATCTGCTAATGGATCAACATGTAAAATATGTTTGCATGTTTTTTTTGTGATTTCCATTTGACTGTTGTCAGCTCCTTATATGGATGTGTGTGTAGGTTCTTGTTGTAGCTGAGTCCTTATATAGTGCTGTGTGTGCATGCGTGTATTCAGTTTCTTATTGTAGTTGAGTCCTTATATAGAGCTGTATGTGTGTGTGTAGTTTCTTATTGTAGTTGTGTCCTTATATAGTCTGGGGTGTTGGGGTGTGTGCCACAGTCTTCGCTGATGTTATGTCTTGTTCATACCTTAGGGCCAGGCGCCTACCAGACACACACAGCGGGAGAGAGGGATGAGAAGGAGAGGAGGATTAGAGGAGAGGAGTTGGGAGGTGTCTTTGTGATTTAGGCTGGCCAGCTATGGCTCTGCTCACTGCATGTTTGAGAACACAAATGAGTTCAACGTGTCTGAGGAGAAGAGGGAGAGAGTTGCCTCGCCACCAACCCTCGCCCTCTCTCTTCATGTTTTCCCTCTTCTCATTCTTTGCCTCTTATTCGCTGCCTGACTCCACTTGTTGTCTCTCTACTTACATGGTTAATCTATTTTCACTCTCTCTTTCTCTCTGTACTCTTAAAACCCCGTCCGTCTCTGTCTTTTTCAGTTTCTTCTCTCTCTCTCTACCTCTCTGCAGTAAGGGATTTCCTCCTCCAGGCAGGTCATGTGACTGCAGATAGGGTGTGGTCTCCTTCATTCCTGCTTTATCCTTCTGCCACTGCAACAGTGGAACGAGGGAGGGAGGGGGAGAGAGAGGCGGAGGGGGAGAGATGTTGGTGTGTGTACTCTGTCCTGTTGCAGATTTTTCATTGGTAAACACCAGCAACTGGTCAGCTCGTTAGAACCGAGGCAGCACAACACTGCATATACAAACACAGACCACATGCTAAGATAATGTTTGTTTAGCTGTGATTTACTGGATATTATCATCTAGGTTTTTATATTGACTCGTATCTAAAAATAGGGGAGTGGACAGTGTGTTTGAATGCAAAACATTAGCTTATTGAATAACACACTTCAATGCTACTCTCGTACTCTCTTACTCTGAGATTGTGTATTCTGAGATTGTGTGGTGTTGTAGTGAGAGTAAGCACAGTTGAACTGAAGCTGGTTCTTTGAGAAGGGCCTGATTTCCCTATGGAGTGTTATATGTTAAGACCATTTATTATATTAACCCATCTCTGAAGTCAACTGTGATCTGTGTGTGTGCACACCATACTGGGTGTGGGTGGAGCAAGTGTTGGCAACGTGCGTGTGCTTACACTTTACATCACATGGGATGTATGAGTCATTAGTAGGCAGTATAGGGCCGTAAGCGATCAGCCAGCTATAGCATGTGGTGCTGGAACTGTAAAGCTGATTTTGAGCTGTTGCTGGGTGCGACTGGGCAAGTTCCCCACTGTCTAGGGTGTGGCCACAGCCACGTTTTCTTAGTGGCAGAGGGGGAGGTGGGGTTTGGTGCAGTCTGTGAGTGGGGGGTTGCGTATCTGCTCTGCAGGGAGGGAAGGAGAGGGAGAGACGCAGTCCGTGCTTTAGTATGCAAGGCAGGTGTGTCTGCAGAGGCAGGAAGAGAGAAGGCAAGGAGGGATGATTGGGAAAGGGCAGGGAGGAGAGGGGTGAGGAGGGAGAAGTTGAGGGCCAAGAGAATGATAGAGGTGAGGAGTTCTGCCTCCTACCAACTGAACCTTATTCTCTCCTCTTGTTCTCTTTCCCCCTCTTCTCTTCATCTCTGCGCTCCCCTTTCTACCTCCATTAGAATACAAACCCAGCTCTTCATCTTTCACCTGTGTCACTAACCTCCCCTTCCCCATCTCCCTTTCCTCCCTAATTTGTTTACCGGTGTTTGATCTGTTTCGCCTCCAGCCAATCTGTTTTTCCATCCCCACCTGTTGAATACCCTGACTGCTGATGGATGAACGGAGGGTGTAGGGATGGACATGAGTGTTCGAGTACTCGGAAGAACTCCGAAGCTCGATTTGTTTTGTTTTTTAAATTTATTTTAAAATTTTTTAACCAGAGATTTAAAAATAAATAAATACATTTAAATGTAAAAACACTAAAACAATTTTGGGGAATGTGGTTTGTGGATGCCTGAGCAGGCAAGTGAAATGTTCTTGAAGACCACGTTAATTTTATTTGACATGTGGATTTGTGGGGCACGACAGAAAAGAATCCATGCCAAACATCGCATAGTTCTTCTCCCTAAATTCCCTCCATGGCTTACTCAGTTGCGTTACGACCGTGAGTGCGCGTACAAGCTCCCGTTAGGCCTACAGGTATAAGTGCCTGTTAAAAACTGATGGGATACACAAGCCACATTCCTTGCCAAGTGACGACAGTTTTAGCAACAATTCAAAATGGACTGGTTGATTGTTCCAACAACGAGCTACAGTTTTGGAATAAATGTGTCCCCTCTATTTTCCACTTAAACTAATTTGCAAACTGTTCGTGCCATTTAGAATTTGTTAGACTAGGCAGCAGGTAGCCTAACAGTTAAGAATGTTGGGCCAGTAACTGAAAGGTTACTAGTTCAAATCCCTGAGCCGACTAGGTGAAAAATCTGTTGACGTGTCCTTGAGCAAAAACTTCTGCTAAATGACTAAAATATGAAAAATAAATACCGGTTCCACACACAAGTGTGTGTGTGTATATATATATATATATATATATATATATATATATTATTATTATATTATTATTATTATTATTAATTATTATTATTATTTGGACATAGGAGGCCCAAAAAAATACACTGACCCTCTCTCCATCACCAACCCAGCAACTGTTACTCCGAAGAGCTGCTCCCAGGTTGCTGTTGTTGCTGCACTCCACTTTTCTGTTTTCTGTTCTAGATACAGGATAGAGTGCTCTTAACTATAATTTGATGCCAGTTCATGACTGTATATTTGAGTTTTCTTCTACTAATCATGAAAAGTCTGATTTTTGAAAACTCTAAATTTGATCCTGCACTTTTTAATACCTACTAAACGCTTAACAGTTTAGTATGAATGAGATGTCAAACTTTTTTTCTTCCAGACATTTTCAATCTCTTCTTATTTTTTTCTTCTCCTCCCTAGCGGGGTTATGATGCCTTAAATAATATGCTACCATTTAAACCAGGCAGCCATGTCCTGTCAATGTCCTCTTGTTGTCAAGTAAAGGGCTGGAATGGAAGGTCAGTGTTCGAATGGATTTACCTTGTTCACTTATTCGCTGGTAAATGCTGCTGCCACTCTTCACAGCACGTTGTATTGAAGTGGCCTAGTACTAGAGGAAGAGAAGTGAGAGAATAGTGGAATGGGAGTAGCAGTGTGTAACTGGGAATTTACACGCTTAACATTCACTTACCACACACTGCGTATTGTATAATTATTTATATCTCCAGTACTGTAGTAATACTGCGTGTACACTTTGGGTATCTACTGTAGTAGCTGTTGTTCTCTAATAGTCGTAAGACACTTTGTTCCTGGTTTGCTATATTTCTGTGCACGCACACGCTCACACACACACACTGATCTAGCCTGAGGTACCGTGGTCACTAATTTCATCAGCTGGCCGATAGTAAGCAGATAAACAGTAGAGTGCTCTGTCCAGAATGACAAAGCTTATATGGAGTCATTGGCTGAGTCCCAAATGGCACCCTATGCCCTGTGTAGTACTAATGACCAGAGCCCACTATATAGGGCATAGGGTGCCATTTGGGACACTCTCCAGAGGGAGAGGGAGAAAGAGGCAAAGAGAGCGGGGTAGAAGGGAAGGGAAGGGAGAGTGAAAAAGAGAACGAGGGAGAGCAGGTTTTGTTCCTAGCATAGGCTGTCATGTAGCCTCATGGTCTTTGAGCCATTAGAGCAGCATTTCCCAAACTGGTGATGGCGACCCCATGTGGGGCCACCTGATTTGAAAATGGGGTTGCGAAAGAAACTCTGAAATAAAATAAAGCGTGCTGGTTCACAGAACCGGGGTTACGTCGGTGACCTCCGTTAGCCGCTAGATGCGGTTGTAATAAACAGAGCGGTTTCAGTTTTCTTCCTTCAAATGTGGCTCTATCTTTTGAACCGTTATAGCTACAATCACCTGCTGCCCTCCCTCTCTTTAACATGTCATCTACTTTACCTATATTTCTAACTTTACCTCTTTGTCTGCCCTTCTCATAGAAATCTACTCGATTTTTCTACTCTCCCTCAATTTGAATTCAATTAAAACATTTATTGGCATGAAAACCCATACATTGCCAAATAAATGATGGTACAGATAGATTTGAGTAAAAAAACAGACCTCAATGGTCCATTGTTAATAGCAATTTAGAAGGACAACACAATAATGAGGACTGTAATTTAATGAGACACATGTAGCAACGTTATTGCTCTGGTGGGTTATCCATATCTCTCGTTCTACTCTACCTCGCTCCCTTTTGTTCGATCTGCCTTTCTACATGTGCCTCCTTGTTTTACTACTCTCCTTTTTCATCTAGCTCATTTCCCTCTCTACACTATATGCATATCATTCCTCCTCCACCCCCTCTGTTTTTATATCCTCATTTTTCTCTCACATTCCTCTCTCTCTCTCTCGCTCTCTCTTGATCTCTCCCTCGCTACATCATTCCATGCCAGAGTTGAGAAAGTGGGGCTCTTCAGTAGCTTGGCGGTGTATTCTGAATAGTATCTAGTGATGATTACAGTGTAAGTGGTGAGTTACTTGACAACAGGCCTGGTAGCAGATCAGGGTGGAGTGGTGTGTGTGTGGAGTTAGTCAAATACCCAGCCACGCTGTTAAAACAGAACCTCCCTGTGCTCTGCTGTATGCTGTGTGTTTGTGTGAATAAGGAAGTGTAGGTAGTTGGCCACATGCCTTGTATTTGTGCTGCTCTCACTTCCTTTACTCAGAGGGAATCCCTCAGCTAGTAGTAGCTGGACGCACACAGCCTTTACTTTGGCTATTCCATACTCTGCTCTCTTCCATGTTATCGTCTACTTCTCTAAGGTATTCTGTCTCTGTCATTTCTTTTCTCTACCCTCTCTCTCCCATCGCTGTGGCATAGGCCATAGTTTGGATGTATTTAATCAGGTCATGTTACTAGAATGACGGGAACCCCCCTATCATTTCGGCATTCAAGTGAATTATTAGATCATTCTCCTCGTCCCTGTTTTTCACATTCTTTCATTCCTCATCTCTCCATCTCACATCCCCTCTCTCCCTAATTGTATCATCACAATAGCTATAATTACTGCATTCCGTGTTAATGACATCACCGCGCTGTTTTGCATAATGAGGGAACAAGCAGAGGCATCTGCGTTATTTTCTTGGTGTTGGAGATGCTCTGGCGCTTGGGCTAATTTCACTAATGAAATGACTATTGGTAAAATTAGCGTGCCAGTTGATTAGCTTGTCTTAACGGGTAGCTAGATCCTCACCCATCGACATTAATAAACATCTCTTCTCATAGAGACGTGTCACAGATCTGTGTTGTTCATTTTGGTGGCGGTGGTGCTCATTCTCTCTGGCGATGGATTGAGGATGGTTAATGTGGTTTATAGCAAAGTGACCGTGGGAAACGAGAAGAAGTCGGTAAAAGTCATGCTTACGGCTGTTTTTCATACTGTGTATTCACGACCACGTCAACTAAGTAGAGAGGAAGAGGGGCACAGAGGAGGATAAGAGTGAGGGTGAGAACAATACACAGAGAGAGCAAAAGGGGGATAGAGCGAGAGAAGGGGAGAGGCAGGTGACTTGGGGACATACTTTTGGTCATGTAGTGTATGTGGACACCTACTCATCGAACATCTCATTCCAACATCATGGGCATTAATATGGAGTTGGTCCCCCGTTTGCTACTATAACAGCCTTCACTCTTCTGGGAAGAGTGCTCGGCCATGGAAACCCATTTTATGAAGCTCCCGACTAACTGTTGTACTGAAGTTGCTTCCAGAGGCAGTTTGTAACTCGGCTGTGTTGCAACCGAGGACAGACGATTTTTACGCGCTACACGTTTCAGCATTGGGCAGTCCTGTTTTGTGAGCTTGTGTGGCCTGCCACTTTGCGGCTAAGCCGTTGTTGCTCCTAGACATTTTCACTTCACAGTGACAGCACTTACAGTTGAACGGGACAGCTCTAGCAGTGCATAAATTTGATGAACTGACTTGTTGGAAAGTTGGCATCCTATGATGGTGCCACATTGAATGTCACTGAACTCTTCAGTGAGGCCATTCTACTGCCAAAGTTTGTCTATGGATATTGCATGGCTGTGTGCTCGATTTTATACACCTGTCAGCATTGGCTGTGGCTGAAATTGCTGAATCCACTAATTTATCCACATACTTTTGTATATATATAGTGTATTGCAGTGTACTGTATGTTGTCTAAAAGCTCTCACTGTTTGGGCCCCTAATTTAGGGAGCCATTTAGTGGCCCTTTAATGGTCCCAAGGCGACTGCTGACATTTCACAAAGTCAATAGATTTTGTTTGGAAACTGATCTCATGTGGCATTTACACATGCATACTGGTTACATCAGGCTAATGCAGTTGTAGACCCGAGCAGCGTCTACCAACTTTTTGTCCAGAAGCATTGCTGAAAACGCCATCATTGAAACTCTAGAGGCCAGGTTACTTCCCCTCTGTGGAAAGTCTCTCTCTCACACATGCACACACACACACACACACACACACAGAGAGAGAGGAACACACTTTTTGGGGGAGCAATATAGATGGCCATTCACTTTGAATGGTAAGCTGTATATATTGTTGAAGTCGGAAGATTACCTACACCTTAGCCAAATGCATTAAAACTCTGTTTTTCACAATTCCTGACATTTAATCAGAGTAAAAATGCCATTCCTCCTGACAGACCTGGTGTAACTGAGTCAGGTTTGTAGGCCTTGCTTGAACACGCTTTTTCAGTTCTGCCCACAAATGTTCTATAGGATTGAGGTCTGGGCTTTGTGATGGCCACTCCAATACCTTGACTTTGTCCTCAAGCCATTTTGCCACAACTTTGGAAGTATGCTTGGAAGACCCATTTTGCGACCAAGCTTTAACTTCCTGACTGATGTCCTGAGATGTTGCTTCAGAATATCCACATAATTTTCAAGCCTTTCATGCCATCTATTTTGTGAAGTGCGGCAGTCCATCCTACAGCAAAACACCCCCACAACATAATGCTGCCACCCCCCGTGCTTCACGGTTGGGATGGTATTCTTCGGCTTGCAAGCCTCCCCCCTTTTCTCCAAACATAACGATGGTCATTATGGCCAAACATTTCTATTTTTGTTTCATCAGACCAGAGGACATTTCTCCAAAAAGTACAATCATTGTTTATGAGCGGCCTTTCAGGTTATGATGATATAGGACTCGTTTTACTATGAATTAGAGGTCGACCGATTAATCGGAATGGCCGATTTTAATTAGGGACGTTTTCATAACAATCGGTAATCAGCATTTTTGGACACCAGTTATGGCCGATTACATTGCACTCAAGGTAAGGTGCTACCTAGCATTAAAGTTATCTTTATAAAAAACAATCAATCTTAACATAATCACTAGTTAACTACACATGGTTGATATTGCTAGTTTATCTAGCTTGTCCTGTGTTGCATATAATCGATGTGGTGCCTGTTAATTTATCATTGAATCACAGCCTACTTCGCCAAACGGGTGATTTAACAAGCGCATTCGTGAAAAAAGCACCGACGTTGCACCAATGTGTACCTAACCATAAACATCAATGCCTTTCTTAAAATCAGTACACAAGTATATATTTTTAAATCTGCATATTTAGTTAATATTGCCTGCTAACATGAATTTCTTTTAACTAGGGAAATTTTCTCACTTCTTTTGCGTTCTGTGCAAGCAGAGTCATGGTATATGCAGCAGTTTGGGCCGCCTGGCTTGTTGCGAACTGTGTGAAGACCATTTATTCCTAACAAAGACCGTAATTAATTTTCCAGAATTGTACATAATTATGACATTGAAGGTTGTGCAATGTAACAGCGATATTTAGACTTAGGGATGCCACCCATTAGATAAAATACGGAACGGTTTTGTATTTCACTGAAAGAATAAACTTTTTGTTTTCGAGATGATAGTTTCCGGATTTGACCATATTAATGACCTAAGGCTCGTATTTCTGTGGGTTATTATAATTAAGTCTATGATTTGATAGAGCAGTCTGACCTGAGCGGTGGTAGGCAGCAGCAGGCTCGTAAGCATTCATTCAAATAGCACTTTCATGCATTTGCCAGCAGCTCTTTGCTGTGCTTCAAGCATTGCGCTGTTTATGAATTCAAGCCTATCAACTCCCGAGATTAGGCTGGCAATAATAAAGTACCTATTAGAACATCCAATAGTCAAAAGTATATGAAATACAAATGGTATAGAGAGAAATAGTCCTGTAAATACTACAACCTAAAATTTCTTACCTGGGAATATTGAAGACTCATGTTCTGAGCAAGGAACTTAAACGTTAGCTTTTTTACATGGCACATATTGCACTTTTACTCTTCTCCAACACTTTGTTTTTGCATTATTTAAACCAAATTGAACACGTTTCATTATTTATTTGAGACTAAATTGATGTGTTATAGTAAGTTAAAATAAGTGTTCATTCAGTATTGGTGTAATTGTTATTATTATATACAAATAATAAAAATCATCCGATTTAATCGGTATCAGGTTTTTTTGGTCCTCCAATAATCGGTATCGGTTTTGAAAAATCATAATCGGTTGAACTCTACTATGGATATAGATACTTTTGTACTGGTTTCCTCCAGCATCTTCACAAGGTCCTTTGCTGCTGTTCTGGGATCGATTTGCACCTTTCACACCAAAGTACGTTCATCTCTAGGAGACAGAACGTGTCTCCTTCCTGAGCGGTATGACGACTGCGTGGTCCCATTGTGTTTACTTGCATACTGTTTGTACTGATGAACGTGGTACCTTCAGGTGTTTTGGAAATTGCTCCCAAGGATGAACCAGACCTGTGGAGGTCTACAATATTTTTCTGAGATCTTGGCTGATTTCTTTAGATTTTTCCCTATGATGCCAAGCAACGTTGAAGGTTGGCCTTGAAATACAGCCACAGGTACACCTCCAATTGACTCAAATGATGTCAATTAGCCTATCAGAAGCTTCTAAAGCCATGAAATTTCTGGAATTTTCCAAGCATTTAAAGGCACAGTCAACTTAGTGCATGTAAACTTTTGACCCACTGGAATTGTGATACAGTGAAATAATCTGTCTGTAAACAATTGTTGGAAAAATTAGATGTCCTAACCGACTTGCCAAAACTATAGTTTGCTAACAAGGATTTTGTGGAGTCGTTGAAAAACAAGTTTTTTTTTTTAATGACTCCAACCTAAGTGTGTGGAAACTTCCATTGAGGAGCAGTACATGGCCATGGTGGTTGTTTTGTCTAACTGCTTCAGTGAAAGGCCTGAGGTTAAATCAGTGCGGTGCTCTTTGTTTTATATTTATATCAAATTCCAGGGAAGATGTCAGAGTATAAAGAAGAGCATATTAACCCAATCTAGGTTAATGCCTTCCTGCAGGTTCTCACAAGCAAACCACCTCACATACACCACTTTCCCATATATAAAATAACCGCTCCTAGGCTAATTATAGTGTGTGTGTGTGTGTGTGTGTGTGTGTGTCAGGGTTTTTGTTAGGAAGATTTGCCAAGTGACTGGGAATATTTACATTTATCTGACATTTTGAGAAAATAACCCGGTCATCAATATGTATTGGGGTGCGTAACCCATTAGGGCGTCCACCCAAGCAGCCATCACCATCAATAAACGAGCGATGTTGGCCAAATGAGCCACATTTACGTGTCCTTAAGAACAACCTTAATTACACATTTCTAAAACACTATTCCTTGTGTTTTCGGTGCGTAGCCTATGCAAAACCCTCTTGCCCATTTGCATTATTGGTTTTTACTTTCCTAAAACAATAATTATTCAGCTGTTGGAGATTTGAGCACTAAACGCACCAGGGTGTTGCATGCATATGCCTATAGGCTTAGGCATTCACTGTACGATATTTAATATTTAATGAAGATATAAATGAAGATAAAGGTTAGACCTAGAGCTGGTAGAATGCTGCACTGACATGCCTTTCAGATGGGCTACTGCGTCTGCTATGATATAGGCGTACACAAGGAGACTAATTCCTTAATTTTCTATCATAATTAATGATGAGCATTATATTGTTAACTTATAGGATTCACCCCGTTGAGGCCTAAAACATTCTTCCTCACCTCAAGTTCAACTTTCAGAGTCAGTTGGTGCGCACTGCCACACAACACCAAACCTTCACAAAAGTTTCTAAACTTTATTTGAGTAATTTCAAAAGTAAGTCAAGCCATTGTTTATAGGCAAAATAAGAGCAGGATATTATATTTTGGCAAACACAATATTACAGTTGGAACTTAATTTGGCCAAAGAAAATGGCCCAACAGAATGAAATAAAACACTTGTGAACTGGTTTAAACATTCACAAATGTTTTGAACAGGCTATATTGCAGCAATTACCAACAAAGTCTAGTGCCTACCGTATCCAACAAATGACAGCAATAGGCAGGTGTACTTGACCTAAATACGGAGCACACAATTTAAAAAGGCAGATCGTATTGAGAAAACCGAATTAAACAAAACACTTTTTTTTGCATATTAAACAACTGGTTTAGATGAATAAATAGGCCAATAATAATAATAATAATAATAATAATATTAATAATACAACAAATTATTATAAATAACCCCCCCCTTTCACTATCGGTATACTTTTCCCCCTCTAACTTTCATTTTACTTCAATGAAAATGGCCTCCATCTTCGCAATCAACAGTAACTTAGGCCAAGGCTCGTCTCTCGCTCTCCCTCCTCAGCATCAGGTGCATGTACGTCTGGCAATCGGGGTGTGTATGAGAGGCAGCCCGACAATTTTTATTAATCTGCTTTTCATCATTTTTATCGGCCAAAAGTCGGCTGTTGCCGGCTAACGGAAACCCTGGTGTGGATGTGCGTGTGCATGAGTGTATTTCTGGCCTGTGAGACAGAGAATGGAAATCCGGAGAGTCACACTCCAGCACATCAGTTCTTATCACATAAGCACACATCAAAGGCAGACCTCCATTTGGGGTGTTTAGTATGTCATGGAGAGCCCAGAGGAGTGGGACACACACACACACACACACACACACACACACACTGGCTCAGAGGAGTGGTCCAGAGCGTTATCTCACATTAGCATAATGTCCTCTTCCTTCCAGTCAGTTTAAACACACAGCGCTGCATTAGACTGCTGTATTAGACTTTGTATTGTATGGGAGATATTAACAATCTATTATAGCTCCTCTCTCTACAGCTACACATCACTGATAACTACTCTATAGCACTGGTGTCATAGAACCAGGTCACTATGGTGATTCCCATGGCGTCTTTATCCTCTGCCTCCATATAGGGGAATTAGGATTCTATGTGAAAAGCAGTCGTTTTGGGACAAGCAGATGGATCCACTGCGAGACAGCTAATCTTATACAAACAAAGGGTCTGTGTGTGTCAAGTGAGTCGGATTATCCTAAATATGTGTCCTACTGTATGGCCTGTCCTTAGGAATTGTTCAACCTCGACGCAAAGCATGGCTGTCTTTCCCATTCAGAGAATCACATGCTCTCTGCTTTTGAGAATCTCTTTAGCGTTTTGGCATTTTCTTCTCTTATCTCAGTTCCTCCACTCTTGCAATTTTCTTGCAATTCTGTACATTTTGCAATGTCGAATGTGTGTGCGTGTAGTATTTGCGTGACCCAAAAAATGACAATGGGCAACAACAAAAACTTGATATAAAAACGTTAGCTGACATGGGCTGGTTGATCTGGACGCGTTCTGACTAGTTATACATCACTCTCTAAGGTCTGCAATAACTATCACGACGAGGAACTGATGATGCCGTACCCAATTTCGTAAATGCACCTTGCGCGTTCTACAATTGTAACTTTCAAGAGTACGTTTCAAACTGGGCTGAGTTCCTTAAATTACAAATGACCCCCCCTCGTCCGCCCCACAGTTTGTGGAACCACTGCCATACTGTTCCTGCAATAATTTAAGTGTTTTCTTATTTTCTGGTTATGTGGTGGTGATCTTGTAGTATTTGCTAGAAATCCTCAATAGCAAGCTATTCCTGTGGTTTTATATTCATTTAGACTTTTTCAATGTTTTAAAACCTTTTTTTTCTTGTCTCTTTCTCCTGCAGTTTTGTGGAACAGAAGAAGTGGCCAACGGAACATGACTCCACTGTTTCCTTGGTAGATCATATGCACTTCCGGGTCCAGACGCTCGTCCACTGATGTTCATCTCCCACACCTGGCAGAGAGACCACCACTCAATACTACTACAATACCCACATTTCCTGTCTGCACAAAGTAAGGACTTAGGTGTTGAAGCCCTTAGGTGACTTGGACTTCCTTGTTGTCCTATTGAACTATTTCCGCACTACGAGCCAGTTCTTAGTTTACAACTGTCACGCACAGTGATCTTAGAGACAGTAGGCGAGTAAAGAGGAAAACAATCCAACTACGACAAAATGGCCAACAACACGGCGGACCACCCTCCCGGGAACTCTGTTGCCGATGGCAACCAGGAGGGGGACTTTGGCATCACGGTGATGGACCTCCGAGAGCTGATGGAGCTGAGGAGTGGAGAGGCCGTCACCAAGATAGCCGACTCCTACGGAGACGTGCAGGGGGTCTGCCGCAGGCTCAAGACATCGCCCATCGAGGGTAAGGGACATTACACACACACACACTCACACATTACTGTATCACCCCATTAGCCCTACTGAATGTTATAATGATGATGTCATCATATATCTGACCCTTATTCATAGGTTGCACCTCTGTCACTCGGTCGCGTCATGCCATTGTTGGTAATGTCATGCCATTGTTATGAACATCTACTCAAGTCGCCCTCTACCGGAGGCACAGTAGTGGTGCCCTAAAGTGATAAGCGCCTAGTCATTCTGGACAGAGGCTAAATATGGTTTAGTCTAAATTACACAATAGTGCCTGGAAATACGATGACATTGAGAAAGTAGTCAAATGTGTAGTTGGAAACAACTTTGCCAGCTTTGTCATGTCGTCAAATGTACTTTAGACAGATGGCAATGTTGTCATTAGCTAGCAAAGTTCGTCAACAATTGCTAGCAATGCCTCAAGTTAGCTAGCTAAAATCAGGTGACCTTCCATATGTGCAATTGTGGTAAATTGTGGAAAGAATGTCCTCTTAAATGAACCCTAAAAAATTCACTCGAACATTCAAAACAATATTGTGACGAAACATGTACCCCATGAATAGGGCCCATGGCCAGAGTTAGGCCGCTGGTTGTGCTGAGTCCCAGGGCTAAACTGCTCTGACGTGACTGATTTTTAAATCCGTTTGAGCAGCAGAGAGTGAAGGGTTAATTATGTAGTTTAAGTGATGCTGTGTGTAGGACATTTTTATCGTTGCTGTCTCCAACGCAACGTTTTGAAAATACAGGCTGAAGTACATCATATATGTATAATATACGTCCAGTATGGACTCTGCAAGTTCAATGACCTGCTAATGCTAACCATTTAACCCAATACAGTATCTATTTCACTGTACAGCCACTCCCCAGTCCCCAGCAAGCCTTTAGCTAGTGAAGTATTCCTTTAACTGCTCCCTCCAGCACATGCTATCCATTAGCGCAGGTGTGGCTATGGGCCTACTGCTAATGAGTTCGACACCGTTTGCTAACCAGGCCTTCAAACCATCCCCGGGCTGGCTTTAGAAACAAGGAGATAATCTTTCGCCACCAACAACTTGCACTCTGATTTATCATTGGAACATTTACGCACGTGCACACACGTACATACACGATTGGAATCACTCAGAGTAGATTAATCACATGACAGCTGATCAACTATGGGTTGAGAGTAGAAAATGGCCACTGCTACTTTCTCTCTCCCTCCTGCCTCCTTTCTCTCTTTCTCTCTTTCTCTCTCCACTTCTCTCTCTCGTGCCCCTCCTTGGTTCTGCGGTTCATTCCAGGGTTGGAATTAGTTCCACACTGTAGCCCTAATGACTTCATAGATCATTGCTCTATTCCATTTAGTAATCAAGGGACAGCTGTAGCGCCGTTCTCCACACAATAAATGACTATTTTTAATGAAGGAAACATAATTATGTTTTCAGTGGACTGACTGGTGGATGGAGGGGGGGAGCCACTCAAACACATAACGAAAGGCTGGTTAATTTCAGTAGAAAACAAGATGGGTTTTCTGCTGGTTGTTTTGTAAGCAAATGGGCCTCAGAAGCCTGGCATCTTATATCACTGTTGTCATAATGCCGCTATTTAGTGCGTGGATTCCCTTTCTTTCTTTCACGAGACAAGAAGGGGCCGCTCGGCTCAAATGACCTGTCTAGGATTCGGTTTGCCTTGCCGATACAGTTCTACTTCAGTCCCTTGGCTGTGTGAGTAAGTGTTCTATCCACCGGGGGGGGGGCTTCTCTGACAATGACGTCACTCTCATCTCGCCACAGCCCAGTGCATGTAACAAATGTATATCTTTATCAGTCTGTACCGCTTCCATACACAGTACTGTAGCTAGCAGAACACTTCCTTATTTGATATGGCTGGCTAGTTATCTACCAACTACAATGTTTTTTTATCCCAAATGCCACCCTATTCCCTATATACTGTAGTCCGCCACATTTGACCAGGACCTATATGGCTCTGGTCAAAAGCATTGCACTGTATAGGGGATAGGGTGCCATTTGGGAACGTGTGAATACTGATGCAGTAGCACTAAGTGCATCACCTGATCCAGGATAAATGTGGTTGTTCATTTCCTAGAGATGGATCCAGTCGTTTTATCTCTATGGTTCATTACTCTGTGGTGCATCGGTGGAGGCGGGAGAGGAGAGAAAGATGAGCATTAACCTCTACCTTAACAACACTTTACCACCTCCATTAACACTCACCTGAACTACTACACAGAGAGGAGAGGCACTTTCCCCTTTTCTCCACCCACTACACACACACACACACCCGTGCCCGTACACACACAGACACATGCATGCCTGCGTACACAAACAAAAGTGCATACGAACGCACACACACACACACTCTTGGACACACTCAGCATTGCCATAAGTACAGTTTCATCGGATTTGCTCTTCTCTGCTATGTTGTGTTCAGTGTAGTGTTTGCTCCAGAGACACTACTGTTTTTTTAAAAACACAATGCAATGCTTCTGCTCCTGCTGATTTTGCTGTCCAACCTAGGTTTGAGACTGGATCTGCTCAAGTTATCCAACCAGGGTATGGAGCACGGGGGACTCCATAACTTACGTAGGCAAGGCTTACACAGAATTAGAACATAACACATCCCTATTTTAGGCAAAGGGGAGAAACTTACGACAGTCCAGCAAGGTAAAGAAACAACTAGACATTATTACTTAGGATATAAGCCTAGTTAGATGTGTGTAAACACGCCCTAGTTCTCTTGTGGAGGCGGTTAGAATGGCGTGGCATGTAGGCATATATGACACGGGCAGAGCAGTGATTCATCGCTGTGCCTGCAGCTAACGGCCCAGCCTCATTGGCCCAGGATTTCCCTGTTCGGTGGGTGGGGTTGTATGACACATCAGCTCAGTTATGCTGCTAGCGCCATGGCAGGAAAAGCGCAGGATTACAGCATTACACGAGACTGCCTTTAAGAGTGATGAAGACTAGAATGGGGTCACCCCTGTATTTTTGAGTGTACTGGTGAGATTAGACCAGGCTTAGTTTGATGTTCTTGGTCTCTGATGTTATAAATAAATGAGTTTATTTCCAAAGCGCTATATCCACCAATTTTTCACGTGTCTTTTTCACCAGAAATGATTGCTTATGAATATTTCGTCCAAAATATTACTGTACTTAGATGTTTTATTCATAGATTCTACATGTCGATTTAATTATTATTATTTTTTTTTGCAAAAACATATATCCATTGTTAAGCTGGAATGGAATGTTTGTTGAAGTCGGAAGTTTACATGCACTTAGGTTGTAGTCATTAACTCGTTTTTCAACCACTCCACAAATTTCTTGTTCACAAACTATAGTTTTGGGAAGTCGTTTAGGACATGTACTTAGTGCATGACACAAGTAATTTTTCCAACAATTGTTTACCGACAGATTATTTAACTTATTCACTTTATCACAATTCCAGTGGGTCAGAAGTTTATGTATACTAAGTTGACTGTGCCTTTAAACAGCTTGGAAAACTCCAGAAAATGATGTCATGGCTTTAGAAGCTTATGATAGGCTAATTGACATCATTTGAGTCAATTAGAGGTGTACCTGTGGATGTATTTCAAGGCCTACCTTCAAACTCAGTGCCTCTTTGCTTGACATCAGGGGAAAATCAATAGAAATCAGCCAACCTCAGAAAAATAATTGTAGATCTCCACAAGTCTGGTTCTTCCTTGGGAGTAATTTCCAAACGCCTGAAGGTACCACGTTCAGCTGTAAAAACAATAGTACGCAAGTATAAACACCATGGGACCACGCAGCCTTCATACAGCTCAGGAAGGAGACGCGTTCTGTCTCCTAGAGATGAACGTACTTTGGTGTGAAAAGTGCAAATCAATCCCAGAACAATGGTAAAGGACCTTGTGAAGATGCTGGAGGAAACGGGTACAAAATGATCTATATCCACAGTAAAACGAGTCCAATATCGACAACCTGAAAGTCCGCTCAGCAAGGAAGATGCCACTGCTCCAAAACCGCCATAAAAAAGCCATACTACAGTTTGCAACTGCACATAGGGACAAATATAGAACTTTTTGGAGAAATGTCCTCTGGTCTGATGAAACAAAATAAATGTTTGGCCATAAAGACCAATGTTATGTTTGGAGGAAAAAGGGGGAGGCTTGCAAGCTGAAGAACACCATCCCAGCCGTGAAGCACAGGGGTGGAAGCATCATGTTGTGTGTTGCTGCAGGACGGACTGGTGCATTTCACAAAATAGATGGCATCATGAGGCTGGAAAATTATGTGGATATATTGAAGCAACATCCCAAGACATCAGTTAAAGCTTGGTCGCGAATGGGTCTTCCAAATGGACAATGACCCCAATCATACTTCCAAAGTTGTGGCAAAATGGCTTAAGGACAACAAAGTCAAGGTATTGGAGTGACCATCACAAAGCCCTGTCCTCAATCCTATAGAAAATCTGTGGGCAGAACTGAAAAAGCATGTGTGAGCAAGGAGGCCTACAAACCTGACTCAGTTACACCAGCTCTGTCAGGAGGAATGGGCCAACATTTACCCAACTTATTGTGGGAAGCTTGGGGAAGGCTACCCGAAATGTTTGACCCAAATTAAACAATTTAAGGGCAATGCTCCCAAATACTAATGGAGTGCGTGTTAACTTCTGACCCACTGGTAATGTGATTAAAGAAATAAAAAATGAAAATAAGTCTTTCTTGCTACTATTATTCTGACATTTTCACATTCTTAATATAAAGTGGTGATCCTAACTGACCTAAAACAGGTAATTTTTACTAGGATTAAATGTCAGGATTTGTGAAACTGAGTTTAAATGTATTTTGCTAATGTGAATGTAAACTTCTGACTTCAAATGTGTATATATAGCTTGGCACACCTGTATTTGGGGAGTTTCTCCCATTCTTCTCTGCAGATCCTCTGAAGTTCTGTCAGGTTGGATTGGGAGCGTTGCTGCACAGCTATTTCAGGTATCTCCAGGTTCAAGTCCGGGCTCTGGCTGGACCACTCAAGGACACTCAGAGACTTGTCGCAAAGCCACTCCTGCGTTGTCTTGGCTGTAAGCTTTGGGTCATTGTCCTGTTGGAAGGTGAACCTTTGCTCCAATCTGAGGTCCTGAGTGTTCTGAAGAAGGTTTTCATCAAGGATCTCTCTGTACTTTGCTTCGTTCATCTTTCCCTCGATCCTGACTAGTCTCCCAGTCCCTGCTGCTGAGAAACATCCCCACGCATGATGCTGCCACCGTTCTTCACCGTACGGATAATGCCAGGTTTCCTCCAGATGTGACGCTTGGCATTCAGGCCAAAGAGTTCAATCTTGGTTTCATCAGACCAGAGAATCTTGTTTCTCATGGTCTGAGAGTCTTATGTGCCTTTTGGGAAACTCCAAGTGTGCTGTCATGTGCCTTTTACTTAATGGTAGAGTGGCTTCTGTCTGGTCACTATACGATAAAGGCATGATTGTTGGAGTGCTGCAGAAATGGTTGTCCTTCTGGGAGGTTCTACCATCACAGAGAAACTCTGGAGCTCTGTCAGAGTGACCATCGGAGTCTTGGTCACCGCCCTGACCAAGGCCCTTCTCCCCCTATTGCTCAGTTTGGCCGGGCGACCAGCTCTAGGAACAGTCAGTGGTTACTTCTTCCATTTTAGAATGATAGAGGCCACTGTTTGTAGGGACCTTCAATGCTGCAGACAATTTTGGGTGCCCTTCCCCAGATCTGTGCCTCAACACAATCCTATCTCGGAGCTCTACGGACAATTCTTTCGACCTCATGGCTAGGGTTTTGCTCTGACATGCGCTGTCAACTGTGGGACCTTTATATAGATGTGTGTACCTTTCCAAATCATGTCCAATCAATTGAATTTACCACAGGTGGACTCCAATCAAGTTGTGGAAACATGTCAAATATGATCAATTGATGCACAGGACCAACATTTTGAGTCTCATATCAAAGAGTCTGAATACTCATGTAAATTATCTTGAATACATTTTCACAAATTTCTAAAAACCTGTTATTGGTTTGTCATTATGGGCTATTGTGTATAGATTGAGGATGTTTTATTTGTTTAATCAATTTCAGAATAAGGCTGTAACGTAACAAAATGTGTAAATTATCAAGGGGTCTGAATACTTTCTGAATGCTCTGTAAATGTACTTCCCGTCAATACTAATGTATCAAGATGGTAGCAGGGCAGTTCCGTTGATCAGTTCTGCTGTCAATACACGAAGAGACCGTGACTGGGTGGTGCCTTCCCTGAAAGCTGTGAGGACATATATGTGCTGTGACTGACTGTCTAGATGCGCTGGGCTGACTAGCCTTGGATACTCTTCGACAGTCAGATTCTTCACCTGTGTTCTGCCAATCTACCGGTGTCCTCTCCTGCCTTGCTGTGCTAGGTGGTGGAAGCCGGAGGTCAGTATCTGCCCTGTGACAAAACATCTAGATGCGCTGGGTTTGCTAGCCCAGGATACGCCCGCCAGGTAGACTCGCCACCGGTGATTTGCTGTTCTACAGGTCCCGCTGCTGCCTCACTGTGCGGGACACTGAAGCGACTGGGTGAATTGACCAGATTCACACCCTGGGTGAATTCCGTGTCCACGCACTCCTCCAGCAGCTGTTGAACGTGCTGGGGCTGCAGCTAAGTCACCAACGCTAGGGCACACACTTGGTTTCTGACTTAACCTGTAGGCTACAGCTGAAAAATTTTAGGGCACTTAAGGTTTTAATAGCTGCATATCTGGATTATAGCTGCCTGTCTCTGCTTTTGATAACTATCTCCTTACCCCAGAAAAGCTGCCAAACCCTACTTTGACTGACAGTACAGCAGGTTTTATCTTTCAGAGAGGTCTGTGTTACCATTTTGATTCCTACTGTGACATGCTTTTTAAACTTTCTTATTGACAGGATTTGGTCTGGTTTAAAACGGTTTGTTGTATCAGATTACTTTAGTTTGTATTATTTTAAAGCTGCAATATGTAACTTTTTGGGTGACCCATTCACATAGAAATGGGAGTTATAGATCTGTCATTCTCATTGAAAGCATGTGTAGGAAGTGGTAGATGTTCTATGTGTTATTCCCGTTAAGTTTAGTTTTTGTCTTTTTACTTTCAGTTTTGTACACCAGCTGAAAATACAATATTTTGGGGTATGGAGAATATCTTTCACAGTGGTTTAGCTGGAACAATCATTTTCTACACTATACTTGCTTGATTTGTCACACAAACTGAAATTAGTCGAACTATTAGTATTTTAGCAACCAGGAAATGGCGGAGCGATTTCTGCATCGTGCATCTTTTAAGTGTTCTAAGTGTAGAGGGATTTGAGGAAGCAGCAAATCAAGGTGTTTTATTACAGGCTTGGCCGGTTATAATGGTTAAGCGACGGAGTATATTAAAGACATACATGTGGTTATTGAACTAAGGTCTTTATCTAAACCAACGTTTTTAGCATCGGAACTGCAGTTATCAAATGCTGTGAAGTTAGACTTAATAGGATGTTATATTCCTCCCATCTGCAAAAGTAGAATCCCTGGATTCTCTGGCTGAACTACTGCGTGGTTGGGGAAAGCATTAAATGGTGCTCATGGGCGATTTTAAACTAAGACTTGGGACTCTCCAAACTCTTGAGGCTATAAGAGCACTGTGCAAATCACTGAATTTTACTCAACTGATAAATGCAGTCACAAGACCCAACCCAAAATACATCTCCAAGTCCACACTTACTGATGTTATTCTAACTAACAATCTGCATAAGTACCAGGCTGTTAATATTTTCCATCGCTAATGATTTAAGTGATCATTGTAAAGTTGCTTGCATTAGACACTAAAATCCCTAAAGTGCCCTCTCGGTTCATAGTCAAACATCATTTTAAGCAATTCTGTGAGCAGGCTTTCCTGTACACATTTTCTGCCTGCAACTGGGATAGGATTGGGTATATTACTGACATCGAAGAATGGTTCTCCTATTTTCATTCCATGTTTTCTACAATCTGTGATCAACACGCCCCTCTTAAAAAGTACAGGGAATTATCTGATTTGATCCATAAATGAAATACACAATGGGCCAAAGCCAGAAAGGACAACTCACAGGCTGAATGGCAATTATTCAGGGCACTGAGAAATAAGTGCATATTGTTAATAGGGAAATGCAAATTTAGCTTCTATTACGAATCTATCAAGGCAACCCTCAGTAACCTGATGAAATGATGGAAAACCATTAAGTCCATAAATGCTAACACAAACTCCTCTGGTCTTCCGCTGAAGTTGACCTCAAATTCAATGGACATGACTGACAAGAATAAACTGATTGACATGTTTAATGAGCAATTTTCTAAGGCTGGGCATTTATTTAATTTAATGAACTCCATCCTAACATCTCGAATGAGGCTGTGCATGAAACTGTCGCAAGCCGACCTACGGTTCATCTTTTTCATTTGACCGAGATTGCGCTTTCAGAAGTTGTAAAGGCACTGAAATCTTTTGATATTAAGATAGCGGTCAGCCCGGACTAATTGAACTTCAAAAAAAAGAGCTCATTACTGACCCTCTCACACATAAATTCAATATTTCATTGGCAAGTAATATGATTCCAAAAGTCTGGAAAGCAGCCTACACCATCCCTTTACATAAGGGTGGAGATCCGTCACGGTTGGATAGCTATCGTCCCATATCTAAACTGTCTGCACTGGAAAAAGTTTTGTAAAACCCGGTGAACTCCAAGTTGAAAGACTTCCTGTATAATAACTCAGTTTTATCTCAATCCCAGTTGGATTTTAGACCTAGCAGTATTACTTATTTATCTGAGAATGAGGCTGATATATAGCATTTGGTTAAAAAAAAACATGATTATTTTGTCTCTGAAATGAAACCATCAAGTGATAGACATGTATTTGTTTAAAATCTGTCATTGAACAACCCCATTCCATGATTGGTGTTTTTTAAAATTATCTAATCTCTTTCATAAGTTATTTAAAGAATAAAACGAATTTAGAGGGAGAGAGAGCAGGTAGATGCTTTTGTCATAATTTGGTTTGGCATCCCCTTTCTTGTAATGCTAATAATGCTTCTTGAATTGAGAAGGAGGGAGGAGTGAATGAGGGGGAGAGAGAGAGATGGGTGTTTTTATTCTCGTTGCAGTGTAAATATATCTGGTCTCTAGGCTACTCTAAATTAATGTGGAATGGACAGACCACATGCTGGACAATCTGGGCATTATCCCTCCACTGCAGACTGTCACTGAGGCAGACATGCAGCCATCTTGGTTTGGTTGGAAAACCAAAAAAAAAACGTATTCTTCTACTGACACCCGTAGGGTGGTTTTGTTCAGAAAAAAAAAGACCAATTCAGAAGTAGGCTAATGTTCCAACGTCGTTAGTGAATTAAAGCATTGTTATCTCTTTCAAGGTCATAGTCTGGGGAAATACAGTGTAGCATAGTACAAACCAGTGTGTACCCTGTGATAGCTTTGATTTGATTGGTTGGACTGGGCTCTATGACTACCAGCTTTGTTGCTGGGTCAACCAGCAGATATGCATTGTAGTGGACAATGCAGATGTCATAGAGGAGACATGGCCTTAACCTTGGTCCCAGAGGTTCCATTGGGCTCATTCTGCTCCATCCATTTTGGCCCTTAGAGCAGAAAGAGTTTGGAGATTCTGGACATCATGACATAAGTGCCCTTCTTTATTTAGCTCTGTTAGCTTTCAGAGTGAATGAATGCTTTTTGAGGGGTCATTGTCATTTTCCACAATTTACCACAATTACACATATTGAATATACTGAGTGTGTGTATGGTCTGTAAGCATGTATGTTCAGGTTAAAGAGTTTGTCAGTCTGTTAGTCTGTGGATGCTTTTAGAAATGAGTGATGTGAGAAATTGTGCATCTCCACTCTTACTGGGAACTATGGGTGCGTGATAAGGATAGTCACAGCAATTTCACTTGTTCTCACATACATGAAAACACATACAGTACACACACAACCTAGGGCTGGATGTCTGTTGAAGGTGCACCAGCAGTTAAAAGACATGCAGGCCTCTTCCCTGCCAACCAACTAGTATACTGTACCTCTTGTCTCTCCCTCTTTCGCCCTCATTCCCCTTTAGCTCCTCTCCCTCTTCCCCTATATCTTCTCATTCACCCTCTGACTCCTCATCATCCCTAAACCTCTCTCTCCATATCTACCTCTTTTCACCCTATATCTGCCCTCTCTCTCTTCATCCCCCATCTCCCACTCTCCTCCCTTACCTCTGCCTGTGGGCTGTGTTCTTGTCCCTGCCATTCAACAGTTTGAGGTAGTGGTAAGCTTGAAAAATGTTGTTTGTTAAAAATATAAACGTTTAAATCCTTTGCCCCCAAAGGATATGTAAAGTTCAGTTAGTCGTGACTACACCCCTCAACGTACACCCTCGCCATAAGGTGCCAGCTTTTAATTGTTTCTCCACACCGTCCCCCTTGATGTGAGCTTTTAAATTAGCCACACATTTGCATCATTCTCAACCAATAAGAGCAGACCAGTTACTATGTTCTCTATTGGGACATTGTACACATTCAGTATGAAGTAAAAGTACAGGTTACTATGCTCTACACAGGGACATTACTTTTGTGTGTGTATATATATAGTACCAGTCAAGTTTGAACACACCTACTCATTTCTCTTTATTTGACAATGTTCTAAATTGTACACATGTAACACACATGTAATCAAAAAAGTGTTAAACAAGCTTCTTCAAAGTAGCCACCCTTTTGCCTTGACAGCTTCTCTCAAACAGCTTCATGAGGTAGTCACCTGGACTGCATTTCAATTAACAGGTGTGCCTTGTTAAAAGTTCATTTGTGGAATTTCTTTCCTTCTGATTGCATTTGAGCCAATCAGTTTTGTTGTGACAGTAGTGGTGGTATACAGAAGATGGACCTAATTAGTAAAACATCAAGTCCATATTATGGCATGAACAGCTCAAAAAAGCAAAAAGAAACAACTGACCATCAATTTTAGACATGGTCAGTCAATGTGGAACATTTCAAGAACTTTGAAAGTTTCTTTCAAGTGCAGTTGCAAAAACCATCAAGAGCTATGATGAAACTGGCTCTCATGAGGACCGCCACAGGAAAGGAAGAGACAGATTTACCTCTGCTGCAGAGCACAAGTTCATTAGAGTTACCAGCTTCAGAAATTGCAGCCCAAATAAATGCTTCAAAGAGTTCAAGTAACAGACACATCTCAACATCAACTGTTCAGACGAGACTGCTTTAATCAGGCCAGACAAGACTACTAAAGGACACCAATAAGAAGAAGAGACTTGTTTAAGCCAAGAAAAATGAGCAATGGACATTAGACTGGTGGAAATCCAAATTTGAGATTTTTGCAGAGTAGGTGAATGGATGATCTCTGCACGTGTGTTTCCCACCGTGACGCATGGAGGAGGAAGTGTGATGGTGTGGGGGTGATTTGCTGGTAACACTGTCTGTGATTGATTTATTTCCAATTAAAGCCACACCTAACCAGTATGACTACCACAGCATTCTGCAGCGATATGCCATCCCATCTTGTTTGCGCTTAGTGGGACTATAATTTGTTTTTCAACAGGACAATGACCCAACACACCTCCAGGATGTGTAAGGGCTAATTGAACAAGGAGAGGGATGGAGTGCTGAATTAATGACCTGACCACCACAATCACCCAAACTCAACCCAATTGAGATGGTTTGGGATGAGTTGGACCGCAGAGTGAAGGAAAAGCAGCCGACCAGTGCTCAGCATATGTGGGAACTCCTTCAAGACTGTTGGAAAAGTTCCAGGTGAAGCTGGTTTAGAGAATGCCAAGAGTGTGCAAACCTGTTATCAAGGCAAAGGGTGGCTACTTTGAAGAATATATATATATAGATTGATTGATTGATTGATTGATTGATTGATTGATTGATTATTGATTGAGAGAGTAACACTTTTGGTTACTACTTGATTCCATATGTGTTCATTCATAGTTTTGATGTCTTAACTATTATTCTACAATGTAGAAAAATAGTAAAATAAAGAAAAACCCTTTAATGAGTAGGTGTGTCCAAACTTTTTACTGGTACTGTATGTAACAAACAAACATGTATGTGGATATCTCTTCAAATTGGTGAATTCAGCTATTTCAGCCACACCCGTTGCTGACAGGTGTATTAAAATAGAGCACACAGCCATGTATTCTCCATAGACAGCCATTGGCAGTAGAATGGCCTTACTGAAGAGCTCGTCATAGGATGCCACCTTACCTACAAGTCAGTTCGTCAAAGTTGTAGGCCACTAAATCTCACAGAACAGGACCACCGAGTGCTGAAGCACACAACCCGTAAAAGTAATCTGTCCTCGGTTGCAACACTCACTACTGAGTTCCAAACGGTATCTGGAAGCATCGTCATCACAATAACAGTTTGTTGGGAGCTTCATGAAATGGGTTTCCATGGCCAAGCAGCAGCACACAAGCCTAAGATCACTATGCACAATGCTAAATGTTGGCTGGAGTGCTGCAAAGTTTGCCGCCATTGGACTCTGGAGCAGTGGAAATGCGTTTTCTGTAGTGATTAATCACGCTTCACCATCTGGCAGTCCGAAGGACGAATCTCGGTTTGGCGGATGCCAGGAGAACGCTGCCTTCCCCATTTGCATAGTGCCAACTGTAAAGTTTGATGGAGGATGAATAATGGTGTGGGGGTGTTTTTCATGGTTTGGGCTAGGCCCCTTAGTTCCAGTGAAGAGATCTTATCAGTACAGCATACAATGACATTCTAGACGATTCTGTTCTTCTCCAAACTGTTGCCTTAAAGTTGGAAGGACCTTTCCTATTTCAGCATGACAGTGCTACTGTGCATAAAGCAAGGTCTATACATAAATGGTTTGTCAATATCGGTGATGAAGAACTTGACTGGCCTGCACAGAGCCCTGACTTCAACCCCCCATCGAACACCTTTTTGGATGATTTGGAACGGCGACTGCACGCCAGGCCTAATCACCCAACATCATTGCCCGACCTCAATAATGCTCTTGTGGCTGAATAGAAGCAAGTCCCCACAGCAATGTTCCAACATCTGGTGGAAAGCCTTCCCAGAAGAGTGGAGGCTGTTATTTATTTAACTAGGCAAGTCAGCTAAGAACAAATTTTTACTTTACAATGACGGCCAAACTCTCCCCTAACCCGGACAACGCTTGGCCAATTATGTGCCGCCCTATGGGACTCCCGATCACGGCCAGTTGTGATACAGCCCGGGATAGAACAAGGGTCTGTAGTGACACCTCTTGCACTGAGATGCAGTGCCTTAGACCACTGCGCCACTGTTATAGCAGCATGTTAATGCCCCTGATTTTGTCTCGATTCAGTCTTATGTAGCAAAATTTGAAATAGTGTTTATTTACATTGTATAAAAGTAGAGACTCAGCTAGAAAATTGTCTATCATGCACTGCAGTTGAGGAACAATGAGAAGGTCATTCTGCTTTGAAAGTTGATAAACTTGTATTCCCACTTTTGAGAAAATGTCCCTTGAATGTTTTGGTACACCTACTGGAGAGCTCTTCTTTGTCTACACCGTTCAGCGTGGTTCACATCCTCTTAAGCCCCACCCATCTCTTAAGGATTTACATGTGGTAAACACACGCTATATCAAATAAAATATCTACATTTATTTGTCACATGCACAATGTAGAGAAGGTGTAAATGGTACGTTGAAGTGGTTACTTGCGTATATTATAAATATTTGATCCTTATTAGATGATGCTTAACTGACACACTTGTCTAAATTAATGGGTCATGTGAAAGAAATGCTATAAACACCCCTCAGCCACATGTATAGATAGTTGGATGGGTCACTATTGTCTAGACACATGTTCATGAAATACAATGGATGGCCATAATCTCCCCTAGACACACCTGGCTAATTTCATGGGTCATATAATAATAGGGCCAAAGTGGAGTCATGGAGCTCGCTAACATTAGTCTCTAACTAGTATGCAAATTGTTTTCTGATTTCAAATAATATTACCACACAGATCATAAACGTAACATTTGCTAGCTAACTAACAGGACGCTTTAACTTGCAATAAAAATGACTTTCTGGCAAAATTTTAAACGTATATATTTCCTCAAATGGAGCTAGACTCTTACCCGTGTACATGGATGAACGCGTCACGGCAGACTGGAACCATTTAACTCTGCTTTGTTTGCAGCTACATCTTGTTTGTGTCCAGTCACTCTGGTTCACACTGACCGTGGTGTGTGCAGAAAGTAACCAATCTCTTTTTCTAACTGCTAATTTCAGTGCATCAATGTTGAGTAAAGTAGCAAAATTTTTGTAGTGGCTAATGTTTTATTTTTCAAAAACGGCGCAGTAGAAAGGACTGTCAACACATAATGAACAGCTCACGTTATAGAGCATGCTACATGCCAGACCAATCCAAACTCATCTCTTGGCATGTCCAGCCCATCCATTATCTCAGCCAATCATGGCTAGCGGGAAGGTTCCTGTCTTTTTCCGTGGCTAAACGAACTAGGCTCGTAATTTAACCATTTTATTAGTGTTTATGGGTGGAATATGAGTTATAATGTGTATCTATATGTGTTCCAAAAAACACATTTTGATAAAACATTTGTTTACGTTCAAATGCTGCTCCTGTGAAGTAGTGACGTGCGACATGCCTAGTTTCCTGAAACGAGTCATACGTACATACATTATTCAGACCGCTTGACTCATTACACTTTTTGTTACATTACTGCTTTGTTCTAAAATGGATGAAATTGATGAGAGAAAAAAAACTATCTACACACAATACCCCATAATGACAAAGGTTTTCAGACATGTTTGCAAATGTACAACATTTACATAAGTATTCAGACCCTTTACTCGGTACTCTGTTGAAGAACCTTTTGGCAGCGATTACAGTCTTCTTGGGTATGACGCTACAAGCTTGGCACACCTGTGTTTGGGGTTTTTCTCCCATTCTTCTCTGCAGATCCTATCAAGCTCTGTCAGGTTATATGGAGAGTGTCACTGTACAGCTATTTTCAGGTCTCTCCAGAGATGTTTGATCGGGTTCAAGTCCAGGCTCTGGCTGGACCACTCAAGCCACTCTGGCATTGTCTTGGCTGTGTGCTTAGGGTCGTTGTCCAGTTGGAATGTGAACTTTCACCCTAGTCTGAGGTCCTGAGCGCTCTGGAGCAGAATTTCTATGTACTTTGCTGCGTTCATCTTTCACTTGATCCTTGCTAGTCTTCCAGTCCCTGCAGCTGAAAAATATCCCCACAGCATGATGCTGCCACCACCATGTAACTCTTAGCATTCAAGCCAAAGAGTTCAATCTAGGTTTCTCATGGTTATCAATCTTGTTTTTCACCTTTAGGTGCCTTTTGACAAACTCCAAGCGGGCTGTCTTCCGTCTGGCCACTATCATAAAGGCCTGATTGGTGTAGTGCTGTGGAGATGGTTGTCCTTCTCGAAAACCTTTTTCCATTTAAGAATGATGGAGGCCACTCTGTTCTTTGGGACCTTCAATGCTGCAGACATTGTTGGTACCTTCCCCAGATCTGTGCCTCAACACAATTATGTTTTAGACTGCTACGGACAATTCCTTTTGACCTCATGGCTTGGTTTTTGCTCTGACATGCACTGTCAACTGTATCGACCTTATAATGACAGGTGTGTCTGCCTTTCCAATCAATTGAATTTACCACAAGTGGACTCTAAGTTGTAGAAACATTTCAAGGATGATCAATGGAAACAGGATACACCGGAGCTCAATTTCGAGTCTCATATTAAAGTGTCTGAATACTTATGTAAATAATGTATTTCTGTTTTTTTTTATACATTTGCAAATAAAATCTAAAGTGTTTTTCCCTTTGTCATTATGGGGTGTAGATTGATTAAGATTTTAAAATGTATTATTCTTTTTAGAATAAGGCTGTAATATAACAAATATGGAAAAACGGAAGAGGTCTGAATACTTTCTGAATGTACTGTATATGCCATTTAGCAAATGCTTTTATCTAAAGTGACATACATTCATGCGTGCATATGTTTTCACATAGGTGTCCACTGCGGGAATCAAACTCTTGATCCTGAAGTTTCAATGCTCTAACATGTGAGCCCCGTAGGACCACATGTATTGCATACATATTCAATCTAAAGTTATTCCGCTACCCAAGAATGGTAAAGTGGCCTTTACTGGATCTAACAGCAGACCTATCAGCTTTCTGCCAGGTCTTAGCAAACTGTTGGAAATAATTGTGTTTGACCAAATACAATGCTATTTCTTTGTAAACAAATTAACAGACTTATGCTTTTAGAGAAGGGCACCCAACATGTACTGGACTGATACAAATGACTGGTGATTGGTTGAAAGAAATGGATAATTAGAAGATTGTGGGAGCAATACTGTTAGATTTCAGTCAGCCTTTGATATTCTTGACCAAAACCTGTTGTTGAGAACTTATGTGTTATGGCTTTTCAACTCATTCCATATTTTGGATTCAGAGCGATCTATCTAATATATCTGAGGGGTTTCTTTAATGGAAGCTTCTCTGATGTCAAACGTAAAGTGTGGTGTACAACAGGGCAGCTCTCTAGGCCCTCTTTTCTATTTTTATCAATGACCTGCCATTGGCATTAAACAAAGCATGTGTGTCCATGTATGCTGATGATTCAACCATATATGCATCAGCAATAGCAGCTAATTAAGTCACTGAAACACAGAGTGACAGTCTGTTTTGGAATGGATGGCCAGAGCATTGGTACAAATCATTCCCTAAGTTCTAGACCTCAGCTGACTCTGGAAATGAATGGTGTAACTGTTGAACAAGTTGATGAGACAATTACTTGGTCTTACCTTAGATTGTAAACTGTCATGGTCAAAACATATAGATTCAATAGTTGTGAAGATGGGGAGAGGTCTGTCTGTTATAAAGTGATGCTCTGATTTTTTTTGACACCATACTCCAAGTCCTGCAGGCTCTAGTTTTATTGTATCTTGATTATTGTCCAGTCATTTGATCAAGTGCTGCAAAGAAAGACCTAGTAAAGCTGCAGCTGGCCCAGAACAGAGCAGCACGTCTTGCTCTTAATTGCAATCAGAGGGCTAATATTAATACTTTAATACTATGCATGCCAGTCTCAATTTGCTACGAGTTGAGGAAAGACTGACTGCATCACTTGTTTTTATAAGAAAAACATGCCACCATGGGTCTTTTCAAAGTCCCCAGGTCCAGATCAAATTCAAGGAAATGTACACATTATACACAGAGGCATCAGTGCATGGAACTCCCATCTTATATAGCGCAAGTGAACAGCAAATGTGGTTTCAAAAAACAAATAAAGCAACACCTCATGGCACAACTCCTATCCCCCATGTGACCCTCTTGCTGTGTTTATGTACTGACATTTATGTTTAAAGTCTTTTGTCTGTAATGTCTTTTTAGTTATGTCGGACCCCAGTAAGACTAGCTGTCACCATTGGCGTCGGCTAATGGGGATCCTGATCAATCAAATCAAATCTAGAGTATTGCCTGGTATGCTCTCTACTCGGACAGTGCATATATAGACTGCTGATCTGGAGCCACTGTGATTTACTGTAAGCCCAGGCTTCCCTCGTTACTGTGCTTTCATGTTAACAAGCTTTTTTCAATGGTTGTTGACAAGTGATCTAGATGACGGTGGAGATGGTGTGTGAAGGCGTGGAGCGTGTGATGTGTGATTGTGTGATGCATATGTTCATGCATCTTTCAGAGCAGGCGAGGATTCTCAGGGGAAGGGGAACAGAAATGTAGTTATCAAGCTGTCTGGAGATGAATGAAGCACATTCACAGTGTGGTAATTAGGATACAAGATTGAGTAAAAGAGGAATATTATGGGGAGAGAGAATACAATATATAAGGGGAGTAAGGGAGAAAGTGTGGGAGACAGATGAAATGCCAGTGCAAAGAAGTGAGAAATTGAGAGGTAGGATGGCGGATTGAGAAGCGGGAGAGTGGGACACGGGGTTTGAGAGAGGGAGTGAGGGGGAGAGGCAGAGGGTGAGGGCAACTTGGCCTCCCTCCATGAGAGCTTGTGCCCTGCTGCTGCCCATGTGTTCAGGAACCACAAGACTTCAGTGGTGTCAGAGCAGATTTTTAAATAGTTTATTACTGAAAACAATAGACTAAACAAATGTTGGTGAAGGGATCCCTGGAATAAATGTGGGGGGGTCTAATACAATACCATTAATCTATCATTTATTTTCTTAACCCCTGGCCTGGGAGACTCACAGGGATATTGGTATCCACAGTTCACCAATTTATATATGTGCCAACTTAATATTTATTGTACCCCCCCCAAAAAAAAATATATATATATTTTTATAAATTCACTGTAATGTATTATCTTGTGTGTTCTGATTTATGAATTTGTCCCCAGACTCAAAAGATTTGCATAATGGGAAGGGGCCTCCTCCAGATAATGGGTGTGTCCTGTTTTAAGGTGGACTGTATCCGATTCTGATTTATTTTTATTCAGATTTTCTGTCTCTCTCTCTCTGTCACTCACAGACGCACACTCTTTATCGCTCTGTATATAAACAGTAGGGCCTTTTCTTATATTTTATTATGTGCGTAATTATCAAAATGGCTTCACAGATGGTCTCCATTCCATTCCTGCTATTTCACCCGTTAACCCTTTATACTAATGAGAATTGGCGTATATGGATAGGGCAAAATTGAAATGTTTCTTACACAAGAAATATGAAAATCATATGCATAACCATGGTAGCAATTGAAAGGGAACAGTTTGGAATTCATGATAAAATGATTTCTCCCAAAGTGAAGGCCCAACCGTTCACCCGACAAGACTGAATCCAAATATTTCACTGTTGATTTGAGGTGCATTTTTACATTTGCTGTATTTTTCGTCGTATCTGTTGAGAACGAACTCTGAAAATACTACATTCAGTAACATGATAAGAATATTCCTGGAAAATGTGGGGTAGGTGCAACATAAGACAAAACAATGACAAGGGTTTTAGTGAGAGGGCTAACTGGTGTCTCTACGTGGCCACAGCTCTCCAAAGCGTGCATAGTTCCTAAGTCATTTCAATGCACTTTTTATGATTCAAAGAAGAGTCTTCAACTATAAGGTGTTTTTTTTAGCTCTCCTCATTGTGAGGAAGTAGAGCGAAGCACACTTCTAGTTGTTTTGTTTGGAACACAACCCTGCATCGCCGCCATCACACAATTACGGTTGTTTATGCAATCCAAAACGTACCATTTTATAAATAGCAATTAGGGTCAGGTGAGCATCTTAAAGCTTGTTCTATTGCCAACATGACTAGCTAAGTTATCAAATTTGACATTAGTCTTTCACAATGCAATTCAGGGAAACTGATCATCATTATGGTGCCCATAGAAATAATCATGAGTGCTTTCGGGTACTTGTGCCGCAGTGAATTTTCATCGCAAAAGACAAACAACTTCATTCTCTTCAGAAAAACCCAGGGTATGACGCCATGTCATCTTGTAATTGTACATTAAACATAGTGGCCATAAAGGTTTACACTGTATGTTACATGTGTTTTATGATATGGAAATGTGACGTGCACACACGGGTGTTTGGCTTGCTTGTATGACATCAGTGGTATTTATTATTATAATCCTCCATGTTTAATCTTTTAAATTACATTAGTGCTCTTCATTTACAGCATTTCCCTCACTCAGATGTGCAAAGTTGCTCAATTAGCGTAAGGGATAGGGGCAACTTCTTGTCGCACGAGGTGCTCAAGTGAAGCACTATGATGCACGGAGCCAGAGTTCTGACGTCAAGTACAGATCTTTACTGTACAGCCACTGAGTTCCAATTTAGGAGTTTTTCAGTGCCATTTTCAACCCGGGTACGAGTGTAAAGGCCTACCTCACTATAGTGTGATTATTATTTATTTATTTTAATTACTCTCCTATCGAGTCATTTTGCATTTTCTCTCACTCTCTCACACACTCACTCTCTCACACACTCACTCTCTCACTCTCTCACTCTCTCACTCACATATATATATCAGTCACCTTGACACCCATCGCCCCCGGTAATGGGCCCTTGGGTGTAACTTTGGGATTCCGCCAGTCTGGATGAGTGATTCAGAGAAGCCTGTGTCCTCCAGAAGCCACTGAGGAAGGAAAGGAGCCCGAGGGGTTATTTTGATTGGCTCCCTATGGTGTTTCCCCTGGAGTGGGCGGTCTCAGTGGATGGTATTTATCATCAGGGCTAGCAGTGAACTATGGGGGCATCTTAAAGTGATTTCTTTAATCTTACACCCCTAAAATGTTTGCTGAGAGTCCGTTTTAAATTTCTGACGATACATGGTGCACAAGTACAACAATGTGGTCACCATGGTTTCAAACATGGCTTGGGAAGAAGTTTTTAGAGGGAGAAACACCAAAAAATAAATGGTTGTACATGTCTATACAGATAGTGTTGTCTTTTGTGCCGGAAAGCCCTTGATTTTCAGCTCTACCTCTGGGAAGCCTCAGATGCTCTTGGACTAATTCCCAATCCAGTAAAAGTGTCGGAGCACACATAAAAACACTTGGCTGCCTCTGCAGTAAAAAGGCGGCACAGGCCGTTAACAGTAAAACATTGACACACGGAGGGTGGGCATCAACCCTTATTGGACTGTTCCGTTTTTTTCAACTTTAACACTGCTTACAGGAGAGATTGGGGGATGAGATTGAGAGAGGAAAATGAGGGAGGGTGTATTGCTGAGTGATTAGTGATTTTTGAGGTTGGTTCGGTTTCAGGAAAATGTTGACAGTTCAATTTCGTTTTTAGATTTTTTACATTATTTAGTACAATAAATGCGTATTTGTTTTAGTATGATAACTTTGTTATAGCTATTTCATAAAAAATAGCAAGTAGTGACTGCCCATTTACTTATTAGCAAACCACCCTTTATCACAATCCTTTACTTTAATACAATAATTAAGTTGTGTTTATTACATTTATTTTTATTTGATGACTTTAATATTTTATTTCAAGTCATCTCATCTCTGCTCGGGCAGTAGCAGCCACCATTTACAGGTAACTGCCAAAATAATGGAAACAATTAAATAAGGGATACAAAGTATTTTGAAAGCAGGTGCTTCCACACAGGTGGGGTTCCTGAGCTAATTAAGCAAATAACATCACATGCGTAGGGTCTTGTATAAAAAATTGCTGGGTGGGCCACCATCCACAGGGCAAGAGTTTAAAAAAAACGTTTTTTATTATTATTTATAACAGAAAACACAAGGAAGGGGTAACATTAAAGTATTAGAACATGAAGGACAAACAATACAGCATCAAGACACTATCAAACATGTATCAGTCTTTCTGCAACAGAGCCATCCTTATGTGTGAGGGTGTCTACTACCACTATCAAACATGTATCAGTCTTTCTGCAACAGAGCCATCCTTATGTGTGAGGGTGTCTACTACCACTATCAAACATGTATCAGTCTTTCTGCAACAGAGCCATCCTTATTGTGTGAGGGTGTCTACTACCACTATCAAACATGTATCAGTCTTTCTGCAACAGAGCCATCCTTATGTGTGAGGGTGTCTACTACCACTATCAAACATGTATCAGTCTTTCTGCAACAGAGCCATCCTTATGTGTGAGGGTGTCTACTACCACTATCAAACATGTATCAGTCTTTCTGCAACAGAGCCATCCTTATGTGTGAGGGTGTCTACTACCACTATCAAACATGTATCAGTCTTTCTGCAACAGAGCCATCCTTATTGTGTGAGGGTGTCTACTACCACTATCAAACATGTATCAGTCTTTCTGCAACAGAGCCATCCTTATTGTGTGAGGGTGTCTACTACCACTATCAAACATGTATCAGTCTTTCTGCAACAGAGCCATCCTTATTGTGTGAGGGTGTCTACTACCACTATCAAACATGTATCAGTCTTTCCACAACAGAGCCATCCTTATTGTGTGAGGGTGTCTACTACCACTATCAAACATGTATCAGTCTTTCCACAACAGAGCCATCCTTATTGTGTGAGGGTGTCTACTACCACTATCAAACATGTATCAGTCTTTCTGCAACAGAGCCATCCTTATGTGTGAGGGTGTCTACTACCACTATCAAACATGTATCAGTCTTTCTGCAACAGAGCCTTCCTTATTGTGTGAGGGTGTCTACTACCACTATCAAACATGTATCAGTCTTTCTGCAACAGAGCCATCCTTATTGTGTGAGGGTGTCTACTACCACTATCAAACATGTATCAGTCTTTCTGCAACAGAGCCATCCTTATTGTGTGAGGGTGTCTACTACCACTATCAAACATGTATCAGTCTTTCTGCAACAGAGCCATCCTTATTGTGTGAGGGTGTCTACTACCACTATCAAACATGTATCAGTCTTTCTGCAACAGAGCCATCCTTATTGTGTGAGGGTGTCTACTACCACTATCAAACATGTATCAGTCTTTCCACAACAGAGCCTTTCTTATTGTGTGAGGGTGTCTACTACCACTATCAAACATGTATCAGTCTTTCTGCAACAGAGCCTTCCTTATTGTGTGAGGGTGTCTACTACCACTATCAAACATGTATCAGTCTTTCCACAACAGAGCCATCCTTATTGTGTGAGGGTGTCTACTACCACTATCAAACATGTATCAGTCTTTCTGCAACAGAGCCATCCTTATTGTGTGAGGGTGTCTACTACCACTATCAAACATGTATCAGTCTTTCTGCAACAGAGCCATCCTTATTGTGTGAGGGTGTCTACTACCACTATCAAACATGTATCAGTCTTTCTGCAACAGAGCCATCCTTATTGTGTGAGGGTGTCTACTACCACTATCAAACATGTATCAGTCTTTCTGCAACAGAGCCATCCTTATTGTGTGAGGGTGTCTACTACCACTATCAAACATGTATCAGTCTTTCTGCAACAGAGCCATCCTTATTGTGTGAGGGTGTCTACTACCACTATCAAACATGTATCAGTCTTTCTGCAACAGAGCCATCCTTATTGTGTGAGGGTGTCTACTACCACTATCAAACATGTATCAGTCTTTCCACAACAGAGCCATCCTTATTGTGTGAGGGTGTCTACTACCACTATCAAACATGTATCAGTCTTTCTGCAACAGAGCCATCCTTATTGTGTGAGGGTGTCTACTACCACTATCAAACATGTATCAGTCTTTCCACAACAGAGCCTTCCTTATTGTGTGAGGGTGTCTACTACCACTATCAGACATGTATCAGTCTTTCTGCAACAGAGCCATCCTTATTGTGTGAGGGTGTCTACTACCACTATCAAACATGTATCAGTCTTTCTGCAACAGAGCCATCCTTATTGTGTGAGGGTGTCTACTACCACTATCAAACATGTATCAGTCTTTCTGCAACAGAGCCATCCTTATTGTGTGAGGGTGTCTACTACCACTATCAAACATGTATCAGTCTTTCTGCAACAGAGCCATCCTTATTGTGTGAGGGTGTCTACTACCACTATCAAACATGTATCAGTCTTTCCACAACAGAGCCATCCTTGTGTGTGTGAGGGTGTCTACTACCACTATCAAACATGTATCAGTCTTTCTGCAACAGAGCCATCCTTATTGTGTGAGGGTCTTTACTACCACTATCAAACAGTATCAGCCATCCTTATTGTGTGAGGGTGTCTACTACCACTATCAAACATGTATCAGTCTTTCCACAACAGAGCCTTCCTTATTGTGTGAGGGTGTCTACTACCACTATCAAACATGTATCAGTCTTTCTGCAACAGAGCCATCCTTATTGTGTGAGGGTGTCTACTACCACTATCAAACATGTATCAGTCTTTCTGCAACAGAGCCATCCTTATTGTGTGAGGGTGTCTACTACCACTATCAAACATGTATCAGTCTTTCCACAACAGAGCCATCCTTATTGTGTGAGGGTGTCTACTACCACTATCAAACATGTATCAGTCTTTCTGCAACAGAGCCATCCTTATTGTGTGAGGGTGTCTACTACCACTATCAAACATGTATCAGTCTTTCTGCAACAGAGCCATCCTTATTGTGTGAGGGTGTCTACTACCACTATCAAACATGTATCAGTCTTTCTGCAACAGAGCCATCCTTATTGTGTGAGGGTGTCTACTACCACTATCAAACATGTATCAGTCTTTCTGCAACAGAGCCATCCTTATTGTGTGAGGGTGTCTACTACCACTATCAAACATGTATCAGTCTTTCTGCAACAGAGCCATCCTTATGTGTGAGGGTGTCTACTACCACTATCAAACATGTATCAGTCTTTCTGCAACAGAGCCTTCCTTATTGTGTGAGGGTGTCTACTACCACTATCAAACATGTATCAGTCTTTCTGCAACAGAGCCTTCCTTATTGTGTGAGGGTGTCTACTACCACTATCAAACATGTATCAGTCTTTCCACAACAGAGCCATCCTTATTGTGTGAGGGTGTCTACTACCACTATCAAACATGTATCAGTCTTTCTGCAACAGAGCCATCCTTATGTGTGAGGGTGTCTACTACCACTATCAAACATGTATCAGTCTTTCTGCAACAGAGCCATCCTTATTGTGTGAGGGTGTCTACTACCACTATCAAACATGTATCAGTCTTTCTGCAACAGAGCCATCCTTATTGTGTGAGGGTGTCTACTACCACTATCAAACATGTATCAGTCTTTCCACAACAGAGCCATCCTTATTGTGTGAGGGTGTCTACTACCACTATCAAACATGTATCAGTCTTTCTGCAACAGAGCCATCCTTATGTGTGAGGGTGTCTACTACCACTATCAAACATGTATCAGTCTTTCTGCAACAGAGCCTTCCTTATTGTGTGAGGGTGTCTACTACCACTATCAAACATGTATCAGTCTTTCCTCAACAGAGCCATCCTTATTGTGTGAGGGTGTTTGTGCATGATCGTGATATAAAATATACGTCATAGTGTCCTTTTTCATGTTCACAATCTTGCGAAACCCGAACCCTCCAAGATCCCCAATAGCTGTCTCTCAACCATTCGAGACCCCTCCCACAGTCCCCCCCCACCGGAGGAGAAAGAAAAAATACAATTAATTCCATTCCCCACCCCCAAGAACCCCCAAATGCACCAACAACTAAGAGAACTAAAGAGAAAAAAGGAAAAGACAGAAGAAAACAACAATGCAAAAAAAATAATACAAAATAATAAATTTAAAACAAAGGACATCAAGAACAACTAAAATCATAACAGCAATGGCAACTGTATAGGTTTGTGTGCATGTCTGGCACTATTACATGTAAGTTTGTGTATAGACGTGTACAAAAACCTGTGCCATTCAAATGTACTTTTATGTTTTATTTTGACTTTTTTTATTTTATCTTTTAACCATCATTCTCTCTCTCTCTCTCTCTCGCGCACAGCAGCTCCACTCCCACTTATCTCCAATTCCACATACTAACCCTCAGCTTCCCTCAGCCCACCCCATCTATCTCTGCTGGCCACCCACTTCGGGTTTCTACGCAACACATATCTTTCAACTATGCTATGATGTTTAACATACAATTTCTATCTAATCGAATAGAATCTACAGATTGCATGTTGAAGATAAATACTTTTACTAAGTATATTAGTAATTGACTGACCCGGTCTCTCCAGATCTCCTCACAGTACTATTTCTAGGGTCAATTTTAGATCAATGCTATGCATTTTCAGCCATTCCTGAACTGGAGACCAGAAACATGCTACCTGAGGGCAATACCAATTGGTCTATTGATTCTGTATCCTCACAACAAAATCTGCAGAGCTTCCATGATTTTATGGCCCACTGGGCAAGAGTTGTCACTTAATGGTTTAATGAGCATAAATGATGTAAACCTTATGCCATTGCCGTCTCAGTCACCAGATCTCAACCCAATTGAACACGAGAGATTCTCGAGCGCCGCCTGAGACAGCATTTTCCAAATTATGGTATTTCTTGAGGAAGAATGGTGTCACATCCCTCCAATAGTGTTCCAGACACTTGTAGAATCTATGTCAAGGTGCATTGAAGCTGTTCTGGCAGCTCATGGTGGCCCTATTAAGGCACTTTATGTTGGCATTTCCTTTATTTGGGCAGTCACCTGTGTATCTCTGTGCTCCCCAATGAGCCATCCTAATTGGGCTTGCTAGCTGGCTATGCTGTCTGACGAAAGCACTACTTTAGTAGTCCTTCAAAGTAGATAAGGCATACTTTCAAGACAGATTACATTTAAAACAATCAGATGTATTGTCGACTAGAGATAGGCAACCTCAAAAAGCAACTGTTTCCGTCTCTTTCCCTATCCTTCCACTGTCTCCCTAACGTCGTGCTCTGCTGTTCCCTCCTCTCACGAGGTCTGTGTGTCGAGGGGAAAATTGTATTATGGTCATTGTAGTTTATTACCACGTTTTCTACGGTAAATTATGTTGACTATTTTCATTTTTAAAACTACAACTACCGACTAAGTTCTAGATCGGCTAATAATTCAAACTTGAAAAGAAACTTCAGCTAATCGCTCAGAGGGAGGGAAGTGAGGGAGAAGGAGCGGGGAGATGTTGTGAGGAGAATAAAGGTGACAGAATGATGGAGAGGGAATGATAGAGAAGTGGAGGCAGGGAGAATGAACGAGGGATATAAAGGGAGATGGAGCAAGGGAAGATTGACAGAAGGAAGGAGAGATATACAGTAGCAGGCTTCACAGGCCAGTTGGCACGGAGGGCACTTTATCAGAACCCAGGAAGGGAGAGAGGGTGTGTGTAATGGCTGACTTTTATGGATGGAAGAACCCAAGTATTGCTTCAGCAGGAAGGGAGAAAGGGGGGGGGCGATGGATAGAGGAGGGAGGCGAAGAAGAGGTGGGTGGGTGTGACTCTCAATTGGCTAGCTGTTTACCCTGATGAGCGGCCATATGTAGCAGCACATTGAAGTCGGTGATCCACACATAGAGAGGGGGATTGAAAGAGAAACGGAGGAGATAAGATGGAAGGGCATGGGTCAGACTGAAGGAGGAGAGGAAAGGATGGAAAGGATGCCCTTCTGTGTCATTTTTTAACACAGAAGATATCTGCTAAACAGAATCACATGGTGTATCCATCTCCACTCTGACTGAGAACTTCAGTACAATGTTGCCAATGTCTGCAATTGATACAATCACGAGACGTATACAAATATGAGTCAAATGGAAACTGAGATGACTGCGTTAAAAAATAAAGAGTAGGCTGTGGGCCTAATTTTAATCCTATTGAAATACATTTCGTGTTCAATCGAGTATTTAAAAAACAATTTTTTTTACTACTTTTAGGCTAGGCTACTGTCTGTAATTTGTCTCAGTATATGGCATGATGTGCCAAATCAGAGGTTGAATGCATTTTTATCAGGTAAGCGTTAGAATAACCTGCGTCAAAATGTGCAGCCGTAGGTGGAAAATATTTGTCTAGAAGCTCATCTGTCGTCAGTATTGTGAAATAATGCTAAGGTAAGATTTGAATAAAGGATGCTGATCCTAGAGCAACGCTCCCTTTCTTTTGATCCCATTAACAGTTGAAGTCAGAAGTTTACATACACCTTAGCCTAATAGATTTAAACTCAGTTTTTCACAATTCCTGACATTTAATCCTAGTAAAAATTTGCCTGTCTTAGGTTAGGATCACCACTTTTATTTTAAGAATGTGAAATTTCAGAATAATAATAGAGAGAATGATTTATTTCAGCTTTTATTTCTTGAATCACATTCCCGGTAGGTCAGATGTTTACATACACTCAATTAGTATTTGGTAGCATTGCCTTTACATTGTTTAACTTGGGTCAAACGTTTCGGGTAGCCTTCCACAAGCTTCCCTCAATAAGTTGGGTGAATGTTGGCCCATTCCTCCTGACAGACCTAGTGTAACTGAGTCAGGTTTGTAGGCCTCCTTGCTCACACAGTTTCAGTTCTGCCCACAAATGTTCTATAGGATTTAGGTCAGGGCTTTGTGATGGCCACTCCAATACCTTGACTTTGTTGTCCTTGAGCCATTTTGCCACAACTTTGGAAGTATGCTTGGGGTCATTGTCCATTTGGAAGACCCATTTGCGACCAAGCTTTAACTTCCTGACTGATGTCTTGAGATGTTGCTTAAATATATCCAGATCATTTTTCTACCTTATGGTGTCATCTATTTTGTGAAGTGCACCAGTCCCTCCTGCAGCAAATAACCCCCACAACATGATGCTGCCACCCCCGTGCTTCACGGTTGGGATAGTGTTCTTCGGCTTGCAAGCCTCCCCCTTTTTCCTCCAAACATAATGATGGTCATTATGGCCAAACAGTTCTATTTTTGTTTCATCAGATCAGAAGACATTTCTCCAAAAAGTACAATCTTTGTCCCCATGTGCAGTTGCAAACCGTAGTCTGGCTTTTTTATGGTGGTTTTGGAGCAGTAGCTTCTTCCTTGCTGAGCGGCCTTTCAGGTTATGTCGATATAGGACTCGTTTTACTGTGGATATAGAAACTTTTGTAGCCGTTTCCTCCAGCATCTTCATGCACTTTTTCGCACCAAAGTACGTTCATCTCTAGGAGACAGAACGCATCACCTTCCTGAGCGGTATGATGGCTGCGTGGTCCCATGGTGTTTATACTTGTGCACTATATTGTTTGTACAAATCAACGTGGCATCAGGCATTTGGAAATTGCTCCCAAGGATGAACCAGACTTGTGGAGATCTACAATTCTTTTTCTGAGGTCTTGGCTAATTTCTATTGATTTTCCCATGATGTAAAGCAAAGAGGCGCTGAGTTTGAAGGTCGGCCTTGAAAATACATCCACAGGTACACCTCCAATTGACTCAAATTATGTCAATTAGCCTATTTCTACAGGGAACAAGCTTCTAAAGCCATATAATTTTCTGGAATTTTCCAAGCTGTTTAATGGCATAGGCAACTTGGTGTATGTAAACTTCTGACCCACTGGAATTGTGATACTGTGAATTATAAGTGAAATAATCTGTCTGTAATTAAATGTTAGAAAAATGACTTGTCATGCACAAAGTAATGTCCTAACCGACTTGCCAAAAGTAGTTTGTTGGCAATACATTTGTGGAGTGGTTGAAAAACGAGTTTTGATGACTCAGTTTATGTAAACTTCCGACTTCAACTGTATATCGACACATGCTGCAACATTGCACGTAGCGACCGTTCTCGCTCCGCGGTGTTTTGGGAAACGCATGTTAAATATTTGTCCGTTGTAGGAAAAATGCTTCGTTAAAACACTCCTAAGCCTAAATTCCATCGCTATCGGAAAACTGGGCCCCTGGGTATTCAACTCTTACCTTACGTGGTTCGGAGCCTGCTGATTCTGTTCTACCTGATAATTAATTGCACACACCTGGTGTCCCAGGTCTAAATCAGTCCCTGATTGGAGTAGAACAAAGGTCCAGAGTTGAGTTTTGGGGCTATAGACAACAGAGAATAATCTCATCAACTCGATCCATTTTCCCCTTTCTGAAGGGAAAGCCTGACGTCGTCATCTTTACATTCACAGCGCGTTCCTCTGCAAATCTGCTGCCACTAGCAAGTGTCAGGAGAAGGCATGTGTTCCCATAAAACGCAAAGTGAGCAAATAATAAAACACATTTGAACAGAAACCCATGTAATCAGCATGTGGCCATGCTGTTTGATAAGTAGTTTGTGCTTTGATTTATGTTTTAGGCTACTCACAGAAATGTGTTCTTCTATTCAGAGAAATTACGTTTCATCCACAGAAATACATTATTCCACGTAATACCCTGTTAAAAGATCACTAAGAGATGTCACCCAAACTGGCAACCCAAGACTATAAAGGCGTTTGACTGCACCTGTCCGGTGCATGTGACAAATAAAACACCTATCTGTTGGTTTTAGCCTCAGACTATTTGGGTTCCGAGTGGCTCAGCAGTCTAAGGCACTGCATCTCAATGCAAGGTGCGTCAATACAGTCCTTGGTTTGAATCCAGGCTGCATCACACCGGGCAGTGATTGGGAGACCCATAGGGAGGCTCACAATTGGCCCAGTGTAGTCCGGGTAGGCCGTCATTGTAAATAAGAATTTGTTCTTAACTGACATGCCTAGTTAAATAAAGGTTAAATGTAAAAATATATATTTTAAAAAGGCTATAAATGGTGACGATGACTCAACCTGGCAACTTCAGACTGTAAAAGTGTGGTTTTTGCCTAGCCTGACAACCCGTTGCTGTGTCATGTTTGTCTGTGTGCAAACGATGCCCCTGAAATCCCAGACACCTCATCATTCGCTTCTTCTGTTTTCCACGGCAACTTCTCCCAAATTATTCATTGGCCCACTCTGCGGCTGCCATCCCATAACCCCTCGACTTCGCTCAACGACGGTTGTCTTGTATGTGTTTTCTGTCCGGCTGCGGCAAGATGGATTTCCTTTCAGTTTTCCTCTCTCGCTTTCTCTCGCTCTCTCATTCTTTCTTTCTTTCCATATGGCTTCCTCTATACCTATTTTCCTCTTCCTCTCCCTCCCTCTATCCTCCCTCTGCACCTGCTCCCGTATCACTGCCCATGGAAATAGAGGGACGAAAAAGTGACAGCAACGCTTCACATTTATCATGGTAACTGGGAGGCCAGACTAACAGAACAGGACTCTAGGCAGACAGCCAGTGTCCACAGACAATACTCTGTCACTTCTGATAGCACCCAATCTCCAGACTAGACTCAGATCCTGACAGATAGCCAACCAGAGAACGCTTGGCAGCGGTGCTTTGTTTTGGGGCTTTTTTTCTCCCCCTCTTTTTCCTTATTTTATTTGGCCACAGCACATTCCTCCTCTAGCCTCACAAGCCACCTGATCTCGTGAGCTTACATGGATGTTTGCTACACGGTTATCAGTCTGGTAGGGCTGTAAAGCAAGTATGGGTAGCTGCAAGCCAATGTGTCGACTGGCGTGTGGGTGTGTCGAAAGGAGTGGGTGTATGGAATCAGCTAATTGGGCAGATTTGTTGCCACTCAAGACCGTTTTGCCTGGCTGATTGGGCTGCATGACGAGTCAATAAATCGGTGCGAATGTCTAGGTTGTATCGAGGTGCCTGGGAATCTGTATTGCTGGCGGTAGCTAACATGGCGACCAGT
The DNA here is from genome assembly GCF_018296145.1 of Oncorhynchus tshawytscha. Lineage (NCBI taxonomy): Eukaryota > Metazoa > Chordata > Actinopteri > Salmoniformes > Salmonidae > Oncorhynchus > Oncorhynchus tshawytscha. Next base: position 44,430,389 of record NC_056430.1, read on the forward strand.
GCACCGGTGTTTGTATCGAGGTGCCTGGGGATCTGTATTGCTGGCGGTAGCTAACATGGCGACCAGTGCACCGGTGTTTGTATCGAGGTGCCTGGGAATCTGTATTGCTGGCGGTAGCTAACATGGCGACCAGTGCACCGGTGTTTGTATCGAGGTGCCTGGGAATCTGTATTGCTGGCGGGAGCTAACATGCACAAAAATATATGGATGAGCGATGGCCGAATGGCATAGGCAAGATGCAGTAGATGATATAGAGTACAGTATATACATTTGAGATGAGTAATGTAGGGTATGTAAACATTATTTAAAGTGGCTAGTGATACATTTATTACATCCAATTTTTATTATTAATGTGTCTAGAGATGAGTCAGTATGTTGGCAGCAGCCACTCAATGTTAGTGATGGCTGTTTAATAGTCTGATGGCCTGAGATAGAAGCTGTTTTTCAGTCTCTCGGTCCCCGCTTTGATGCACCTGTACTGACTTCACTACCCTCTGGAGAGCCTTATGGTTGTGGGCGGAGCAGTTGCCGTACCAGGCGGTGATACAGCACGACAGGATGCTCTCGATTGTGCATCTGTAGAAGTTTGAGTGTTTTTGATGACAAGCCAAATTTCTTCAGCCTCGGGAGGTTGAAGAGGCGCTGCTGCGCCGCCTTCGCCAAGCTGTCTGTGTGGGTGGACCTTTTCAGTTTGTCTGTGATGTGTATGCCGAGGAACTTAATCTCTTTCCACCTTCTCCACTACTGTCCCATCGATGTGGATAGGGGGCTGCTCCCTCTGCTGTTTCCTGAAGTCCACAATCATCTCCTTTTGTTTTGTTGACATTGAGTGTGAGGTTATTTTCCTGACACCACACTACGAGGGCCCTCACCTCCTCCCTGTAGGCCGTCTCATCGTTGTTGGTAATCAAGCCTACCACTGTAGTGTGGTCTGCAAACTTGATGATTGAGTTGGAGGCATGCGTAACCACACAGTCATGGGTGAACAGGGAGTACAGGAGAGGGATGAGAACGCACCCTTGTGGGGCCCCAGTGTTGAGGATCAGTGGGGTGGAGATGTTGTTTCCTACCCTCACCACCTGGGGGCTGCCCTTCAGGAAGTCCAGGACCCAGTTGCACAGGGCGGAGTCGAGACCCAGGGTCTCGAGCTTAATGACGAGTTTGGAGGGTACTATGGTGTTAAATGCCGAGCTGTAGTTGATGAACAGCATTCTTACAAAGGTATTCCTCTTGTCCAGATGGGTTAGGGCAGTGTGATTTGCGATTGCGTCGTCTGTAATTGATCACTCCAATATGGCATCACAATACCAGATGAATTGTGAACTAGGCATGGCCAGACGAGCATAATCTTGTCGGACTGAACTCAGGGCAGTCATGGTTGCTGTGTCCCTCCATCCCCCTCTAAGGAAGTGGAGGCAACACCCAACACGGCTATCCTGACCTGGTCTGCGGCAGCACCATTGACTCGATAGTACCTAGCAAAAGTGCTAGACGACGCCCAACTTGCCGAGGCGCAAATTTCATCAAGGGAAACTCCTCGGGGCAGGGCCCATGATGTACCTACTCCTCTAGTAGAATGCGCCACTACAACAGATGGCAAAGGCCGGCCAGCCAGTGGATATGCTGTAGTAATAGTGTCCCCAATCCAATGTGAGAATCTCTGTTTCGATAGGCTCTTCCCCAGAACTCTCTGACCATAACATACGAACAGCTGATCCGACTGTCATTTTGTCTTAGTCTGTGTAACGGAAGTGTCATGTGCCTTCACCGGGCACAGCAAACTTGGGTAAAAACCCAGCCCACTTGCAGCCCTGGAAGGTAAATGCGAGGGCCGGTTCACATGTCTGTCAGACAGCACCTTTGACATGAAAGAGGGGCTAGGCCGGAGGATAACACTGCACTTGTTTGCACCCATTCGGAAACATTCCGCGCTCACTGAAAGAGCATGAAGTTCACTAAGCCTCTTAGTCGAGGTAATAGCCAACAGAAATGTCACATTTATGGATCAGTGCTTCAAAGACGCTAACCCAGGGGCTCAAAAGGTGGCCTAGCAAGGTGCTGACAGCACCACGTCAAGGTCTCAGTTTCGCACCGAAGGGGCCTTCACCAGACAGACTTCTAACCCTGTCTAGCGTAGCTGTGATCAGGGGAAATGTTTGAAACACAAAGTGTTGTTGCTGGCCAATCGTGAGCGAGGGTGTCCAAACCCAGAGGGTCTAGAGCAGGGCTGCCTAATCCTCTTCCTGGAGATCTACTGTCCTCTAGGTTTTCAGTCCAACCCTGATTCTTCATCATTTCTGATTCAGCTAGTTAAGATCTTGTTGTCCGACATCTACAACCAGCTGGGACAATGAATGCAAACAGGTCCACCTGCCCTCTCCCAAACCTTTCCCACAGCTCTAACACCAACTGAGGGTGTAGACTCCAGTCCTCCTTCAGCAGGTCATTTCTCAAGACCTCGTGGAGGCAAGAGCTTGGAAGCCATTTTGTGGAGGTGCCATGATCTCAGTCCGCCATGGTGATTGATATACGCCGCTACCGTGTTGTCTGATCTGACCAGAACATGCTTCCCTTCCATGCTTCTGGAGCTATTGGAGTGCCAGGCGAACCGCCCTGAGCTCCAGCACATTGATGTGCTGGCCACCCCATGGGGGCTCCAGCGTCCGCTCGCTGTCATTCCTCTGAACACTGCCCCCCAATCCACTAGCGAGACATCCGTGCACACTAGCTCCCTGCGGTGGACTCTGTTCAGTATCACTCCCTCCAACAGGAAGGAGTGAGAGTGCCATTTCAACAGAGTCCACACATGCATTTGTCACGATAGCTGACAATGTCTGTGTCGTCTCTGGTGTAGATGGTGAGAGTTGATCAGTTAGGAAGAGAGAACCTTTGTGTGAGTAGTTGTTGTAGGTTGTTGTTTTCCATTCAAGATAGGTCATTTAACCATGAAGGAGTTGCAGTTGTTAGCCTTATCAGTGGGCATGCATCTGGAAGGCTGTGTGCATATAGTAGGCCTAACCATCCAAACAGTATGCAAATGGTCTATTATAATCACGTGGTATTTCCCGAATCGACTCTTCAGATATTTTCATATCTTATCAATTAGTCTTCCATTCATGATTATTAATTGTGACCTTCTATCAGTCTCATCTGAAGGTTGTAAAATTCTTGGTTATCTGCATGAACCCTAGCATTAATTATTAATCAGCAATATACAAATTGGCTTAATTATTTATTTACTAACTATATAATCACAGAAATACATAAAAAGAAACAGTAGATATTGGTTACTAACAATAATGGAGAAATCCCTAGTGGGCTAAGCCATTATGACAGCTTGGTAGACAAAGAGAAAGGGGTGGGACTGAGAGAGCGGGAAAGACAAATGGATTCATTACACAGTCTATAATTTTATTCATTGAAATGCTAATCCTTTGCCTATGAATGGCCGCTCATTCGAAAATAAATGTATATTTATATTTACGCCCGTATGTCGTTGTTGTCTTCTGTTGGAATCCTCGATCGTCCTGTAGGGTTCATCAGTCTCTGATTAACTTTCCCAGAAGTCACAAAGTCTTTTGTGGTTGTAGATGTTTAGAATGGATACTTCCGAGTACCATTCAGAAATGTTCTCATTGAATAGTTGCTTCGGCGGTTGTCGGTGTTCTCGTCCTAGGTTTATGTCATTTCTAGCCGCAGTCTAGTAATTAGTGTCGTCTAGAATTTCTCACTCATTCTGTAGTGAATCGATAGTCTCAGAGTTTAACCATTTCCAGCCATGTAGCCAATGCTCCACATGGGATGGTTTTCTAGTCTTATCGTTTTGTAAGGGTCCTAACCATTTGAAACCACAGCTCACGCTGGGGTTTGCTTAGTCTGACGTGAATTGGGTCATGGGGGCTTTATACTGGGGAAGAGAAGGGCATGTTTCATCCCTCTCCAACCAATGTCTGTTCACTTGGGCGTGGCCCCTGAATGGGCATAAATTACTTGTGAAAACAATTCTCTCATTTAGAAGGCTAAAATGACATTTTATCTTTTCACAAATAGTTTCATATTGAAACATTTAAATTGCACAACAATTCAATGTGAATCTGATAACTAGAATGTGTAGACTTTCCACGATACAATTTATCAGATATAATGTCCCAGAAAACAACTGATCTGTACCAATGGACACTCAACTGGTTGGATTACAGAAATATTGTTCCATTCCCCAACCTTTTTAAGTTACTGTATTGCAAAGTCTCTCTCTGTGGTAACAAAGGATTTATTGCAATGTCCATTCTATAGAGTGGAGAGGGAGAGTTTTGGTATTCATGGGTCATAAACTGCTAAGGGGAAGAGAGAAAGGGGGTTTTACGACCCTCACGCAAACTGGCAAAGTCATGACAACATCTTATTCTAGCCCATCTTCTCAGCTATCCACTTTCTAGGCTCAACAAGTAGCATCGACGGAGGAGGGCCTGGAAAACAATCGAATCCAATCAGCTGTCTTGATTAATTTCAACTGTTCACTTTAGGGCTGTGGTATTTCTCAATCAATTATGCATAGGCTACTAAATGAGCCCACAAAGAATTAAGTAATGTTAGATTATAGTAGACAACAGGATAGCAATGCTTTACATGACAGTTTGAACTCTGCTAAAACAATCTTCAGATGCATTTTACAATGAAAATCCCATCTCGTTGCCTCTATGCTCCCTACCATACCTGCTCCATTCTATGTGAAATCATTAATATGTGTACCAGTCCAAAGTTTGGACACACCTACTCATTCAAGGGTTTTTATTTATTTGTACTATATTCTACATTGTAGAATAATAGTGAAGACATCAAAACTATGAAATAACACATATGGAATCATTTAGTAACCAAAAAAAAGTGTTCAAATCTAAATATATATTATATTTGAGTTACTTCAAAGTAGCCACCCTTTTCCTTGATGGCAGCTTTGTACACTCTTGGCATTCTCTCAACCAGCTTCACCTGGAATGCTTTTCAAACAGTCTTGAAGGAGTTCCCACATATGCTGAGCACTTGTTGACTGCTTTTCCTTCACTCTGCGGTCCAACTCGTCCCAAACCATCTTAACTGCGTTGAGGTCGGGTGATTGTGAAGGCCAGGTCATCTGATGCAGCACTCCGTCATTCTCGGTCTTGGTCAAATACCCCCTACACAGCCTGGAGGGGTGTTTTGGGTCATTGTCCTGTTGAAAAACAAATGAATGTCTCACTAAGTGTAACCAGATGGGATGTTTGTATCGCTGCAGAATGGTGTTGTTGCCATGCTGGTTAAGTGTGCCTTTGTCTGTTATTTATTGATAATTCAAAGTGTCACCAGCAAAGCACCATCACACATCCTGCACATCCTGCATTCACAGGGGGAACCACACAGGCAGAGATCATCCGTTCACCTGCTCTGCGTCTCACAAAGACACAGTGGTTGGAACCAAAAATCTAAAATTTGGACTCATCAGAACAAAGGACAGATTTTCCACTGGCCTATTGTCCATTGCTCAAGTTTCTTGGCCCAAGCAAGTCTCTTCTTCTTATTGGTGGCCTTTAGAAGTGGTGTCTTTGCAGCAATTCAACCATGAAATTTCCCGAATTGACTGACCTTCATGTCTTAAAGTAATGATGGACTGTCGTCTCTGCTTATTTGAGCTGTTATTGCTATAATATGGACTTGGTCTTTAACCAAATAGGGCTATCTTCTGTATACCACCTCTACCTTGTCACAACACAACGCACTAAGAAGGGAAGAAAATCCACAAAATAACTTTTTACAATGCACACCTGCTAACTGAAATGCATTCCAGGTGACTACCATATGATGCTGGTTGAGAGAATGCCAAGAGTGTGCAAAGCTGTCAAGGCAAAGGGTGGCTACTAGGAAGAATCTCAATTTTAAAACATTTTTTTGATTTGCTTAATACTTTTTTTGGTTGCTACATTATACCATATGTGTTATTTCATAGTTTTGATGTCTTCACTATTATTCTACAATGTAGAAAATAGTACAAATAAAGAAAAGCCCTTGACTGAGTAGGTGTGTCAACTTTTGACTGGTACTGTAAATTCAGCGAAGGTTCTCTGTTAGCTATCGGAGATTGCTGTATCAACTGTAAACAGATTTCCGTTGACCCAATTTTATTTGAAAAAGCAATGTCACAACAAAAAAACATTGCGACATGTTTAATGGTCACGGCAACTATCGGAGAAATGTTGTCAAGATCTGTTCGACGGGTGAAATTTTATCTTGCTGATCTTTCTTTTGCGAAAAATCATAATGGGAACGATTTTGTTTTTTTGAACTCCCCATTTTAATTCTAAATTCCTACTGCTTGCTAAATCTATTTTTAAACTATAAAAATAATGCTTCTAGGCAGGACAAGGGTTGTCTTGACTTTCAAGAATGCCTGAATTGCTTCATCTTGATTTTCTGGCTGGCTGGATGCAAGTTTCGTCATCAATTTATTTCAGATCTACAGGAGTGCAAGTTTCACCATGGCACGAACCGGTGGGATACATTGGCACATGACAATTATTAGAATATGGCAAATATGATTCAATTAGTGCCTTCTATCCATGCTGTTTTTGCAGTCTTCCTGAGACGTGGAACAGATAGGTGGGAGGGTATACAGACTGTTGACAATGTATTAATATGCATCTTGCCTGAATGGATAATGGAGAGACTTCAACCACTCCATTTTTATGACACAAGGTTTTTGCATAACAATATTTTTGGGGGGTTTGATGTCATTACGTCCAGCTGTTTTTAGCAACATAAGACAGTTCCCCCCTCACACTTCCCTCACCTTCTGCCTTTCTTCCCCACTGCCTCACCCACCCCCTGCCCCCTCTCTCCCTCCATCCCTCCCTCCCTCCGGTTGTCCAGCTGGCTCACAGTAGCGGGAAAGCAATATGATGGTGGTTTTAAGGGGCATCTGTCGTAGAGGGCTGGGACTCTGTATACTGTATTTTGCTCATCCAGCTCGTTCTCACATTTATCTGGTTAGCATAGCTAACTACAGTTCTGCATATCAGCAGTGTAATAATACATCAGCATGTTAGCATAACTAAGCTGTCTTTAGTTGTGGATCTACTCACCAGTCATGCACTACCATAACTAGCCATGTCAATACTAAATGTATTCTGAACTTATTGATCTTGTATAACTGTTAGTGTGCTGTACTATCGATGTATCCTATACACCTCACCAGTTATCCATAGCTAGCCACATATCTCAGTAGCTGATCTATTTGAATAGACCTTGAACTACATGAGGGAGATTGATACAACGAGGACATAGTGTAAAGCTGCTGAGTGAAAGATTGAACGAAGCAGGGAGAGTGGTTAAATCCTGGACCAATGTGGGAGTGACTAAAGCATAATTGATTCACTGTGTGATCCTTCCGACGTTCAATCCCAGAGGACAGGAAACAGTCATGACAGCTCCATCCCCAATGACACCCGATTCCCTATGGGCCCTGGTCAAAAGTAGTGCACTTCATAGGGAGTAGCTTGCCATTTTGGGATGCGCCCAATGTGTTCAACACCCTTGTGATAATTTCAAACGCCTCATGGGTTCTCATTGACTGACCTCCTTTTTGTATTTTTTTTTAAATTGCAGTTTTCTAGATTTATTTGCAACATTTATGATTCATAAGATTTCCATGAGGTGATGATATCTTACTCAGAATGTATTAAAACATTTTTATTTTATCTTAATAGGACAATACCAGATGATCTAGCGGTTTGATTGATGAAAAATGTACCAAAGGGATATTATGTTTTGTCGGACCGATGTGTGGTTTTGTCCAACTGAAATTCAAAGTCTTTGGCAGTGGTTGTCTAGCAGCTTGTGACAGCAGCGGGAGGCTGACATGGGGTGTGGATGGGTGTGTTTGAACTGTCAGCTCTACTTGGTTCTGTTTGGTATGGCAACAGCCATTGTTGTCATGTTTATCCTCAGATAAAGAAACGGTGATGTAGACGTTTCACTACAAAAGTAATTTAAGACATTTGTACCCAGACTTATACAGCAACCTATAGACAGTGGTTGGAAAAAGTACCCAATTGTCATACTTGAGTAATTTTCTATTAAGACATCTAGACCTTTACTCAAGTAAAAGTAAAATACTACTTGAGTAAAATTCTAAAAGTATTTGGTTTTAAATATACTTAAGTATCAAAAGTGAAAGTATAAATAATTTCAAACTCCTTATATTAAGCAAGCCAGATGGTACTATTTTATTTACGGTTAACCAGGGGCACACTCCTACGCTCAGACATCATTTACAAACGATGCATTTGTGTTTAGTGAGTCCGCCAGATAAGAGGCAGTAGAGATGACCAGGGATGTTCTCTTGAGAAGAGTGTGAATTGGACCATTTTCCTGTCCTGCTTAGCATTCAAAATGTAACAAGTACTTTTGGGTGTTAAGGAAAAGGGATGGAGTATAAAGTATATCTACTTTCTTTAGGAATGTAGTAAAGTAAAAGTTTAAAGTATTTTCACTTAAGTACTTTACACCACTTCCTATAGAATACCCTAAAGACTTCTAACCCTGACGGGTTGTCATATGTTTTCATACCTTTTTATAGTAAGTGTATATATTCAACATCTATTGTTTTGATCTCGTTATATGCATTTCTGTGATAACTGGTTACTCTATTAACTGTCTCTTCTCCTTCCTCCTCCTTTTCTTCCTCCTCCTCCATTTCTCTCAGGTCTGTCTGGTAACCCAGTGGATCTGGAGAAGCGCCACGCAGCATTTGGGAAGAACTTCATCCCTCCTAAAAAGCCTAAGTCCTTCCTGGCGCTGGTATGGGAGGCCCTACAGGATGTTACTCTCATCATCCTGGAGATTGCTGCCGTAATCTCCCTGGGCCTGTCCTTCTACCACCCCCCTGGGGGAGATAGCGAGCGTGAGTAGTACACCCTAACCGGGGCAGTTTTGGACAGGTGGGAGAATGAAGAGTATTTGTAAAAGTTTTGGTCCCGTGTTATTCACTTGGGTTTCGGTTCTGTTCCACTGACCTGGTGGTGTTTCAGCTCTGTTCTATTGACCTGGTGGTGTTTCAGCTCTGTTCTATTGACCTGGTGGTGTTTCAGCTCTGTTCTATTGACCTGGTGGTGTTTCAGCTCTGTTCTATTGACCTGGTGGTGTTTCAGCTCTGTTCTATTGACCTGGTGGTGTTTCAGCTCTGTTCTATTGACCTGGTGGTGTTTCAGCTCTGTTCCACTGACCTGGTGGTGTTTCAGCTCTGTTCTATTGACCTGGTGGTGTTTCAGCTCTGTTCTATTGACCTGGTGGTGTTTCAGCTCTGTTCTATTGACCTGGTGGTGTTTCAGCTCTGTTCTATTGACCTGGTGGTGTCTCAGCTCTGTTCCACTGACCTGGTGGTGTTTCAGCTCTGTTCTACTGACCTGGTTGTGTTTTGGTCTGTTGTTATTAAAAATGGTTGTGTTCTGGTTTCCCCAGTGTGTGGTGAGACAGCGTCAGGAGTGGAGGATGAGGGGGAGGCGCAGGCGGGCTGGATCGAGGGCGCCGCCATCTTGTTCTCTGTGGCAATCGTTGTCTTGGTGACAGCGTTTAACGACTGGAGCAAGGAGAAGCAGTTCCGTGGGCTGCAGAACCGCATCGAGCAGGAGCAAAAGTTCACCGTCATTCGCAAGGGCCAGGTCATCCAGATCCCCGTGTCCGAACTGGTGACAGGAGACATCGCCCAGATCAAATATGGTGAGACAGGGTTCCGTTAAAACGCGGTGAGAGATATAGCTTGAATTCAACATTCTGTAATATACCCCAGACAGGATACAGTGAACCAATATAATGAGGTAACACATTGACCGAATGCACCAAGGTAGGGTATATGATGAGACGTTGTATATCGCAGTCATATAACTGTGTAACTGTTTCCTAGGTGACCTGCTGCCAGCTGATGGTATCCTGATCCAGGGCAACGACCTGAAGATCGATGAGAGCTCTCTGACTGGCGAATCAGACCAAGTCAGGAAGTCCCTGGAGAAGGACCCCATGCTGCTGTCCGGTGAGAGCGCCTGTTAATAACATCACTATTATCAGACATTCAATATCCCAGTCAAATCAAGTCAAATTGTATTTGTCACATGCGCCCAAATACAACAGGTGTAGACCAGTGAAATGCTTAGAAAATACCCCCCAAAAATAAGTAACAAATAGTTAAATAGCAGCTGTAAATAAAAATAGTGTTGCTATACACAGGGGGTTCCGGTACAGAGTCAATGTGCGGAGTCACCGGTGTCGAGGTAGTTGATGTAATATGTATATGTAGGTAGAGTTGTCAAAGTGAATATGCATAGATAATAACAGAGAGTAGCAGCAGTGTATAAGAGGAGGAGGAGGGGGGGGGGGCAATGCAAATACTCTGGGTAGCCATTTGATTAGCTGTTCGGAGTCTTATGGCTTGGGGGTAAAAGCTGTTTAGAAGCCTCTTGGACCAAGACTTGGCACTCCTCTCTGCTACCACACGGAAAGCAGTCCTGAACAGTCTATGACTGGGGTGGCTGGAGTCTTTGACAATTTTTAGGGCCTTCCTCTGACACCACCTGGTATAGAGGTCCTGAATGGCAGGAAGCTTGGCCCCGGTGATGTACTGGGCCGTACGCACTACCCTCTGTAGTGCCTTGTGATCGGGGGCCGGGCAGTTGCTTTACCAGGCATTGATGCAACCCGTTAGGATGCTCCCGATGGTGCAGCTGTAACACAGTCCCCTGAGGGGGAATAGGTTTTGTCGTGCCCTCTTCATGACTGTCTTGGTGTACCATGTTAGTTTGTTGGTAATGTGGATGCCAAGGAACTTGAAGCTCTCAACCTGCTCAACTACAGCCCCGACGATGAGAATAGGAGCATGCTCGGTCCTCCTTTTCCTGTAGTTCACAATTATCACCTGTGATCACATTGAGGGAGAGGTTGTTGTTGTCCTTGCGCCACACGGTCAGGTCTCTGACCTCCCTATAGGCTGTCTCATCGTTGTCGGTGATCTGGCCTACCACTGTTGTATCATCAGCAAACTAAATTATAGTGTTGGAGTCGTGTCGGGGTACACGTCCTGGTAATCCCTCTGCGGCCTTGTGAATGTTGACCTGTTTAAAGGTCTTACTCACATTGGCTGCGGAGAGCGTGATCACACTGTTGTCGGAACAACTGATGCTGTCATGCATGTTTCAGTTTTACTTGACTCTATTTAGCTCGTCTGGTAGGCTTGTGTCACTGGGCAGCTCTTGGCTGTGCTTCCCTTTGTAGTCTGTAATAGTTTGCAAGCCCTGCCACATCCGACGAGCGTCGGAGCTGGTGTAGTATGATTCGATCTTAGTCCTGTATTGACACTTTGCTTGTTTGATCGTTCTTCTGAGGGCATAGTGGGATTTCTTATAAGCTTCCGGGTTAGAGTCCCACTCCTTGAAAGCGGCAGCACTACCCTTTAGATCAGTGCGAATGTTGCCGGTAATCCATGGCTTCTGGTCGGGGTAGAAACATACAGCCACTGTGGGGACGACGTCCTCGATGCACTTATTGATAAAGCCTGTGACTGATGTGGTGTACTCCTCAATGCCATCGGAAGAATCCCGGAACATATTCCAGTCAGGAACTTTGTCTTTAAAAGGGGTAATATGCAGTTGCTACATCCATTATGCCCCTTTAAAGATAGAATCCGCAATTCAAACTATCCAAGCTTTCATCCCGCTTCTGTTTTTGTAAAAAGCTGTGGGATGGGCCTAAAAAAAATGTTACCACTCTCAAATTCATAGGACTGACCATCCATGATATACCAATTATAGTTTTAAGCACATTTTTATGCTATGCAAATTGTGTTTACATTTACGTTGTTTACAAACATTGGTCTAAAACAATCTTGTACTTTGTGTTCTGATGGGGTACGACAGTTGAAATAAGCTCATGAGGCATTTACGCATAAGTTATAGTCTTCAGGAATCAATGGGTATATATCACATTTATAAGTCCAACAATTGGTGTAGCAACTAAGGATTCTAGCTTGAATGATAACATGAAGCGTATGATGTAGTATATATGGAGACTGAAAATGGAGGACACAATGGAGTAACGTACAGTACAGTCATTCATACGTACAGTATACTGTAGCACAGTCGTGACCTTTCTGTGTATGTGCTAGTATTCTCTCTTTCTATTTCTCTTTCCTTCCCTCCCTCCCTCCTCCAGGCACCCATGTGATGGAGGGATCAGGCCGAATGGTGGTGTCTGCGGTGGGTCTCAACTCCCAGACTGGAATCATCTTCACTCTGCTGGGGGCGGGAGACAGCGATGAGGAAAAGAAGATCAAGAAAGGTGAGAGATAAACGGGGAACAATTGACAAAACGCATGTCGCCATGGTCACAGTTCACAGAGAGTCAGTGACTTGCTTTTTACAAGTGGTCTCCTTCCTCTGCATTTCTTTCCGCCGAGCTCTCTCGGTCTTTCTACGTGAGTTCTCGGTTTGCTGGTTCCCTGAGGTAAGATTCTGGTGCGAGGTTGAGTAACCACACAGTCTGCTGAACTCTAGAATGTTGTAGCGAAGAATGGGACGGCCATGATAGACCCTGTACTATGGAGGCCAGTGGTTCCATTCTGAATGCTCAGTGTCACTGACTTCGCTGTCCTACCCTTCTTTTATCGAATCCTTGGTTTTAGATTTCACATCCAAGCCAAGGCCCTTTCTAGTCCACTCCTTCCCAGAAGGGGTTCTGTTCGTGGGTGGTCATTTTATTCTCCACTCCTTCATCCCCCCTTTCGTATCTGTTTTAACTACACTGGAACGGCATTGTCAGAACCCTGTACTTAACCTACTTAAATCTATGACGTCACAGGCGCTGAAGTGAGAAGAGCTAAAGCGGGGACATCACTGTATGTGTTCAACATCTGTCATGCATCTACCTCTCAAGGGACTTGACGTGGGGAAGCTCGTGGATAGATATGATCACGTTAAACAACAAAGGCCTGCCAATACATTCGATCTGTGTATCTATCAATATGGCCTCTAATAAGCGTGTGTTCCGTACTAACACTTTGCCACGTCTTCTTTTCTGTTTGGTAAGAGTTTTTTGCTAAGATTTCAGTTCTTCAGGCATTCATTCTAAAGGGGCTGAATGTGCCTGCTCAGAGGAGGGAGCTGCAAGGCAACAACTCATTCCAATTGGCATCTCATGGCATCACAGAATTAGACTGTGATTTCAATTGTTCATGAAACTGCAGAGCGCCACCATCATGATCTTAATGTTATGGGTTTATTAGAAAGTAGATCAGAGCAAGTACTGGCTAGATACACACACACACACACAGACACACACAGGCACACACACACTGGCTGCAACACAGGCACACACACTAGATGTTGAAATGGCTGTCTTCCTCTGAGACAGGTGTGTACAGCGAGGATGGAAACAGAAAGAGTGCTGTGTCACCTCCACTCCACACACACACACAAACTCACCTCCCATGCGTTCACTCATGCACACACACTTCCCCTTCATGCTCACACACACACACACACACACACACAAAGAAAGAAAGTCAAACACACACACACACAAAGAAAGTCAAACACGTATACACACACACACACACACACACAAAGAAAGTCAAACACGTACACACACACACAAAGACAGTCAAACATACATACACACACACACACCTCTGCCAGAGACACATACTGATACAGTTACTCATAGAGTAGATGAGGGGGCAGAGACTTCAGGGCATTTTGCTGACAACTGTTACACACACACGCACACAACTAATCTCCACATGCACCCCCCCTTCAGGGCTACACACATCTTGAACTGACATACACCCCCCCAATTCTTCACCACCACTCTCAGGCAGAAGGAGAAAAACCTGCGGCAGTGCAGCCTCTTCGTCTGTCTGACATCAATCTGAAATGACTGCTTCCCTGAATGTCAAGACCGAGGCATGAGTGAATGGATGGGGTGTGTGTCTGTGTGTCTGTGTGTGTATGTCTGTGTGCGTGTATATGCATGTGTTTTTATAAACTTACTGTCGTTAGTTACACATGTATTGACTGAAACAGACAAGAGCCCAGTGAAACCAGTCATCAGTAACTGTCTATGGGTGGATGCTCTACTTTATTCTCTACAGCCTTAAACAAACTAGTGCTCTCTTTCCTCTGATGGCCCGTTCCAGCCCCCAACACACGTGAATTTCTATTGTTTTGATCTTCTGTTCTGTTTGGCTTTATGATTTTTTTATTTCCTTTTAAGCCATGTTGTCAGCATTCCGCACTCTCTCTCTCTGTCTGAACAGGTAAAAAACAAGGACCCCCCGAAAATCGCAACAAAGGTAACCCCTCCATCCCTCCCTCCCCCCTCCATTCAGCAGCAGTCTGGGAGTCTCGTGTCCGTCTCACTCTGTCTCTCTCACTCTCGCTTCCCTCCACCTGCTGAAAAGGGGAGGTTCTTCTCGTCTCGCTTTACCTGTGAAAGGATGCAACTCTCACCTGCCACTGGCACACAGAGAAAAGTGGGGTAGGCTGTCAATGCCACCGTAGCAGACCCAATCAATAACTAAGCTAGCTAGGGTTAGCATTCAGCATTACTGTTATTGACTACAGTTATATCATTCAGAGCTATTTAACTCCAGTAGATTTTTAACCCTTATAGAGCTAAATGGGTTTAGCTTTATCTCGCTCACAGCGCTGCAAAGGGATTAGTTATAGAAGTTTCACCATCCTCACATGCTATGTTGAGATTGAAAAGATACATTCCACATATATTTTCATCTCAACAAATAAAGGTTGAATTAAAGTACTTTAAAAAAAATGTGCGTGTGTGTGTCAGATGTGGAGAGGTCAGATGCATTAAATAAAGGACCCGGGTGTTGTAGCTCTTCCCGGCTTTCCTGGCCTGGACGGGTCCACCCTCCCACCCTCTGTGGCGTGTTATTCAGAACTCATCCAAGCTTTGTGCCTCCCCCCTTACACACCATACCGTCCCCCAGCCACCTAGGGCCTGAGCATCTGCTACTTACACCTCCCCAGCCCTCCTGTCCTCTTTCCCCTCGCCCTTGGACTTTATCACTAGTGAACAGATTCTCTCCTTTCTAGCATGGAGAAATATTGCTGGAGCAGGAGAAGGTTAAATTAATTGGGACATGTCGACCTGACCTGCATTCACTTCACAACATGTCATATTCTGAAAACATAACGTCTACATACTTATTTCAATTGCAGTGAACCCAGTGTAGCTTTATGGACGCCAAGTCATCTCTGGCTCTTCAGAGGTAATGGAATGGGAGTTGTAGGACCCCTGATACCATGCTCCACATACATTTCATGAATCTGGGAATTTGGCAATAGTGATTGGGCTTAGTGTAAAAGAGAAGGGATCTTAATAGAATTATAATAGAATGCTAGAATATCTAACACTAGTCTCTAGGGGTTAAGGAGACAGCATTAGCCCATGGGAAGTGGTTCAGTGTGGGAATTGCACCCTGACAGTATCAATTGGCTGTGGATTGTTGTCTGGTCTGTTTCTCTATTGTTTCTCTTTTCTTTAATTTCTCTCACTGTTGCCTCTTTCCAGGATGTTGCTCAGGACCTCATGCTGTCTCGTACTCTCTTATCACTGTTTACCTCTCTTTCTGTCTCTCTCTCTCTCTCTCTCTCTCTCTCTCTCTCTCTCTCTCTCTCTCTCTCTCTCCCTCTCTCTCTTTCGCAAAAAAAAACTACCTCTGGAGATTTGCTGCCTCCTCTTCTACCTCTTCTTACTACCCTCCTTCTCTTCTTTTTTTGTGGTGGTTGTATCGCTCTGCTTGGTTTTTTGGGTATCTTTTTGCAGTTTGTCGGTTTCTTTGTTTGTTGACATGTTTTTTTTTCGTGACACACACTCGCCCCCCTTCTTCGTCGTGGTGCGTGGTCCGTGCTGCGTTTGTAAGTGCTGTGCGTGAGTCAGTCCGTCCGTCTGCCAGTCCAGTCAGTGTGTGGCTGTGTTTATTCTGGTCTGTTCTAATGGGTTTTGTGTTGAGACTGGTGGCCTGTTCTGCTCAGCACAGGGGGACTCATGTAAAGTCATATTATCTAGGCAAAAACAACATAAGTAGACAGTACAAAATGATCCTGCTAGATTGTGAATGTACTGCTTTTGTGTGAACTGACTAGTGTTGAGTGTTGCATGTGCCACAAATGGAATGCATAAGGCACTGATTACCATAGAATTCTGATATCTTTATTCATCCATTACTTTATCACCTTTATTATACTCACCCTTAGATATTGTGGATTATTTCTACTGTAAAATAGATAGTGAATTGTTGCAGTGCCAGGTTGTTGGCAGAATGAAGATGAAACACCGAGATCACAATGCTCCCAGAGAACAAACAGAGCAAATCTAAGCTGTTGAAGTGGTGAAATGCAAATCTCATATTTGCGTATGTAAAACATGACTGAGCTCTGTAGCAGAGATGGAAAATGTTCAGTTGACAATCCCCCGACAATGAACCATTGTAAAATGTACAACCTGTATCTCTTGTTCTGAATCTATTCTCTGTTTATATGAATGCTGTAAAAATGTCTCCATAGACTCTGGGACAAGTTGTATATCGTTAAAGTGCTGCTTTAAATCCGTTTTGTATCATTAAATCCTTTTATCTCAAGCTTTTCCTGCTGAATTCTGTGCTATGTGTTTACTCTTTCCAATACCTTCTTTCATAATGTTTCATTTATGCATAAGAGTACTTAAACAATCAGTCGATTTAAAAAAAAAATGGAATACCGATTTTGCTTTAATGAAGAATACATCACATTGCTGAACTTTCCATCAACCTGACAGGTAACAACACATAATAACATCACTGTTGATCACCTTAAGGGATTTGTTCTGGTTAAAGAGATCTAAGTGATCCGCAGCGGAGTTGTTTCAGTGGATCACTGTTCAGGACCGGAGTCTGGTGGTTTGGTGACTGACTGTGTCTGTCTCTCTTTTTCAACCGTAACTGAACCACAACCTCTCTGTCTCTCTGCCCTTCACCCCAACCCCTCCTTGATCCCCTTACTGTTGCTGCTCCTCTCCCCGACCCAACAAAACCTCCCCACCGATCATCTTCATCCTCATATCACTATCTTAACCCCCCCCTCCCCAAAACCTTCCCCACACCACTACTAAATGCTTCCCTTCCGCTCAACCTCCCACTCCACCTCCGTCTATCCCACTTCCCTTTACCCCCTCCCTCTATCCCACCCATCCCTCTTCCCCATCCCATTACCCTATCCAATAGCTAAGACCCAGGACGGCATTGCCCTGGAGATCCAGCCCCTGAAGAGTGACGAGGCGGTTGAGTCTGAGGAGAAGGAGCCTGAGGTGGAGGTGAAACGGGTGAAGAAGGTTCAGGTCAACAAGAAGGAGAAGTCTGTGCTGCAGGGCAAACTCACCAAACTGGCCGTGCAGATCGGGAAGGCAGGTGAGGACCGAGGCGGAGATACACACTTACATGGACACACACACAGATGGACATAAAACGATATACGTTATAGCCGTATTCTAAAATGTTTTTTTTTTCAATCTTTCAATCTACACACAATACCCCATAATGACAAAGCAAAAACTGTTTTTTAGAAAGCCTTTTGACTTCTGGGGTACGACGCAGCAAGCTTGGCACACCTGTATTTGGGGAGTTTCTCCTATTCTTCTCTGTAGATCCTCTCAAGATCTGTCAGGTTGGATGGGGAGCGTCGCTGCACAGCTATTTTCAGGTCTCTCCAGAGATGTTCAATACGGGCTCTGGCTGGGCCACTCATGAACATTCAGAGACTTGTCCTGATGCCACTCCTGCATTGTCTTGCCTGTATGCTTAGGGTTCACCCCAGTCTGAGTTCCTGAGCACTCTGGAGCAGGTGGCTTTCATCAAGGATCTCTCTGTACTTTGCTCTGTTCATCTTTCCCTCAATCCCAACTAGTCTCCTAGTCCTTGCTGCTGATAAACATCCCCACAGCATGATGCTGCCACCACCATGTTTCACCGTAGGGATGGTGCCAGGTGACGCTTGGCATTCAGGCAAAAATAGTTCAATCTTGGTTCCATCAGAGCAGAGAATCTTGTTTCTCATGGTCTGAGAGTCCTTTAGGTGCCTTTTGGCAAAATCCAAGCAGGCTGTTATGTGCTTTTACTGAAGAGTGGCTTCCATCTAGCCACTCTACCCACAAGGCTTGCTGAGATGGTTGTCCTTCTGGAAGGTTCTCCCATCTCCCCAGAGGAACTCTGGAGCTCTATCAGAGTGACCATCGGGTTCTTGATTACCTCCCTGACCAAGGCCCTTCTCCCCCCGATGGCTCAGTTTGGCCGGGCGGCCAGCACCAGGAAGAGTCTCGGTGATTCCAAACTTCTTCCATTTAAGAATGATGGAGTCCACTGTGTTCTTGGGCACCTTCAATGCTGCAGACATGTTTTGGTACCCTTCCCTAGATCTGTGCCTTGACACAATCGTGTCTCGGAACTCTACGGACAATTCCTTCGACCTCATGGCTTGGTTTATGCTCTGATATGCACTGTCAACTGTGGGACCTTTATATAGTCAAGTGTGTGCCTTTCCAAATTATGTCCAATCAATTGAATTCACCACAAGTGGACTCCAATCAAGATGTAGAAACACCTCAAGGATGAGCTCAATAAGTCTCAATAATGCACTTGAGCTCAATAAGTCTCATAGCAAAGGGTCTGAATAATTCTGTAAATAAGGTATTTATTTTATTTTTTTGCACAAAAAAAATCTAAAACCTCTTTTTGCTTTGTCATTATGTGGTATTGTGTGTAGATTGATGACAACACTAGTGTTGCACGGTATACCAAACGTCTGTACTGTTTCATACTAGAACATAGAAAACAGTTCGGTTTTAGAATTTTTGTTACTTACTGTACTTCTGTCAAATGTGTCTCACTCCATCTACTGAGAGCATAGAACAGCATAGAGAAAGTAAAGTATTCACACCCCTTGACTTTTTTTCACATTTTGTTGTTTTACAACCTGAATTTTAAATTGATTAAATTGAGTTTTTTTGGGGTCACTGGCCTACACACAATATCCCATAATATCCAAGTGGAATCATTTTTAGACATTTTAAAATTAATTTAATTCAAATGAATTTAAAAAACAAAGCTGAACACCCTTTTGTTATGGCAAGCCTAAATAAATTCAGAAGTAAAAAATGTGCTTAACAAGTCACACAATGAGTTGCATGGACACACTCTGTGTGCAATAATAATGGTTCAAATTATTATTTTTAATGACTACCTCATCTCTGTACCCCACACATGTTGAATTTTCTGTGAGGTCCCTCAGTCGTGCAGTGAATTTTAAACACAGATACAACCACAAAGACCAGGGAGGCCAATGATTCTTTACTCCACAATACTAACCTAATTAACAGAGTGAAAAGAAGGAAGGCTGTACAGAATAGAAAATATTCCAAAACATGCATCCTGTTTGCACTCGTTTGGAAATAATGTTTGGAAATAATACAACACATAATACAACACATTACTGAGTACCACTCTCCATATTTTCAAGCATAGTGGTGGCTGCATCATGTTAAGGGTATGCTTGTAATCATTAAGAACTGGGGTGTTTTTCAGGATAACAAATAAATGGAATGGAGCTAAGCACAGGTAACATCCTAGAGGAAAGCCTGGCTCAGTCTGCTTTCCACTAGACATTGGGAGATTATTTCTCCTTTCAGCAGGACAATAACCTAAAACACATGACCAAATCCACACTGGAGTTGCTTACCAAGAAGACTGACTGTTCCTGAGTGGCCGAGTTACAATTTTGACTTTAATCTGCTTGAAAATCTATGGCAAGACTTGTAAAAATGGTTGTCTAGCAATGATCAACAGCCAATTTTACAGAGCTTGAATAATATTGAAAAGAATAATGTGCAAATATTGTACAATCTAGGTGTGCAAAGCACTTAGATATTACCCAGAAAGACTCAAATCTGTAATCACTAGCAAAGGTGATTTAACATGTATTGACTCAGGGGTGTGAATACTTATGTAAATGAGATATTTCTGTATTTCATTTTCAATACATTTGAAAACATTTCTAAAACCATGTTTTCACTTTGTCATTATGTATTGTGTGTAGATTGGTGAGAAACAATACCTATACTGTTCCCCGGTAGGCTGTCATTGTAAATAAGAATTTGTTCTTGCCTAGTTAAATAAAAATTCAGACTGTAACACAAAAAAGTGGAATAAATGAAGGAGTATCAATACTTTCTGAAGGCACTGTACAGCTGAAGCTAACATCAATGTACTACCATTGTACCTGATTTGTGATAATATGAAAACCATAACGCAAAAATATTGCTGATTTTTAAAAGCTGATTGTCACCAAAACTTCGTCTCTCCCAGTCAAGGTGATCTTTGCTTGTTCCTCGAACTGTGTGTGAATGACATCATGGGTCTTAAATAGACCATGCACACTATTATAAAAGAAGAGATTGCTTGAGTGCAAATGTTGTTGATCAGTACAACACAATTAGTCCCAAATGGAAACAGTTTTTCATCTATAGCCCCATGTAATCACACAAACGAAGCTCAATAACTCAATGCATGTGCACACTCCTATTGAATATGCATTCACCTGTATTGCTACATCTTGACTTACCCAGTTTATCAACTGAGATTTATCATTGAAATAAATGATTACCGTTTTGTTATGTAATTAGATTGATTGTATGCATGTAATGATATTGAACTCAAACGATCTGTCTGGAAGTGCCATTCTGTGACTTTGGCTAATGCGCCTTATTTTTGTTTTGCCGTAATATCGTTTTGGTATCTGATATTGTGACGGTATCGAGTATCCTGATATTAAACTCAAAATATAAAAAAATCTGGTATTGTGACAACACTAACGAGCACACACAGACAGAAAAACCATAGAGGGACACACACAGAGACGGACCATGCAGATTGGGAAGGCAGAGAAGGACTTAAAAACGTTAGGACACACATCATCGTTCTTATATT
This sequence comes from Oncorhynchus tshawytscha, assembly GCF_018296145.1. Classification (NCBI taxonomy): domain Eukaryota; kingdom Metazoa; phylum Chordata; class Actinopteri; order Salmoniformes; family Salmonidae; genus Oncorhynchus; species Oncorhynchus tshawytscha. The sequence goes on from NC_056430.1 coordinate 44,451,438, forward strand.
CCTTCTCCTGGATTTGGCAGCAGGATTGCAACTGTCTACTTCGTTTCCTATGCCCAGGTCTGATCATGTCAGCTGTGACGGTGATCATTCTCATCCTGTACTTCGTGATTGACACGTTCGGGGTGCAGGGTCGCCCATGGCTGAAGGAGTGTACCCCCATCTACATCCAGTACTTTGTCAAGTTCTTCATCATCGGAGTCACTGTTCTGGTGGTGGCTGTGCCTGAGGGGCTGCCCCTAGCTGTCACCATCTCTCTGGCCTACTCTGTCAAGGTACACACAGAGAGACACACAGTGTGAGCGGGCACACACACACACACACACACACACACACACACACACACACACACACTCAATGCTGGTAGTGGCAGTGCCAGAGGGGCTGCCGCTAGCTGTCACCATCTCCCAGACTTACTCTGTCAGGTACACACACACACACAGCTCTAACCTCTACTGTCTGTCTTGTCCCCTGTGTAGAAAATGATGAAGGACAATAACCTGGTGCGTCACCTGGATGCATGCGAGACCATGGGGAACGCTACCACCATCTGCTCTGACAAGACAGGCACCCTCACCATGAACCGTATGACCGTGGTGCAGGCCTACTTGGGAGACACACACTACAAGAAAGTACCGGAACCTGACGTCATCAAACCATTCACTCTGGAAGTCATGGTCAACAGCATCGCCATCAACTCAGCCTATACCACTAAGATTCTGGTAAGAGAGAGACCCACACACACACACACGAAAGCATAGTGTCTTCTTCTCTAGTGCATATCTACATGGTTGCTTTTACACTCTATATGATGCATGTCTCAATGTCCCTTTTGCTGTATGTCTTCATGAAATATACATGTTGGTAGGATACGGTATGTTGGTAGGATACAGTATGTAGGTTATATGTAACGTTTTTGTTGCTCCAGTCCCCAGAGAAGGAGGGAGGTCTGCCCCGCCACGTCGGCAACAAGACAGAGTGCTCCCTATTGGGCTTTGTGCTGGAGCTGAAGAGAGACTACCAGCCAATCAGGGACGAGATTCCCGAAGAGAGTCTGTACAAGGTGTGTAGCTGCTTCAAAATGTATCCATAACGTTAATGGTGCAATCTGTAACGTGTCTATCTAATGTATGTATATGTGTGTTTTGTTCCCGGTGGCCCCTAGAGAGAATGTTCAAATAACCTACTACCCATTATTCTTACAGAGAGCTAACTTATACACAAGCTACTGTACTATAATAATATAGAGTAATATGATAGTTATAACTGATTGGTGTGTTTCAAGGTGTACACCTTCAACTCGTCCCGTAAGAGCATGAGCACGGTGCTGAAGAACACAGACGGTAGTGGCTTCCGCATGTACAGCAAGGGAGCCTCCGAGATCGTCCTACGCAAGTACGGAAGGGAGGGAGATTGGTCTTGTCTTTCCCTGATGAACGGATACACAGAGATAGATAAACAGAAAGATGGAGTTGATCATCTGCGATGTGATGAGTTAAACATCTCTTCCCCCTTCCCTCTCTAGATGTTCTCATATCCTGAACACGAACGGGGAGCCACGTATCTTCAAGCCTAAGGACCGTGACGAGATGGTGAAGAACGTGATTGAGCCCATGGCCTGTGACGGTCTGAGGACAATCTGTGTGGCCTACAGGGACTTCCCTGCCGAGGCAGGAGAACCAGACTGGGACAACGAGGGCGACATCCTTGATGAGCTCACCTGCATCTGTGTGGTCGGCATCGAGGATCCCGTCAGACACGAGGTGGGACACAGAAAGACATATTTTGCATGAACAAAACACACGGGTGGACACCCTCAGCCTGATCAGAAAGCGCATAAATAATTGTGGGATTTTTGTAGTTGATCCCTTCAGAGCTGAGGTTGGATATGGCTGGACACTGCTTAGATTAGCTGTGTAGTGTGTTGTCTGGAGGTTGTCCACAGGCGCTAAGGCGGTGCAAGTCTTGTAATTAATTGTTATGTACTACCTTATTGATTCATTTAATCACAATTATTTGGATTTGTAGCTTTAAAAAAAAAACTTGTCAATTTCGCCATGTGTAAACTGTCGCTCTGGCATTTTATGCATCGCAGTGTTTGAGGCATCCCTACAGCCCCGGGTTCGATCCCAGGCTGCGTCACAGCCGGCCGTGACCGGGAGACCCATGAGGCATACACTACATGAAACGATATGAGGACACCTGCTCGCGGAACATCTCATTCCAAAATCATGGACATTAATATGGAGTTGGTCCCCCCTTTGCTGCCATATCTATATTTAACCTTTATTTAACTAGGCAAGTCAGTTAAGAACAAATTCTTACTTTCAATGATGGCCTTGGAACAGTGGGTTAACTGCCTTGTTCAGGGGCCGAATGACAGATTTTTAACTTGTCCGCTCCGGGATTCAATCTTGCAACATCTCATTGCAAAATCATGGGTATTAATATGGAGTTGGTCCCCCCTTTGCTGCTATAACAGCCTCAATTTTCTGGGCAGGCTTCCACTAGATGTTGGAACATTGCTGCGGGGATTTGCTTCCATTCAGCCACAAGCGCATTAGTGAGGTCGGCATTGATGTCGGGCACTGATGTTAGGCCTGGCTCTCAGTTGGCGTTCCAATCAATCCCAAAGGTGTTCGATGTGGTTGAGGTCAGGGCTCTGCGAAGGCCAGTCAAGTCCTTCCACACCGACGTGGACAAACCATTTCTGTATGTACCTCGCTTTGTGCATGTGGGCATTGTCATGCTGAAGCAGGAAAGAGATGTTGCCAAAGTTGGAGGCACAGAATTGTCTAGATTAATTGTATACTGTAGCTAAGGAGCCTAGCCCGAAATATGAAAAATAGCCCCAGACCATTATTCCTCCTCCACCAAACTTTACAGTTGGCACTATGCATTAGGGCAGGTAGCGTTTTCCTGGCATCCACCAAACCCAGATTCGTCCTTTGGACTGCCAGATAATAAAGCGTGATTCATCACTCCAGAGAACGCGTTTCCACTGTTCCAGAGTCCAATGGCAGCGAGCTTTACAACACTCCAGCCGACATTTAGCATTGCGCATAGTGATCTTAGGCTTGTGTGTGGCTGCTCTGCCATGGAAACCCATTTCATGAAGCTCCCGACAAACAGGTCTTCTGCTGACATTGCTTCCAGAGGCAGTTTGGAACTCGGTAGTTAGTGTTGCAACCGAGGACAGATGATTTTTATGCTACGCACTTCAGCACTCCCATTCTATGAGCTTTTGTGGCCTACCACTTCTCAGCTGAGGCGTTGTTGCTCCTACATGTTTCCACTTCACAATAACAGCACTTGAAGTTCACTGGGGCACCTCTAGCAGGGCAGAGATTTTATGAACAGACCACTGGCCATTCTACTGCCAATGTTTGTTTATGGAGTGTGCTCGATTTTATACACCTGTCAGCAATGGGTGTGGCTGAAATAGCCGAATCCTCTAATTTGAAGCGCTGTCCACATTATATACTACTGTTCAAAAGTTTGGGGTCACTTAGAAATGTCCTTGTTTTTTAAAGAAAAGCCCTTTTTTTATGGAATATCTACATGGGTGTACAGAGGCCCATTATCAGCAACCATCACTCCCGTGTTCCAATGGCACGTTGTGTTAGCTAATCCAAGTTTATCATTTTAAAAGGCTAATTGATCATTAGAAAACCCTTTTGCAATTATGTTAGCACAGCTGAAAACTGTTGTTCTGATTAAAGAAGCAATAAAACTGACCTTTTAGACTAGTTGAGTATCTGGAGCATCAGCATTTGTGGGTTCGATTACAGGATCAAAATGTCCAGAAACAAAGAACTTTCTTCTGAAACTCGTCAGTCTATTCTTGTTCTGAGAAATGAAGGCCATTCCATGCAAGAAATTGCCAAGAAACTGAAGATCTCGTACAATGTTGTGTACTACTCCCCTCACAGAACAGCGCAAACTGTCTCTAACCAGAATAGAAAGAGTGGGAGGCCCCGGTGCACAACTGAGCAAGAAGACAAGTACATTAGTGTCTACTAGTTTGAGAAACTGACGCCTCACATGTCCTCAACTGTCAGCTTCATTAAATAGTACCCTCAAAACACCAGTCTCAATGTCAACAGTGAAGAGACAAATCCGGGATGCTGGCCTTCTAGGCAGAGTTCCTCTGTCCAGTGTCTGTTCTTTTGCCCATCTTAATCTTTTCTTTTTATTGGCGAGTCTGCGATATGGCTTTTTCTTTGCAACTCTGCCTAGAAGGCCAGCATCCCGGAGTCGCCTCTTCACTGTTGACGTTGAAACTGGTGTTTTTTATTTAATGAAGCTGCCAGTGTGTCTGTGAGAAACGTGGGAAAGGGCTGGTGTTGCCATAGCAACTGTGAGTTGAACTCTGTGAGATGGACTCCTAAGTATATAGCGCAGTTTGTTTCGGCGATTTTACAGCTAGCTAGCTACTTCACATGCTGTTATTGACTTTGATGTTATTGTGTGTTGCTTAAGGTGACCAAAGTTCTGAAATGAAAACCCCAGGGACATTTCCAATTCGGCGGTCAATATGTCATTAAAATATCCAATGTTATTATCTATGAAATAAAAAAAGGGGGACAATTCCGGGTTTCAGGTATTTAGTCTAACATGCACACTGTGATAGAGAAAACAACTATACTACAGTAACACTACAGACAAGACAGAACTGTCCGATCTGAACAGCCATTCAGTGGTCCTGGTAGAATAAGAGCAGAAGAGAACATGAGCAAAATTGAAAAAACAGAGACAATAGTATAACATAATAAAGAAATAAGATGATGAGGAGATTGGTAACTACATAATAGACGTATACCAACCTAATCGTTCATTTCTCAGAAGAATGTATTTTCATCAGGATTGCTCTGTCTCTGGCCAGCTTCTCCATGAACTCCTGGCAGGGGAGGATGAATTTTGTCTTCACAATAAGCATGTCCTTGATGGTAGGAACCCATTTCTTGCTGCTGTCCATATATCATTCATTTGGGAGAACACTCTCTCGACTGGTGCATTACTTCCAGGTAAGCACATGACAACAGACGCTAATCTAGCCAGGTTAGTGTGTGGGATGTCGTTCTCTTTGAAGTGGGTAACCACCGTGCTCCATCTCTGACTAAGCGGTGTTTCAGATGTTTTCCATTCTTCAAGCGATCCCCCCTTTAGGAACTCTTGCAGGCAGTAGGTTGCCTTTTTAAACGGAGAACATGTAAATCTTTGCTTGCATGTTGTTCACAGCCATAGTGAAGAATGATTGGGATGTTTTGACAAAGCTCTCTTTAGACATGGCTCCATTTTCCTCCAGCTCTCTCAGAAGTCCTCTGACCAAAACTGGAGTGACGTTTTCATCACGTCTTGCAGTCAATTTTGCCTCAGCGTTTCTCGGAATTGCAGCTGACTCCACAGCACAGTGGTCCTGGCCTTCAAGCATCTTGATCGTGTCACTGAATACGGTCAGGTTTCCATGGACAAAGGCCAGGCAAAGTTCAGTCAGTTTGCAGGACAACAGGGCATTTGTCTTCAGAAAGAAAATAAGATTTCAATGGCACATACATTTTCAGCACTCTTTCTAGAGCAGGGAGCATGGACAGCCAGCGAACATTGTTGTGTAATAAAATGTTATGGTACTCCTGGCAAACAAACTCACAAAACCTCTTCAGTCTTTCTACTCTGATGGTAAAAATATGAAAATATCTTTGAGCAGGTACTCAACATCAAGGGGAATCATATGCAAATCTGTTCTGGCTGTGTAATGAATGATGTGGGCAGGACAACCTAAGCCAATCACCTCCCGCTGCAGAGCATTTTAAACCTTGGTATGGACATTCACCCTCTCCAGTCTATTCAGTCCTCCAAAGTTGGTATTTGTGTTGTCGGCAGAGAATGCCACAACTTTGTTTTCCAGGTTACATTTTTGGATGAACACCAGGACCTCCTCTGCAATTCCCTCTGCTGTTTCTCCTTTCAATTCAACAAAATCAAGCAGTTTTGTTTCCACAGATGTGCTGCCCTCATGTATCTTACAATATCTGACTACTATTGTCAGCAGCTTTACATGTTTATGATTGGACGCATCAATGGACAGGGACACAAATTCAACCTGATCCAAAGCTTCCGTGTCAGTTGTGCTGTGGAGTCCATATATCTGTAATTATGATTGTGTCGCATCGTGTGGTATGCAAAGACACCCTCCTGCACAGCTAAATCATATTCGTCTTGGGAAGGCTCTACCTTCGTGAAGAATGTGGTGACAGAGGGCATACCAACACGGCCAATCAGAGAGGCTTTATGCTTTTTCATGTTCTTCCACTGCCGTTCTTCCCCCGCTGCCAATTGATAAAGAGGAATTACAAAGGGTGCAGTGAACCATTCTTGATCTGAGCGTATAAATGGAAATTCTTTCATCATGTTGTCATTAAAGTGGCATTTCCATTTCTTGGAACAAGCTATTGTACCTCCCCTGTCTGCTCTCCTTCACTCTCCTTGTCACTCTTCTTGCTCTCAACTCTTTCCTTCTCCTCCAATCGAGCTCCTCCTCTGGTCTTCACTCGTCTTCCTTCTCTTTCTTCCTTTCCTTCTCCTCCAATCGAGCTCCTCCTCTGGTCTTCACTCGTCTTCCTTCTCTTTCTTCCTTTCCTTCTCCTCCAATCGAGCTCCTCCTCTGGTCTTCACTCGTCTTCCTTCTCTTTCTTCCTTTCCTTCTCTTTACCTTTCCACCTCACTCTTCTGCACTCTCCTCGCTTCACTCTTTTTACTCGACTGGTCCTTCTCACTCTCTTCTCCTTCTGCTCCAATCTTTAATAATAAATAGTACACTATTAGATAAAATACTTTGGTTAACAGATTCCCGTTGCTTGACCCATTTAAAAAAAATGTAATCTCAAAAACATAGTTTGGAATGATACATTGGCAGGCTCTGTAATAATATTTTTGACCTTTTCTCCTCTCTTTCACTCTTCTTCCTATCCAGTCTTCCTCCTCTCCTTCCTCTCCACTCTCTAACAGAAGACATTATGCTAATATTATCCATTAATTTAATATAATCATAACCTAGCTACCATGACAGTAGCTAGCTAACTTGTCTATGTAGACCAACGTTAGCTAGTATAACTTATTTAAAACCTTATAGAGCAGATCATCTATCTATATAATAAATTGTGACATAACATCACTAGCTAGTAAGACAAACGATTGTAACTTACTTACCTGGCTTGAAAAGACATGTGTGGTGATGTTGTGGATTCACTTGACACTTAATAGCTTCTGGCTGAGTTTTCCACAGCAGTTTTCTCTAAAACTAGCTTGAATAAGTAGTTGGTAGTAGAAGAAGAAGAGTGAATGAAGCTGCTATAGCGAGCAGCCCCCTCTGTTGGCCAAAACAAGCACAATGTGATTGAGACGTCAACCGGTAGGCTCTGTTGCCTGGTCTTTCTTGACACCTAAAATATTATTTCACTTTGTGGTCTGTTTTGAACACACAGTTAAAAACGGTCACATTTCCGGGTACATCTCCAGGGGACTGTCCCCGTTTGGTCACCCTAGTGTAGCTACGTTTGCTAGCTAGTTAGCCAGCCAGTTAGCCAGCCAGCCCAGAGGGAGAGCATTGCATTGTAGGTTTTGTAATCAAATTGAGCTGCAACAGATTCCCACAACGATTTTCACATGTTGCTACCATCCTTGTTGTAATGACGTAAACAAAACGTGTTCACAAAAAAGTTTGTTTAAAGCTGCAATATGTAACTTTTTGGCTGACCTGACCAAATTCACATAGAAATGTAAGTTATAGATATGTCATTCGCATTGAAAGCAAGTCTAAGAACTGGTAGATCTGTTCTATGTGCACTGTTTCTATGCTTCCCGTTCTTAAGTTTTGTTTTTGTGTCTTTTACTTTCGGTTTTGGACACCAGCATCAAACAGCTGAAAACACAATAGTTTGGTTATGGAAAATATATTTCACAGCGGTTTAGATGGTACAATGATTATATTATACTTGCTTAAACTGAAATTTGGCGAACTATTATTTGACGAACTGAATTTTACTACTATTTTGCAAGCTCCCGTTTTGGACGTGTGTAAAAATAAAAACTCCATGATGGGCATATGTACACAGGCAGCCATCATGGAACAAGAGATGAGATGATGATGGTGACCCTTGTATTTAGAAGTAATTTTCTTGCAACAATTTCTCGTTTTCCATTTCACATGACTAAAAACCAAGCTCTCCCTCCTTTACTCTGGGCCTAGGCTACAATAACGAAAGCTGATTCAACTGCAATGCGTCGTCTTTTTTTTAATCCTGCAGATTTGATGATATCATGCTTCTGACCCCAACCTACTAAGAAATATTGTTTTTGTTTAAAAAAAATATGGGGGAAAAAATACATGTTGCTTGTTTCTCGTTTAATTAGAGGAGAGGAGAGGGATAAGACAGTGAAAGAGGGGAGAGGAGAGAAAAGAAGATTATAAGAAGCCCAAAGATTAGTTTGAGTCTCTTGACTGTGGAAGGAGTAAGATATTCAATATTAGAGTGAGAGGGAGACAGTTGAATTCAACATGTTGCACATTTCTTAGAATAATTCAGTCCTAGCTTTATGATGAGAAAGTGTTAATGCATTCTGTAAGATGGTTCCATAATGTTTTCTAGAACATATTTGGGAGCAGTGAGTGGACATTCTCCCTTTCTCTTTATATTAGATCTTTGTCCAGCTTCTGTGAAAAGTTTGGATATGCGTAAAACCCTCCATAGTCTGTTGCTTTAATATTTGAATGTCCTTTGAACTAGCTAGCCAACACGCTTGTGTGTGCAGAGTGGCACCAGAATTAAAAACGCATCTTATATATTTTTTGTTGTTGTTAATAAATCCAAACTAAATGAAACCTGATAACTAGCCCTATAGTGTCATCAGCAAGCGTTTATCCATTCTTCTATTCTTCTAATAGGAAATCTCTCTCCCTGTCTTCTGAATCAAGCTTGTAATTTCAGTAAAGTAGCCTATGATTCGGAGGGGGAGGTGCAGGAAGCCTAAATACGCTTTGCATAGGCGCTTTGTTGCATTTTGTTGTGGGACTATGGAAAAAAAAATATCTGGAGTGTAAAATAACATTATTAACCGGTTGCCAAGCTTTTAAAAGAACGATTCTGTTTCCGGGAACAGTATGGATCATTTTTATTCCAGGTGCCGTGTACATGCCATGGACATGCCAAACGTTGTCAATAAGCACGATTAAATTGACTATTGATGAGGCCTAAAATTCTAATCAAAATGAAACCCCAACTTGTTTTAAATAAGCTATGTCTAAATACAGTTACAAGCACTAGAATTGCTTACTGGGGCATATGACACTGATGTTAACAGTGTATCAAATCAACATGTTCAAATCAATGTTATAAAGCCAGTAATGCAGTGATCCAAGTTCTGCTGTGCTGTGATAACTGCGAGTATGATTGAAAAGCTCATCTGCACACACACACACACACACACACACTCTCTCACTCACTCACATACATGCACACACACACTCTCTCACTCACTCACATACATGCACACACACACACACACACACACACACACACACATCACATGTAAGTGACGCCCGTTCAGTGAAGCCCAAGTATTTTATTAGGATGCCCCCCAGCTGAACACACCACCTCACTCCACTGTGGCCCTAGAGGACTGAAATGTCCCTGTTGTCTCCTAAAAAAAGTATTCTCTATAGCTCCAGCCAGAGCCATATTGCCCGTAAACCTGATAATTAGAATTCAAATGTAATATCACAGAGCACTGAACTTTGGTGAAAACAGCATTATGTAAATCTAATATAGCCATTTTTGAGAGTGTGACTGTGACATATTAGCTATTTCCTTGCTCCGCCCAACCGCCACTTGCTGTGTTCTTCACGTGACAGACTGATAGTCATTAGAGTTTTGAATGTCAAGCAGCAGCAGATAAGAGTGGATGGAAATAGCTTCGTAGCCAGTGGGTGACTGACTCTACCATTTCCCAATAGAGTTGGAAGGAAAGGGCGGCTAGCTGCTAGATGAAAGATACTGTACTGTAGCCGCCAGTATAATGGCTGTGCACTTTAGTGCTGATCTTTCATGACAGCGGCGTCTCTGAAATGAGCTGCTGGTATGTCGAAGATTTACTCGTATCATCTATTAATTATGGAGATGAGGAACACTTAATTTCCATGATAAATGAGGAAAGGACACCTGTGTCATTTTATTATTCAAATGCATAACTGAGGGGAAAATGCAAAGTATCAGGGATATTATCATGGTTTCAACTAAAGTCCAGAAATGTGGAACATCGGAGAGTGAGTGATCGTAGGTTTGTGAGTTGTTTTGAATTTTATATATATAATTCTTTTTTTTTTTCAAGCAATAATACAATACAGACAATAAAAATGGCTGCTCCCATCAGTGGGTGCTCTGGTCAGATGGTGCGCTCGCCCCCACCCGCCCCGAGACACCAGCAAGGCCCTGGCCCAAATGGATTTTCCAAAGGCAAGAAAAACCAAGTACAGCCCGGCGCCCGGGTGGAGTGCACAAATAACTACCAGGACCAGCACACACACAGCTCAGCATGAAACCAAACCACAAAACATAAATAGCGAAACGCAAAGCGTATAAAAATCCCATTCCCACCCTTTCCCCTGATTGGAGGACCTCAAACATTTACGCTGTACATTTGTGTATATAATTATTCCAACACCCATCAATTCCACCATTCAGACAGCCACAGATCAACCCCTCTTCCCCAATAAGTCATTCTACCATTTCCTATCGCAATTCATCCCGCCATTCTCCCATGGTGTCTCACTAGGGACTTGAACCTCCCAGTTTGCAGCATTTCTGACGAAATTGCCCCAAAAATAAACAATTTAGCCAAGAGCACAATTATATTTCCTATTGACTGTGTGGTCCTTCAAATCCCTCAGCAATACAGTTTGCAGGTCAACCTTACCCTGATATTATGGCATAACAACCATTCCTGGACATGACTCCAAAAACAAGCTTCTGATGGACAGTACCAAAGAGATGCTCTATTGATTCTCTCTGGATTCTGTGTGGCGATAATTTAATATGATAGCTTAAATAGATGCATCAATTGTTCGGTATATCAGTTCATAAACCCAATGCCATGGTATTGAGACAACTATCTTGAATTTTATGCGGCATATTTGTCAACACTCTTGACCGTAAGTGAAACTGATACATTTTACAATTTACATGAGTGATTTCAAGGATTTGACATTTTTAATTGGTGGCAGACCAATTACTTCATTGCATTTTCCATTTTTTGTGTCGGAGCTACGATGAGTTGGTTATATTTTCCATACACCTGGATGAATTGGTTGTAACACCGTCGTTGTTCACAATGTCATTCATAAACATACCTTTCTTATACATCTCTCTCAGTACATTGGCGTTTAGCCATATTGTTTGCTGTAATATACCCTACCGTTCAAAAGTTTGTGGTCACTTAGAAACAGACGCCTCACAAGTCCTTAATCTGTCAGCTTCATTAAATGGTACCCGCAAAACACTAGTCTCAACGTCAACAGTGAAGAGGCGACTCCGGGATACTGGCCTTCTAGGCTGAGTTGCAAAGAAAAAGTCATATCTCAGACTGGCCCAAAAAAAGAAAAGATTAAGATGGCCAAAAGAACACAGACACTGGACAGAGGAACTCTGCCTTGAAGGCTAGCATCCCAGAGTCATCTCTTCACGGTTGACATTGAGACGGGTGATTTGCGGGTACTATTTATTGAAGCTGACAGTTGAGAACTTGAGGCATCAGTTTCTCAAACTAGACACTAATGTATTTGTCCTTGTCCTCTTGCTCAGTTGTGCACCAGGGCCTCCCACTCCTTTCTATTCTGGTTAGAGACAGTTTTCTCTGTTCTGTAAAGGGAGTAGTACACAGCGTTGTATGAGATCTTCAGTTTCTTGGCAATTTCTTGCATGGAATACCCTTCATTTCTCAGAACAAGGATAGACTGACAAGGTTCAGAAGAAAGTTCTTTGTTTCTGGACATTTTGATCTTGTAATCGAACCCATAATGCTTCAGATACTCATCTAGTCTAAAGGCCAATTGTATTGCTTCTTTAATTAGCACAACAGTTTCAGCTGTGCTAACATAATTGCAATAGGATTTTCTAATGATCAATTAGCCTTTTAAAATGATAAACTTGGATTAGTTAGCACAACGTGTCATTGGAACACATGAGTGATGGTTGCTTATAATGGCCCTCTGTACTCCTATGTAGATAATCCATTTAAAAAATCTGCCGTTTCCAGCTATAATAGTAATTTACAACATTAACAATGTCTACACTGTATTTCTGATCAATTGTGTTATTTTCATGGACAAAAAATGTGATTTTCTTAAAAAAATAAGGACATTTCTAAGTGACCCCAAACTTTTGAAGGGTCGTGTAGATTCTGCCTAGAAAACTCTGTATACCTTCATTTAAAAATAAGAATACTTTAAACAGGGTTACAATCCACTGGAAATTGATTAGTTTTAATCTATATAACAGCAAAGAGCCCCCTTTTTAAATATCGGATGTCCCACTTAGTCTCCTCCTGGAAAACCAGTTTGGATTTAGATATAGTTTCAGTATAATATAAGCTTTAAGAGAGAGGTTGAATGTCTTGATATTTATTCATTTTAGTTAAATAAAGGTGAAATATTTATTATTCTTTTTTTTTATATATCAGCAAAGGGTGGACCAACTCCATATTAATGCCCATGATTTTGGAATGAGATGTTTCGGCGAGCAGGTGTCCTCATACTTTTTCATGTAGTGTATGCCTCATGGGTCTCCTGGTCACGACGCAGCCAGGGATCGAACCTGGGGCTGTAGTGATGCCTCAAGCACTGCGATGCAGTGCCTTCGACTACTGCGCCACTCAGGAGGCCCTCTACTGGAGAGCGCGTCTTTGTCTACACCCATTCAGCATCCTTCACATCCTCTTAAGCCTTAGCCCCACCCATCTCTTTAAGGATTCACATGTGAGGCCATGTGCTAAACATGGTGAATAGGGTAGTGTAGTAAACAACCAAAGATTTCAAGACTAAAAGTGGTCAGTTGTACTAAGAAGTAGTAGTAAAAATACACTTTATCTAGTCCTTGGCCTATATCCTAATCTGACTTTGAAGCAGGTCATATTGTTCTTCACATTACCGTCTGGTAAACACACACTATATCAAATATAATCAAAGTTTATTTGTCACATGCACAGGATACAGAAGGTGTAAACGGTACAGTGAAATGGTTACTTGCATAGTAGAATATTTTGTTTAGACATGTAGCTAGCTAGCTAGCTAAACAATCAACCATAAATTAATCCTAACTCGTACTACCATGCACCATGCATGTATCTGCAGGTGTCTAAAGCTAACCAACTATGTTCAATGTTAGCTAGCTAGCTAATTAGGCTATAACTAGCAATGCAAATGTATCTCTGAGATACAAATAATATTACTACATAGATCATACAGACCATTTAGCTAGACTCTTACCCGTATACATGGATGAACACTTCTCCCTCTGTCATGGATTCCATGGTTGCCCTTTAGTTTGAAGATGTAATCCGGAGACGGGTGTTTTATACAACAGCCTTCTGTGTTCTCTTTTTGACTCGCCACATTTGGCAATGATCTCTCTTCTTCCACTGGGCATTCCACTGATTTCAAAAGTCTGATTACCAGCATTATACCTATTCATGATTATAACATGACTAAACATGTAGATAAACAATGCGTTTTCTGTGTAGGCTAGTATCTGTTTATTATATAGGCTATAACGGATGCATCATCAGATGGAATAGTATGTTTGGAATTACCACCGCAAATTTGTGCTATATAGCCCAGTGGCAGCCATTTGGCATAATGGCCAATAAAGTAAACTCCAAATAAATTATGGTTTATCATTTCAGTATTTTGGTTCATAAACCCATGGCAACAAGCTCAAACTCCTAACCCACGAATTTAGCCAACTGTTCACATACCCTGGTCCTTAATGCGTGGGTCCCCTCTTCCAGTTGTCAAAACTCTGCGGTAGAGGTGACACCTTGCCCACCTCCGGTGACAAAGAATAGCCTAGTTAATTACAACTAACGTCGTATCAGTCCATTATGCCCCTGAGTTGTTCTGCGTTAGGGAGTGAGTGGATGTTTGCATGAGGTGGTCTGCCAGTGTTATTGTGGGATCATTCCACCCTAGTGGGTCAAGGTTCTATTGTTTCTTTGCGGTTCTCTGTTACTTTGGGGGTGTGAGAGGGTTACGCAAAGAGTGTAGCTACATGTTTATGTGAGGGCAGAGGAGGTGGGAGGTGGGGGTGCCAGGTTGGGGTTCAGAGGTGTGATTGACAGGCAGACAACTGTGGGGGGTTTCTAATGATCTATAAATAAGTAATCTGATTGGTCTAATGAGAAGTGACTCATCTCATGCCTGAGGGTGGATAATTGCACAGGACTTCAAACGCAAGCTCACATACAAGCACAGACACATATACACACTCACTCAAACACACAGAGAGAGCGTCTCGCATACACAGCGGGTTGAGAGGTCAGGCCCGAATGAGCAAAAGCTGTCAGGGCTTCACATTGTCATGAGAGAGAGCGAGAGAAACTAAAATAACATCCGACACTTCCTGTTACTGAGACTAACCCTGGAGTGGGGAACATATGGAGGGGAATATACATACAGATTCACTCAGATACAAATATATACCTTACACAGACTGGCCTGAGATCAGCACTGATACTAAACCAAGGAATGTTGTTGTGAAGTGGATATATAACTACAGAATACTGGCTGATCAATGTCCTTGTAGTGATGTTCACGTCATGACTCTCTCTCCTCCCTCACCTAAAGGTACCTAATGCCATCCTCAAGTGCCAGAAGGCCGGCATCACCGTGCGCATGGTTACCGGGGACAACATCAACACTGCCCGCGCCATAGCAACCAAGTGTGGCATCCTGTTGCCGGGTGAGGACTTCCTGTGTCTGGAGGGCAAAGAGTTCAACCAGCTGATCCGTAATGACCAGGGAGAGGTGAGACACACCACAGGACTTTTTTATTTTGAAAGAGGTACTTTTATTATTATATATTAAAGATGAGACAGGCTTGGGGACTTAAATGGTGTAGTAGTACTAATATTGGGAGTGATGCATTTTTTTAAAGTTCTTCATTGCTCGAGATTCAGTCCCTCTGACTCCGTGTCCTCCTGTGCTCTAGGTGGAGCAAGAGCGTCTGGATAAGGTGTGGCCCAAGCTGCGTGTGCTGGCTCGCTCCTCTCCCACTGACAAACACACTCTGGTCAAAGGTGGGTTAAAGCTGTCACACATCTCTCCTTTTCTTGTTTTTACTCCCCTCCTCCTTCCTAAAATGTGTTCTCTTTCATGTGTGATCGACACACACACAGCGGACCCAGGGGTCTCTAGCACTGCCATCCCCTTCAGCCCAACCCAGTTTTCTTCAAAGACTAGCCTGTTTCATCTCAGTTGGGGGTGGTGGAGGGGTGGAGAGAGAGTTACGGGCCAGGTGAGGTATAACGCAGGTGTTGGTCATGAATATGGAGACTCTTGACTAGAAGACTTACTGGGGAAAAAAACACTGAATTTCAGCCACTGAAAAAGCAAATGAAATGGCTAAAAGGCCATTTCGAAATATTGGGGGACCGACATTTATTAGTTATGTTCATCCAACAAAATTCCATTCCTCAGAGAATGTGTATACTGCTGTCCAGTGTACTGATATCTGAGGGGTGTGGTCTTGTTCATCTCCCTCAGGTATCATGGACAGCACCGTCCTCGAGACACGACAGGTGGTGGCTGTGACAGGCGACGGAACTAACGATGGCCCCGCCCTAAAGAAGGCCGATGTCGGATTCGCTATGGTAACACTCTATTCATATCAGTCTGTTTTCATGGTTCCCTTGTAACAAATTTCCTTCCGGTTTTACTCCCTCTATTTTCTCAGACAAGAATTGTTAGCGAGAACTTAGTAAGTATTTGCGAATACACAACAGCCATGACAAGCTAATTTTGCCCAAACCTCATCTCTGCAACTCTCCAATTTACTCCAAGTGCCCCCATTTAAGATGGCTGTGTAATTGGATAATAAATCATTAGAGGGAGTAACGACTGGATAAATCTGCTTATCACCAGACAAGCCCCACTACATTCACACACACACACTGCACCCCTCGTAGAAAGACCTCTGGGTTTGGGAGTTACAGAATAAGAGTGAGTGTGTGAGTGTACATGTGTAATTATACTGTGTTGTATATACTGTGTTGTCTATCTGTGTGCTTGGCAGCCCGTGTCAGTATGCCGCTGTGAGGAGCCTTGTTTCAGATTAGCAGTCGTCCTTGTGGTTCAGTTAAATCCCATCCCAATATAGTCCCCTTCACATTCATTCAGACTACACTCCCTCTGCGAGCCTGTGTCACACTAACAGGGAGACCCCACAGCCAAATCAAATCAAATCAAATTTTATTTGTCACATACACATGGTTAGCAGATGTTAATGCGAGTGTAGCGAAATGCTTGTGCTTCTAGTTCCGACAATGCAGTAATAACCAGGAAGACCAGTTCATAGAATCAATCACATTTATTTATTAAGCCCTTCTTACATCAGCTGATGTCACAAAGTGCTGTACAGAAACCCTGCCTAAAACCCTAAACAGCAAGCAATGCAGGTGTAGAAGCACGGTGGCTAGGAAAAACTCCCTAGATAGCCTGGTTCCTCTCTAGGTTTCAGCCTATGATGGGTGGCCAGTCCTCGTCTTGCTGTGCCGGGTGGAGATTATAACAGAACATGGCCAAGATGTTCATAGATGACCAGCAGGGTCAAATAATAATAATCACAGTGGCTGTCGAGGGTGCAACAGGTCAGCACCTCGGGAGTAAATGTCAGTTGGCTTTTCATAGCCGATCATTCAGAGTATCTCTACCGCTCCTCCTGTCTCTAGGGAGTTGAAAATAGCAGGTCTGGGACAGGTAGCATTTGGAGCAGCAGGACGGCCAGGTGGACTGGGGACAGCAAGAAGTTATCAGGCCAGGTAGTCCTGAGGCATGGTCCCAGTGCTCAGGTCCTCCGAAACAGGGAGAGAATTGAGAGAGAGAGAGCTGCTTGAGAGGGAGAGAGCTGCTTGAGAGGGAGAGAGCTGCTTGAGAGGGAGAGAGCTGCTTGAGAGGGAGAGAGCTGCTTGAGAGGGAGAGAGCTGCTTGAGAGGGAGAGAGCTGCTTGAGAGGGAGAGAGCTGCTTGAGAGGGAGAGAGCTGCTTGAGAGGGAGAGAGCTGCTTGAGAGGGAGAGAGCTGCTTGAGAGGGAGAGAGCTGCTTGAGAGGGAGCGAGCTGCTTGAGAGGGAGAGAGCTGCTTGAGAGGGAGAGAGCTGCTTGAGAGGGAGCGAGCTGCTTGAGAGGGAGAGAGCTGCTTGAGAGGGAGCGAGCTGCTTGAGAGGGAGCGAGCTGCTTGAGAGGGAGCGAGCTGCTTGAGAGGGAGCGAGCTGCTTGAGAGGGAGCGAGCTGCTTGAGAGGGAGCGAGCTGCTTGAGAGGGAGCGAGCTGCTTGAGAGGGAGCGAGCTGCTTGAGAGGGAGCGAGCTGCTTGAGAGGGAAGAGAGCGAGCTGCTTGAGAGGGAAGAGAGCGAGCTGCTTGAGAGGGAAGAGAGCGAGCTGCTTGAGAGGGAAGAGAGCGAGCTGCTTGAGAGGGAAGAGAGCGAGCTGCTTGAGAAGAGAGCGAGCTGCTTGAGAAGAGAGCGAGCTGCTTGAGAAGAGAGCGAGCTGCTTGAGAGAGAGCGGGCTGCTTGAGAGAGAGCGGGCTGCTTGAGCGAGAGCGGGCTGCTTGAGAGAGAGCGGGCTGCTTGAGAAGAGAGCGAGCTGCTTGAGAGAGAGCGGGCTGCTTGAGAGAGAGCGGGCTGCTTGAGCGAGAGCGGGCTGCTTGAGAGAGAGCGGGCTGCTTGAGAGAGAGCGGGCTGCTTGAGAGAGAGCGGGCTGCTTGAGCGAGAGAGCGAGCTGGGCCTCCCGGGTGGTGCAGTGGTTAAGGGCGCTGTACTGCAGCGCCAGCTGTGCCACCAGAGATTCTGGGTTCGCGCCCAGGCTCTGTCGTAACCGGCCGCGACCGGGAGTTCCGTGGGGCGACGCACAATTGGCATAGCGTCGTCCAGGTTAGGGAGGGTTTGGCCGATAGGGATATCCTTGTCTCATCGCGCACCAGCGACTCCTGTGGCGGGCCGGGCGCAGTGCACGCTAACCAAGGTTGCCAGGTGCACGGTGTTTCCTCCGACGGGTTGGATGCGCGCTGTGTTAAGAAGCAGTGCGGCTTGGTTGGGTGGTGTATCGGAGGTCGCATGACTTTCAACCTTCGTCTCTCCCGAGCCGGTACAGGAGTTGTAGCAATGAGACAAGATAGTAATTACTAACAATTGGATACCACGGTATTGGGGAGAAAAAGGGGGTAAAATTCAACAAAAAAAAAAGAGAAAACCGAGAGAGAGCGAGCTGCTTGAGAGAGAGAGAGCGAGCTGCTTGAGAGAGAGAGAGAGAGAGCTGCTGCTTGAGAGAGAGAGAGCGAGCTGCTTGAGAGAGAGAGAGAGCGAGCTGCTTGAGAGAGAGAGAGAGCGAGCTGCTTGAGAGAGAGAGCGAGCTGCTTGAGAGAGAGAGCGAGCTGCTTGAGAGAGAGAGAGAGAGAGAGCGAGCTGCTTGAGAGAGAGAGAGAGCGAGCTGCTTGAGAGAGAGAGAGAGCTGCTTGAGAGAGAGAGCTGCTTGAGAGAGAGAGAGAGAGAGAGAGCTGCTTGAGAGAGAGAGAGCGAGCTGCTTGAGAGAGAGAGAGCGAGCTGCTTGAGAGAGATAGAGCGAGCTGCTTGAGAGAGAGAGAGCGAGCTGCTTGAGAGAGAGAGAGCGAGCTGCTTGAGAGAGAGAGAGAGAGAGCTGCTTGAGAGAGAGAGAGAGAGAGAGCTGCTTGAGAGAGAGAGAGAGAGAGCGAGCTGCTTGAGAGAGAGAGAGCGAGCTGCTTGAGAGAGAGAGAGCGAGCTGCTTGAGAGAGAGAGAGAGAGAGCG
The DNA here is from genome assembly GCF_018296145.1 of Oncorhynchus tshawytscha. Lineage (NCBI taxonomy): Eukaryota > Metazoa > Chordata > Actinopteri > Salmoniformes > Salmonidae > Oncorhynchus > Oncorhynchus tshawytscha. The sequence continues at coordinate 44,470,517 of NC_056430.1, forward strand.
AGCTGCTTGAGAGAGAGAGAGAGAGCGAGCTGCTTGAGAGAGAGAGCGAGCTGCTTGAGAGAGAAAGAGAGAGCTGCTTGAGAGAGAGAGAGAGAGAGCGAGCTGCTTGAGAGAGAGAGAGCGAGCTGCTTGAGAGAGAGAGAGCGAGCTGCTTGAGAGAGAGCTGCTTGAGAGAGAGCGAGCTGCTTGAGAGAGAGAGAGCGAGCTGCTTGAGAGAGAGAGAGCGAGCTGCTTGAGAGAGATAGAGCGAGCTGCTTGAGAGAGAGAGAGCGAGCTGCTTGAGAGAGAGAGAGCGAGCTGCTTGAGAGAGAGAGAGCGAGCTGCTTGAGAGAGAGAGAGAGAGCGAGCTGCTTGAGAGAGAGAGAGAGAGAGAGAGCTGCTTGAGAGAGAGAGAGAGAGAGAGAGAGAGAGAGAGAGAGCGAGCTGCTAGAGAGAGAGAGAGCGAGCTGCTAGAGAGAGAGAGAGCGAGCTGCACAAATTCAAATTGGCTATACTCAAACTCTTCAAAATTATCCTCACTGCAGGGATTTTCCCCGATATTTTGTTTCAGGGATTGATCACACCAATCTAAAAATGGAGACAAATTTGACCCAAATAATTACAGAGGAATTTGCGTTAACAGAAGCTTGGGGAAAATTCTCTGCAGTATAGCAGAGATGGCAGACTACACTATTTCCTTGACCAACACAACGTCCTGAGCAGAAGCCAGATTGGATTTCTAAAAAATTATCTTAAACAGACCACATTTACGCCCTCCATACTCTAAATGACAAACAAGTAAACCAAAACAAAGGCAAAATCTACTCGTGTTTTGTTGATTTCAAGAAAGCATTTGATTCAATTTGGCACAAAGGTCTTTTTTACAAACTAATAGAAAGTGGTATTGGAGGGAAAACATGTGATGTTATTAAATCAATGTACACTAAAAACAAATGTGCGGTCAAAATTGGCAACAAGCAAACAGACTTCTTCTCTCAGGGACGGGCAGTGAAACAGGGCTGTCCAATAAGTCCAACACTATTTAACATCTACATTAATGAATTAACAACAAGCAAACAGACTTCTTCTCTCAGGGACGGGCAGTGAAACAGGGCTGTCCAATAAGTCCAACACTATTTAACATCTACATTAATGAATTAACAACAAGCAAACAGACTTCTTCTCTCAGGGACGGGCAGTGAAACAGGGCTGTCCAATAAGTCCAACACTATTTAACATCTACATTAATGAATTAACAACAAGCAAACAGACTTCTTCTCTCAGGGACGGGCAGTGAAACAGGGCTGTCCAATAAGTCCAACACTATTTAACATCTACATTAATGAATTAACAACAAGCAAACAGACTTCTTCTCTCAGGGACGGGCAGTGAAACAGGGCTGCCCAATAAGTCCAACACTATTTAACATCTACATTAATGAATTGGCAAAACATTAGAAGAATCGGAAGCACCTGGTACTGGTACACCTGGTACCACTCTACACAACACTGAAATCAAGTGTCTGCTGTACGCAGATGACCTGGTGCTGCTGTCTCCCACTAAAGAGGGGTTACAGCAGCACTTAGATCGTCTTCACAGGTTCTGTCAGACCTGGGCTCTGACCGTTAACCTAAAAAAATAAAAAATATAATGATATTCCAAAAAAGGTCTGGAAATCAGGATGAGAAATCTAAATTCTATTTGAACACACCAAAAAAACGAAACATATCTCGGACTAAATATCAGCAACACAGGTAGCTTTCACATGGCTGTGAATGAGCTGAGAGACAAAGCAAGAAGAGCATTCTATGCCATTATAAGGAACATTAAAATCGAAATTCCAATTAGAATCTGGCTCAAAATGTTCCAATCGGTTATAGAACCAATTGCTCTATATGGCAGTGAAGTATGGGGTCCACTCTCTAATGAATCCACCAAATGGGACAAACATCCAATTGAAATACTGCATGCAGAGTTTTGCAAGACTGTATTGCAAGTGCAAAGAATAACTCCAAATAACGCATGTAGAGCAGAATTGGGCCAATAACCCCTCATTCGAATAGAAAAAAAGAGCCATCAAATTTTACAACCATCTAAAAACAAGTGACCCCAAAACATTCCACCACACAGCTCTACAATGTCAAGAGATGAAACCAGAGAAGAGTCCCCTCAGCCAGCTGGTTCTGAGGTTCAGTTCACAAACCCAAACCAACCCCACAGAGCCTCATGACAGCACTCAGAAAATCTGGCCTAACGAAATCATCACAAAACAAAAAGAAAAATATATCACCTATTGGAAAGACACCACAAAAAATGAAAGTGAACTTCAATGCTATTTGGCTCTAAACAGACAGTACATGGTGGCAGACTATCTGACCGCTGTGTCTGATAGAAAACTGAGGAAAACACTGACTAGGTACAGAGAGTCTATAGTCCCACAGATCTTCATGAAACACTCACTGTCCTTGTATGTAATGAGGAAAATGGCCTAAGTGAGTTCAACAAAGCTTTGAGGGAAAGAGAATAAAACTAAAAGCACAGTAATTGAAAATAGAAAGGATAATGATATAGCCTCGGGTATTAGTGGCCCCAAATGTTCTGTGTAGACGAAAGGTCGCAGAGAGATGAAATACATTTTAATAGCTAGACTTTGTCTCCTTCCCTTTTTATTCTCCAAAGTTAATTGACTCTCATGATTTAGAGGAGAAAAGGGCAGATGTTAAAGGGGTGGAATGCAGTACCAATATGTCATGAAATGCAGGCGGTTTGCTTGCTAGTTCTTTTCACCGGGACTCAAACTTTGACACTTAACACTATGGGTACTGGTTACTCACTCTCATCCACCTGGCTGATGCACGGCAGCCATTTTGTGCTGAACCGCTCACCACTCGTCAGCTGTCAATGATGTAGCTGGTTCATGTCCCTGACTGACTGCAACTTTTATTGAACCTTTATTATTACGGCCGGCCGAACTGAGGTCACATCTGGCAAAAAATGGCTGCCGTTATCAGCCAGGCACAGCAGATTGGTGTTACACGTTGGTGGTGGATTAGGTTAGTTCCCCATACAATGTAAAGTGTTTGAGATGTAATCGATAGCACTATATAAATGTAATTCATTGTTAATAGGCCTAAAGGGAATATGTAATAACATATATTAAAAACAATGGGAACGATCACGGCCATTTCTATCATCATCAGCCTCATCGTCATCCCTATAAACCGAACACCTCCATCTCTGTCTCCTGATAGGGTATTGCCGGTACAGATGTGGCTAAGGAAGCATCTGACATCATTCTGACTGACGATAACTTCACCAGCATCGTCAAGGCTGTGATGTGGGGCCGCAACGTCTACGACAGCATCTCCAAGTTCCTCCAGTTCCAGCTCACTGTCAACGTGGTGGCCGTCATCGTGGCCTTCACTGGCGCCTGCATCACACAGGTAACACACTTACCCTTTGATCCTTCTTGAAATTCATTATTTATTTATTTTAAAGACCCGCACACACCACCTCTCTCTCTCTCTCCCACCCTCGTTTGCTTTCTCTCTTTCTGTCTTTCACGCTTCCACTCCACCTCCCTCTTTTCCTCCCTCTCTCCAGGACTCTCCTCTGAAAGCAGTGCAGATGTTGTGGGTTAACCTGATCATGGACACCCTGGCATCCCTGGCTCTGGCCACTGAGCCCCCCACCGAGTCCCTGTTGCTGAGGAAGCCGTACGGCCGCAACAAGCCCCTGATCTCCCGCACCATGATGAAGAATATCCTGGGTCATGCCGTCTACCAGCTCACCATCATCTTCACCCTGCTGTTCGCTGGTGAGACCATCACACACTGGAACACACAGAGAGTCAGACCCCGCTGGAACACACAGAGAGTCAGACCCCGCTGAAATCTCGAGACAGTATGCTTAAACAAAAATTTAAATATATTATCCTGTTTGCTCTTCCCCTTTCCCAGGAGAGAACTTCTTTAACATTGACAGCGGGCGTAACGCGCCTCTTCACTCACCACCATCGGAGCACTACACCATCGTGTTCAACGTGTTCGTCATGATGCAGCTGTTCAACGAGATCAACGCCAGGAAGATCCACGGAGAGAGGAACGTCTTCGAGGCCATCTACCGTAACCCCATCTTCTGTAGCGTGGTTATGGGAACCTTCATCCTGCAGGTACACACACATACTGTAGACACACACACACACAAACACACACATACTGTAGACACACAAATATGCATACACTCACAAACACCATATACACACACACACACACACACATACTGTAGACACACAAATATGCATACACTCACAAACACCATATATACACACACACACACACACACACACACACACACACACACACACTTACATGCACACTCACACACACAAGGAAAGGAGATGGTGAAGAGCAGGGGCGGAGAACTCAGATGCACTGCTTTTGGAATGAATGATCACTTCCCCACGGAGATCAATGAAAGAAGAAAAAAATCCCATCATGAAAACAAAAAGCATTGCCTGAACTAACGAGTCTCCTTGGTGATGGATAGACTTTACGTCAACGGGCAACGCAATTGCATTGGGACTCTAGAATCACTCCCTGGCAATTTTAAAGCGTCGTTCAAACCTGAGCTTGTGTGATGTCGTGTATCATCACGACTTCAACTACAAGAAATACATGCTCTACTGGTTTTCACTTGACAAGGAAAGGGCTGCATATAGCCCGTGTTCATGTATGTAGCCTTCCTAATAAAATAGAGGTTTTGAACTTGGTCAACATAAATAACATTCACATTCTAGCTTTAACCGAAACACATTTGGATACATCCGTTAACAATGGGCAAATGAACGTAGATGGGACAGGAATAGAGATGGAGGTGTAGCGTTGTACATTCAGAATCCTATACCTTTCAAGAGGAGGGATGACTAGGGCTGTTGCGGCGAACCTATTACCGCCACACCGGCAGTCACGAGTCATGAAGGCAGTCAAATTCCACGTGACCGTTTAGTCACAGTAATTAGGCTTCTACAAACTCTGATGCTGCTGATGGACATTAGTAGCCTACCGAACTTGCTAACTGCCTGGTACTCAGCTCTCTATTGTCCCTCTAATCACTCTGACATCAATGCAAATGTAATCGAAAATTGAATCAAACACTACATGAGACCCAATGAGTTCATGTTGCGCAATATTTCTAAAGGCTATGCAATTGCTAGAGAAAACAGAGTGATGGCCTCTTAAAAAGAGGAGGATGGCATCAGATTTCTATAGGCCAGGCCTACTATATTTACAGTTAAAGTCAGAAGTTTACATACACTTAAGTGTATCATTAAAACTCGCTTTTGAACCACTCCACAAATTTCTTGTTAACAAACAAATGGCAAGTCGGTTAGAACATCTACTTTGTTTAATGACAGATTATTTCACTGTATCACAATTCCAGTGGGTCAGAAATGTACATAAACTAAGTTGACTGTGCCTTCAAACAGCTTGGAAAATTCCAGAAAATTGTCATGGCTTTAGAAGCTTTTGATAGGGCTAATTGACATCATTTAAGCCAATTGGAAGTGTACCTGTGGATGCATTTCAAGACCTACCTTCAAACTCGGCACCTGTTTGCTTTTTTCAAATCATCATTAGTCGCATCATGCAGCTTTACAATGTATTAAGAATCAAAACATACAGCCCAACGTTTGTAGAACAAGTTACATTAAGAACTCTAAATTAAGCCTATAGGGGGACCTATTTCTTTGTTAATCGCTCAACACAGTATAGCCGGATGTGAGCACTCCCTCATTCCTATTTTATTCAGCTTTGTTCACTTGTATTCTTCATACTATAAAATAATGCCATGGAATTCTATCCAAATCTGGTCTACTAAATGAACTAGCATAGCCCACAGCCATATGGCATAGCCAGATCAGGAAAATGTATGTTACGAAGGTCTGCATCAGTGGCTTGTAGGCTGGAAGCCAGGAGATGCTCAGTGTGTTTATGCTAATTAACGGTCAATTACCGTGAGACTGACAATTATTTGCTTGGCAATCACCGGTAGACAAGATTTTGTGTCCTCCACAGCCCTAGGGATGACCTTAATGTATGTTAAATAGATACACTATAGCCTCGTACATCTGCCTCACCAGGCACCCATATTGATAGGGTGTGTGTACAGACCTCTTAGCTCAAAGGTGTCTTATCTGGATGACATAGGCACTGGGTTTGACCAGGCCACACATAGTAACAGAGATATATTTATCATAGGGATTTTATATAAATTGGATCAGAATAATTCAAATATAACAAAATTATTGAGAGGAGCTGTGGTTTGAAACAAATGCTTAATGACACTACTAGATCGTCAACAAAGACGTGTCACTATTCTGACACATGCATTGATCTGATATTCTATAATATACCATTGCAATGCTTAGAGGCCAGATCAATGCCTGTCTGCTGGATAGACGATAATATTGTGACCATAACCATGAACACCAAGGTTCCAAAGAAACCCCCAAAGCTTGTGGTCAAGAGAAAAAAAAAATGTTTTAAATCATGCAATCAAGCAATTTCAAAATGATTTGGCTGCTGTACCCTGGGAGCGGACTTATCTAGAGGATGATTTAAATCACGCTACAGAATGTTTTATTGATTTGCTCACTGGGGTAATGGACCATCATGCCCCAGTAAGAAAGAGTACAGTTGGGGCTCATCCATCTCCATGGGTTGATGATGACCTGGGTGAGGTGTTTTCTCAAATAAATAAAAAACTTCCATACCAAATGGCAAATCTACAGGTTATGATCTTATGGACATTTTTTTACTTCGCTATGCTGCTCCCCAGATTGCAGCTCCACTGAAATACATATTTGATTGTGACAAATCTTTGGGGGTTTCTTTGGAACCTTGGGAAATTTCCAAATGTATGGAAGCATGCTAAGCTGTGTCCATCCATTTGGGGCTACCAAGTGGCGCAGTGCTCTAAGACACTGCATCTCAGTGCTAGAGGCGTCAATACAGACAACCTGGTTCAAATCCAGACTCTATCACAACCGGCCTTGATTGGGATTCCCAGCGTCGTCCGAGTTTGGCCGGTGTAGGCCGTGATTGTAAATAAGAATTTGTTCTTAACTGACTTGCCTAGTTAAATAAAGGTTACATAACAAATAAAAAGAACACATTTTTCCTGCCAATAGTCAACCAATCAGTCAACTCCCTTCACTCAGTAAGATATTGGAGGTTATTGTGAGTAGACAAATATGGGAGTACATGGAAAAGAATGATCTGATCACAGCCGATCAGCATGCTTATCTCAAAAACCAATCCACAACCACTGCATTGGTTGACATGACTAACCATTGGCTCAATGCTATGGATAATGGCAGGTAGTAATATTTGTAGATTTCAGATCATGAAATAATTTGGACAAAAATATTGCACCATGGGTTTAAGGAGGCAGTGTTGAATTGGGTACAGTCATATCTAACTGTCAGTCCGCCTTGATCAATTGGTCGTTTTCTTTCCCTCATGCTTTAGACTGTGAAGTACCGCAGGGTAGCTGCATTGGTTCACTTCTCATTAAGTATTCATTTGTTAAGAGACAAACGTTCAGTCAATACTAGGAATAGATTGTCCACCACCTGAGTCATTCTGGCAGAAAAGAGAAATAGGCAAAATAACATTTTGATTCAGAGCAATGAAGAAATAGATTAATTAATCTGAGCAAACCAGAAACCTTTCAATATACTTTATAAATTCAAACAATACTTTAGAACAATTTAAATATACTAAATTGGAAGGTTGTGCAGACTAGGGTAGATCTATCAATCTATCTTTTCAGACTGTCAATAGTATTTATCTGGTCAATACATCAGTGTATATCTGTTTGTAACAGTGTGTTATATTTGAACATGTGATTGTATTATAAATTGCACTTTTATGTGTAAGCACTCTGGAATATTAGCCCAAATGAGGACTAAAACTAACTCTAACACAACCAGGCATACACTCACACACACCACAGGCACTCTCTCTCTCTCACACACTGTTTCTCCATCTGTATTAGTGTCTATGAGATCTACAGGTACACACACACTCACTCTGTGTCTCTGTCTCAGATTGTCATTGTCCAGTTTGGAGGAAAGCCCTTTTCCTGCACAGCTCTGAGCATTGACCAGTGGCTCTGGTGTGTCTTCATTGGAGTGGGAGAGCTGCTCTGGGGACAGGTAAGACACACAAACAATCTCTGTGTGTGCGTGCGTGTGTGTGTGCGTGAGACAGCTGGTACTATAGGTGCCAGTGAACTAACACAAAGCAGTTGCGTTCCGTGGTTACCATCACATACGTCACTGTGGTAATGAGCGCTGGCGCACATGAAAGCAGCATGGCCCACATTTGCCCACACCCCAGAGGACGAGAACCCAGCACAATACTCCTCTGTGAATATATATATATATATATATATATATATATATATATATATATATATATATACACACATATATACACACATATATATATATATATATATATATATATACACATATATATATATACACACATATATATATATATATACACAAAGTTCAAAGACAGCACACACACTTCTCCATCTGCATGAACTCACACGCACACGTTCAAAGACAGCACACACACTTCTCCATCTGCATGAACTCACACGCACACGTTCAAAGACACACGCTCTTCTCACTTTACACCTACACACTCACACCCACAGACTCATATATACAGAGAAAGAGATCTCATACTGTCTATAGACAGGAGCCTGTACCCTCAAAGACGAGCTTCCCCACACTGAATTCAGCTAGGAGGCTCTCTGTAAAACTAGGTAGAACAAGCTAGTGTAAGTCTCCCTGTATCCGCCTATAATTAATCGGCTGTCAGCCAATCAGCATTCAGGGCTTGAATCACCCATTTTAAAATATTACATGATGATGCCCTCCAGCATGTGTACGTGCATGCATATACATTTCTGTGTTTGTCTGTGTGTGGGAGTCTTTGAAAGCATAATCGTTCAGAGGTGACTAAATGAATTTGAGTCATCATGACTTGTTACATAAGCGTACCTTGTTTAAAATGCAGACAAGAGAACATAACGCAGCACCACATTACCTTAGTATCTATATCTCCACCCTAAGGAATGATACAGCAAGAAAGTTTGACACCCTTCTACTGACACTGCAGTTTGGTTTAGGCTGCATCCCAAATGGCATGCGTCTCTCTATTATGCATGGGAATAATTGGGAACTGATGTCTTAAATTAAAATCACCTGGAGCTGGTTTCCTGGTGTTTTTACAGTCTTTTATGTCCAACAATAAACCATTAAAAAAATACCAAATTGTATTTTATTTATTTATTTTTGCTCAGAGAACTTTGGTGGCCAAATAAAACCACCCGCGGGCTACCAGTTGGGGAATCCTAATATATCTCTCTGCTTAACCAACCCATGTCTTAAAAACAGTCACATGAAGACAAACTGGCTGGCAACCACTTAATTAACTAGAACCATTCAATATAAATAGTCATTGAAATTTATTTTTCTTTATTTCTTGTTTTACCCCAATTTCGTGGTATCCAATTGGTAGTTTGTCTTGTCTCATCGCTGCAACTCCCGTACGGACTCGGGAGAGGCGAAGGTCGACAGCAGTGCATCCTTCAAAACACAACCCAACCAAGCCTCACTGCTTCTTGACACAATGCTCACTTAACCCAGAAGCCAGCCACACCAATGTGGCAGAGGAAACACCATACACCTGGCAACCGTGTCAGCGTGCACTGCGCCCGACCCGCCACAGGTGTGGCTAGTGCGCGATGGCACAAGGACATCCCTGCCGGCCAAACCCTCCTTACCCGGACGTTGCTGGGCCAATTGTCCTCCACAATTTATCCTCCGCCCCATGGGTCTCCCGGTCGCGGACTCGACCCAGAATCTCTAGTGGCACAGCTAGCACTGCGATGCAGTGCCTTAGACCCCTGCGCCACTCGGGAGGCCCATGTATCTCTATGCTGACAACACCATAGAATTACAGTAATTTAGTAAGTTCTCTGTGGACAACCCTTTCTTCAGTTTTGCCTTGCTTGCGCTTAAATGGCATTATTGCTGGGAGAAATGGAGGGAATGCTTTAAATTAATGAATTTCAGACCATTAATTTAATTGAGTTACTGGAACGATATACACTGAGTATACAAAACATTAGGAACACCTGCTCTTTCCATGATATTGACTGACCAGGTGAAAGCTATTATCTCTTATTGATGTCACTTGTTAAATACACTTCAATCAGTGTAGATGAATGGGAGGAGACAGGTTAAAGAATGATTTTTAAGCCTTGAGACAACTGAGACATGGATTGTGTATGTGTGCCATTCAGAGGGTGAGTGGGCAAGACTAAATATTTGAATCCCTTTGAACAGGGTATGGTAGTAGGTGCCAGGCACAACGGTTTGAGTGTGTCAGGAACTGCATCTCTGCTGGGTTTTTCACGCTCAACCGTATCAAGAATGCTCCATCACCCAAAGGACATCCAGCCAACTTGACACAACTGTGGGATGCATTGGAGTCGACATGGGCCTTGTGGAGTCTATGCCTTGATGAATTGAGGCTGTTCTGAGGGCAAAAGTGGGTGCAACTTAATATTAGGAATCTTTTTGTACACTCCGTGTAAGTTCATATGAAACATTATTAATGCATGAGCCTGCCAAGCAATATGATGGGAGGAGAAACCAGTGGACCGATTAGATCAGACAAGGTGTTATTTTCAAGTCCGAGCTCTCGAATGGTATACTCAAATCTAATTCTATTCATTACATGCTTCGTAAACAACAGGTGTAGAAAACCCTTCCCAAGAATGCAGAGAGAGAGAAAATTGAGAAATAATAAAAAAAAGTTATAATAAATGCACAGTGAGTAACGATAACTTAGCTATATACTGTACATGGGGTACGGAGTTGATGTGCAGGGCTACAAGGTTAATAATAAGTACACAATGAGCAACGATGACTTAGCTATATACTGCACATGGGGTACGGAGCCGATGTGCAGGGCTACAAGGTTAATAATAAGTACACAATGAGCAACGATAACTTAGCTATATACTGTACATGGGGTACGGAGTTGATGTGCAGGGCTACAAGGTTAATAATAAGTACACAATGAGCAACGATGACTTAGCTATATACTGCACATGGGGTACGGAGCCGATGTGCAGGGCTACAAGGTTAATAATAAGTACACAATGAGCAACGATAACTTAGCTATATACTGTACATGGGGTACGGAGCCGATGTGCAGGGCTACAAAGTAGTTGAGGTACATATGAACATATAAGTAGTGCAAAAAGGGTAAATGCAGATAGTCCGGGTAGTTATTAGGTTAACTATTTAACTAACTATTTAGCTGCCTTATGACTTGGGGGTGAAGCTGTTTAGGGTCCTGTTGGTTTCAGACTTGGTGCCGCGTGGTAGCAAAGAGAACAGCCTATGACTTGGGAGGCTGGTGTCTTTGACAATTGTTGGGGCATTCTTCTGACACCGCCTGGTATAGAGGTCCTGGATGGCATGGAGCTCGGCCCCAGCCGTACACAGTACCCTCTGTAGCACCTTGCGGTCAGATGCCAAGCAGTTTCCATACCAAGCTGTGATGCAGCTAGTCAAGATGCTCTCAATGGTGCAGCTGTAGAACCCTTTGAGGATCGGAGGGTCCATGACACATCTTTTCAGTCCTCTTGGGGGGAAGAGGGGTTCTCGTGCCTTCACGACTGTGTTGTGTGTGAACCATGATAGATCCTTAGGGATGAGAACACTGCGAAACTTGAAGCTCTCGACCAGCTCCACTACAGTCCCGTCAATGTAAATGGGGGCGTAATCAGCCCTCCATTTCCTGTAGTCCATGAACAGCTCCTTTGTGTTGTGCAAGGTTGTCCTCACACCACGCTAACAGGTCTCTGACCTCTTCCCTATGGACTGTTTCATGGTCGTCGGTGATCAGGCCTGCCACCGTTGTCTTCAGCAAACTTCATGATGGTGTTGGATTTGTACACTGCCACACATTTATGGGTGAACAGGGAGTACAGAAGGAGACTAAGCAAGCACCCCTGAGGGGACCCGTGTTGAGGGTCACAGTGGCGCATGTGTTGTTGCCTACCCTCACCACCTGGGGCCGGCCCATCAGGAAGTCCAGCATCCAGTTGCAGAGGGATATGTTTAGTCCCAATGTCCTTAGCTTAGTGATGAGCTTGGAGGGCACTATGGTGTTGAAGGCTGAGCTGTAGTCAATGAACAGCATTCTCACATAGGCGTTGGGCAGTGTGGAGGGAAATAGAGATTGCCCCATCTGTGGATCTGTTGGGGCAGTATGCAAATTGGAGTGGGTCCAGGGTGTCTGGGAAGATGGTGTTGATGTGAGCTGTGACCAGCCCTTCAAAATATATCATGGCTACAGATGTGAGGGCTATGGGGCGATATTAATTTAGATAGGTTACCTTAGCGTTCTTGGGCACAAGGACTATGGTGGTCTGCTTGAAACATGTAGGTATTAAAGACTGCATCAGGGAGAGGTTGAAAATGTCAGTGAAGACACTTGTCAGCTGGTCAGTGTATGCTCGTGAGTATGTATCCTGGTAACCCATCTGGCCCTGCTGCATTGTGAATGTTAACCTGTTTAAAAGTCTTACTCACATGGCCTAACTTTTATTGACAATTTTGACACTTTTTTGGTAACAAAAGATACTCTACAGGGATGATGTACTCCACCCAAACCATCTCGGAGCCAGGACCCGATCTTTCAAGTCCGCGTTAAGCTATTGACTCCGAGACGTACCAAGCCCCACTCATATATCTCCCATCCTCTCTAAGCGTTACTGTTGGGGGTGTTGTCAGTTGTAATCTTGTACCCATTAGTTTGAATTCCTCTTGGTTCTGCTATTGTTAGCTCAAGAGAGGAGTGTGTGTTCTGCTCACCCAGTGCTTTTAGTTCAAATGAGAATTCCATAAACTTGAATACCCCCTTGGTTTTTAAATCACGTAGAGGGCTTGGGCTGTTGCGCAATAGCAACCAAAGCCCATGGAAGTCAGTTTATAACATTCCATCATTGGTTACTCTGAGTTCCTCATATTGACATTGGCTGCGGCCTCCGACCCTATGGCGCTAACCTTGGAAAAGTATCTCCAATTTCTTCTCCTTCCTCTATTACTAATGGGGATAGACCAAATGGTGCAGTTCTATGCAAACGTATAGCCATACTAACTATTTCAATGTCAACCATCAGACAGGGCCTGCAACCGCCTATTGTGCATAGCTTGTTTGAGCTGAAGTTTCCATGTGACTTAAAAAATCGTAAAGGACCTGGGCTGATGTAGAATTTTACCATTCTATTCAAAATTATATTGGGTTGGATGCTGATAGGAGAAATTTGCTGAATTATCAGAGAAATGATAGTGAAAGCTTTTCTTTTAGGCTATTTAAAAAATAAGTCCTGGATGCTTTGCTAGCAACAGACAACAATAAATCCACAGGGGGCGACCAATTGGATCCTGGTCTGCTTGAGTGTGCAGCGCCCATCAATGTTGGCTCAATAACCCTCATTTTTTATTTTATATTGTTATCAGGAAATTTTCCAAGTATGGAAATCAGCTTTTGAGCTGCCACTCCATAAGCGAGGCGATAGTAGTGATCTTAATAATTATCGCCCCATTTCAAGTCTTTCTTGTCCAGCTAAGATTCTCTAATCTTGGTAAATATACAACTTCTCTATTTTTTTATCTGAGAAATGTATTTTTAATGTAAACCAATCCGGGTTTAGGCCTGGACATAGCACTATGACAGCAACCTCTTTAGTTGTTAATGATCTTGTCAATGCTTTAGACACTAAAATGAAAAGTGCTACTTTGTTTGTGGACCTGTCAAAAGCATTTGATACTGTTGATCATGCTATTTTATTGACTAAGTTGTCCTAGATAGGCCTGAGTTCTGATGCCTGTTCATGGTTTCATGAATATCTTTGTGACAGAACTCAGGCCATTGTGATTGATTGGGGTTGAGTCTGAATTTCTTGCTACATAAAGGTGTACCACAGGGGTCGATTTTAGGACCTGTTTTCTTCACTATTTATATAAACACTGTTGGTCAATCTGGTAAAAATGGTCAACTTAATCTATGTGCAGGTGATACTATTATGTATGCTATTTCCTTGACTGTTGATCTGGCTGTGTCAAAACTACAGTCAGATTTTATAGCTATGCAGGAATCCTTTACTGATTTTAAAACGTGTGCTTATTGGGGGGGAAATAGAATGTATGTTGTTTTAAGTCTCGTAAGAATGTTTTGCATGTTCACTCATTAGATGGTTCTCCAATTAAACGTGTTCCTGCATATAGAGTACCAGTCAAAAGTTTGGACACACCTACTCATTCAAGTTTTTATTTATTTTTTATTATTTTCTACATTGTAGAATAATAGTGAAGACATTAAAACTATGAAATAACACATATGGAACCATGAAGTAACCAAAAAAGTGTTAGTGATCAAAATATATTTTATAGTTGAGATTTTTCAAAGTAGCCAGCCTTTGCCTTGATGACAGCTTTGCGTACTCTTGGCAATCTCTCAACCAGCTTCACCTGGAATGATCTTCAATGAACAGGTGTGCCTTGTTAAAAGTGAATGTGGAAACTGGATCCTGGACTTCCTGACGGGCCACCCCCAGGTGGTAAGGGTAGGCAGCAACATGTCTGCTACGCTGCTCCTCAGCACTGGGGCCCCTCAGGGGTGTGTGCTTAGTCTCCTCCTGTACTCCCTGTTCACCCATGACTGCGTGGCCAAGCACAACTCCAACGCCATCATTAAGTTTGCTGACAACACAACAGTGGTATGCCTGATCACCGACAACGATGAGACAGCCTATAGGGAGGAGGTCCGAGACCTGACAGTGTGGTGCCAGGACAACAACCTCTCCTTCAATGTGAGCAAGACAAAGGATCTGATCGTGGACTACAGGAAAAGGCGGACCGAACAGGCCCCCATTAACATTGATGGGGTTGTAGTGGAGTTGGTCGAGAGTTTCAAGTTCCTTGGTGTCCACATCACCAATGAACTTTCATGGTCCAAACACACTAAGACAGTCGTGAAGACGGCACAACAACACCTTTTCCTTCTCAGGAGACTGAAAAGATTTGGCATGGGTCCCCAGATCCTCAAAGTTCTACAGCTGCACCATTGAGAGCATCCTGACGGGTTGCATCACCGCCTGGTATGGTAACTGCTCTGCATCTAAGGCGCTGCAGAGGGTAGTGTGTACGGCCCAGTACATCACTGAGGCCAAGCTTCCTGCCATCCAGGACCCATACATTAGGCGGAGTCAGAGGAAAGGCCAAACAATTGTCAAAGACTCCAGACACCCAAGTCAGACTGTTTTTTTCTACAGCACGGCAAGCGGAACCAGAGAGCCAATTCTAGGATCAAAAGACTCCTTAACCGCTTCTAACCCCCCCCATTAGTTTTTTACACTGCTGCTGCTCGCCGTTTACAATCTATGCATTGTCACTTCACCCCTACCTACGTGTGCAAATTACCTCGACTAACCTGTACCCCCTCACATTGACTCGGTACTGATACCCCTTGTATATAGCCTCATTATTTTGTTGCTTTTTATTATTTTTTACTTTAGTTTATTGGGAAAATATTTTCTTAACTCTTTTTTTGAACTGCACTGTTGGTTAAGATCTTGTAAGTAAGCATTCCACACGTTGTATTTGGTGCAGGTGACAAAAAGTTTGATTTGATATGAGAAAGTTGCAAAAAAAAAGCTTGCGCTTTGTTCCTTGCCTCAGGCTGTACATGCTGTTCTCCAAGTGATCATATTTTCACTCATCAGTCTATTCTCAATTGAATCTGGTCTTTGCTGATAGGTCAAATTAGTTTAGATTTAGAGTGGTCCATTGTCAAATTGGCAGGAACAGGGGCAGGTGAAAAAACACATGTCATCAGTATGCACTCCATTAGCGAATGGAGGACACTTTCCAGCTGGTTCATTTTTCACTCATGTTTGGTAGGTTATTCTGGTTATTTCACTTCATGCATCAACCACTGTTTTTTATTTTTATTTTACCTTTATTTAACTAGGCAAGTCAGTTAAGAATAAATTCTTATTTTCAATGACGGCCTAGGAACAGTGGGTTAACTGCCTGTTCAGGGGCAGAACGACAGTTTTGTACCTTGTTAGCTTGGGGGTTTGAACTTGCAACCTTCCGGTTACTAGTCCAACTCTCTAACCACTAGGCTACCCTGCCGCCCCAGGGTAGCCCAGTGAGGAGCATGCAGCCTCTCACCAACAACAGGTGATGTTCAGCCCAAACTCTGTATGCCATGGGCTCTCCAACTCTGTTCCTGCAGCTACCCAGTGCTTAGTTTGGGAAACTAAGCGAAGTCTATCTGGGCACATCAATAGTAATATGTTTTCACAACTAAACATTTAACTGTTGACACACCCTCTTCTACCCGGTTGAGAAAGAACTGAAGGAGATATTCTGTAGTTAAAGGTAATGTGTCAGCCTATTATTTATGAAAATAGAAAAATGCCCTATTACTAGGCTATTCAAAATCAAATACAAATTCACGCTAGGCCTAATTTTAGGCTCACTCTGAATTTGTTTAATTTAGGCTCCCAGTTATAAACCAAAAATGTTAAAACAGTTTTTCTGCCTTGCTTAATATGTGTAGGCTATGTAATTGTATAATATCACAATCATTCTTTTAATTCTGATTTTCTTAAAATTTTCTGTAAATGCATACAGTTTTGATACGTGTTTTTGATGTGATTTTCGATTGCTTTTGCATTGATGTCAATATGGTTTGAGGGACAATAGAGGCCTGAATGCCAGGCCATTAGTGACCTGACGATTGTTAGCGAGTTGGTGTGTACTACTACCATGTGCATAAGAGGAGATTACCGTGACTCAACGGCAAGTGGAATTTTTACTGCGGTCTTGACTCATGACGACTGCCAGTGTGACAGCCCTAGGTGACAGGTTTTGGGGACATGATCTGTGTGCATCTGAAACGTTCTCACTCATCATTATTCATTCATGTAGAAGTGTTCAGAAACATATTATATTATTATCTACAATAAAGGTGATTCCCCTCCTCAAATCGTTGGGGGATGGACCATGTTGACCCCAATGCACACTTTTGACTAAATGTACTTTCAAAAGCGGTGGACTCGATTAAAGTGCATTTGTTTTTAAACGAATCAGCATGCTCTCAAATAAAAGGTGCTATGGGGAACGTAACACCGTACCTTTGATCTCAATTCTAAAATCACTGACTATAGAGACATGAAGGGTTTTAGCCTCACTGTCCAAATGAATACATAGGGGAGTGTGTATTACAGTGCCTTCAGAAAGTATTCACACCCCTTGACTTTTTTCCACATTTGTTTGTGTTACAAAGTGGGAATAAAATTGATTTGTCATTTTTGTTCAACGATCTACCCAAAATACTCTGTCAAAGTGGAAGAAAAATTTTAAATATTTGTTTAAATAAATGGAATATAAAACTAATCTTGATTAGATAAGTATTCAATCTCCTGAGTCAATGCATGTTAGAATCACCTTTGGCAGGGATTTCAGCTGTGAGTTTTTCTGGGTAAGTCTAACAGCTTTGCACACCTGGATTGTAAAATATTTGCACATTTATTCTTTATTGGTTGTTGATCATTGCTAGACAGCCATTTTCAAGTCTTGCCATAGATCTTCAAGACGATTTTAGACAGAACTGTAACTAGGCCACTCGGGAACATTCAACGTCATCTTGGTAAGCAACTCCAGTGAATATTTGACCTTGTGTTTTAGGTTATTGTCCTGCTGAAAGGTGAATTTGTTTCCTAGTGTCTGTTGTAAAGCAGACTGGATCAGGTTTTCCTCTGGGATTTTGCCTGTGCTTAGCGCCATTCCATTTCTTTTTATCCTCAAACTCCCTAGTCCTTGCCAATTACAAGCTTTACTCATAACATGATGCAGCCGTCACCATTCATGAAAAAATGAAGCGTGGTACTCAGTGGTGTGTTGTTGGATTTGGCCCAAATATTACACTTTGTATTCAGGACATAAAGTACATTTCTTTGCCACATTTTTTGCAGTTTTAATTTACTGCCTTATTGCAAACAGGATGCATGTTTTTGGAATATTTTGTATTCTGTACAGGCTTCCTTCTTTTCACTCTGTCATTTATGTTAGTATTGTGGAGTAACTACAAGGTTGTTGAGCCATCCTCTGTTATCTCAGCCATTCAACTCTGTAACTGTTTTAAAATCACCATTTGTCTCCTGCTGAAATCCTTGGGTGGTTTCCGTCCTCACTGGCAACTGATTTAGGAAAGGTACCTGTGTCTTTGTTGTGACTGGGTGTGTTGATACACCATCCGAAGTGTAAAAATAATAGATGCCCTTCTTTGCGAACCATAGGAAAACCTCCCAGGTTTTCGTGGTTGAATTTGTGCTTGAAATTCACTGCTCGACTTAGGGACCTTACAGATAATTGTATGTGCGGGGTACAGAAATGGTGTAGTCATTTCAAAATAATGTTAAACGCTATTATTGCACACAGAGTGAGTCCATGCAGCATATTATGGTACTTGCTAAGCACACTTTTATTCTCCTGAAAAAGTCGGAGTGTGAATGCTTTCTGAAGGCACTGTATGTGGCTCTGAATGTTAATGCACCAAATTGACTGTTCTCATGTGCACTGCTCTCTTTCTTCCCAGACGATCTCGACCGTTCCCCAGTACAATCACACAGCGTCATTACAGGGTGTATAACTACTCCTACTGTGCTGAGTGAGATAAAATGTTTATTCAAACATTCTCTCTTCCTCTCTCCTCCAGCTGATCACAGCCATCCCCACCCACCGCCTGAAGTTCCTGAAGGAAGCTGGCCACGGCACCCATAAGGAGGATGTTCCCGAAAACGAGATGAACGAGGGGGATGATGAGATCGACCATGCTGAGATGGAGCTCCGTAGGGGACAGGTCCTCTGGTTCAGGGGACTCAACCGCATCCAGACTCAGGTACGCACCAGGGGGTCCTCAACTACCATCACCTGCTCTCGCTTTAGCAGCCCCCCTCTCTATCTCCCTCTTTTCCTTCCAGTCCCCTCCAGGGGTTCCGCAGGTATAGGAGGAGAAGAAGAGAGGAGAAGACCATCTATAAGGGGTTGACAGGGTTGGATATTCCTCTCCCTCTCTCCCTCCTCTTTCTCCCATCTCTCCCCTCGCCAGCGTTCACAGGTAAAGACCGAGAAGAGATGAGAAGAGCTACAGAAGCACTGCATTGTGATGAGAGGAGGGATATACTTCCCCCTTGTCCTCCCTGTTGTGAGGAGCTTTAACCTGCTGTCTGTTCTCCAAGGGGAAGAATAAGACAACATATTTCTTCACCGTGACCATTTTGATAACTGTTATGCTGCTATTATGTGGTTGTTTCAGCCTACTTTTTAAAATTCAGTCATTCTAAATTCTGTTTAGCTATCAATCCACTCCTTGTAATCTGTGTCATGTGCCAAAGATTTCGCAATGACACAGAGTACAAGGAGTGGAATGCTAGCTAAACAGACTGGTACCCAGGCTAGTTCTAAGTCTCTCTGAAAGTTAAGGGTTTTTCTCTGGGATGTATTTTGCTGCTGCCTCCTGTGAAGAAAGACAGGTGTGTGTTGTCGTCTGAGGGAGACAACAGAGTCTGTGACAGAGTCTGATGTCTGGGCTTTGATTTCCTGTCACTATGCCACCTCTGTCTCTACTGTATAACTTGTCACCCCTTAGCTGGATAGCTCTCTAACTAAGTGATCGCTAAAATGGTGGGTTGGGAGTCAGGATCCAGATGGGTAATATCAAGAGGAGATCAGATACCAGGGGGCTGTATGTATGAAGTGTTGCAGGGTAGTAGCTGATCCTACGTCAGCACTCCTCTGAGACGCTTTGTAAATATGGGCCCTGGGATGTAAGGTGTCAGTAGCTCTGGGCCCCCAGGTGGGGGAGTGGAAACCCGACTCAGACACACTGGAGGCCTGCCTTTAGCGATAGTCACTACCCACCAACACAACTAGACATATCTCTATATAACCTGATGGAGAGTTATAATGGATGACTCTCAGAATCATACTAATACTGCTGTTGCTGCTACAAAGGATCGTCTCGCTCGCTTTCGCTCGCTCCCTCTCTCCCTCGCTCCCTCTCTCCCTCTCTCCCTCCCTCTCTCGCTTTCTTTCTTTCTCCAACTGTCTCAGTGTACACAGCCTTGGGGTTGAAGAGACTTACTGTGATGGGAGATGGGGAGCAGAAACACACTTACTGCCTGTTGCGCACACACACACACCATTGGCTAGCTTATATTTAGAGACTGTATTCAAATAGAGCTTTTCACCAGGTCTCCAAATGCCTTATGTAGTGGGACACACACACACACACACACCCTTTAACTGCCAGGGGACTCCACTGGGTTTCCTCTGTGGGTGTATCGGAAGGAGACACATACACACCCCCGGGGTGGTCACATACATAGAAAAGTCCAAACTTTTGACACGTGTGTGTGTGTGTGTGTTGCATTTAATACATTTTGTGATGGTAAAACAGTTTCAGTGTAAATTTAAATGACTACAACCAGATATAAAGTATGTAGAAAAGATAATGGACCTATATATTTATTAGATCATCTTTGAAAACTTACAACCTCCAGAATAAAACCTACACAGTCAGGGTGAATCTGAAATTCCCCAAAATGTCATGGAATGGGGCCCTTTCATATTTGAGGCACATAGATAGCAAAAAAGGCAATGGTAAAATGTGCAGAATTGCAAGAAACTAGCTTTCAAACTGCAGAATTGTCTCTTGGTTCCATGGCAGAATATGTCGAATTGCGGGAAATTTGTTGCATGCGCCACCACTGCTCAAAGAAATCCGAGTGGCAAGACTAATGGAGGTGGAGAGGAAGCCGAGGTCCATTGTCTCTATACATACATACACACACACACACACACACACACAGTGCAGTAGAGATGGCACCACTCCCATGCCCACCAGATTTCACAGCTACTCTTCCTGGGGTCCAGCCAAATTAAGGCAGTTCTATATAATTACAAATGTTACAATACATTTCACAACAGATTAAGTGTGTGCCCTCAGGCCACCACTCTACTGTCACATATCAACAATACAAAATGCAACGTGTGTGTCTCTTCACAGTCCCCGCTGTTCCATAAGGTGTATTTTTATCTCTTCTCTTTCTCATTTTACTGCTAGCATGAGTTAATTAATTAGGAATAGAGTTCCATGTAGTCATGGCTCTATGTAGTACTGTGCACCATACTCTTCTGGATTTGGGGATTGTGAAGAGACCTCTGGCATGTCTTCTGGGGTGTGCATGGGTGTCCAAACTGTGTGCTAGTAGTTTAAACGGACAGCTCGGTGCATTCGACAAGTCAAACGCAAGGAGTGATGAAGTCGATCTCTCCTCTACTTTGAGCCAGGAGAGATTTACATGCATATTAGTAATGTTAGCTTTACGTGTACATTTAAGGGCCAGCCATGCTGCGCTGTTCTGGGCCAATTGTACCTGACCAAACGAATGGACAGTAGTCCGTCTGCAACAAAACTAGGGCCTGTTGGATCTGCCTTGTTGATGGGGATGTTTCGAAAGCAAAGCAGCGCTTTATTATGGACAGACCTCTCCCCATCTTTGCTACTGTTGCATCAATACGTTTTGATCATGACAGCTTTTATAATCCAGGGTTACTCCAAGCAGTTTAGTCTCCTCAACTTGCTCAATTCCCACATTGTTCATTACAAGATTCAGTTGAGGTTTAGGGTTTATTGAACGATTTGTCCCAAACACAATGCTTTTATTCTTTGAAACATTCAGAACTAACAGAAGAGAATGTCATGGTTTATTTTCGAGTTGTTTTCCCAAAACAAACCTAAAAGGTTGTCGGTGTTCCCCTTTTTAGAATACCTCCTCCTCTCTCTCCGTGTGTTTTAGAAGGTCCCGTTCTCCCCGACAATGCATCGGCCAAGTTGGGACCTTTCTTCGGACCCGTGAGTGGGATTCCTAGGCCGTGAACGCTACAATAAAGTGGGCCTATGGAGACGTTTCCAGAAGCCGAGCTTTGGTTCGGCAGTGCTGCTCTCCCCTCCTACAGGAGTGAGCTATAGGCAATCGTAGCGCTAGCATGTCCGGAGGCTATTCCTGTGTCCCTATGGGCCTCATTAGCCTTCGCTAACGCTGAAACAATGCTGAAACAACATACCTGCAGCAAAAACCCCTGTAGAGTGGGCGAAGGATGATTAGCTTGTTGTGTTGTTTGGATGTAAACGTATACGTCCCTCTCGTACAGTGGGTCAAAAAGAGTTCAGTCTTTCTCGGTCTGCCGTTGGGGGTGCGGATGGAGGGTTGTGGGTTGCTTTAACATTCTTCTTTTTAACTATTTCATTATCTACAGGGCTGTGGAAGACTCCAGTCCTGTCTCTCTAGTGTCTGTTAATCTCTCGCTCACTTTCTCTCTTTTTTTCTTTCTCTGTCTCTCTCACACACACACACACACACACACACACACACACACTCCAGAAGCCTATACTGTTTGTGCACCCTGTAACTGACTAACCTTCTACCCTCTTCTTCATCTGAAGTATGCAACTCTTCGTCTCACATTTGTTTCTGAATCTTTCTCTCTTCTCGTCCTTTAGCCCTCTCTCCCTCTGCTATTGTCCATTAACTCTCTTTTTTTTACAATGGAAAGACTCTCAATACGGTTGACCAGAATAATACAGAAATAGATGTTTTGTCTTTTATATTGTGTTTTAAGGTATTTATTCGTATGTGTGTAGATTTAGAACTGAATAACATATTTTACTGTTGACAAATGTTCCTCATTTACTGGGACACAACGCCATAATTGACCGTTCTTATTAGTTTCTTCCAGGTTGGTTTCTGTGTCGTTCGAGACGGATTCTAATTCCCATTCCGACGTTCCACTTCCTCAGTTTAATTTCCCTATTTATCACCCTCTTCCCGTCCTCTCTCCATCCTCCCATCACACTGATAAAGGAAGAGATGCAGTCGAGCATTCCTCACTCTCTTTCTCCTGGGGAGGGAGGATAGAAGGGAGTGTGTGTGTGTGTGTGTGTGTGTGTGTGTGTGTGTGTGTGTGGGGGGGTAATTAGGTCCTTATCTGCCCCTCTGATTCTCCTCCCTTCCCTCTGTCTAATCCTGGTGGGCTGTGTGGTTAGGATGTATGTGTGTCAGCACGGCTGGTTAGTCAAATACAACCAGGACATAATTGGCAAGAGGAGGACGACTTTGCACCAAACTTTATCAGTGGCCTGTAGGAACACTCTCTGCCGTCTTCGTTTGTTTCCCTCCCTCGCTCCTACCAGTGCCCTCAGCCTTTTTCCTCTGTCACAAAATATTACCCCTTTCATTCAGTGGCAGGCCTTCCAGTCCTCTCCCTCTCCATTCATTCCGCTCTTCCTCAATCTCTCCAATCCCCTGTTCTGTCCCTTCCAACTAACGATTTAGGGATTTTCTAAATTTGTGCAATAACCACTGTCTGCTCTGCCCATACAATGTTTCTTTCTGCTATCTTTCCCTTCCTCTTTTCACTTCCTCTTTTCCTCTCTCCCTTCT
The DNA here is from genome assembly GCF_018296145.1 of Oncorhynchus tshawytscha. Taxonomy (NCBI): domain Eukaryota; kingdom Metazoa; phylum Chordata; class Actinopteri; order Salmoniformes; family Salmonidae; genus Oncorhynchus; species Oncorhynchus tshawytscha. The sequence continues at coordinate 44,494,178 of NC_056430.1, forward strand.
TTCTATCTCTCCCTCTCTCCTTGCCCCCTTCTCTCTTTCTTTCTCTCCCTACGTCTCTCTGTTTCTTGTGACTATGCTGTGGGCTGTTGTTTGCAGATGGACGTGGTCTATACGTTCCAGACGGGTCAGGCTCCGGTCCCGGGGGCATTGAGACGCCAGCCCTCTGTGGTCAGCCAGCACAACGACGCCAAAACTGTCTCTAGCCCCACCCACGTAGGGCTTTCCTCTTCCTCCCTGTCTGCCAACTCTGCCGGGGCCCCGCCCCTTCCTGCAGCCGCCGCCGCTGCTTCCCCCTCCACTGCAGGCAGTGAGTGAGCGGTTGCGATGGCGACCCCTTAACAACAAGCTATCTTTTCTCTGCCGCCTCCTCCTCCCTCTCCTCCAGTCAGAATGCTGCATGACTGACTGTTTGATTTCTTGATTTAATTGCTGACATGCCGTCATTACCCCATCCACAGCCTGCCGATGCCTGCTGACTACTTCCTCTCTATGATTGTCTCTCTATCTTTCTCTTGTTCTATGTCTGCTTTGTTCCCTTTCTCTCTCGTTGTTTTATTTACTCTCTCCTCGGTTTCACTCTCTCCTCGGTTCACTCTGGCTTTCCTATGGCTTTCCCAGTGCATCCTGCGGGTTGGAGTTCTCCAAACTCCTAATATGATCTGCATGTATTAACCCAGGTGAGACCTCGCCGTGAGACGAGATCAACCTAAAATAATTGTCAGGAATTACAAAGAACCAAATCTGTCTCAGTCCTAACTCTGAAAATCCTATCATCTGGAATCCTGGCATCCATTTTATTTCCCTGGCTGTCTGGCAATACAGCGGCCTCGGTAGAGAGATAATTGGACTGGCTAATCTCACACAGGGTATAATCTGAAAAGGTTACATCCCGCAGGCAGGCCCTAATCTTAGAGGCCGTTATCTGAGGCAGGGCCCAGGAGGTCTCACGGGGGTTAATAGCGAAGGGTTAATTGCATTGTCTAATAAACGTGCATCACTCCATTTACTGAGCTGCCTCAGCACTTCTCTCTCTGTCACTCTCTGTCACTCTCTCTGTCTGTCTGTGTGTGTGTGTGTGGGTGTGTGTGTGTGGGTGGGTGCGTGAGCAGTGTTTAGTGTTTTTCAGATTCCTGTTTTCTACTTCCAGTGGCAACATATCAGAAAGCATGTATCTTCTACCTTCTCTCCAACTGTTACTAAAGACACACGGGGCACCTTAAAGGGCTATGGTCACAGTTGGTCACAGTTGGTCACTGATAGTTCTGCCATCTCCATGTCCAGCCCTGAGGATACATGTGTGGAGAAGGAGAAAGTCTGTGTATGACTGAATGAGTGTGTGAGTGATTGATTCTGTGTCAGAAGTCATGCAGTCATCTGCGTGGTTAGTGTATAGAGAGTCCATTTGTTCCGGTGATGGTGTTGGACTGTTTTAGTAAGAGAGATGAGCTAAGTCATGTGAGATATGATAGGCAGCTTCCTCTGTACGGATGAGAGGGACAGAGGGATGGGGGATGACCTTGCCCTTTGCTAGAGGGAGGGATGGAGAGGTGAGAGGGAAGAAAAGGGGGACGTCATTCCTCACACCACGACACACCACTTCCTCCCCCCCTCCGAGACACACACATGCCGTCTGCCCAGCAACAGAGTACTGAGAGAGACACACGCACACACACACACTCTCGCACGAACACACACTCGCTCGCGCGCACACGCACACCCTCACACCCTCAGAGGGCTACAGGGAGATGGCTGACAGATGCTGCAGCTACTCCCTTCTCTCTCCTTCCCCCTTTCTCTCGTTCTCTCTCGCGCCCTGTCTCTCTTCTCCAGTTGCCCCCTAACTCATATGTATGGATGAGGCCCTCTCGTTTTTCTACTTCACATGCATCTTTCTTTCTTCCTTGCCCTCAATCTCTCTTTCTCCGTCTCTCTCGTCTTGTCGTCTTTCTGTCTTCGTCTTCTTCTCTTCCCTCTCCTCCCTCTCCCTGTCAGTCCGCTATTCAGGGAGGACTTATGACTCAGTGTGTGTTTTATAAAAAAGAAAAATTAAAGACTTGGCTGGCAACCTCAGAGCTGACTTCTTCCTCCATGACAGCCTCTGCATCTCACTCTGCTTTTTTCTCACTAAAAGGGATTTATGGGGAAGAAAGATAGCCATATATTTCTACCACATTTTGTTATGTAAAAAGGGTGATGGATGCCTGTGGTACAATGGTGTATCTTCGCAACCGCCAACACGCTCACACGAGAGTCACGCAGAGATCAGACGGATATGAGAGGACTTAGAAACCTAGAGAACTGCACACAAATGTAGACGCGCACACACACAAACCCATATTAGAGGACTTAAAGCCCTGGGCTTAAGAGGCAAGGTTGCAGAGACACTCGTCACACACTGAGGTTCTGGAGTAAAGGAAGAGGTGGTGCAGGTAACGGATTTGCAAATTGAACTAAAGTCTCTGGAAAACGTGTGAATATGATTAAAGGAAGAAAGGATGGTTAGGACTGAAGAATACTGTGGAAAATATCTAAATATGTGAAATAGGTCATGTAAGACTGAGAATACAAAGTGGAATTGAAGTAGCTGTTTTTCTTTTTTCCGTAACTCATAGGAATTTGTATCAGCTTTAAAGGCTCATGCGGTTATGAAGCAGGTCACCTTCTACCTTTCACCCCTGACCCCATCCCCAATCTATGCACACATTTAGAGCTGCTGGATGGTGGTCGTTTAACATGATCACTTATTTTTTTCACCCATGACCTTTTCTCCTTTCGCTTTCTGATCCAATTGCTGTAGGCCTTGATTCCCAAACCTTTTGCTCTTTTTCTTATTTGTTTTTCACTCTGTTTTCTCTGATACTATTCCCCATGTTGCCCTCCTTCATCTCTTGCTTCTCTCGCTCTGCGTATGTTTCCATCCTCTCCCACTCGTATGTCTCTTTCTACTGTCTCCCTCTCTTCTCCCAAGATGCTCTCCTTTCTGACTACAGGGTAACAATAACAGACCAGTAGTTTTCATCTTTGTTTTACCGTGTGTGTGTGTGTGTGTGTGTGTGTGTGTGTGTGTGTGTGTGTGTGACTATTTTCTTCCTGGCACGGAAATGGAGCCATGGAAATATCTTTTGTTCGACATCACAATGCTCTCTTAAACAAACACATACGCACATAGCCAGAGAAGTCTGCCTGAAATAAGAATTGAAATATCAAGAATCATCACAGAGGTTGGATGCTGATTGTAGAGATGAGGTCCACATACAGTCCACCAAAGTAGAGCTCATTAGACTATAATCTGTACCACACCACAGGTTGAGTGTGTACTATACGTGTTTCTGTGTGAAAGGCTGAGTGTGTACTGTGCGTGTGTGTTTGTGTGTATGAAGTGCATGTTTTTTCCCCCATTGCAGCGTCAACCTTTCATGCCCTCTACCAAAGTCTTCTCATCATCTAGCTCTTCCTGCACTTTCCCTCACCACACTCCCACCTATCACACCAAATATCCCACTCGTCGTTGGTCGTCAACCAGGGAGCCCAACAGACAACTCCCTACATCCCTTTATTCAAGGACATTGAGATGCTGCCAGCTAGCTGTGCTGTTCTGTAGCTGTGTGTAGGCTGGTGTGTTGGTGTGCATCCTAGCGTCACAGTGATAAGAGACTGCAGCTTGTAGCCTCAGATAGCACTGTATGTGTCAGGGTGTTTGGGGGAGGGGGGGTGTTGTAGAATTAAGTAGCTGTGTGGTTGTGCTCCTGATGCTTGCTAAATATCCGTCCACCGTCATCATCAACTGTTCCCACCTCGTAAGTTGGTATTTTAGTATTATTCTGTGTTTTTGTGCTCTATTTGTTTTGCGGTGCTCCTTCTCTATTTTCCACTTCGCTCTTATGTACTGTATTGTAGTGGACTGGAGGTTTTTGTGTGTATGATTTGGGGGTTGTTTGTCTTCCTTTTGCTTGCTGTTTGATTTAATGATCGGTGAGTGATCGAGACTGCAAAGAGCGACCATGACATCCCAAAATCCTTCACATCCCACCTCTCACTGACCACCTTTTGCCCCCCCCAGCAGATTACCCATAAACCCCTGCCTGTCTGCCTGACTCCTCTCATCGCCATCATCACAGGAAGACCGAGCCAGGACCCTCATACTAACTGTCCTTTTTATTTATCTCTCTTTCTCTCCATCTTTCCCCTCTTTATCTCCCCTGTCTCTCCCCCTCTCTCGCTCTCTCTTCGGTCTCTCTAAAAGATTAAGGTGGTCAATGCGTTCCGTAGCTCCCTTTACCCGGGGCTAGAGAACCCAGAATCCAGAAACTCCATCCATAACTTCATGGCCCACCCTGAGTTTGTCCCCCTGTCTGAGGAGGAGGCGCAGATCCCTGAGAGAGAGGAGTCCAGCAGCGATGAGGCGGATATGGAGATCCAACCCATCCCCAGCTCCTCGACTGGGGGGGGAGAAGCTCCAGACGTCAGCCACGAGACCTCCTGCTGATCACCTCCTCTTTTCTCCTCCGCTCTGATCTATCCATCCACCCGTCGGCCAGCTGGCTCCCCCCCTGCAGTTCCTCTCCTCCACCATGAGGAGGACCAGCGGTGCGCCCCTCAGATCCTTAGACTCATCCCACAGAGGGTGCACCCAGAGTGGGCAAGGGGTCCCGGTCCCAGCGCCTCTCCCTCTTCACCTCTTCCCTCCACTTCCTGAACCCTACATCCACCTTTCACCTGACCACCCCCACCTTGCCATTCTCATCGGCTTGCACTGACTGTGTCGCGTGTGCCCTTTAAGTCTGTGCAGAAGAGTGACATGCAGAGCATCCAATCACATTGTGCCCCTAACTCATGGGTGGGAAGGACCATTTGGGGTCCACCAATCTGCTCCGTCGAAGGCCGTAGCCTGTCCTTCTGTCCATCTTTGGGGTTTTATATCAGTTTTTTTTTTGTTTGTTTTTTTAACCTCAGAGTAGCCTAGAACTGAAACGCAACATGTTTATCCTTCTGTACTAGCTTATACTCTGCATACACTAACTGGCACAGAACTTTAAGAATATACCCATGTGTACATTAATATTGTATGTACATACATGTAACTGCCAAAATAAAGAAGACACTTAAGTGAGGGATACAAAGTATATTGAAAGCAGGTGCTTCCACACAGATGTGGTTCCTGAGCTAATTAAGCAATTAACATCCCGTCATGTATACAAATACCCAGTTGCCCATTATTTTGGCTTCCATGGTTGGAAGAAGAGGCCTCAAAGGAGCATAGGGGGTTTAAAGTGTGTGTACGTGTCTCAGTCCCTCGATCTCAACCCAACTGAACGCTTATGGGAGATTCTTGAGCTGCGCCTGAGACAGCATTTTCCACCACCATCGACGAAACACCAAATTATGGAATTTCTCGTGGAGGAATGCTGTCACATCCCTCCAATAGAGTTCAAGACACTTGTAGAATCTATGCCAAGTCGCATTTAAGCTGTTGTGGCAGCTCGTGGTGGCCCAACGCCCTATTTAAGACACTTTTGGTGTTTCCTTTATTTTGGCAGTTAACTGTATATATGCTTTATAGGCTCAACGCTCCAAGCTGATTGGATGATCAGATGTACATGGCCCATGTGATTAACAGCTTTCAGCTACTAAGTTTCTCTTCTCTATTTCTCAATCTGTGTTTTAATTGTACAGCATGTATGCATTTGATCTGTTTTGAAGCAGGATGTACTAATGGGTTACTCAGTTCAATGCAGGAAACCATGTCTTCATTGATTCTGACACACTACAGCGTTTCAACAATATAGGTTCAATCATCTAAACATTTCTCACTTTAATTTGGTTCTTCTGGGTCCATTTGACATGATTCCATTATGATTTATCCTGTTTTTGTTGAAGGACAGTGTAAAGAATGCTATGATATTTTAACAGAAAAGTGAATTCTCTTAAAACAACATTTTCAAAGTAAAGCTTGCAGCAGGCTAGAGCCAGAGGGCACCCCCTCTCTGTGGAGCAGGGTCATGGCAAGACGATGTGGAGGTATCTCCCTCATCCGATGACCTCATGCTTATCTCATCCAATCAGGGTTCTGGTTTTCCCCAGCCCCTTGAGAGTAAGTTGACAGCTTATGAAACTGCCTCTATGGAGTACGATTAAGAACGTCAGAGTGAAGTGAATGATATTTCACCCCCATCGCTCGTATTCATGACGTATATTATCTGTGTTTCATCTGTGTTGAGTAGAATGGGAATTTAGAGATGGGTTATGTGAAACATTATTTGGGGTGGGGTTAGGACGTACGTATTCCTGTGGACAGAAATGGGTCATTGTTTTTGCTTTAGTCTGTCTCAACAAAAAAAATCCACAAAAAATTAACAAGTCCACACAAATACATTCTCTGTACCTTAACAAGACAAATCTAGTCCTCGTTTTACACTGTCGACGAAGGGGCGTTGGGCTTGTTCCTGTTAGCTAGCGGTGTGAGTGTGTTGTATGTTGTTATCGAGCATCACTGTGTTGGCTGCAGAGTGACACAGGGGACTATCGATCTCTCCCATCATGCCTCTGGGAGAGCCAACCGTGAGCGGCCCAGATATAAATCCAATATCTCCCCCCTCCCTCCTCACCCGGCACCGCTCCCTCCCACCCTCCCTCCTCCGGGCTGCTAGGATAGGGACACAGCACATCCCCACATGTCAACCAACCACAGGTAATGGTGTAACAATAAGAGGAATACTCTAAGAAGAAGAAAAATAGACTCAACCAGAGCTGTGTATGAGAGCTCCTGTATTCAGTAGTGTATGTTGTCGTCAGAGGTGTCATGCCCGTAGGGGGCACAGGGGCACGTGCTCCCTCAGATTTGTCATGTTTTGAAAGATCTTTTTTTGGGGGCCTTTTTTTTTCCTCTCTCTGTAATACTACTAGGCACTTAGCAATTTTATATAACTAGCTACCAAGAAACCATTTCAGGCTATCAATACAGTTAGAGTAGCTAGCTTGTCGTCCTCTTAGCTGGCATGCCCGCTGGCAAGGTTGGTAGACTTCAGAAAAGCAAGCAATAACTAAATGTACTGAATAAGACTCACATTCCTTTCAATATTGTACCAGAGATGCAGAGAAGTATATATATTTTTTTTTAAGAACCACCAGTCAGAAGGATACAGACAGCTCAATTGGTATGCTTAAATATTCAGAAAAATATACATTTTTCTACATAGAATTAAGCATAATGATTATGGCTCTAGATTACAGGAACAAAAGCTGCTTCAGATGTTTGAAAAATGCAAAATTCTCCAATTTATGGTCGGTGGGCTTACCACCCCTCCGGACCACCCCCCTAGCCATCCTCACGTACTTTGTGCCCCCTAAGATTTTTTGGGTGCATGATTCCCCTGGTCATTGTTGTATATGATGGTAGAGAGAGTGTTAACTTGGGCTGACCCCCTTTTCCGCCTCCGGCCACCAACTCTGTGACAGAGATTGTGACGCCCTTCGACAGGACGTGTGCTATCGATTACCAGTAATGTACTACTGCCATATTTTCAACCTTATTTTCATATCTAGGTTGCTTACTTCGATAGAACCCTCTGGTGATGCGCCTTTTCTACTTACTCAGAGCCATATTTTCTAGGTTGTCGTTGTTGTTTTGTATCCCATCGTTATTGAGGTTTCCTTTCTATTCCCCCTGACCAACAAAAAAAAAACAAAGACAAAATAATGTGTCACTGCCGATACAGTATATAAGTCATGGACCACTACGATGTTTACAGAACATAGTCAGCCTGGATGCAGTAAGCCTGCTCGCGCTGCACTTCACTCCAACCGGCTAGTCTCCTTCATTCCCTTGCTTTCGTGAGTCTTAGTACATAGTTATGGGGAAGCTTTCTTGCATGATTTTCATAGAAACTCAATGTTTTCTGTTCATTTTTTACAATTCTTCTTCTGTATTTTTATATTAAGTACTTTTTGGAAATATATAAATATGTATAGGCTGAAGAGTTTTGCTGACAGTACAGACCGTGAATAAGATCAATCGACGGTGTAACATGTTTTTGCCGTTCTATATACAGTATATTTATGCCACATTTGTAAACCATGCTTGGTCGTCTGATGCTGGGGCTAACTAAATTAAAATAAATTGTTTACTCACTGTAGGTCATGTGATTGGACATACTCTTTCAGCAATCTAGTCTTACCGCCCCTTTCCCTTTCACTATATACAGTCTTAAAGAGAGTATCTTAAATTCTGCTATTTCTTTCAATAGCTTAAAGGGATAGTCCGGGATTTTGGCAATGAGGCCCTTTTATCTAGAGTACTTCCCCAGAGTCCGATGAACTCGTGGACACTGTTTTTTTATGTATCTGCGTCCAGTAGGAAGGAAATTAGAGGTAGTTTCAGGGGCTAATGCTAAATCAATTGTGCTAACACTAGTTAGCAACTTCCTTCAAACTGCACACATCTGACTCTGGGGAAGTAAATAAAGGGCCTCATTGTCAAAATCCCGAACTATCCCTTTAAATCAAATGTGGTCCAATGAAAGTGAGTGAAATAGAACATGGTAGTATACAGAACATTGAAGATTTGCTAAATTAATTGGGGGTATATATATATTTTTTAATCTCTATATAAATGTATTTGTTAATTTTTTTTCTGTTCTTTCAGACTAATATGACTGCGAGTTTAACTTATTTTGTGAGAGGATCGGTGCTCTCGGATGCCTGTGTAGTGACATTAGTCGACTTGTCAAAGAGGGCATGAATTTCATCCAAATTCAGCATTATCCTTTTAATTCTAATGGCTTAGAACACTGTTTATGGGAAGAGAGTAGAGCTGTTAAACTGGTAGTGACATCACTTCCTCTTCCTGTTTTTGTCCATAAACAGAAACTAGATGCCTTCGATGTGGTGTCCGTTCGACCATTAGACGGTCTCATTTTGGGGACACATTTTCAATTGGAATCTTTTCTTTTCTTCTGACTTACTCTATTTGGAAGACTGCGCTTATACATTCAGTATGTGTAAATATTGTCATAGGATGATGTTGAACTTAACTTATAACTCTTGGTAATGAACAGGGGGCAACCAGTCAGGGATCACCAAGCATAGCTTTAAGAATGTTCTGCCAAAGTCTTGCTTTGTACAATCGTTGCTTTTGTGTCCTTTTTTATTTTTGCACAGATTGTTTTAAACGATTATTGTCAGGTGAAGGTGTTTTCCTTGTTTACCATCTCCCCAAAATAGCAAATGTTTTTGCATGTAAACGTGGACAGAGAATACAAAGAGCTTGAAGCGTCACTAAGATTGTCCCTCTTCTATTGCCATGGCCTTGGTTGTGCTGTTGTGATCTCTTACTGGTTGCCCTCCCATTCCATCCCACAGGTGAACATATACTCCATCCTCTAGAAACACCCCAATGTTTTTGTTTGTTGTTTTTTGTTTATTTGTACCTTGGCACAACTGTACAACAGAAGCAGACCAACAGGTCTGCATGTCTGAGGTGGAGGGAGAACTAAAGAACGGCTAGGACCGACCTGATAAAGCCGATGTTCGGTTTCTCTGATGGATAAGCCCACCGTGGCTTCTGACCAATCTGTAAGATCTGTTCCTTCTCATTGCACAGGTCTCAATAATGACTCATGTATGACAAAATGAAATTGCTAAGGCATTGTGCAATACCTGTCAACTGTAATGGACTGCATTGCTTCTCTTTCTAAGATAGATTTTTATTTCTTTCGATTTGGGGGATTTCTTTGGGGAAGCTTCTCCGCAGTTGTAAATAATAAAACAAAACAAAAAAGGTTTGAAAACTGGAATATCACAGTTTAAAGTCATAACCCCTTATTTTACGTAGGACGATATTTACCCGAACCAGTTCTTGTGTTTTAATACATTTTCAATTGTATCTAATTGAGAAAAGACCGAAAAAGAACTTTCTGTCATTGATATGATGCACAGTAATAGACACTGGTGTTATTTTTGTATAAACATAATACCATCTATGTGGCATGCATGACGTATAAACAATTTTGTGGTTTAAAGCAATATGTCCAACCTGGTTGATTGGTACTTTCGTGTTCTGTGTAGCTTAAACCACGCTGTACTAAAAGAGGAAAAAAAGACCTGCATTTGGGGGGAAAAAATGCTAAGTGTTTAATATGTGTTCAATGTTCTGCATGGTTAAGTATGGAATGAGACACCCCAAACGTTGACTTGCTTTCCAAACAAAACCTGCACGTACAAACTCGTACACCTTTCGACTCCGTTTCTGTCCCCCGTGAAACATACACTGAGAGGATGCTGCCTTGAAGATATGGAATGGGTGGATGTGTGAGTGAATGGGACTTAAATTCAGTTGCACAAAGATCTGTTGAATGAAGGGTTTTATCTGCAGGTAGCAAGTCCTTGTTGGGTGCTTCATCACTAGTGTTGAATGATTCCTACTTGGTTATTAGCTAAGGTACTTCTTGACTGTATCCTGTGTCTGTTCATTCCCAATGTGTCTCACAGCAGCCATGCAGTCGACCATCCTACTTTACCCCATCTCACCACAGAGGCCTGACGTGATAACCAACAAAAACGCCATACACACAACACTGCTGTTTATCATGCATAACGCAATAATAGTTTTGCAGTTAATATTCGTTTTATTTATCCATGAGAGGAGTCATTACTTTGAGGTTTTATTGGCATTTTAGAACATTCCTAAATCAGTACCCCCATGCTGAATCTATTTCACCACCAAATGAGAAGTAATTATGATACCACACTGTTCATTGTTTATTCCATCATCCAGCCACAGCCACGGAGAATCACTCTCTACCAAGGTAGGCATTTGCTCATCAACTCATTTCACACCTATCACATAAATCGATTTCCTCATTGCTCTCCCTCAACTCTCCAACTCTCCTCTCTCATTCCATCTCCCTCCATCCAAGGACAGCGCTCATCTGTCAGTGCCAAACAGCAGTCAACCTCTCTTCTAGCTGCAGCATCTAGATGCCTGAGATTCTTCACTGGTTTATTCAACAGTTCTATCCATTATGGTAGTTTATTTTTAGTTGACGCTTTGTGGCTCGTACACAAATCGACCACCACAGTTTGTCTTTCTCCTTTTCGATATTTCTCTAGTTGTTTTTTCCTAGAAAGGCTGTTGCTCTGTCGGTGAGACCTGTGTGTCTTGGGGCCCCAGCTTTCCATGTTGATAGTCCTGCACCATCTGCCCAGACTCGCTTAGATTACCAGGGCTCAGATCTGTGTGTGTGTGTTTGCGTGCAGTCAACAAGGGCTATGGGGCAGAGCAGAGATGTTTGAGGCCATACGTCTCTTGTCTAGTTAAAAAAACGTGGCCAACTTGCACCAGAGAAGAATTCGATCTCGGTAACAAATGAATGGTATTCCGCTAGTGTCGACCGCAGCCTAGCTTGTCTCTTCTTCTCTACTCTGTGGGTTGAGCTGCTGGTCCAGAGGAGTAAGACATAAGAGAGAGAAGGAGAGCTTCTCCTCTGTTCTTCCTCTGAGTCGGTGTCGTTTATATCACCAGCTACTGTGACCATCACAGCTGTGCCTCGTCTTGAACACCGCTTTCAACTGGTGTCTCTTCATAGCTATGCTGTTGAAACCAGGCAGTTCCATAGACCGAGAGATATTCTGAATATTTCTGTTCCCAAGGAGACCTGTCCGAGAAGGCGGCTGATTGGTTGATCTGAGCATGTTGGAGTGACCGCGTTCCATCACTCATTCTGGTTGGCTTGGTGTGAACATAATTGTACAACCATTTCAAAGAGCACTGTCTTGTTTTGTTATCTTGAACTGTGTTAACACTGACAGCTTTTGAAATGTGTTTTGCTAATTTCTCTCGCACTTTGGATGAGCCGTTGTTTCATCACCCTGGCCTGTGCTGACGTTAATGCAATCATGACTAATTCTGACAGGCACTCGGCATGGTTTGGCGTTAAAGTGAAATGCGTTTTGGCTTCATGGTCATGTTCCCACAGCGCTGAGATACTGAAACAGTCAGGCCTGTTGTTTTTGATTGACGCAGGAGAAACAACCGCAGCATCAAAGATAAGGGAGGAATTAAATTGGCTGAAATTGTTCATTAAATACATTGCTGTGGTTCCTTGAATTGTGTGTGTGTGTGTGTGTGTGTGTGTGTGTGTGTGTGCGCATAATAATGAATGTGCGAATATGTGTGTGAGGGTTTGTATTGAAGCTCATTTTCTGTGGGTACAGTAACGGTCTGTAACAGTTCTTGGAGGGCCTTTTGAGCAGCACTTTTCCTCAGTGTGTGTCTCACCTGACAAACATACAGACACAACAACACACATTCGCTGTACTCTCCATATCCCCCTTTTGTAAATAAGATTCATTATCATTCTAAAATGTCACCCATGTTTGCTTCAAACTATACAACAATATTCTACAATTATAATACTGTTGTTTAGTTATTTTCACAGTTCTTCTCTTAAAGGCCCAGTGCAGTCAAACGTGATTTTCTTGTGTTTTATATATATTTCCACACTATGAGGTTGAAATAATAGGGGGGAGTGGGTTAAGTTGAGCCTATGGGGTAAGTTGAGCAACCCTTGTGTTAAGGAAATCATAAAAATAAAATGTATAATTTGACTAAATATTTAAGAAAGTCATTTTGTGGAGTCTGTGAAGGTAGAAACCATATGGAAAAAGTGGTAAGCCAGTTAGATTTTTTTTTAAACAACAGATTTTAGCCAAATCAAATTAATTCATTGTGTCAGAGCAGCGTTTCCCAAACTAGGAGTCTTTTGAAAATGGGGTCGAAACATTAGGTCCGTAGCCTCCGGTAGCCGCTGGAAGTGGTTGTAAAAAAAACAGAGCCATTTCTGTTTTCTTCCTAATGTGTGTCTCTTTCTAACGGTTTCGAAAGAGTATTTTGTTTCCCTCTACAATGCCCACAATGACTCAATAGAACAGAGTGGACAAGACCAGGCAGTAAGTCAGGCTGTTGGAAAAAGAAAATCATCAACAATACAGAAGATCAGACAAAAGTATTGCCTGAGGATCTGAACTTCCCAATACCTTTCTGATGCATTTTAGTCACTTCAACCCATATTTCCAGCAGAATTAAATACTTTCAGACTGATTTGTAACAGACTGTCATAGTCCAATTACAAAGTTAACATTGTCAATTGATTACATTATTGTCTTTATATGGTGGGGTCGCGATTCATTTAAAATGTTTAAAATGGGGTCGCGGGACAAAACCGTTTGGAAACGCTTTTGTGTAGAGGTTTCATGATGCTTGTATCTAAACCAAAGTCGATCATTTTAAGATGTTTTATACATCAGTCTCTAAAAGCTACATTTATGAGGTCTTAAATCAAGCATGAAAGTGCATCCTTGTAGCTGTGTGGGCAAATATATAGTCCAAATGTGTTTGCCTTGGGGCAAGTTGAGCCCATCGTTGAGCCAATGGCAAGTTGAGCAAGTTGAAGTGTTTTCTTCCCAGGCATAACCGCTGGGATATGACGTAACAACGGTGTTTAAAAAGACTACCTTTTTCTGAGGTATTAAAGCCTTTGTTTAAAGATGCTTCAAAATGACTAAAAGACAAAAATGCCATTTGTGATGGTGTTGAGTTGTATTTGGGAAACAAAAGATAGGCATGGTTTTAGAAAGGTAGGGATAATATTTAATTTAGTACAGATAATTGTAGGAGGTTTAACTTATCCCATAACCTGGATAAATTGTGCCAAGAGACCACTTTTTTGGGACAAGCTATGTTTTAAAAACTGTAATGTTTACAGTACATGAATATCTGACTATTTCCAGGGATACACAACATCCTGAAATACATGTAGATATCTTTGTTAGAAAGAATACTATTTCCTTGACAGAGTGATGCTGAATATAAAAAATGGCTCAATTTACCCATCTCCCCTACTGTGAAATTGTGAAAATGATGATAATGACTGTTTAGTGTAAGAGCTGTTGAAAAGACCACCTGAAATCTTAGGCTGTTTTGGTGGGATGGAGTTTAGGCCTGCCTGGTGATATCACCAGTAAATGAGTTAATAGACAAATGACAGCTAGTTTTCAGTTTTCCCCTCCTCACTCAAACCACTCCCAGACATTCCTAGCAAAATTGCTCTTTGCTAAGAAGCTATTTGTACTTATTTTTGACCATTTCAATTGAAAACAATCCCCGTAAGGTACTTAACTGTTACTCTGAAATGATTTGCTATTGAGATAAAAAACAGCTGCATTGGACCTTCTAACGCTCTCCTCCTCTCTCCCTCTCACTCCTCCTTCTTTTTGTCTGTGTGCTTGTTTATGTCTCAATGGATGCAGTCGTTTCCCATATTTCAATTCTTTATACTAAAAGAAAAGCCGATGTATTATGTATGTGTGTGCACGATGTGCACGCACCCTGAATTTTTCTTTACTCTTTTGTAATATATGATCATGTGGAATGCCTTGGTCTTTATGTCCTGTTGTTTTGAATTTAACAGAACAAAAAAAAATGATAATCAAGCAATTGAGGTGAAAGTTATTATAAATATATATATATATAAACAAATCTATATACATAAAATAAAGCCATTGGAATTTGAAATACATTGGTTTCAGCGTGATTCTTTTTGTCATGGTTCATTGTCTTGTGATTCAATTCAGCCAGTCTTGTGTTTAATCACTATTGAATTTTTTTTATTTTTTTTTATTCTCTGATACAGTATCACATTTGATCCTTCCTCTCTAAACATTCAGGCCTTCTAGTTATGGAAAAAGTCCATGCTGATTTTCCAAGAATAGAGATGTTGCTCGAATAGTTGTAAGAAAGAGTCATTTATTTATCCTCTTAGTCCATTCTTTTCATGTTCATCAACTTCTTTTTATTCCGGATCCTTCTCATTTTCGCAAATATACAGTATTTGTTTCTCTTTCATGAAGTCAAGGTCAGAAGGGGTTTTAATGACATCAAATAAATGATCAAACAGCACCACCGTGTGGGTAACATTGGTATTCCAACATTGGTATTCAATCAAGCCATCAATCAAATTCTCTGTACCATATTTTGTAGCTGAAAGAGAACTGTTCAGATTCTAGCATTAAAACATTGAGGTTTTCCTAGTCTATGGCCTAAGAAATTATGTACATGGCCAATTGATTTATCAATTGAACTGATATTTGAGCAACAGATGTACAAATCTATCTTTACCTACCAAATGAGAACAACAGCACAAGGTCTTATTCTGTGCTCAAGCCGGCAGCTTGAGTGTGTTTACAGGGTCACTAGGGCCTAGTTTTTCAAAATGAAAATGAATCCAGATCAAAATTATCCTGTGTTGGGTTCAATTCTGTTCCCCTTCAGATGTGGTCCATCCAATTTTGATGCAATTTTACTGAACAAAATCTCGAACATATCACATCAAATGATACAACCAAGAACATTTGATATAATCCCATGACATGTCTATGTCTTTCGAAACTGAAGGAGGAACACTATGAGACCTGGATTGAGGCAACACACTAATTTGATCTGGATTAAATGTGTTGAAAAACTGCGCCCAGGTGGATAGTACTGATAGTATGGTACCGGATTTGACGCAGTAGAGCCTGGGTAGAGCCTGGGTGTAGTAAGACCATCACACCACTAGAAGGACTATACATTCTGAATCAATGGGGCGGCAGTAGGTCAGGGCTGTGCAAGAATACTGCATACTCCCTTATCAATGGAGCCACAGTAGGTCAGGTCAGGGCTGGGCATGAATACTGCATACTTCCTTCCCTCCTAGAAGTAATCAATGTTCTGTTGAAGAAATGTTGAGACCCAATATTGTTGTTCAGCTAAACTCAGTTGGACAATTAAAGGAAAGACAGAACATTGCTCAAAAATGCACAAATAAGATATATTTCAAATGGGTGAATCTTTCATTTAAATCAATTAAAAGTAGCTTTGTTACCTCAACCTGATTTGAAAACACAGGGTTGGCGTCTCACAACAATGGAATCGTGTTGGAACTTTTAATGCCAACATGGTGACCGTTGAGAAAGTTAAAGCATTAACTCAGCTGAATTCTGTCTGCACATTTTAGTGGCCTTTTATTGTCCCCAGCACAAGGTACACCTGTGTAATGATCATGCTGTTTAATCAGCTTCTTGATATGCCACACTTGTCAGGTGGATGGATTATCTTGGCAAAGGAGAAATGCTCACTAACAGGGATGTAAACAAATTTGTGCACAAACTTTGAGAGAAAGAAGCTTTTTGTGCGTATTGAACATTTCTAGGATCTTTTATTTCAGCTCATGAAACACGAGACCAACACTTTGCACTAGTGTTCAGTGTAGTTGGTTGCTGGTCAGAGGTCTTCAACAGTGAGAGAATCCAGCATTCTAAACGCATACCGTAACTGCCCAAGCTCTTTTCCTTTTCTTTTCTCTCTCTCGCCCACAGACCTTTAACAGCGGGCTGCATTTCTCACCTAGGGAAACCTGGCCCGGAAGGTGTCAAGACTACCGCATTTCCAATGGCAACTCTCTCAGTGCCGTGGTAACGGGAGACTCCACTGTGGCAGGTTCATTAGGGGGAGGGTTGTGTTATGTCAGAGAGCTGAAGAACATAACAGCTCTAAGGCCCAGGCATCTTAACTAGTGGTGAGGTGGGTATGCTAACAGAGAAGTTCAACCTACTGCCCACTCAAAGTCTCTTCTCTGTTTCTTCATGCTTGTGCTACAGTTTGTTGACTGACACTCAAGTTGAATCTGAATGCTCCTCACAATACCCAAGGACCCAAAGCATCAAGATGTTGCTGAATAGCCTTTGTCTTGTACTTCACAAACACTGTAAATAAGATTGATTTGGTATGCATTGGAATGACATGCACCCCTATTCAAAGCGCTCTCTTTTCATTTAATGGTCTTTCAAAATTGTCTTTGAGAGAAATTGTTGGACAATGCTGATAAATCCTCTCCTCCTCCTACCTGTCATTAAACCAGACAATGTAGACAATACCTCAACTGATGAAAGCTATCCAAACCCCAAATCCTGAACATCAGAGGAATTCAATTATGCTGATACAAATAATCTGATGAATTGCACGTTTTCCCCTCACATCCTATACCTCCTCTGGGAAAAACACCAGTCAAGAGTATAGACACTAGACAAAAAGCTTTGAAAATCCATTTTGGGATTGGAGTTTATTCCTACATTGACTTGGCAATTTGAACATACTGTATATTAGCATATCAATGGCAGGGAATGATTTGTGTCTCTATTTGAGGAAGGGGAAAAAAACGGAGTGACATTTTATCTTTAGCAGTGTGACGTGTGACTGTGTAGCCTAATTAGCGAGGGGTGTGGGTGTATGTGTGAGGTCAGCTATGGTGTGTGTCAGGGAGAGGTATAAAAGGTTATTGTCACCCTCTCTGGGGGCTAATACAGTAAGAGTCTGAGGAATCAGGGAAGACTATAGCTGTATCTGGGAATATGTAAGTACACCTTGATAACTTCTAATTTCCCCACAGGTAAACTGGCTAGAGATCAAATTAGAATTGACCATTACTGACTAGAGATTCTTGATTTCCGGGCGTGTGTACTACCTTTGTTTCAGGAATTGATCATACATTATGTTGTGAACTACGTAGTAACTACTCATTTTAAATGTGTCAAGTCTGTTATTACACTTCAACATTATTTCACAGTATCTGCTATTACCATGTATGTCTGCCTGCCTGACACAAAAAGAGGTTTCCCAAACGGTGTGTTCTCCAAGGGCTATGCAAACCAACTCTGTATTACTCCTGTTGGTAATTACTAAAAGTCAACACGTCTTTTTTTTGTGTTTCTGAGACTTTGATTGGATGATGAACAGATTAACACCTAAACGATGGATTTAACATTAGAACACCGAAAATGTTGCTCGTTCTCAAAGGAATATGCAAATGGAGGCAGAGATACAGTAGGATGCAGATACAAAATACATTGGGCCATTGCTTGTGAACATTAGAAAAAGTTTAAGTTTAAACCATTTTCTCCGTCTCAAAATGTGCATCAGCTAATTACAATTGTTGACGTAGCTGCAAGTGATCAAATATATTCGTTAGCTATTCCCAACAGAGCTCTGCGCTAACCTGCACAGCTGGCCGCGATTATATCCGGTTGAAATCTCATATCAACCAAATAAAATTGTTGGCATAGTTGGACCTGATCCAACATTCGTTCACGAAAGCGCCCTTAACAGAAGTCCAACGGGACGTTCTGATAATCCGAACAATGAGATTATGCGTGCTTGACTGACTTCTCCAACAGCGCTCTGTATAGAGTGCCTAGCTCTTTGAAATTGTTGCAGATTGTGGCATGGGCTCCATATACTCATATATGTATTTATTTTTTTCTTTGAAATGTAGAATTACATTTATTGTGTTAGTGTGTTGAGAAGAGAAGTGCCGCCTTGTAAATGAAGATTACAAATACATTTGATCAGGAGCTTCTCGCTGGAGTCCCTCTTGCAGACCAACACATAGGCTACTGGCAACGCTACCTAAATGACCATCTCTACTATAGGCTATATTACGTAGATGTTTAGGCCTTTAATTACGTATACAACATGTTATATCCATTATTATAATCACCCACTTAGCCACATATACGTTATTTGAATCGAGCATCGAGGACCAGAAGTGAACAGTGTTTTCCTTAAAAAAAAGAAAATGGCTGATGGGAGGGGGGGCTCAAACCCATGGTCAATGATGTACGATAAATTTAAATGTTGTATAGACCTTTATGGGTTTTTTTTTTTTCATTAAAGCACATGGATTGTGTGCGAAACAGATTTGCAAAAACTTGTGATTTTGTCATATGTGAAAACATGCCTTTTAGAATTTTGTCTCATTTTAGTAGTAGCCTAGTGTAGCGCGGGGGATTTACACCTAAATATCTATTCCCGTAGCCAATACTACACCGCCTTTGTTATACACGAGCGGGAAGTCCTCAGGACTTAACTTCAAAGTTCTTCAAATCAGGAGTAGAGCCTGGGAATAAACAGGCCAGGTATAATACACAAATATAGATTTGATTCATAATAGGACTAATAGAAGGCTTAGACTGGAACAATCATCTTCAGCGCTTAGCGCTCTGCACAGAATCATCTGGCCAAGGAATCAGAGTTATACCGTCATCAATATCATCATCGTCATTCAATAATCAAGGTATCACATTTAAGTTCTGCTGAACTCTGGCCAACACACAAAACCTGCATACCAACAACCCAGGAGGGCATGTCAAGGGAGAAAGAGAGCGGCACCAATGGAGACGGGCATTCTTGCCATTGAACATTTTAAACTCCTCCATTTGAGCTACACCGTGGTCACTGCTCCCGTCCTCCCATGACATGCCAGTCTTTACAATGTTAGGTGAGCCCCTGAAACAAAAGAAAATCACCGTTTTTATACCAACAGCCCCTGTAGGTCTAAGCCTTTTATCCAAGAAGCTAACATATGTAATTGTTTGAAGATGGTCATAAAATGGATCATTTTGCCATTTTGTTTTTAAGGACAAAAATGATGAAACGTTGAATTTGGCCTTTACTGCTGTAGCCCATAGAAACACATTGAATAACACATTTGTACAAAACAGTCAGAAAATAAATCCTTAGGAATAAGATTTTAAAGTGTCTGTCCTATATCTGAGAGATATGAAAAATTGTTTTAGACCCATGTTGGGTAACTTTATTTGTGCCACTTTTGACCCCCTATGCACTTTGTGCCATTTAATGGGTTACCTTCAGTTGACTCCCCTGAATACCTTTCAATATTGGTGACCTCTTAGTTTGTAGCTCAAACAGTTCAGATTTTATAGACGATTGTGACAATTTTATAGTCCGAATCCTTTCATCCTTGCAGATAACATTGCTCCTGACATGGGGATTGTGAAAGCAATCTTTATATTAGCAAAAATTGAGCTGCAGCCACTCCATCAAATGGTAAGGCTCTAGCATAAAGACATGGAGAGCTATTCAATATCCAAAATGATGTTACTGTTTGACTCACGGGCCACAGGCGCATCTATCAACTTACTTTTTTTATTATTAGATTGAGGTGCACCTGTGACTGACAGAGGCAAGAGGCTGTGTTCAAGAACCACAACAAACTTCAATCCCTTCCACCTTAATTTTGGAATGTGTCCTCATATTTGACACAAAGTAAAATAAGCACTCTACTCAAAATCTCTGAAAGAAATAAGGATAAAATAAGGGTAAAGGGTAATAATGCAAAAACACACCATATAAATAAAGGTTTGGTCAAAAAATAACATGCAAAAGGCACACTCAAGAGATACTTAAGGGATAGTAAATATCAAACCACCATGCAAAAAGACAGAGCGAAAAGGTATGCAATCTTGTCAACTTCTTGTTTCTTCATATTTTCTCCAGCTTCTCGTCACCAGTCAGTTCACTTGCGAACCATAACCATTTGCAGTACCAGTCAAAAGTTGCATCACTGTCACCTTAGAGAGTCTTTTTATTTCTCTATTTGGTTAGGTCGGGGTGTGATTTGGGTGGGCATTCTAGTTTTCCTATTTCTTTGTTTGGCCTGGTATGGTTCCCAATCAGAGGCAGCTGTCTATCGTTGTCTCTGATTGGGGATCATACTTAGGCAGCCTTTTTTTCCCCTTTAGTTTGTGGGGTCTTGATTTTGTATAGGTGCTGTGTAGCCTGCAGAACTTTACGGTCGTTTTGTATTTTGTTGGTTTTTCGGTGTTCATTTTAAATAAAGTAAGATGTTTGCCTACCACGCTGCACCTTGGTCTAATTCATCCAACGAACGTAACAGAAGATCCCAACACAAACGGACCAAGCAGCGTGGCCAGGAGGAGCAGACATCCTGGACATGGGAGGATATCTTGGATGGTAAAGGATCCTGGACGTGGGAGGAGGTCATGGCCAGAAGGGATCGCCTTCCATGGGAGCAGACGGAGGCGGCGAGGGAGGAACAACGACAACACCGGGGTTCGCGTCCACAAAGACAGCCCAAAGGACAGTCCCCCAAAAAATGTGTGTGTGTGTGTGTGGGGGGGGGGTCGGTCGGTCGGTCGACCCAGGGAGAGTGCCAGAGCCCGTCTGGGATTCAGTAGAACAGTGCGAGGAGGGATACCGGAGAATGGAGTTGGCGAGGAGTATGCGGCAACGTAGGCATTTGGAGGAGTGTGTCACCAGTCCGGTGCAATCTGGGCTGGTCCCACGCATCAGGCCTCCAGTCCTGTGGGGGCTGAATAATTTTGCACGCCCAATTTTTCAGTTTTTGATTTGTTAAAAAAGTTTGAAATATCCAGTAAATGTCGTTCCACTTCATGATTGTGTCCCACTTGTTGTTGATTCTTCACAAAAAAATACAGTTTTATATCTTTATGTTTGAAGCCTGAAATGTGGCAAAAGGTCGCAAAGTTCAAGGGGGCCGAATACTTTCGCAAGGCACTGTATCTACAGTAGCTTTGATTGGACATCATACTTTCAAAATCAAATCCTAGCTAGCAAGCTAGCATTCATCATCATGAATCAAGGCAATCTACTGGCAAATCCTTTTAATTTCTTGTCATATGAAGATAAATAATAGATCAAATGTATCGGTGCTCATCGGCCATTGGACACAAACAATACACAACAAGTTGGAAATCCTAAATTCACATAGAGTGGTTTGGAAGGAATCATTGGCTAACTACAAGCATTGTAAAGCAATCACTAGCCTGCTATTCAATGGAGTGGGTGTGTGGTCCAAGTCTGGTTTTAAGGGTCTCTTCTCCAAGCTTAAAAGGATAAACATTCAACATTGGCCATGCTGTCATTCCAGCATGACTTCTGCCGTGCTCAAAACAACTGCAAATCTCAGACTTCAGTGAGTTCAAGACAACTGGAAACTGGGAAAAAAACAAGCTTCCACTGGGAAAATACTTTTTGAATGGTCATCCAACTCTGAATTGCAAGTCGGGAACTCTGACCTCTTTCTAGAGCTCCGACCTGAAGTTCACTGACGTCATCATGATTCAACCCTGTTTTTTTTCAGAGTTCCCAGTTGTCTTGAAAGCACCATAAATCCAGAGAATGACAGACTTTGATGACAAAGTTTGATGACAAAAGTTTGCCCACGAAGGACCGCCACCACACCTTCCTGTTCAAGTGAGCATAGCAAAACAATGGGAGTCCAAAAGTGTAGTGTATGCTGCTGCATAAATCATGTAATATGCCAGGAAGTGAATGAGGCTGAATTTAACTGTTTCGCTGCCAGACAAGGCTCCGCTGAAAGCCAGGTGTAGCAGTGGTAAGGTGTTGGGACTGCTGTTGGGACAGTTTTATGTAAACCCTAACAGTTTGTTGGCACGGTTTGTCACCATTATAGTGCAATTCATGTATTGTTTAGTGTATTGTTTAGTGTTATGATGTGTAGTGTAGTGGCTTTGCTTTTGTTCACATTTTGACAGGAAGCTGAGAGAGAATTTTGCCATTTTAAAGCTAAGTTTTGGTTCTTCTACACATTTTTCCATGGGGTTGAGAAAGTTGTAATCCTGTAATTTTACACATGTTGCTAGCATATGCCATCTGGGGGCCCCCTGAACCATTTTTTGGGGTGGGGGTGGTGGAGGGCCCCCTTGAGGTGGGGCCCCCGTTTGGTAATCCGGCCCTGACTACAGCCAAGGTAGGTTGAAAATCATGTTACTTTGTATTCTGAGTAACCTGTCTCTAAAGATGGCATAGTGTGTTTGAAACAAGAACACTTGCCCTCAGATGAACAAAGACATTCAAAGTGTTTTTTGTTAATCATCCAAATTACTGTTTGCAAATTTTGCAAATGGCTTTAAATTATACTGTTCAGTATGTTCAGGTATCATAAAATTAATTGCAGCTTTCCAGATATGTTTTAAAATGTCATGTTCACAAGTACAGTGAAATGCCTTAATTGCAAGCTCCAAACCTAACAATGCAGCAATCAATATCCATTTAGCACTAAATTTAACATAAGGTATAAAAATAATAAAAATAATAATATATATATATATATATATATATATGTGTGTATAGAGTCTTCTTGGGTATGAAGCTACAAGTTTGGCACACCTATATTTGGGGAGTTTCTCCCATTATTCTCTGCAGATCCTCTCAAGCTCTGTCAGGTTGGATGGGGAACATTGCTGCACAGCTATTTTCAGGTCTCCCCAGAGATGTTAGATCAGGTTCAAGTCCAGGCTTTGGCTGGGCCACTCAAGGACATTCAGAGACTTGTCCCGAAGCCACTCCTGCGTTGTCTTGGCTGTGTGCTTAGGGTCATTGTCCTGTTGGAAATTGAACCTTCGCCCCAGTCTGAGGTCCTGAGCACTCTGGAGCTGGTTTTCATCCCGGAGCTCTCTGTACTTTGCTCCGTTCATCTTTCCCTTGATCCTGACTAGTCTCCCAGTCAATGCCACTGAAAAATATCCCCACTGCATGATGCTGCCACCACCATGCTTCACCGTAGGGATGATACCACGTTTCCTCCAAACGTGACACTTGGCATTCAGGCCAAAGAGTTCTATCTTGGTTTCATCAGACCAGAGGTGGCTTTTGGCAAACTTCAAGCTGGCTGTCATATGCCTTTTACTGAGGACTGGCTTCCATCTGGCCACTCTACTGTACAGGCCCGATTGTTCAGTTTGGCTGGGAGGCCAGCTCTAGGAAGAGACTTGGTAGTTCCAACCTTCTTCCATTGAAGAATGATGGAGGCCACTGTGTTCTTGGAGACCTTCAATGCTGCAGAAATGTTTTGGTACCCTTACCCCAGATCTGTGCCTTGACACAATCCTGTCTCGGGGGCTCTACAGACAATGCCTTCGACCTCATGGCTTGGTTTTTGCTCTGACACGCACTGTAAACTGTGAGACCTTATATAGACAGGTGTGTGCCTTTCCAGATCATGCCCAATCAATTGAATTTACCACAGGTGGACTCCAAGTTGCAGAAACATCTCAAGGACGATCAATGGAAAATGGCTGCACCTGAGCTCAATTTCAAGTCTCATAACAAAGGGCCTGAATACATATGTAAATGGTATTTCTGTCTTTTCTAAAAACCTGTTTTCGCTTTGTCATTATGGGGTATTGTGAGTAGATTGAAGAGGGGGAAAAAAACAAGTGAATCGATTTTAGAATAAGGCTGTAACGCAACAAAATAGCATACTCATTCCACAAATATGTACTCACCTCAAACTAAGCTATTTGTTCCACCGAATCAATCATTACATTCCACAAAGCATACTTCAAACTATAGTTATCCCATGTCTATACTAAAAAAGATTACTTACAAATGATTTAATTTAACGCTTAAAATATTCCAATGCTCCGTTCTCTGCCAACTGTCGTCAAACATAAAGTGGGGGATTTACCGAAACTAAAACACAGGTTCTTTAAATGTGGAGCACGGGAATTTACAGACCAGGTATAAAACAGAAATCTATGTGATTCACAATAGAAAGTTTAGACTGGAACATCTTCCGCGCCTTCCACTCTGTAAAGAATCTTCTGATCAGTTAAATCATCATCATCACCACCCATTATTAAATAATCAAGCTATCACATTTCAGTTGTTTAACTCCGGCCAACATTCAAAACATACCAACAACCCAGGAGGGCACGCCAGGGGAGAAGAAGAGCGGCACCAACGGAGATGGGCACCATAGAACATCACTAATGATTTGAAATCCATTTTCGCCACACCATGGGCACCTTTCCCATCCTCCTATGACATGCCAGCCTTTACCATTGTTAGGGTATACTCTGAAACAAAAGTTAAGCACAGATTTTAGAATCACACCCTTAAATAGAACGAGGTACACCTTTGACTGACAGAGGCAGAAGGCTGTATTCAAGAAGAACAAACTTCAACCTGTTACACTAGTCAAGGATGCAGAATTTGTTACAGGAAATAATCACTGTCACTGCTCAGGTTAGCATGGGGATACATGTGCCATGTTATGTAATGGGAACAGCTAACATGTAGCGTTTGATCACGTGCAACTACATCAAAGATTTTAATTGGCTGACGCGCATTTTGAGACGCAGAAAACGTTTGAAATGAAACTTTTTCTAATGTCCGCAAGTATGGCCCCATCATGACGTTTTTGTGAACGTTTGATCTCTGCAGACGATGCTGGTATCCCAAAAGCATGTGCAGGCCGTTGCTGTCATGGTTCTTGTCGTCTTCACAGTCGGTCACTGTCAGGAGAATGAAAGGTAAGTATCTGGTTCCTCTTAAGGTTAATTCCTTTATTGTTTTTTATGTATACTTTTAAACATGCTGAAAGTTCCTGAAGTCTATTTTTCACACCTTGTATTTGTTGCGAGCAAACTACAGCTCTCTCCTCCTTGTTTCTCCTCCTTAATCATCTTTCTATCACATTATTTTCCAGAAGATATTACTGTACTCCTCTCCCTCCCTGCTCAATAATACATAATATCTCTGCCCCCCTCACCCCTCCTCTTTCCTCTACTCCTCCCCTCCCCTCAACTCCAGCAGGCGAGCGGTAACGGAGCACCAGCTGATGCATGACCGTGGCAGGACCATCCAGAGCCTGAAGAGACTCATCTGGTTGTCCAGTGCCATGGAGGGGCTCCACACCGCCCAGACCCGCTCCTCCTCCCTGCTGCCCCCCACCGCACTCAACCCCATCCCGCGCTACACCCCGGGCCTCTCCCCTGCCCTCAAACCACACTCTGCTGGCTCACAATCTGGGGAGGCCAGCAACAACCACAAGGGGTCACTGGAGAGACTTATGAAAAACTTCTTCAGCCCCAACCTCATGGACCTCTATGAGGGGGAACCATAGACCCCGCAACTCCCGAACCATCTCTATTTCGCATTCTGTGTCGCTGCTTTGATTGTCAATGAGTATGTTAGCCTACTAAAAGTCTGCACATGAAAGTAAAACAGACCATGACTTTTATTCATGGGTATCTGCTTTGAGCCTGCTATTTTTGGCATGTTTTTCACCCATCAGATCTCTCAGCCTGGTCTCATAGACTAGACGTAACATAGTAAATGTAAATCCGGGACACTCAAATAAACTAAAGTAGGGTGGGTGAGCGTGTAACCCGAATGTCTAGCAACCTTAATGTTGCGAGTTTGAATATCATCAAGGACAACTTGAGCATTTTTGCTAATTAGCAACTTTCAACTACTTACTACATTTTAGCTACTTCCCCTAACCCTTTTAGCTGATCGTTCCCCTAACCTTAACCCTTTTAGCTAAACCTAACCCTAACTATAACCTTAACCCTTTGACCTAACTCCTCAACTAAACTCTAACCCATAACCTCAACCCCTATTCTAGCTAACTTTAGCCAGCTAACTAACGTTAGATACCTGGTTAGAATTCATAACATATCATACATTTTGAAAAATATAACATATTGTATGTTTTTCAAATTCATAACATATTGTACATTTTGTAAATTCGTAACACATAATATGAATTTTAATTTGTAACAAATCATATGAAATGGGTGATGGACATCCACAAATGAATACATATTATATGAAAGGTAGCATATCATACTAAATGGAGTGACTCGGATTTACATGCAGAATAATACTAAATGCTCTGAGACCAGGTTGGATCTCTGTGAAGATGTACTGTAAATGTCAACTAGTGCTGTATGCAACAATGCATGGTCGTCTCATTAAAATACTTTTTCTTTATCTGCTGATGATGATCGCAATCATTCTTAATTGATTCTTAATTTACTCTAATGTTCTGTTGAATTTCTTTATTAACCGAGACCCAGAAATATCTGCAGATTGCTTTGACTCCCCTGCCTCTGCTGTTCGTTCACATTTTCCCAGTGTATCAGTGCTGTAAATATTGTGCGACGAACATTCCACAGTCTTTTAATAGAACCCCTCTATTATAGAACCACTCTAATCTGTGAATAGTGGCTGATTGGCGCTCGGTTGTCCCATCGGGAGACTAGAGGCAGTCCTCTTAAGAGTAGGCTGGAGATAACTCAACAGCCAAGGGTTTCTGCTCTCAGAGTTCCATGGATTCTAACTGGGTTTTCAACCTATTAGTGGAGATGATTATAGGGAAACGTGTAGACCAGGGGAAGTATCATTTAAAGGAAAGTAGATGGCTTTAGTTGTCACAACAAGAAAAAAGGGGTCAACCACATTTATTTCAAATCCAAATTGTCAATTCTCTTTGTGCTAACAATGACTTAAAAATGAGAAAAAGATAACACTTAACTCCACACTTCTTTATTTTCACTGTGTATAAATAATGTACTTTGCTTACATTTCTACAGGCAGATCGATATAATCTTGAAGTTGAAATCGTGTGCTCATGCGACGCTACAATCTCTATTCATTCTTTCTGTAAGAAATGTTTGTTGGATCATTCAATCACTATTTAAAACGAACACCAAGTAACATTCATGTTTTTTTTTGTTGCTACATTACAATGTGTAAAAGATATTGAACGTATCTCATAACTCACAAATGTTGAATTACTCCTAATAACAATAACAAACATATCTGTTAATTCTCTAGAACTTAACAGTTTGGGGTATTGTCATTAACAATATCTATATGAATATTCATGCATAGAATATCATTCTAGTCCTCTGGATGACAGAGGCAACATTGGTGCAGTTATGAAACGTCCTTTCGGGACAGAAGGAGAAGGATGAATTATTATAATTTAAATTGTAATAAAATTACTTTTTATACTTGAATTATAACCAATAGTACATAATTGCAAAGCTGTTATCTTGAGGTTGAGGATTGATCCACAGATTCATGTGTCTTGTGTGGACAACCCCAGAATAGAGAGTGGAAGCTGGGACAGAGAGTTCCATGTGGAGGAGGTGGTCTGGAACTGGCTTCATAAAGGCAAACAAACACAGCAGGACGGCTTGACGCACAAGCACACAAACTGCCCTCTGATTGGTTGAGTCCTGTGCACATCACTGAGGACCTTAGATAGTGGAGGTGGCAGGTGATGGGATAATTCTGGGCTGACAACATTCCTGACAGAGAGAGAGGCAGAGAGAGAAAAAAAGAGAGAGAGAGGAGGGAATGAGCGAGCATTGAAATCCACAGCAACTCAAAAGTTATTGATATCGCTTCATCAGAAAGACTGGAATACTACACATCACGCTCTGTTGACTCTAACTAACCTTTAGGCTTTCTCTGAGGATCAGAACCCCAGGGTTGAAGCTAAACTTCAAGTCTCCAGGCCCTAATCCCACACTGACTGGTTATGAGGCTGATTGATGACTCTTCTACCCCTTCTCGTGGCCCTAACATTCAATGCTTATCGACACCCTGCCTCCATGTATACCCCTGCCTTCCCCTGTATCTCCAGCCTCCCTCCCAAGGCACCTCTCTGCTTCCCCCCTGCCTCCCTCTGCCTCTCTCTGCCCCTACCTGATCTGTCTTTTCCAGCCTTTCCTTACCTTCCTGCTTTCCCTGCTTTTCCCCACCTCCCCTGTCTCTCCATACCTCCCCTGTCTCTTCCTTTCTCCTCTGCCTCTTCCAGTCTCCCCAGAAATGTTAGCAGCTGCCCCCATTAGGCAGCAGTGGATCAGCCAGGGGAAAACAGTAACTGTATCTGTTTGTCTTTCTCTCTGGCGTCATCCTCATTGGCTTCATTGTTCTGGCCCCTCACTGGTTTTGCATGAGAAAAATACACATTTCTGAGATCAATGACTGCATCCCTGAATACCTGCATGTGTATTTGTGCCTGCATAAGTGTGCATATGTTGGCCTATGGCCTATATGTGTGTTCCTCTCCCTCCACCCAATGTGATCACTGCATGATGTCAGCCAGTTTCTCTTTAGTTGTACAGTAATATTACAGTAACTCACTGTGATCACTGCATGATGTCAGCCAGTTTCTCTTTAGTTATACAGTAATATTACAGAAACTCACTGTGATCACTGCATGATGTCAGCCAGTTTCTCTTTAGTTATACAGTAATATTACAGAAACTCACTGTGATCACTGCATGAT
This sequence comes from Oncorhynchus tshawytscha, assembly GCF_018296145.1. NCBI lineage: Eukaryota > Metazoa > Chordata > Actinopteri > Salmoniformes > Salmonidae > Oncorhynchus > Oncorhynchus tshawytscha. The sequence goes on from NC_056430.1 coordinate 44,523,163, forward strand.
GTCAGCCAGTTTATCTTTAGTTATACTACAGTAATATTACAGTAACTCACTGTGATCACTGCATGATGTCAGTCAGTGTCTCTAGTTGTACTATAGCAGTGTTCACCAACCTTTTCTGAGTCAAGATCACTTTCGCAGTCAAAAAGCAAGGTGAGCTCTACCGCTCAGAAAACAGTTCTGTAGGAATGTGGTTTGTGTCGTAGGCCTCATACATTATCACAGCATATTGGCTATATGCCTGGCCTGCCAATATTGTTATTCTCAGACCATATTAAATGTGATAACAAAATAGATCAGTTGGTGTAGAAGTTGCGAGGCACAGTTGAGCATAAATAGAAATAATTTGCAGATCATTTGCTTTTTTATTTTGCTGGTCTGATGGTACCTGGTCTGATGGTGCTTTCAAGACAGCTGGGGGAAAAAAACAAAATCATGACAACAGTGAACTTCAGGTCGGTCTGAGTTCCCAGATGTCTTGAATGCACTGAAGTCAGAAGTCGGAGATATCCGAGTTGCCAATCGGGCTCCCGAGTGGCACAACAGTCTAAGGCACTGTGTCTCAGTGCAAAAGATGTCACTACACTCCCTGGTTTGAATCCAGGCTGCACCACATCTGGCTGTGATTGGGAGTCCCATAGGGCGGTGCAAATTGGCACAGCGTTGTCTGGGTTAGGCCGTCACTGTGAATAGGAATTTGTTCTTAACTGACTTGACTAGTTAAATAAAAAATATATATATAATAATTTCAACATGGTGTCATGACGTTGGCCTCTTCGGGTATAGCAAGCCCATCCCCTCTCCTTGCCTAGGCTGCACACAGTTATAGAAAGTAGTTTTTCATGGAGACAAAAGAAATCCTTCCACCTCACAGAACTCACAGAGGTATGAACACATCTCATGTTCTGGAGAAAGTGTAAAAGATCGGTGAAGAATCCAGCTACGAACTGGTCCATTTATCACAACTTGGGAAGCTCATGGGAGACGGTGTGGCTACATTACCATAATGCTGTTTATATAATAGCCCCAGATATAAGGTTTATATCTAATTGTTGTATAAGATGAATGAGTGAGTATGATACTGTTTACACAATTTTACAATGTGATTTTGGACTGTTTAATGAAGGAAAACTCAAAAAGGGAATTGGATTTGAACTAAATCAGAGGACCGCCCCTTAGCCCAGTTAGGGTTAGACATCCTGGGACAGCCCTTTTCTGCCATTCCGAATAAAACCCAACTTTGAGAAATTATCACCAGACCGAGCTTACCTCAATTATGAGATGGCTAAAGGTTGCAGACCATTGCTGAATCTTTTAACCATACCACGTGGTTAAACTCTTAGACTATCGATACCGACAGAATGAGAACAAGTCTTTGATATTAATTACTAGTCTGCAGCTAGGAATTCGGTATCATTGAACGCGAAGAACGACAACCGCCGAAACATACATTCCATAACGAATGTCACTTTGAACTATCCCCTCTAACCAAGACAGAGAGAGAGAGGGAGAGAGACGGACAATTCTACAAAATAAAGACTTTTCACCAGCCATCAAGACGACACACTGAGCGTAAATATATTGATTGATTGCAATTGTTCCCGAATGAGTGAGCGTTCATGTGTAAAGGATTAGCATTTCAATTGTTATAATTATCACTCTGTAGTGACTTCTTAGTTGAACCCCACTTCTCCTTTGTCTAACAAGCCGCCATGCCGGTTTAGCCCACTAGGGCACATCCTCCTATCATTACATTTACCTTTGTTTGTTTGTTTATGCATTTCTGTGAATTACTTAGTTAGTAATAAATAAATGGTTTAAGACAATTGATGTATGGATGACTCATAGTGAAGACTGGGTTTGTGCAGATAACCAACAAATTACGATGTTTGGAATGAGTCTAACGTGAGGTAAAGTAAATAATTAATTAATTTGAAGACTAATTGATCAGATAAAATATCTGAAAAGTTATTTTAGGAAATGATAACTTTGTAATCTGAATATTTTTCCTTGGTGCCCCGATTTCACAGTTAATTAGTTACGTGATTAATCAGTTGATCGCATAGTAACTAATTACAGAGAATCTTTGCTAAAAACTATCAGTCTTCAGTAAATGATAGTAAAGACACGACAATGGCATTAGTCTCGAGGGAGGGAGAGAGCAGCAGAGGGTCTGCCTCTCACGGTCCCTGCTCTTTCCTCCAGTGAGACTGACTAGAGAGAAGACACAGTCTTCCACCTGAAGGCGAACCACCTCGAGTCACACCGCCTCAGGCACAAATTCATGTTGTTCCTATGACCAGAGAAAGTGAAATACTCCTCGATATTAAAATAGACAGGACGAGCTGCTAATAATAATACAAACGCAGGGCTATATATACACTTGGCTTCGCATACATTGCAGCGGGAGTGGAAGTAGAGAGACGCTTGTTTTAAGTTTTGTAATAGTGTTGAATAGAAACAGTGTTGACAGTGTTGAATAAAACTTAGACATGAACTCACTCATAAAAAGTGCAGTTCTTTGCTATATTTGGCAGGCTCTCTTTGCTGTGTTCTTTGACAGTTACGAAATCTCACGTGGGCTAGCATCACACTTTGCTGTGGACGGGGTCATGGAAGCTGTAGGTATGCACAGTGATTTGAGATATCCAATTGGCCAGCAAAGTAGATGCACGGGAGTTAGCCACAGATCTCCCAGGCTGCCGTGTAGGCAGAGTTTTTCTTTTCAGACAAATGAAATGGTTCAAAATGGGAACACTTTGCCTACCCAGTATGCAGGGCTTCTGAATCAAGTGCACCTACCGCCAACAGTGCAGCACAACGAACAAAAGGAGAACAAGCCTTTAATCGTTGGCTTTTCTACAGAAATGTTTGGTGATCTACTAGGAATGCCTTGAAGGTCAACCAGTTGATCGTGTTCGACCGGTTGGTGACCACTGTACCACAGTAATACCACAGTAACTCACAGCGATAACGGCATGATATCGGCCAGATTCTCTAGTCATACTACAGTTACACTACATTAACTCACTGTAGTCACTGCATGATATCTGCCAGTTTCTCTAGTCATACTACAGTTACACTACATTAACTCACTGTAGTCACTGCATGATGTCTGCCAGTTTCTCTAGTCATACTACAGTTACACTACATTAACTCACTGTAGTCACTGCATGATATCGGCCAGATTCTCTAGTCATACTACAGTTACACTACATTAACTCACTGTAGTCACTGCATGATATCGGCCAGATTCTCTAGTCATACTACAGTTACACTACATTAACTCACTGTAGTCACTGCATGATATCTGCCAGATTCTCTAGTCATACTACAGTTACACTACATTAACTCACTGTAGTCACTGCATGATATCTGCCAGTTTCTCTAGTCATACTACAGTTACACTACATTAACTCACTGTAGTCACTGCATGATATCTGCCAGATTCTCTAGTCATACTACAGTTACACTACATTAACTCACTGTAGTCACTGCATGATATCGGCCAGATTCTCTAGTCATACTACAGTTACACTACATTAACTCACTGTAGTCACTGCATGATATCTGCCAGTTTCTCTAGTCATACTACAGTTACACTACATTAACTCACTGTAGTCACTGCATGATATCGGCCAGATTCTCTAGTCATACTACAGTTACACTACATTAACTCACTGTAGTCACTGCATGATATCGGCCAGATTCTCTAGTCATACTACAGTTACACTACATTAACTCACTGTAGTCACTGCATGATATCTGCCAGATTCTCTAGTCATACTACAGTTACACTACATTAACTCACTGTAGTCACTGCATGATATCTGCCAGTTTCTCTAGTCATACTACAGTTACACTACATTAACTCACTGTAGTGACTGCATGATATTGGCCAGATTCTCTAGTCATACTACAGTTACACTACATTAACTCACTGTAGTCACTGCATGATATCGGCCAGATTCTCTAGTCATACTACAGTTACACTACATTAACTCACTGTAGTCACTGCATGATATCGGCCAGATTCTCTAGTCATACTACAGTTACACTACATTAACTCACTGTAGTCACTGCATGATATCGGCCAGATTCTCTAGTCATACTACAGTTACACTACATTAACTCACTGTAGTCACTGCATGATATCGGCCAGATTCTCTAGTCATACTACAGTTACACTACATTAACTCACTGTAGTCACTGCATGATGTCTGCCAGTTTCTCTAGTCATACTACAGTTACACTACATTAACTCACTGTAGTCACTGCATGATATCGGCCAGATTCTCTAGTCATACTACAGTTACACTACATTAACTCACTGTAGTCACTGCATGATGTCTGCCAGTTTCTCGTGGTAGTACTCGTAGTTGTCCTGGCAGTCCTCCCAGGGGGTGAACGTTAGGTCGTCATTCTCCACAAAAGTGTCCCAGACATAGGTGAAGTCCATGGGTTTCATCATCCTCAGCTTGCACCCTGCTTGAGACAGAGCATTCAGCCCCGCCTGGATGTCTTGATCCTCCCACTCAAACAGCCGGGCTGAGAAGAGAGTCATCTTGATGCTCTTCCTGGCCTGAAGGGCCTCTGCGATCTTAGCTGCACAGACCGCACAGGGACTGGATGACATGTACCTGGGACAGGGGAGAAGGTAAAGTTGAATTAGGCACAGATGATGAGGTCATAGTTAGGGTTCTAATTGTTTCATTAAGTGCTGCTAAATTTCTGTGAAACGAGTCACTGCTATCTGCGGAGATACTGTATGGACGTGACAGTGTATTTGAGAGAGATTTCACAGGTCACGGTATATTTGAGAGATATGGACCAGGTGACTATGTGTTTGGCCAATAGTTACCAGGTGTATTTCACAGATATGTGTCTGAGCGATATGTACCAGGAGACCATGTATTTGAGCGATATGTCCCAGATTGTAGTGTATTTGATAGATATGTACTAGGAGAAAGTGCATTTGAGAGATAGGTAATCAAATCAAATCAAATCAAATTTTATTTGTCACATACACATGGTTAGCAGATGTTAATGCGAGTGTAGCGAAATGCTTGTGCTTCTAGTTCCGACAATGCAGTAATAACGAGCAAGTAATCTAACTAACAATTCCAAAAAAAAAAACTACTGTCTTATACACAGTGTAAGGGGATAAAGAATATGTACATAAGGATATATGAATTGGTACAGAGCAGCATAGGCAAGATACAGTAGATGATATCGAGTACAGTATATACATATGAGATAAGTATGTAAACCAAGTGGCATAGTTAAAGTGGCTAGTGATACATGTATTACATAAGGATGCAGTCGATGATATAGAGTACAGTATCAACGTATGCATATGAGATGAACAATGTAGGGTAAGTAACATTATATAAGGTAGCATTGTTTAAAGTGGCTAGTGATATATTTACATAATTTCCCATCAATTCCCATGATTAAAGTGGCTGGAGTAGAGTCAGTGTCATTGACAGTGTGTTGGCAGTAGCCACTCAATGTTAGTGGTGGCTGTTTAACAGTCTGATGGCCTTGAGATAGAAGCTGTTTTTCAGTCTCTCGGTCCCAGCTTTGATGCACCTGTACTGACCTCGCCTTCTGGATGACAGCGGGGTGAACAGGCAGTGGCTCGGGTGGTTGATGTCCTTGATGATCTTTATGGCCTTCCCAGCATCGGGTGGTGTAGGTGTCCTGGAGGGCAGGTAGTTTGCCCCCGGTGATGCGTTGTGCAGACCTCACTACCCTCTGGAGAGCCTTACGGTTAGTTGCCATACCAGGCGGTGATACAGCCCGCCAGGATGCTCTCGATTGTGCATCTGTAGAAGTTTGTGAGTGCTTTTGGTGACAAGCCGAATTTCTTCAGCCTCCTGAGGTTGAAGAGGCGCTGCTGCGCCTTCCTCACGATGCTGTCTGTGTGAGTGGACCAATTCAGTTTGTCTGTGATGTGTATGCCGAGGAACTTAAAACTTGCTACCCTCTCCACTATTGTTCCATCGATGTGGATGGGGGTGTTCCCTCTGCTGTTTCCTGAAGTCCACAATCATCTCCTTAGTTTTGTTGACGTTGAGTGTGAGGTTATTTTCCTGACACCACACTCCGAGGGCCCTCACCTCCTCCCTGTAGGCCGTCTCGTCGTTGTTGGTAATCAAGCCTACCACTGTTGTGTCGTCCGCAAACTTGATGATTGAGTTGGAGGCGTGCGTGGCCACGCAGTCGTGGGTGAACAGGGAGTACAGGAGGGGGCTCAGAACGCACCCTTGTGGGGCCCCAGTGTTGAGGATCAGCGGGGAGGAGATGTTGTTGCCTACCCTCACCACCTGGGGGCGGCCCGTCAGGAAGTCCAGTACCCAGTTGCACAGGGGGTCGAGACCCAGGGTCTCGAGCTTGATGACGAGCTTGGAGGGTACTATGGTGTTGAATGCCGAGCTGTAGTCGATGAACAGCATTCTCACATAGGTATTCCTCTTGTCCAGATGGGTTAGGGCAGTGTGCAGTGTGGTTGAGATTGCATCGTCTGTGGACCTATTTGGGCGGTAAGCAAATTGGAGTGGGTCAAGGGTGTCAGGTAGGGTGGAGGTGATATGGTCCTTGACTAGTCTCTCAAAGCACTTCATGATGACGGATGTGAGTGCTACGGGGCGGTAGTCGTTTAGCTCAGTTACCTTAGCTTTCTTGGGAACAGGAACAATGGTGGCCCTCTTGAAGCATGTGGGAACAGCAGACTGGTATAGGGATTGGTTGAATATGTCCGTAAACACACCGGCCAGCTGGTCTGCGCATGCTCTGAGGGCGCGGCTGGGGATGCCGTCTGGGCCTGCAGCCTTGCGAGGGTTAACACGTTTAAATGTCTTACTCACTCGGCTGCAGTGAAGGAGAGACCGCATGATTCCGTTGCAGGCCGTGTCAGTGGCACTGTATTGTCCTCAAAGCGGGCAAAAAGTTATTTAGTCTGCCTGGGAGCAAGACATCCTGGTCCGTGACTGGGCTGGGTTTCTTCCTGTAGTCCGTGATTGACTGTAGACCCTGCCACATACCTCTTGTGTCTGAGCCGTTGAATTGAGATTCTACTTTGTCTCTGTACTGGCGCTTAGCTTGTTTGATAGCCTTGCGGAGGGAATAGCTGCACTGTTTGTATTCAGTCATGTTACCAGACACCTTGCCCTGATTAAAAGCAGTGGTTCGTGCCTTCAGTTTCACACGAATGCTGCCATCAATCCACGGTTTCTGGTTAGGGAATGTTTTAATCGTTGCTATGGGAACGACATCTTCAACGCACGTTCTAATGAACTCGCACACCGTATCAGCGTATTCTCAATGTTGTTGTCTGATTACGAAACATCTCCCAGTCCACGTGATGGAAGCAGTCTTGGAGTGTGGAGTCAGCTTGGTCGGACCAGCGTTGGACAGACCTCAGCGTGGGAGCTTCTTGTTTTAGTTTCTGTCTGTAGGCAGGGATCAACAAAATGGAGTCGTGGTCAGCTTTTCCGAAAGGGGGCGGGGCAGGGCCTTATATGCGTCGCGGAAGTTAGAGTAACAATGATCCAGGGTCTTTCCACCCCTGGTTGCGCAATCAATATGCTGATAAAATTTAGGGAGTCTTGTTTTCAGATTAGCCTTGTTAAAATCCCCAGCTACAATGAATGCAGCCTCCGGATAAATCGTTTCCAGTTTGCAGAGAGTTAAATAAAGTTCGTTCAGAGCCATCGATGTGTCTGCTTGGGGGATATATACGGCTGTGATTATAATCGAAGAGAATTCTCTTGGTAGATAATGCGGTCTACATTTGATTGTGAGGAATTCTAAATCAGGTGAACAGAAGGATTTGAGTTCCTGTATGTTTCCTTCATCACACCATGTCACGTTGGCCATAAGGCATACGCCCCCGCCCGTCTTCTTACCAGAGAGATGTTTGTTTCTGTCGGCGCGATGCGTGGAGAAACCCGCTGGCTGCACCGCTTCGGATTGCGTCTCTCCAGTGAGCCATGTTTCCGTGAAGCAGAGAACGTTACAGTCTCTGATGTCCCTCTGGAATGCTACCCTTGCTCGGATTTCATCAACCTTGTTGTCAAGAGACTGGACATTGGCAAGAAGAATGCTGGGGAGTGGTGCACGATGTGCCCGTCTCCGGAGTCTGACCAGAAGACCGCTTCGTTTCCCTCTTTTTCTGAGTCGTTTTTTTTTTTTTTTTGGTCGCTGCATGTGATCCACTCGGTTACACTGGTTGTAAGGCAGAACTCAGGATCCGCATCGCGAAAAACATATTCTTGGTCGTACTGATGGTGAGTTGACGCTGATCTTATATTCAGTAGTTCTTGTCGGCTGTATGTAAAGAAACCTAAGATGACCTGGGGTACTAGTGTAAGAAATAACACGTAAAAAAACAAAAAACTGCATAGTTTCCTAGGAACGCGAAGCGAGGCGGCCATCTCTGTCGGCGCCGGAAGTGTGTGACAGTCTCTGTCGGCGCCGGAAGGTACCAGGTGACAGTGTACTTGACTGGGTAATACTGTACATATGTCCCAGGTTACAGTGTATTTGAGAGATATGTCCCAGGTTACAGTGTATTTGAGCGATATTTCACAGGTTACAGTGTATTTGAGAGATATGCCCCAGGTTACAATGTATTTGAGAGATACATATCAGGTGACAGCGTATTCGAGAGATACTGAAAGCTAACGGTCAAAAGTTTTAGAACATCTACTCATTCAAGTGTTTTTCTTAAAACGTCTTTGGGCTAGGCCCCTTTTTTCTCAATCTCCGCCTGAATGACGTGCCCAAAGTAAACTGCCTGTAGCTCAGACCGTAAAGCCAGGATATGCATATAATTGGTACCATTGGAAAGACAACAATTTGAAGTTTGTAGAAATATTAAAATAATGGAAGAGAACATAACACAACAGATATGGTGGGAGAAAATCTAAAGAAAAACCAACCAGAAGTTTTTTGAGAGAGACCATGCTCTTACAATGGCAAGTATAAGGGCATACTGAAAATGAGCTCCCAGGATGCAATTCCTATGGCTTCCACAGGGTGTCAGCAGTCTATGTTCAAGGTTTCAGGCTTGTAACTTCCAAAATGAATAAGAAATATCAGTTTTAGTACAGGGAGTCTTGTGTTTGCGTGCGCCATGAAGACAGGACGCACCTGCTAAAATCGGTTTCCTACTGAACATACTTCTTTCTGTAAGAAATAATATAGTTTGATAAAACTTTAGGGTATCTGAGGAGTATATAGAAACATATTTTGACTTTTTGAAACAAAGTTAAGTGGTAGATTTTCAAATTCCTTTCTCTGCATGGTGAACGAGTGGATTACTCAAATCGATGGCGCCAACTAAACTGACTTTTTGGGATATAAAGAAGGATTTTATCTAACAAAACAACACTACATGTTATAACTGGACCCTTTGGATGACAAATCAGAGGAAGATTTTCAAAAAGTAAGTGAATATTTTATCGCTGTTTGTAAATTTATGAAACCTGTGCCAGTGGAAAAATATTTTGATGTGGGGCGCCATCCTCAAACAATCGCATGGCATGTTTTCGCTGTAATAGCTACTGTAAATTGGATAGTACAGTTAGATTAACAAGAATATAAGCTTTCAACCAATATAAGACACTTATATGTACCTAAATGTTAGGTAGTATCCATCATTTTTATAATTATTTATCTGGCTTCAGAAGTTTTCTTAACACTTTTTTGGTTACTACATGAGTCCATATGTTATTTCATAATTTTGACGTCTTCACTATTATTCTACAATGGAGAAAATTGTAAAAATAAAGAAAAACCCTTTAATGAGTAGGTGTTCTAAAACTTTTGACCTGTAGTGTACGTACCAGGTGATAGTGTATTTGACAGCAGGGTCGTAGTCTGGGAGAGTCTGGAGGAAGAAGGCCTGCTCAGCGTGGGCTCCTGAGTGTTCATCCTCCAGGTAACCTCTCATCAGACCGGCATCAGCCTTCCCTTTGTCCACCAGGTAACACAGGAACGTCTTGTTACGACCTGACGAGTACTCCACGTTCTTGAACTGGAACTTGAATTGGAACGGGTCGATGCGGTCCCTGGATGGAGAGGGAATATGGGGATGGGTTTAATTTAACAAATGGGAGAAGGGTTCTCTACCTTCAGGTCTCTATTCAAGGTTATTTAACTTTGGAACATTTTGTCAACCCAAACGTATTTATATAGAAGTGTTTATTCTAAGAGTACAAATGTTATACAGTTATCATTACAGAATCACTCCTATAAGGGCCTCCCGAGTGGCGCAGTGGTCTAAGGCACTGCATCGCAGATGCTAGCTGTGCCACTAGAGATTCTGGGTTCGAGTCCAGGCTCAATCACAGCCAGCTGTGACCAGGGGACCCATGGGGCGGTGTAGAATTGGCCCAGTGTCGTCCGGGTAAGGGGAGGGTTTGGCCGGCAGGGATATTGTTATCCCATTGCGCACCAGAGACTCCCGTGGCGGGCTAGGGACAGTGCACAATGACATGGTCACCAGGTGTAAGGTGTTTCCTCTGACACATTGGACCGCCATGGTTAATGTTGATGTGGGTCATTGAGTCAGAAGGCTAAATGGTTATGTGGTTAAGTGGGCATTGTGTCAAGAAGCACTGCGGCTTTGTTGGGTTGTGTTTCGGAGAACGCATGGCTCTCGACCTTTGCCTCTCCTGAGTCCGTACGGGAGTTGCAGTGATGGGACAAGACTGTAACTACCAATTGGGGAGAAAAAGGGGTGTATATAATAACTATAATAATAGTTAAAATGTATATAATAACAAATTATGTCTTATATCAGACAGATATAAGGGGGTACGCAGGACTAATTTTAGGGTATTGGTGTGGCTTAGCGTGGAATGCCAGCTCTGTATTTTTAGCCTTCTGACTCAATGACCCACATCAACATTAACCATGGCGATCCAGGGCTTTGTGTGGCTCGAGGTGCTCAAGATCACCCCACTGGTACAGTCCGTGGTTGGTACCGACTTGGTACTAACTGGACAGGACTACACTATCTAGCTATGGACACAACTCTATTCACAAATCCTGTTTTTACCCTTTATCATTGCCCTAACCCAAAATCAAGAGCAAAAAGCTCATATTTGAGCTCATCTATTTCAAATGTTTTTCCACTTTTACCCTGTCTAGTAATAATCTATGCTACTGTATATTGTGATGTAGTCAGATGGTGAAGGGGAACATTCGCTTGTTGACTACAATAGTTTTAGTGCCTCACCGTAAACTAGAAGAAGTGCACACTACTTTTACGATCATTTATTTCCCAAGCTGTCACAGCTCTTCAGGAGTCCTCTCTGGAAGGCAGGTCCAGATCATGACAGGCATTCCGGAAACCTGACCCAGTCCAAATGTTTTGATTATGAGTCAGCTATTTTGTTTGTCATTGGTTGATCATCTGTGAGTTTGTGTGTTAGCGTGGTGGGTCATGTTGCAGCAGTGAGGGGCTTGGTTCAGATATAGCTCAGGGGGATTTTTCCATTCTGAGAGGATCTGTGTTTGGGTTCCTGTTTAGGGTGAGATTTAAGGGTCTTGGTTTTGGAGTCAACTGTGAACTGAATACACCAGTAATCACTGAGTAATGCGTAGGCTCTGTCCACAGAAATGGCTGATGGTTTGTTGTTTGAGCCAGTCCTGTTTTAAGAGGGCCGTGTGTTTCAAACTCATAACGGAGTCTTAATCCCCTTTGACTAGCAGATCTCCTATTAGTCAGGCTGGGCTCTACCAGACGTGACACTCACAGACACAGAAGCCCTGTCCCAAAAATATGGAGAAAGACTCTTTTCTTATCACTTGTTCCTTCCTTCCGACATGTTGTCGTGCTGGTTTTGATTGCGTTCCTTTTATATTGTCATGCTGGTTTGAACCAAGTCAGGACACTTTCAAGAAGACAACACATCTGAAATAATAAAAAAACATAGCTGAAACGCATACAAAGTGGGTGGCTGGGAAGTATTACACTTTATCCCTTTGGTTTCGCAACATATGCGCCGTCTATATTCCATTTGTTGCAGTGTTAACAAATGTAACCCCCATCACAGCCATACCCAAAGGATGACAACAGATCCACCAGATGGAGGGGTGATAAAACAAAATCAGAGGGTATTTCCGGGCTCTGGGCCCTTCAATCCCAAGATGACCTCCGAAACCAAGACCCTTAAATCTCACCCTAAACAGGAACCCAAACACAGATCATCTCAGAATGGAAAAATCCACCTGAGTTATATCTGAACCAAGCCCCTCACTGCAGCAACATGACCCACCACGCTAACACACAAACTCACAGATGATCAACCAATGACTGTGCAACTTTACTATCCAGGCCTCTGGTGGATAACCAATGACTGGGCCGGTTGGAATCTGTGGAGGCATATTTAAGCCCTCAGACATCACTGAGAAGGTAATCATAATGAAACTTCCCTACATTTTCTGTCTGGGCTCAATGGGTTGGAAACGATCCAAAACAGTATGCTTTCATTTTGGATTTAATTTGACTTTATGGTAAAACTCAGTGGCTATGTTCCTCAATGTTCTACAACATCTGTACAGTGTTTCACAACGTTCTAAAGCCTCTTCCTGTCATGTTGGAATGACAGTGGATCTTTCTCTCCAGAGTAGGAAAAGTAACCCTCGCCATCCCTCTAAAGGTCATTTGGCAACACTTTTACATTCAGTTCTTTATGCTTACTTTGGTAACAACTACGTTATTACTCAGTTGAACATAGTAACTGCTATATAGAGTAGTAAGTTACACTGTACTTTGGTAACTACTATGTAACTACTCAGCTGTATTGTAGGAAACACGACTTGAATAGTAATGATATGAAAGGCAAATCCCTGGCACTGTATGTATAATGAAATGGGAATGACAGCCAACCAGCTGCCGACAACAGACATACAGCACGCACACACATGGTATCTGTTGTCACCCACCCTTCGATGATCTCCCAGGGGGGCAGCTCAATGGGTTCGTATTCCCCATTTGCTCCGTTAGCTTTAGCCGCCGCCGCTTCCCCGTTAGCCACGTCTTCGTTAGCTGTGGCTCCCTCTTCCATTGGGACATCTCCGTTCCCCTCCACTTTCTCCCCCACTGCCAGGACCTTCTCCTCCTTCTTCACTAAACTAGACTTCACCTCCCTCTTCACCTCCCTCTTCATCTCCATCTTCATCTCCGTCTTCACCTCTTTCTTGACCTCTTTCTTGACCTCCACAGTCACCGCTGTCTTTGTCGTCCTCTCTTTCTTCCTCACCAACAGTTTGCTGCTGGCCGCAGCGCCCTTCTTGTCGGCCATGGTGACTGGTCCGGGAATGGTAGTCCTGCGTGTGAGGTGTGTGTGATTGTGAGGTGTGCAGTTGAGTGTGTGTGAGAAAGGGAGGTGGTAAGGGTTTGGGGGTTGAAGCAGAGATAGGGGAAAGAGGACAGGAGAGTTCCGGAGAGATAGAGGAAGGGGGGTAGCAGAGAGAAAGAGAGAGAGATGAGGAGTGGGGTTGAGAGAAAGAGAGAGGAGGGGTAGTAGAGCGAGAGAGAAGGAATGAGAGGGAACGAGAGAGAGAGAGAGAGAGAGAGAAAGCAGGATAAGGGGACAGACAGGGACAGGGGAGAGGTGGTGCAGACACACTCCGGCAGCTGCTGCTCTAACTCCAGCCAGGTCTATTAAAAGACCCAGGGGAGGGGATCGGCCCTGACTACCCCCTGATGCCCCCAATTCCCCTCTGTTGAGGGAGGGGGAAGCGGGGAGGGACCCCAAGGGGGGGGCAAAGGCTTGATAGGGATTTATTGTGTACGATGTAACATGAGAGCCTTGATTAATGTGTTTGTTATTGCAGGGGGATGGTTATAAAGATGGAAGTGGGGAGCCGGGTTTGTACACTGAGTGTACAAAACATTTGGAACAAATCAAATCAAACTCTATTTGTCACAAGGGTAGACCTTACCATGAAATGCTTACTTACAAGCCCTTAACCAACAGTGCAGTTCAGGAAGAGTTAAGAGAATATTTACCAAATAAACTGAAGTAAAAAATTATAAAAAGTAACACAATAACAACAATAACGAGGCTATATATAGGGGGTACCGGTACCGAGTCAGTGTGCGGGGGTGCAGGTTAGTTGAGGTAATTTGTACATGTAGGTAGGGGTGAAGTCATAGATAATAAACAGCGAGTAGCAGCAGTGTACAAAACAAATAGGGGGCGTCAATGTAATCGTCCGTTGGCCATTTTTAATTGTTCAGCAGTCTTATGGCTTGGGGGTGGAAGCCGTTGAGGAAACTTTTGCTCCTAGACTTGGCGCTCTGGTACCACTTGCCATGTGGTAGCAGAGAAAACGGTCTTGTGACTGGAGTCTCTGACAATTTTATGGGTGTTCCTCTGACAACACCTATTATATAGGTCCTGGATTATATAGGGCAGGAAGCTTGACCCCAGTGATGTACTGGGCCGTACGCACTACCCTCTGTAGCGCCTTACGGTCAGATGCCGAGCAGTTGCCATACCAGGCGGTAATGCAAACAATCAGGATGCTCTCGTTGGTGCAGCTGTAGAACTTTTGAGGATCTGGGGACCCATGCCAAATCTTTTCAATCTCCTAAGGGGGAAAAGGTTTTGTCATGCCCTCTTCACGACTGTCTTGGTGTGTTTGGACCATGATAGTTTGTTGTTGATGTGGACACCAAGGAACATGAAATTCTCAACCCGCTCCACTACAGCCCCATTGATGTTAATGGGGGCATGTTTGGCCCGCCTTTTCCTGTAGTCCGTGTACCAATGCCTCTCTTGAAAAAGCCAAACCTTGACCCAGAAAATGTTTAAAAAATATCAGCCTATATCGAATCTTCCATTCCTCTCAACATTTTTAGAAAAGGCTGTTGCGCAGCAATTCACTGCCTACCTGAAGACAAACAATGTATACGAAATGCTTCAGTCTGGTTTTAGACCCCATCATAGCACTGAGACTGCACTTGTGAAGGTGGCAAATGACCTTTTAATGGCATCAGACTGAGGCTCTGCATCTGTCCTTGTGCTCCTAGACCTTAGTGCTGCTTTTGATGCCATCGATCACCACATTCCTTTGGAGAGATTGGAAACCCAAATTGATCTACACGGACAAGTTCTGGCCTGATTTAGATCTTATCTGTCGGAAAGACATAAGTTTGTCTCTGTGAATGGTTTGTCCTCTGACAAATCAACTGTAAATATCGGTGTTCCTCACGGTTCCGTTTTAGGACCACTATTGTTTTCACTATATATTTTACCTCTTGGGGATGTCATTCGAAAACATAATGTTAACTTTCACTGCTATGCGGATGACACACAGCTGTACATTTCAACGAAACATGGTGAATCCCCAAAATTGCCCTCGCTAGAAGCCTGTGTTTAAGACATAAGGAAGTGGATGGCTGCAAACTTTATACTTTTAAACTCAGACAAAACATAGATGCTTGTTCTAGGTCTCAAGAAACAAAGAGATCTTCTGTTGAATCTGACAATTAATTGTAATGGTTGTACAGTTGTCTCAAATAAAACTATGAAGGACCTCGGCGTTACTCTGGACCCTGATCTCTCTTTTGACAAACATATCAAGACTGTTTCAAGGACAGCTTTTTTTCCATCTACGTAACATTGCAAAAAATCTGAAACTTTCTGTCCAAAAATGATGCATAAAAATGTATCCATGCTTTTGTTACTTCTAGGTTAGACTACTGCAATGCTCTTCTTTCCGGCTACCCGGATAAAGCACTAAATAAACTTCAGTTAGTGCTAAATACGGCTGCTAGAATCCTGACTAGAACCAAAAAATTTGATCATATTACTCCAGTGCTAGCCTCCCAACACTGGCTTCCTGTCAAGGCAAGGGCTGATTTCAAGGTTTTACTGCTAACCTACAAAGCATTACATGGGCTTGCTCCTACGTATCTCTCTGATTTGGTCCTGCCGTACATACCTACAAGTACGCTACGGTCACAAGACCCAGGCCTCCTAATTGTCCCTAGAATTTCTAAGCAATCAGCTTGAGGCAGGGCTTTCTCCTATAAAGCTCCATTTTTATGGAATGGTCTGCCTACCCATGTGAGAGACGCAAACTTGGTCTCAACCTTTAAGTCTTTACTGAAGACTCATCTCTTCAGTGGGTCATATGATTGAGTGTAGTCTGGCCCAGGAGTGTGAAGGTAAACGGAAAGGCTCTGGAGCAACGAACCGCCCTTGCTGTCTCTGCCTGGCCGGTTCCCCTCTTTCCACTGGGATTCTCTGCCTCTAACCCTATTACAGGGGCTGAGTCACTGGCTTACTGGTGCTCTTTCAGGCCGTCCCTAGGAGTGGTGCGTCACTTGAGTGGGTTGAGTCACTGATGTGATCTTCCTGTCTGGGTTGGCGCCCCCCTTGGGTTGTGCCGTGGCGGAGATCTTTGTGGGGGCCTTGTCTCAGGATCTTAAGTTGGTGGTTGAAGATATCCCTCTAGTGGTGTGGGGGCTGTGCTTTGGCTAACTGGGTGGGGTTATATCCTTCCTGTTTGGCCCTGTCCGGGGGTATCATCGGATGGGGCCACAGTGTCTTCTGACCCCTCCTGTCTCAGCCTCCAGTATTTATGCTGCAGTAGTTTATGTGTCAGGGGGATAGGGTCAGTTTGTTATATCTGGAGTACTTCTCCTGTCCTATCCGGTGTCCTGTGTGAATTTAAGTATGCTCTCTTTAATTCTCTCTTTCTCTCTTTCTTTCTCTCTCTCGGAGGACCTGAGCCCTAGGACATGCCTCAGGACTACCTGGCATGATGACTCCTTGCTGTCCCCAGTCCACCTGGCTGTGCTGCTGCTCCAGTTTCAACTGTTCTGCCTGTGATTATTATTTGACCATGCTGGTCATCTATGAACATTCAAACGACTTGGCCATGTTCTGTTATAATCTCCACCCGGCACAGCCAGAAGAGGACTGGCCACCCCACATAGCCTGGTTCCTCTCTAGGTTTCTTCCTAGGTTTTGACCTTTCTAGGGAGTTTTTCCTAGCCACCCTGCTTCTACACCTGCATTGCTTGCTGTTTGGGGTTTTAGGCTGGGTTACTGTACAGCACTTTGAGATATCAGCTGATGTACGAAGGGCTATATAAATTAATTTGATTTGGTCAGCAAACTTAATGATGGTGTTGGAGTCACGTTTGGCCATGGAGCCGTGGGTGAACAGGCAGTACAATATGGGACTAAGTACACAACCCTGAGAGGCCCCAGTGTTGAGGATCAGCGTGGCAGACATGTTGTTGCCTACCCTTATCACCTGGGGGAAGCCTGTCAGGAAGTCCAGGATCCAGTTGCAGAGGGAGGTGTTTGGTCCCAGGGTCCTTAGCTTAGTGATGTACTTCGTGGGCACTATGGTGTTGAATGCTGAGCTGTAGTCAATGAACAGCATTCTCATACAGGTGTTCCCTTTGTCCAGGTGGGAAACGGCAGTGTGGAGTGCGATTGAGATTCCTTCATCTGTGGATCTGTTGGGGCAACATGCGAATTGGAGTGGGTCTAGGGTATCCGGGAGGATGCTGTTGATGTGAGCCATGAGCAGCCTTTCAAGGCATTCCATGGCTACCGACATGAGTGCTATGGGGTGGAAATCATTTAGGCATGTTACCTTCGCTTCCATGGGCACAGGGACCATGGTGGACTGCTTGAAACATGTTGGTATTGCAGATTCAGGTTGAAAATGTCAGTG
This sequence comes from Oncorhynchus tshawytscha, assembly GCF_018296145.1. Lineage (NCBI taxonomy): Eukaryota > Metazoa > Chordata > Actinopteri > Salmoniformes > Salmonidae > Oncorhynchus > Oncorhynchus tshawytscha. The sequence continues at coordinate 44,540,881 of NC_056430.1, forward strand.
ATGACACTTGCCAGTTTGTCCACGCATGCTTTGAGCACACGTCCTGGTATCCATCTAGCCCCACGTCTTTGTGAATGTTGACCTGTTTAAAGGTCTTGCTCACATCGGCTACCGAGAGCGTTATCACAAAGTCATCCAGAGCAGCTGGTGCTCTCGTGCATGCTTCAGTGTTGCTTGCCTTGAAAGCGAGCATAAAGGGCATTTAGCTTGTCTGGTAGGCTTCCGTCACTGGGCAGCTTGCGTCTGGGTTTCCCTTTGTAGTACCTAATAGTTTTCAAGCCCTGCCACAACCGACGAGCGTCAGAGCCGGTGTAGTAGGATTCAATCTTAATCCTGTATTGATGCTTTGCTTGTTTGATGGTTCGTCTGAGGGCATATCAGGATTTCTTATAAGTATCCGGATTAATGTCCCGCTGCGGCAGCTCTAGCCTATAGCTCGATGCAGGCTTCGGGTTGAGATATGTACGTACGGTCACTGTGGGGACGACGTCGCTGATGCACTTATTGATGAAGCCGATGACTGAGGTGGTATACTCCTTAATGCCATTAGATGAATCCCGGAACATATTCCAGTCTTTGCTAGCAACACAGTCCTGTAGCGTAGCATCCACGTCATCTGACCACTTCCGTATTGAGCGAGTTACTGGTACTTCCTGCTTTGGTTTTCGCTTGTAAGCAGGAATCAGGAGGATATAATTATGGTCAGATTTGCCAAATGGACGGTGGGGGAGAGCTTTGTATGCATCTCTGTGTGTGGAGTAAAGGTGGTCTAGAGTTTATTTTCCTCTGGTTGCACATGTGACATGCTGGTAAAAATTTGGTAAAACTGATTTAAGTTTGCCTGCGTTAAAGTCCTCGGCCACTAAGATCGCCGTACAGCTACAAATAATATAGATGAGAACTCTCTTGGTAGATAGTGTGGTCTACAGCTTATTATAAGGTACTCTACTTCAGGTGAGCAATACCTCGAGATTTCTTTAATATTAGACATCGCGCACCAGCTGTTACTGACAAAAAGACGTAGCTTCTCTGTTCTGCCGGTACAAGGAAAATCCCGCCAGCTCTATTACACTTGTCCTTTTCATTACATAGACTGACTAGGTGAATCCAGGTGAAATTTCTGATCCCTTATTGATGTCACTTGTTAAATCCACTTCAGTTAGTGTACATGAAGGGGAGGATACAGGTTAAAGAAGGATTTTTAAACCTTGAAACATATGAGACATGGATTGTGTATGTGTGCCATTCAGAGGGGGAATGGGCAAGACTAAATATTTAAGTTCCTTTGAACTGTGTATGCTAGTAGGTGCCAGGCACTGCTGGGTTTTTCTACTTAACAGTTTCCCGTGTGTATCATGAATGGTCCACCACCCAAAGGACATCCAGGCAACTTGACCCAACGTTGGGAAGCATTGGCGTCAACATGGGCCAGCATCCCTGTGGAACGCTTTCGACACCTTGTAGTCCATGTCCTGACGAATTGATGCCGTATCTGAGGGCAAAAGTGGATGCAACGCAATATTAGGAAGGTGTTCCTAATGTTTTGTACACTCAGTGCATGATGTGTTCCATATGGGATTGCAAGTGAATATAATAAAATAAACATTAAACCTGTTTACTTTCAATTGCTTAAACAGCCTTGGCCTTGGCACACTGAACATACCATCCACAGCAGTGAACCATTCCCAGTATAGAGAAACAACAGTGTAAAGAAACAGATCAGGGTGTACAGGGTAAATCCATATGAATTCAATAATAAAAATAGCCATGGAAGAAGTGGTCCAGAATGTGACTTTTTGGATCTGAATCTCAAAACATTCAGGAGATAAAGTTGCTCAAAATTGACCTATGTTGCATACCTCACCATGCCATGAGACATCCAGCACTGGAAAAGATCAACAGTTGAGTTTGATATCATTTAAAAGCTTACAAACTGGGTTGTGAAACTCTTTTATACAGTCTTGAATAGTGCTTTAACCTTTAACGTCAATGATCTAAAAACGCGTAAACTACAATTTCATATTCGCATATGTCGTAGCTTAGGCCCTACTTTACAGCCTCTGAGGTTTTTGTGGGTTTTGTCTAGAAGGGATACAGCTTTTGTCAAAATGTACTTTTCGTAGCAGGTTTAGAAGAACTTACGCAGCGGGAGAGAACTAGCGTAGCACGTTAGGATAATTAGGTGAAATGCTAAAAAAAATATGTGAAAATTGTGAAGTCAAATTTTACAAAAGCTGTATCCCGTCTAGAGTTGTGTTATGCCCGCATTTGGTTGAGACACAATGTGCTCTTGAATACAGCATGGGTGTCATTTCAATCATGGAACTATAATTCATAGAATGGGTCTATCCCTTCAGACCACTGCAATTAAGCTGGTATATTATTGAAATTGAAATGTAATGTTAACTTGTAATTACTGCCACAAAGATGGCTGCCAGTTCCCTCACCTTCGGATGTCAAGTTAAATGGTAATGTCTATTCTATTATCTATCTTTTTATGATTTCAATAGGTTTCCTATGGAGGGTTGACATTATAATTTAAAACAAAAAAAACATTCCCATTCAAGTCAACAGTCTCTGATGTGTGGACCTCCAACCATTTAAAAGACAAAAATGTTTGTACATTTCTCAGGCAAAACATGAAACCCACCCGTATTCAAAAGCTTGTTGAGCATGGCGGACACAACACAAAATCATCAGACGATGTCAAAAAGGGTCTAAGCACCGTGCTTTTAGATAATTGACGTTTAAGGTTTTAAATAAATAATTAAACAGTTTGACGACCCTGTTTGTAAGCTTTTAAATTATATCAATCGCAACCATGTATCTTTTCCTGTGATGCAGACATCGTGTCTCACGGTGTGATGGTGGATGCAAAATAGGTACTTTGAGCACCTTTATCTCTTGAATGTTTTGTCATTCAGGTCCAAAAAGTCACTTTCTGAGTAATTCTACAATGGGCAAATATGTACGGAAGGTTTTGTTCAAATCAAAGGGGCTGCTGTCAAAAAGTGATTGAATTCAAATGGATTTAGCCTACAGTAAATCTGTCTCTGTGTAACTTAATGCTGAAGGGGTTTTTCCCATCTCCAACACCACCTGCCCTGCTCCCAGCCCCCTAAACGGTGCTCTCAGGGTTATATGTGGCGCTGCAAAATGCCAAATGGCGAACAGAATTAGCCAGTCAGTCACCATTGAAACATACAGTCAAATAGTCAACCACTGAATATAGTCCTGATATCAGCTCTATTTTACACCAATGATGCTATGATGATTAAATTATCCTCGTATTAAATTCTGCTTTGATGGGATTTGAAGTTTGGAGTTTGATGCCATTACAGTATTAGAGGGTAGTTTAAAACTGTCATGCACTTTCATGACTCTTCCACTAGGGGGGAGTATGAATGTGTCTGTGTACAGTAGTTACAAGAAGAGGACAGTTCATTGCCTATGATTTAAGGAGCCATTCTCTCCTTCTTTCACTATATCTCCCTCCCTCCCTCCCTCTCTCACCTCCCTCCCTCCCTCTCTCTCTCCCTCCCCCCTTCCCTCCCCACTTCCCTCCCTCCCTGGTTGTTAGCCTCGTATGAACCCTCCTGGTCTCGCCAGCTTTCACTCTGTTTCACTACACGGTAACACAATGTAAATTGGCGAGATTAGGATGGTTCGTACGAGGCTAATAACCCACACCTCTCATGAATGAACAAACAAGATTGCAAATGGATAGTAGTCTAGATCAGAGTTTTCCAAACCCCCCCCCCATGCACGTTTAGTTTTTACCCTAGCCCTACACAGCTGATTAAAATAATCCAAGCTTGATGATGAGTTTGTTACTTGAATCAACTGTGTAGTGCTGGGGGACAGAGTTTGGGAAACCCTGGTCTAGACCATGGTGAGATAAGAGCTCACTAGAAGATGCGGAGAAACGCAGACGTTGATTTTCTATACAATTGAAATTCAATAGAAACTTTGTCTAAGAGCCCATCTGAGAGACCAATATGATTTGACCTTGCAGCAGTTGAGCCTGACTTTTTGAGGCTTCAGGCAAGGTTTCGCCTAAATAATATACATCTCAATTTGATAGAGAAGCACAAAGGAAAGAGAAAGGGAAGTAGGTCACACAGACAGACAGACACACGCACAGACACACGCACAGACACACGCACAGACACACGCACAGACACACACACACACACACACACATTCTCACACACACACACACACACATTCACAGATAAACACACACAAACCAAATGAGGTCATTTCAAACATTTGTGGTTGTGTTGACCATGCTAATCTGTACCCAGATTCTCAGGCATTACACCACATGACTGTGTGAACATTAACCAGGTAGGCATGGTCAGAGAGCTGTAGCCCAGGCTAGGTTCTCTCAGGCTAGGTTCTGTTTTCACGGCCCTTTCTTTCTCTCCTTTTCCTTCTTTCATTCTTACTCTCTTTCTCACTCTTGTTTTCTACCTCTCTCTCTCTCATTCTCTCTCTCTCTCTCTCTCTCTCTCTCTCTCTCTCTCTCTCTCTCTCTCTCAATGAAATTCAATTCAAGGGGCTTTATTGGCATGGGAAACATGTTTCCATTGTCAAAGCAAATGCAATAGACAATAAACAAAAGGGAAATGAACAAACAACACATTAGTAAACATTATACTCACAAAAAGTTTTAAAAGAACATAGGCATTGCAAATGTTATATTATTGTCTCTGTACAGTATCGTAACAATGTGCAAGTCGTTGAAGTATGACAGAGAAAATAAATAAACAGATAAATTCAAGGTTGTATTTAGAATGTTGATTGTGCTCTCTTTTGTCATGGCAACGGGCCACAAATCTTGCTGCTGTGAAGGCACACTGCAGTATTTCACCTAGTACATATGGGAGTTTATCAATGTTTCATTTGTTTTCAAATTCTTTATGGGTCTGTGTGATCTATGGGAAATAGGTGTCTCTAATGTGATCTTACATTTGGCAGGAGGTTAGGAAGTGTGGCTCAGTTTCCACCTTATTTTTTGGGCAGTGGGCACATAGCCTGTCATCTCTCGAGTTCTGCCTATGGCCGCCTCTCTCAATAGCAAGGCTATCCTCACTGAGTCTGTACATAGTCAAGGATTTTCTTAATTTAGGGTATGTCACAGTGATTAAGTATTCTGACACTGTAACTCTCTGTTTAGGGCCAGATAGCATTCCAATTTGCTCCGTTTTTTGGTTGATTCTTTCCAGTGTGTCAAATAATTATATTTTTGCTTTCTCATAATTTGGTTTGATCTAAATGTGTTTCTGTCCTGGGGCTCTGTGGTGCCTGTTTGTGAACAGAGGCCCAGAACCAGCTGGCTGAGGAGACTCTTCTCTAGGTTAATCTCTCTGTAGGTGAGGGCTTTGTGGTGGAATGTGTGGCCATTGCTTCCTTTTAGATGGTTCTAGAATTGAACAGCTCTTTTCTGGATTTTGATAACTAGTGGGTATAGTCCTAATTCTGCTCTGCATACATTGTTTGGGGCTTTGCATTCTACACAAAGTATATTTTTGCAGAATTCTGCATGCAGATTCTCAATTGGGTGTTTGTCACATTTTGTGAATTATTGGTTGGTGAGTGGACCCCAGACCTCACAACCATAGAGGGCAATGGGTTCGATAACTGATTGAAGTAGCCAGATCCACTATTATGGATTGGGGTAATCAGGCCTTGTTTCCAAATATTAGGGAAGATGCCAAGATAATGCTGAGGATAATGTTGTTGAGTGGATGAATAGCCACTTTGAATTTGTGATCTGTATAGTTAATCATTTTGTAGAGTATATCATCAACACCGCAGGCCTTTTTGGGTTGGAGGGTTTGTATTTTGTCCTATAACTTATCCAATGTAATTCGAGAAACCAGTGGGTTCTGGTAGTCTTTAATAGCTGAATCTATGTTTTTGTTATTCGTTCCTTGTTATATGCACAAAGTTGGAGAAGTGGTTTATCCATACATCTCCATTTTGGATAGATAGCTCCAAAATGTGTTGTTGTTTGTTTAGTGTGTTCCACTTTTCCCAGAAGTGATTTGATTCTATGGATTCTTCAATCACAATGAGCTGTTTTCTGTCATGCTGTTTCTTCTTTTTTCTTAGTGTATTTCAGTATTATTTTAGTGTTTTACCATAGTGAAGGCATAATCTAAGGTTTTCTGTTTCTCTCTGTTTCTGATTGGATAGGCTCCTCAATTTCTTTCTCAGGATTTATATTCTTCATCGAACCATTTCTCAGTGTCTTTTGTTTCCTGACAGAATTTTAATTTGATATGTTAGCTGATAGGTCAAATAAATTGTCCAGGCTTCCTACTGCTAATTTTACACATTTATAGGAAAAACAATAACATTTTGTCCAGGAAGTTGTCTGGGAGGGATTGGACTTGTTGTTGGCCAATTGTTTTTTTTGGTAGGTTTTTACACTACCTTCCTTCAATCTATAGCATTGCTTAATAGTATGCAGTTTGTTTGGCTTCGATGCCTCATGGTTGATTTTTGCTCTGTTCAGGTAGATTGTGATTGGTTGTAATCTGATAGTGGTGTCAGTGGGCTGACTATGAACGCTCTGAAAGACTCTGGTTTGGTGAATGGTGCCCCTGAGGGGATGGCTGCCGTTTTACTGCTCCTAACCAACTGTGCTATTTCGTTTGTTTTTTCGTGTTGTTTGTAACTTATTTTTAAACTTATTTTTTACATAATGTTGCTGCTACCATCACTTATGATTGGAAAATAACTTCTGTACATCAGAACAGCAATTACTCAAATCGAACTGGACAAATATTTTTTATTTAACGAGTCCGAAGCGAAGGATATCCTTCTTTCTCGGGAATGGGCCCAAATCCCCATCATTTGAGAAAAGACTGAGAAAAAGGGGGCGGAGGTCGGGTTGCCTTCTGAGAATTCGTAGGCGAGTATGTAAACCCCCTCTAACATCAGTCCTATTAGCCAACATGCAATTATTGGATAACAAAATGGATGCACTCCGATCAAGGATATCCTACTAACGGGACATTAAAAACTGAAATATATTATGTTTCACCGAGTCGTGGCTGAAGGACGGCATGGATAATATACAGCTGCCGGGGGTTTCGGTCCATTGGCAAGATAGAACTGCTGCCTCCAGTAAGACAATGGGTGGCGGTCTGTGTCTATTTGTAAATAACAGCTGGTGCACGAAATCTAATATTAAGGAAGTCTCAAGGTTTTGCTCGCCTGAGGTAGAGTATCTCATGATAAGCTGTAGACCACACTATTTACTAAGAGAGTTACAGTGCCTTGCGAAAGTATTCGGCCCCCTTGAACTTTGCGACCTTTTGCCACATTTCAGGCTTCAAACATAAAGATATAAAACTGTATTTTTTTGTGAAGAATCAACAACAAGTGGGACACAATCATGAAGTGGAACGACATTTATTGGATATTTCAAACTTTTTTAACAAATCAAAAACTGAAAAATTGGGCGTGCAAAATTATTCAGCCCCTTTACTTTCAGTGCAGCAAACTCTCTCCAGAAGTTCAGTGAGGATCTCTGAATGATCCAATGTTGACCTAAATGACTAATGATGATAAATACAGTCCATCTGTGTGTAATCAAGTCTCCGTATAAATGCACCTGCACTGTGATAGTCTCAGAGGTCCGTTAAAAGCGCAGAGAGCATCATGAAGAACAAGGAACACACCAGGCAGGTCCGAGATACTGTTGTGAAGAAGTTTAAAGCCGGATTTGGATACAAAAAGATTTCCCAAGCTTTAAACATCCCAAGGAGCACTGTGCAAGCGATAATATTGAAATGGAAGGAGTATCAGACCACTGCAAATCTACCAAGACCTGGCCGTCCCTCTAAACTTTCAGCTCATACAAGGAGAAGACTGATCAGAGATGCAGCCAAGAGGCCCATGATCACTCTGGATGAACTGCAGAGATCTACAGCTGAGGTGGGAGACTCTGTCCATAGGACAACAATCAGTCGTATATTGCACAAATCTGGCCTTTATGGAAGAGTGGCAAGAAGAAAGCCATTTCTTAAAGATATCCATAAAAAGTGTCGTTTAAAGTTTGCCACAAGCCACCTGGGAGACACACCAAACATGTGGAAGAAGGTGCTCTGGTCAGATGAAACCAAAATTAAACTTTTTGGCAACAATGCAATCACCCTGAACACACCATCCCCACTGTCAAACATGGTGGTGGCAGCATTATAGTTTGGGCCTGCTTTTCTTCAGCAGGGACAGGGAAGATGGTTAAAATTGATGGGAAGATGGATGGAGCCAAATACAGGACCATTCTGGAAGAAAACCTGATGGAGTCTGCAAAAGACCTGAGACTGGGACGGAGATTTGTCTTACAACAAGACAATGATCCAAAACATAAAGCAAAATCTAGAATGGAATGGTTCAAAAATACACATATCCAGGTGTTAGAATGGCCAAGTCAAAGTCCAGACCTGAATCCAATCGAGAATCTGTGGAAAGAACTGAAAACTGCTGTTCACAAATGCTCTCCATCCAACCTCACTGAGCTCGAGCTGTTTTGCAAGGAGGAATGGGAAAAAATTTCAGTCTCTCGATGTGCAAAACTGATAGAGACATACCCCAAGCGACTTACAGCTGTAATCGCAGCAAAAGGTGGTGCTACAAAGTATTAACTTAAGGGGGCTGAATAATTTTGCACGCCCAATTTTTCAGTTTTTGATTTGTTAAAAAAGTTTGAAATATCCAATAAATGTCGTTCCACTTCATGATTGTGTCCCACTTGTTGTTGATTCTTCACAAAACAATACAGTTTTATATCTTTATGTTTGAAGCCTGAAATGTGGCAAAAGGTTGCAAAGTTCAAGGGGGCCGAATACTTTCGCAAGGCACTGTATCATCTATATTTTTCATAGCTGTGTATTTACCAGCACAAACCGATGCTGGCACTAAGAAGGCACTCAACGATCTGTATGGGTCCATAAGCAAACAAGAAAATGCTCATCCAGAGGCGACACTCCTAGTGGCCGGGGACTTTAATGCAGGGAAACTTTTATCCGTTTTACCTCATTTCTACCACCATGTTAAATGTGCAACCAGAGGGAAAAAAACTCTCAACCACCTTTACTCCAAACAAAGAAACACTTACAAAGCTCTCCATCGCCCTCCATTTGGCAAATCTGACCATAACTCTATCCTCCTGATTCCTGCTTACAAACAATAACTAAACCAGGAAGTGCCAGTGACTCACTCAATAAGGAAGTGGTCAGAGGACACAGATGCTAAACTACAGGACTGTTTTCTCAGCACAGGCTGGAATATGTTCCGGGATTCTTCGAATGGCATTGAGGAGTACAGTACACCACATCAGTCACTGGCTTCATCAATAAGTGCATCGATGAAGTCGTCCCCACAGCAACCATACGTACATACCCCAACCAAAAGCCTGGGATTACAGGCAGCATCCGCACTAAAATAAAGTGTAGAGCTGCCACTTTCATGGAGCGGGACTCTAACCTGGACACTAAAAATAAATCCTGCTATGCCTTCCAACGAACCATCAAACAGGCAAAGCGTCAATACAGGACTAAGATTAAATCAAACTACACCAGCTCAGACGTTCGTCGGATGTGGCAAGGCTTGCAAACTATTACAGATTATGGAAGCACAGCCAAGAGCTGCCCAGTGACACGAGCCTAACAGATGAGCTAAATAACTTCTGTACTCGCTTTGAGGCAAGCAACACTTATTCCCCTCCTGTACTCCCTGTTCACCAATGACTGCATGGCCAAGCACAATTCCAGCACCATCATTAAGTTTGCAGACGACACAACAGTGGTAGGCCTGATCACCAACAACAATGAGACAGCCTATAGGGAGGAGGTCAGAGACCTCTTGTGGTGTCAGGACAACAACCTCTCCCTCAACGTGATCAAGACAAAGGAGATGATTGTGGACTACAGAAAAAGGAGGACCGGTCACGCCCCCAGTTCTCAATGATGGGGCTGTAGTGGAGCAGGTTGAGAGCTTCAAGTTCCATAATGTCCACATCACCAACAAACTATCATGTTCCAAACACACCAAGACAGTCGTGAAGAGGGCACGACAATGCCTACCCTCGGGAGACTGAAAAGATTTGGCATGGGTCCTCAGATCCTCAAAAAGTTCTACAGCTGCACCATTAAGTGCATCCTGACTGGTTGCATCACCGCCTAGTATGGCAACCGCTCAGCCTCTGACCGCAAAGCACTACAGAGGGTAGTACATACGGCCCAGTACATCACTGGGGCCAAGCTTCCTGCCATCCAGGACCTCTTTACCAGGCGGTATCAGAGGAAGGCCCAAGAGATTGCCAAGGACTCCAGCCACCCTAGTCATAGACTGTTCTCTCTGTTACTGCACAGCTTCTACCCCCAAGCCATAAGACTCTTGAACAGTTAATCAAATGGCTACCTGGACTATTTGCATTTTTCCCACCCCTCATTTTTACTCTGCTGCTACTCTCAGTTTGTTATCCATACATAGTCACTTTACCTCTACCTACATGTACATATTACCTCAATTACCTCAACTAAGCGGTACCCCCGTACATTGACTCTGTAGCAGATCCCCCTGTATATAGCCTCGCTACTGTTATTTATTGTTGCTCCTTAATTATTTGTTATATTTCTTATTTTTTCTTAAAACTGCATTGTTGGTTAAGGGCTTGTAAGTAAGCATTTCACTCTATGGTCTACAGCTGTTGTATATGGCGCATGTGACAAATAACATTTGATTTGAAGCCTACTATTGACTATGTAGATACCCACGATAAGCAAGAGCTGTTAGAGTTGTGACCTGTTTTTGTTGGTTATGTTGTCGTAGTTGTGTCTGGAGGGGAATATGGTTGAGGGAATGCTGTCACCTTCAGGTAGGTGCTTGTCCCCATGTGTGCTGAGGGTGTCAGGTTCTTGTCCATTTCTGGCATTTAGGTCACCACAGACAAGTACATGCCCATGGTCCTGGAAATGATTGATCTCCCCCTCTAGGATGGAGAAGCTGTCTCCATTAAAGTATGGAGATTCTAGTGGGGGGATGTAGGTAGCACACAGGAGGACATTTTTCTCTGTTAAGATCATTTCCTTTTGAAGTTCTAGCCAAATGTAAAATGTTCCTGTTTTGATCAATTTAAACAGAGTTAGTTAGGTCTGCTCTATACCAAATTAGCATTCCCCTTGAGTCTCTTCCCTGTTGCACACCTGGTAGTTTAGTGAATGGGACTATCAGCTCTCTGTAACCTAGAGGGCAATCAGTGGGTCCATATCCTCTATACCGTATCATGTTTTCTGTAGGATGACAATGTCTGCATTTCTAGTTTCTTTGGTGAAGTCCAGGTTCCTGCTTGTTAGGCCAATGGCAGATGACCTCCGGCCTTGGATATTCCAGGATGAGATAGGGAAGGCTTTGTGTTCCATAAAGTGTCCAATGTTGTTAATTGTGTGGTTTGGCCTCAGAACAGCAAGTGTGAGCAGAGCCTGCTGAGCATCTGATTTATGTCATTGGCTTGGGCTAGTGTAAGAGTGGGGGTTGGGCCTGTTTGCCTGCTCATTGCCTGTGTGTATGTGTGACTTTCAGGTGGAGGCTCTTTTTGCGGGAGTTGGGGGGCTGCCTTGTATAGGTGAACCTGGTCATAAAGGCTGTTCAAGTCAAGGGTGTAGTTGTGGGCCAGGTAAACATTTGGTTTTGAGGTATAGTCACGGGAAATACTTGAATTTACCCACTGTATTGTAGCAGGATGGTATTTTTGTGTTAGCAAGGAGGAGATAACCACTTGTACATTGGGGAATGTAGAAGAAGCTTTATCAATCACTCCCTTGAGTGCTGTGGTCTCAGGTCATTTGTGCTTGTGTGTATTATTATGTGGCTGGGTGACCCTAGTTGGTCCTCTCTCTCTCTCTCTCTCTCTCTCTCTCTCTCTCTGCCCTCCAGACCCCCTCAATGCTGAGATTCCTCAGTGACAGGGTTAGTGTGTGCCAGGGTTAGTGAATGTGTAACTGGGGTTTTCTAACGGTCGTTGGCAAACCACCAACAAACCAAAGCTCACTTACACAGATCTCACAATCACTGTTTAACCTGAATTGTAGTTACATGTTGAAAGGAAATGCTCTTTCAGTAATTATAAGGGGGGAATTATGGTCTCTCTTCATTAGTCTACTACTACTACTAATGCTGCTACTGCTACGAGAACTTCTACAAATACACACACACACTCAAAGATATGACACACACAGGATGTCTAAAGCAGAAGCGCACCCCTACACACATGCGTAGACCTGTCTATCTGCACACTCTTAATCATCTTCCTTTCCAATTATCTTCCTTTCCTTTCTCACTCTTCATCCCTCTTCTAAGGGAAATCATGGCAACCCAGTCTTTCTAGCAATGACAGTAGGTGTGAGTAATGTCAGAGGCAAGAAAGAAGGAGAGACCCGCAAACAAGTCATGGAATTGTTCCTGTTGATGCCACGCCAGTATGCCCAAAGGACACAAAAGCCAGTGTTACAACACCAACCAGTCCAACAGCATTCCAGCCTATGTAGAAAAAGGAGGAAGGGAAGCGCTGCTAAGGTACACAGTAGTAGATTGTGGTAGACAGAAGGGGCTCTTTGGTAAAAGGGGTAAATTGGTCATCAAAAAGAAAGGAGGACCAAGGCACTCTTCATATAATTAATTAAAGTCAATTTATTTGTATGGCATGTTCAATGGAAATACAGTTTAAAAACTCTGACGTGTTTCGGCTGCATGGCCTTTGTCAGGCAGAATTCCTGCCTAACCGCTGTTTTCTCTTTTAACATGGAAAGGAAGGGGACAATTTGCGTTGTGAAATTTGGGGGAAATGATTACCTTCTTTACAGGTAGAGGTAATCAGCAGAGGTCACTCAGGAGGTCACAACTTCAAAGCTGCTATGACATAACTCCTCACCTGCATAACTGTTTACACACATCAGGCAATAACCATATAGAGTGGCCCATTCAATTTGTGCCCGGGGGGGGGGCATTACTATTTCAGGTTACTAAAAAAACACCAGGTCATTCTTGAATGTTTAAAACTAGATATAAAGTATGCAGTAATTATAATGGACCTATACATTTTCAAATACCTGCTCTTTTTCTGGCCCGCAAATTGGTTTTGACAAACAAATCGGTCCCAAAAAAATCTGTGCGGCCCTCTGCTGAATTTTAAAATCTTGATGTGGCCCGCGAGCCGATATTATTGCCCACCCCTGCCATACATCGACACTATAACCTCTGATCAAACTCCTCTACTAAAGCCACTGTATACTGACAACATGCCAATACTGTGGGAAATGCTATTTATAATGCTACTTATCTGCTTTCTCAGGAAGGCAAGGATAACCTTTGATCTCTACAGTCAACGCCTTACCTCACTCAAATACAAACTTGAGCACTTTAAGCACCCTTTCCCTTTTCCCATGCAAAAGAAATGACGCACAAGAGATTTCATGCATTAATTAACCTGTTACACCGTAAGATAGAAGTAGAACTAAAACCATTATCACCCTTTGAATGATATGAGCTAAGATACTCAGGCCTCTGTCTTTGCGCCGAAGAATCCTACAGTATACGTGTATTGGCCTTTATCAGTCACTAAGAGGTGACAGTGAGCCACAACAACCCCTTGTACCCCATCGGCTTGACAATAAAAACCACACACCAAAGCCACACGGCTCCAGGCTCTGCAGCACACAATGGAAGGATTAGGTATATTTGAGGGGTGGTTTATTGTCTAATTGCCCATTCAGTCTACAATCAAACGACTCCCTCTGCTCTGTGTCCAAGTTTCGGTGCAGCTCTCTTCGAGCCAGACGCAGTTTCAGCTAATGACACATTGACTAGTTGCCAGCTGGTGCTCACCCTTAGTTTCACGTCTCAGTAGATTCCAGTTAGACTGTTATCAACATGCTGCACCCCAACATGTGTATAAACAGAAAAGTGTATAGGATTATAAATAAAATAAAAGCAATATATATATATTTTTAAACAATACACATAATCCAGAAAAAGAAATAAATTAAGAAATATCAGATGCAATGTCAGAGAGCAGAATATAAATATATACTGAACAAAAATATAAATGCAACATGTAAAGTGTTGGTCCCATGTTTCATGAGCTGAAATAAAGGATCCCAGAAATGTTCCATACTCACAAAAAGCTAATTTCTCTCAAATTTTGTGCACAAATTTCTTTACATCCCTGTTAGTGAGCATTTCACCTTTGCCAAGATAATTCATCCACCTGACAAGTTTGGCATATCAAGATACTGATTGAACAGCATGATAATTACACAGGTGCACCTTGTGCTGGGGACAATAAAAAGCCACTCTAATATGTGCAGTTTTGTCACACAATAAAATGCAACAGATGTCTCAAGTTTTAAGGGAGCGTGCAAATTGGCATGCTGACTGCAGGAATGTGTAAGGATTGATGCTGGTAGAGACGAGAAGCAGGTACAGGAAGTGAACATTTAATTATCAACAGACATGGAACGGAACAGGACAAGACAGCGTCTGAACAAGAACACATAACGACATTAATGCAGACACAGGGAAAACACAGAGAAACAGACAGTTATAGACAGGAAAATCAACAAAGGGGAGGAGTCCAGGTGAGTCCAATGAGCGTTGCTGCACGTAATGATGGTGACAGGTGTGTGTAATGAAGGGCAGCCTGGCGCCCTCGAGCGCCAGAGAGGGAGAGTGGGAGCAAGAGTGACAGTACCCCGGGTGCCACGAGGCATCCCACCTGGGCGAGCCTGATGGGCCGGCCGAGGCATGGGTGCTGGACAAGCCGGCTGGGGAGAAGACCAACGAACCGGCAGAGACGTGGGAGCCCGACGATCCCGCTGAGGCGTGGGAGCTAGACGAACTGGCTGTGGCATGGGAGTCTGGCGAGCCGGCTGAGGCGTGGGAGCTAGACGAACTGGCTGAGGCGTGAAAGCCCAACGATCCCGCTGAGGCGTGGGAGCTAGACGAACTGGCTGAGGCGTGGGAGCCTGATGGGCCGGTTGAAGCATGACGTGGGGTGGGCGCCTGCCGAGCCCAGCGAGGCAAGACGACCTCTCGAGCCAGCTAAGGCCTGGAAAGCCCGACAAGCTAGCTGAGGCACCACCGGTTCCCTCGGCGATAGCACCCGGAACCGACGTCACCAACCAAAACTCCCTAATGCTTATTTTAGGGGTGTCTGCATTCTGTAAGGATTGACACTGGTAGAGACGAGAAGAAGGTACAGAGAGTGAACATTTAATTATCAGCAGACATGGAACGGTACAGGACATGACAGCGTCTGAACAATAACACATACCGACATCAATGTAGACACAGGGAAAACACGAGGAAGCAGACAGTTATAGACAAAGGGAAGGAGTCCAGGTAAGTCCTTTGAGTGCTGCTGCACGCAATTATGGTGACAGGAGTGCGTAATGAAGGGCAGCCTGGCGACCTCGAGCGCCAGAGAGGGAGAGCGGGAGCAGGCGTGACAGATTGTCCATCAGAGCTGTTGCCAGAGAATGTAATGTTAATTTCTCTATCATAAGCCACCTCCAAAATCATTTTAGAGAATTTGGTGGTACGTCCAACCTGTCTCACAACATCAGACCATGTGTATGGCGTCATGTAGGCGAGTGGTTTGCTGATGTCAACGTTGTAAACAGAGTGCCCCATGGCGGTGATGGGGTTATGGTATGGGCAGGCATAAGCTACGGACAATGAACATAATTGCATTTTATCGCTGGCAATTTGAATGCACAGAGATACCATGACAAGATCCTGAATCCCATTGTCGTGCCATTCATCTGCCGCCATCACTTCATGTTACTGCCTGGGTTATTGTCAGCAATAGGCTGAGAGAGGCTGGACTGAGGGCTTGTAGGCCTGTTGTAAGGCAGGTCCTCACCCAAAATCACAGGCAACAACGTCGCCTATGGGCACAAACCCACCGTCGCTGGATCAGACAGGACCAGCAAAAAGTGCTCTTCACCGACGAGTCACTGTTTTGTCTCACCAAGGGTGATGGTCGGATTCACTTTTATCATTGAAGGAATGAGCGTTATTCCAAGGCCTGTACTCTGGAGCGGGATCGATTTGGAGGTGGAGGGTCCGTCATGGCCTGTGTCGGTGTGTCACAGCATCATTGTACTGAGCTTGTTGTAATTGCAGGCAATCTCAATGCTGTGCGTTACAGGGACGACGTCCTCCTCCCTCATGTGGTACCCTTCTTGCAGGCTCATCCTGACATGACCCTCCAGCATGACAATGCCACCAGCCATACTGCTCGTTCTGTGCGTGATTTCCTGCAAGATAGGAATGTCAGCGTTCTGCCATGGCCAGCGAAGAGCCCGGATCTCAATCCCATTGAGCACGTCTGGGACCTGTTGGATCGGAGGGTGAGGGCTAGGGCCATTCCCCCCAGAAATGTCTTGGAACTTGCAGGTGCCTTGGTGGAAGAGTGGGGTAACATCTCACAGCAAGAACTGACAAATCTGGTGCAGTCCATGAGGAGGAGATGCACTGCAGTACTTAATGCAGCTGAAGGCCACACCAGATACTGACTGTTACTTTAGATTTTCATCCCCCTTTTGTTCAGGGACATATTATTCCATTTGTATTAGTCACGTGTCTGTGGAACTTGTTCAGCTTATGTCTCAGTTGTTGAATCTTGTTATGTTTCTTTTTTGCTGAGTTTATGTATAAATACACAGAACAGGTGTGTACAGCAGTAGTTATATAGGATGAGCCATAACTAGAATATAGTATAAACTGTACATACAGTGTGTAAAACAGTATGTAAACATCATTAAAGTGACCAGTGCTCAATGAATCTATGTACATAGGGAAGCAGTCTCTAAGGTGCAGGGTAGAGTACCACGTGGTTCCCGGCTAGAACAGGGACTATGGCCTGGATATAGAAGCTGTTTCTCAGTCTACCGGTTCCAGCAGCTTTGACACACCTGTACTCTCTCTTGGGTGGATGAGGTCCTTGATGAACTTCTTGGCCTTTTTTTTTTTACCTTTATTTTACTAGGCTAGTCAGTTAAGAACAAATTCTTATTTTCAATGACGGCCTAGGAACAGTGGGTTAACTGCCTGTTCAGGGGCAGAACGACAGATGTTGTACCTTGTCAGCTCGGGGATTTGAACTTGCAACCTTTCGGTTACTAGTCCAATGCTCTAACCACTAGGCTACCCTGCCGCCACCTTCCTGTGACATCGGGTGCTATAAATGTCCTGGAGGACATGCAGTGTGGCCACAGGTGATGCGTTGGGCTGACCACGCCATGCTCTCAATATGTGGATGTGGATGGGGGCAAGCTCTCTCTGCTGTCTCCTGTAGTCCATGTTCAGCTCCTTTGTTTTGTTGAGGGAGAGGGTATTTTCTTGACACCATTCCACCGTGGCCCTCACTTCCTCCCTATATGCTGTCTCGTAATTGTTGGTAATAAGGCCTAGCACTTTTGTGTCATCAGCAAACTCGATGATTGAGTTTGAAAAGTGTGTGGTCACGAAGTCATGGGTGAAGAATACCGGAGGGGCTGAGCACGCACCCCTGTGGGGCCCCCATGTTGAGGATCAGCGTGGCAGAGGTGTTGTTTCCTACCTTCACCACTTGGGGTTGGCCAATCAGGAAGTCCAGGACCCAGTTGCACAGGGAGGGGTTCAGACCCAGGGCCCTGAGCTTGGAGGGCACTGTGGTGTACAAGACTGATGAACAGCAGTCTTACATTGGTATTTATCTTGTCCAGGTGGGATAGGGCAGTGTGCAGTGCAACAGCGATTGCATCGGGAACAAGTGGGAACAACATCCTCTATGCACTTCCTGATGAACCCAGTCACAGAGTCAGTGTATACATCGATACTATTCTCAGAAGCAATCAAGAACATGTCCTAGTCCTAGTGATCAAAACAATCTTGAAGCACAGATTCCGATTGGTCATACCAACCTTGAACAGTCCTTACCACTGGAGTTTCCTGATTAAGTTTCTGCCTACAGGTGGGGGGGGTGGGATCTGATTTGCTGAAGGGAGAGTTGGGGAGAGCCTTGTAGCCATCCCGGAAGGGAGAGTAGCAATGATCCAGGGTCTGTGTTGCATGTGCAGTACAGGAGATGTGTTGATAGAATTTCAGTAACATTTTCCTCAGATTTCCTTTAATAAAGTCCCCAGTTACAATAAATGAGGCCTCCAGATATGCAGTTTCCAGGTTGCACATAGCCCAGTGAAGTTCCTTGAGGGCCGTTGAGGTGTCGGAATGAGGGGGAATATACAGTCAAAAATGTGGACACCTACTCATTCAACGATTTTTCTTTATTTGTAAAACATTTTTTAAAGTAATGATGGACTGTAGTTTATCTTTGCTTCTCTTTGAGCTGTTCTTGCCATAATATGGATTTGGTCTTTTACCAAATAGGGCTATCTTCTGTGTACCACCCCTACCTTGTCACAACCCAAATGATTGGCTCAAACACATTAAGAAGGAAAGAAATTCCATCAATTTACTTTTAACAAGATACACCTGTTAATTGAAATGCATTGCAGTTGAAAAGAAAGCTGGTTGAGAGAACGCCAAGTGTAAGAACCGATGCTGGAGTAGAGAAGCAGGTACGGAGAGTGAATATTTAATTATGAAAGGACATGGAACAGGACAGGAACAGCGTCAGAACAAGGGAAACAAAAACGACATGAAGTCAATAATGCTGAAGTGGGGAACAGAGCTGGTGAACAGACAGACATAGGGGAGGTAATGAGACCAGGTGATTGAGTCCAGGTGAGTTCAATGAATCGCTGATGCGCATGACGAGGGAAACAGGTGTGCATAATGATTGTGGTAGGAGTGCATAGTGCTGGGCAGCTTGGCGCACCCTCGAAAGCAGGAGAATGCATGACAGCTAAGAGTGAGCAGAGCTGAAAGTAGTAGAAAATAGCAAAAATAAAGAAAATTGAATGAGTAGGTGTTTCCAAACTTTTGACTGGAACTGTACAATGGCAGTGGCGATGACCAATGACAATTATCTTGGGAGGTAATGCGATCAGCATTTGATGGTGAGGTATTCCAGATTGGGAGAACAAAATGACTTGATTTCCTGTATGTTACCACAATCACACCATGAGTTATTAATCATGAATCAAACCCACCCTCCTTTCTTTTTACCAGACAGTTATTTCTTCCTGTCTATGAGATGGACGGAGAACCCCACTGGCTGAATGGATGGGGACAATATATCCGGAGAGATCCATGATTCTGTAAAACAGAGTATGTTACAGTCCCTGATGTCTCTCTGGAAGGAGATCCTCGACCTGAGCTTGTCTACTTTATTGTCCAGGGACTGAACATTAGCGAGTAATATACTCAGAATATATGGATGGTATGCAAGCCACCTGAGTCTGACTAGGGCCCCGCTCCTTCTACCTCTTCTCCGGCATCAGTGTTTTGTTGCAGCTAACTAGGGAAGTTCAAACAAAGGATCCAGGATTAATTTCTTAAGGCAACATCTCTGCCAACACCTAACAAGTCCCACTATGACCCTGCAAAGAAAGCCAATCAGAAAAGTTAATGTTGTGTTTGTTTTGGCAAGCCAGACAATTTCTCTGGGATATCTTATTTAAAATGGCCACTGAACCTGCGTCATGGTAACCATATCAAGTGAATGACTTGCAGTGTCAGGTCCTTGCATTGGGTAAACATGTGTGGAGCTGTGGCTGAACCAGTCCACTGAGCTAAGGTCAACAGAAAATGTTGGAACAAATGACTTAATTCCTCAGAAATAAACGTAAATGTCAGAAGTGGTGATGTGTGTGTGCACTCATGTGTGAGTGAGTGAGTGTGTGGCAGGTATCAATGTCGGTAAAGTAGCTAAATCTGGTGCGACGCATTGTTTCTCAATACTCTTGAAACGTATGTTTTTGTTGTGCATTGTCACTGCCAAATAAAGTGACGGAAAATATGATAGGAACAATAGGAAGACAGGCTTATTGAAATGACTGGAATGGCATGATTGGAACAGAGTCAAACGTGGTTTCGATATGTTTCATGTGTTTGACACCGTCCCATTAATTCCATTCCAGCCTCACTCTCTTCACCCATCAACTCCCCCTCCATTCCACCCCTTCCTTCTGTCTTTGTCTTTCCATTCTACACACCCGCCAACGCTCTTGAGCTTCTTCATGGAGAGAAGGAGCGAGGGAGGCGGGAGGCACTACGTGGAGTGTGTCGGGGGTGGCATAGCGGGAGGGCAGGTTTGTTTTGTTTTTCACTGTTCTCTGGAAGAGAGGGAGAGGGAGGTGGAGAGAAGAGAGAGGGGGGTGTGACCCATGCCATGGCTTAATGGTACCATGGAATTCCCCCCCAGTTTACCCTGACCTGGCCCCTCCCACCTGTCTTACTGGGCTATAAAGCCTTACACAGGTAAATCTAGCAACAGGTACATCTTTTACTTTATAGAGAGAGAGCTAAAGGGAGAGAGAGAGAAGAAATCGAGTTAAGATTAACCGTGTACTGACAAGCTCTCTGAGTGAATCCCGAACACCGGACTCTAAATCAAACTGTGGAGTATTATCATCGCTACCTGTTCATCGCTACCTGTTCATCGCTACCTGTCGGTCGCCTCAGAATCAGGTACGTGTGGAGATGGAGTTGCTCTTTGGGGAGTAATGGGGTGGGTGTTTTGGTCGGGGGTCACAAGCATCTTGACAACATATGTTTTGCGTATATTCATGCACACCGGAGGAAAGGAAAGGAAAACTGTGTATTCATACACAGACAAATGTTTCGCATACATGCAAAGTACAACCACAGTGACCCACTTCAAATCAATGAATTATAATAAGGCATGTTTCACTAACACATCAATATCCAAATGTTGATCGTCCTTGTATACGCACCGAATGGCTCACTCAATTATCTCCTAGTTGTCTCCTAGAGAAAACATGTACAGATTTGTTTATGAATCTATGTCCATAAACAGCATTGTAATGTCTTACTAACTGGACTGTCTCCTGGTTGTAGATAGCCCATGTCGTCTGCCAGTGAGTTGTGTATGATCCTGACCGACGCTAACATGACCATGTACCAGACTGGGAGCTCAGAGCCGCTGCAGCCCAGCCTCACCACTGTGTCTCTGCCCGCCGTAGGAGACCTGCTGCACCTCTCAGACCTTTCCTCATGCAGTGCCAATATACTGGGTGAGAACAGTAACTCATACTTTAAAAAAAATGTATTTATTTGACAGGGACAGTGTACAACAACAAAAAAAGAAGAATTCCCAATATACTGAGAAATTCTGCATTTCGCCAGATTTAGCTAACAACTCATTTCCATCTGCGGTCACCTGGACCCTATAGGCGTCTTATAACAATGCCTCTTCATAATAACTGAGAACACCCAGAAGATGATATAACCATGATGTCTATTGAAGGAAGAAACAATAGACACAAACTGAATCATGACAGAAGAGGAGGATGTGTAACTTTCTCTGCTTTGTTATCAGCATGTGGTATACTTTAGTCCCTAATATGTCATTGTGTGTTGATCACCTGTGAAACCACAGTATGGATGTGTGTAAAGTTTTCTTCAAGGATCTTTATTCAGTCATGAGTTTTGGCGGTTGTTTGGTTTTAGTTGTTGTGTCGGCTGGTGAAGTCCGTGGATATTTCCCATTGTCTCACCCTGGATAGACCTATTGGCTGAGCTTGTTGGCAGACACTCAGTCGAAGCACACATTAAACATACTGCATATCCTTAAGCGAAACTGTCAGACAGACAGGGGATTGGCTGAACTTTGCAATGACCTCATTTAGAAGGCTGTTAAATCATTAACCGGGACAATGTTTAACTTGTATTTAATAGAGTCTTTTCATCTTTCAGACGTCTCAAGCTTTATTTTATTTGCCGTAGCCTATAGCGAGTGATAAGTGGTGACTAGACAGAGCGTCAGCAGAGCAGAGATAAACTAGAGCCAGACATTCTGACTTGGCGAAACCACAAAATCAGATTTTCACAGGTCCAGATCAGGATCTGCGTTCTTGGTGGGTTGTCATTTATTTGGAAAGCGTGAGTTAGTTATCATCTTGTGGGTGGTTAGATTGACAAAGGTTTTATATTTTAAATGTTCTATAATAGTTATGACTGAAAACATAATGTGTAATTACTATCTATCCAGATTGAATCTATATCAAATTACTTTATTCTTGCTATGTAACTGTACATGTAACAACAAAAGAAAAAGCTGTCAAAAAAACACACATATGAACGCACACAAACATACACAGGCACACACAGTGCACAAATCTAACTCCCCCCTTCACTTCTGTGTCCTCCTCTAGCTCAATGGTATGACCTGAACCCTCAGTACTGGAGCAAGCAGAACGTTTTGGAGTGGATCAGTTTTCACGTGGAGCGCAGTAAGTTTGATGCCAGCACACTGAGCATGTCCTACTGCTCCACGGATGGACCTACACTATGCCAACTGACCAGAGATCAGCTGTTAAACATGTTTGGAATGTCCCTCGGGACTCAGCTCTACCAGAGCCTGGTGGAACTCAAGGCCAAATATGGTAAGGATCTGATGGAAGTGAAATGAATCAACTTTATTGATGACTGTAAAAGGGGGAATCTTAGATTTGGCTCCAGGAACAGACACAGACATTTTAGTAATTTAATTTAGACAATTGATTTGTCAATATAGTAATGATTCAGTCATTAAATATATTTTTGTGTCTGTCATTTTGGTTCCAGATCTGAATGAGACCTGTAAGCTTCTGGACAACTTTCTGGAGGAGTTCCCAGACTTCCCTCTGCTCAGCACAGTAGAAGTGAACGAAGGTAAACACCTCCTCTCGTCTTTTCTTCCCACTTCCTACTACCACGCCAAAGCCTCAAGTGTTAGTAGGACACATTTGCTGACACTGTGATGTTACTGTTACAGTTGTGAGAGACACCAGCTACACTGACTTCTCACACATCTTCAAGAACTTCGAAAACATGAAGCCGCTCAGCGATAACGGATACGAGTCCGACAGCATGCACAGCTCCTCGTCAGGTGAGTGGTGTCCCTCTTTCCTCTTCTTCTCCTTTATCATCACTCCTCTCATCTCCTCTTCCCCCAAATCTTCTCACATCACTCGATCAGTGTGTGATTGGTTTGGCCTGTATCACTGAGCCTATGGCCTTATTAATCGATCAAGGCAGGACGAAGGAGCGGCCGTGTTGAAAGTGTTTTCCTTCCTCTCTCCCTGCCCCCAGGTGGAATGTTGAGCTTCCAGAACCCCAGCTCTCCAGAATCCAGGAGCAGTGAGTCTGACCCAGAGTTCTCCTACCCTCAGTTCGCAAGTGAGTACAACTTTTCATAAGTGGACGTCACATTCTTGATCTTCAGATGGGTGAGCCTTGAAAGTGCATGTCTCTTTGAAAGCCGGTCTGGTGTTCTAAACTCCGGAACCGTTGTGTTTGACAGAAGTGCACATAAAGACAGAGAGGGGAGAGATGAAGAAGAGAGGCAGAGGAAGACCTCCCAAACTCAGCCGAGACCCCAAACACTTCTATCAGACCTCCACAAAGAGCAAACATGGTGAGTGGCTCTTCTCATTATAAACACGCACGCACACACACACACACACACACACACACACACACACACACACACACACACACACACACACACACACACACACACACACACACACACACACACACACACACACACACACACACACACACACACACACATGTCAACAACTGTTTTCAATGGTGCTCTGTAGAAGCACAGTTTTATCAGTCACGTGATTTGCATACATTTTTGCATCTGGTACTGAAAACAGCCACAGTCAAAACATCACAGACACACACACACAAACACGCATGCGCACACACACACAAGCACACCTGCTCTACTTCCTCCTTGCTTGCTTAAGCACACGCACACACTTGCACTGTCTTACACCCACCTAACGGTAGCTCTCCCTTCTCAACCCTATAGCGCCTCGTGGGACCCACCTGTGGGAGTTCATTAGGGACATCCTGATCCACCCAGAGCAGAACCAAAACCAGGCTCTGATGAAGTGGGAGGACCGCCGTGAGGGTGTCTTCAAGTTCCTCAAGTCTGAGGCTGTGGC
Organism: Oncorhynchus tshawytscha; assembly: GCF_018296145.1. Lineage (NCBI taxonomy): Eukaryota > Metazoa > Chordata > Actinopteri > Salmoniformes > Salmonidae > Oncorhynchus > Oncorhynchus tshawytscha. Next base: position 44,565,030 of record NC_056430.1, read on the forward strand.
CCAGCTGTGGGGGCAGAAGAAGAAGAACAGCAGCATGACCTATGAGAAACTCAGCCGCGCCATGAGGTAGGAAACCATGGTAATACAGTAGCACCATCATGGCAATTAGCCATGGAAACCCTAATCCTAGCAACCAAGCTAAACACAGCTAACCGGTTAAGGATGAAGTTAGATTTGTATTGTGTCGACAATGATAAACCATTGCCTGGTCATAAGAATAACCTGTGGCTCTCCTTCCTCCCTCCCTCCTATAGATACTACTATAAGAGAGAGATCCTGGATAGAGTGGATGGTAGACGGCTGGTCTATAAGTTTGGGAAGAATTCCACCGGCTGGAAGGTGGAAGAGACCGAGCTGCATGGCATGTGAGATACAAGGCAGGAGACAGGACAGGTAGAGACCAATGGCCAAGAGTGGCGAAGGTATAAACTGGACAGACCAGTTCCCCTGGGCCCTATTGTAGATAGGATGACCCAGTCTCTGGATGACAGCTCTACTCTACCTGAAAGAATATAAAGACACTTACTTCTCTTCTTCCAGGGGAGGTGTTGCAGAAAATTTAAGCCAGTGTTTTTGGCTCCAGTAGGTTTTATGAACCGATATACTTATTGTACAGTAATTATGTGTATTTCGATTTTGAATCAGGCATTGTTGTGGACATCGCTCTGTACCTACCAGTGGTAGGTATGATGGTGTGTCTGTTAATTTGTTTTCAGTTATATTCTAGATAATAGTGGTCCTGTATGACTGGATGTCTCAGTTGGTAGAGCATGGTGCTTGCAATGCCAGGAATGTGGGTTCAATTCCCGGGATCACCCATATGTGAAATGTATGCACGCATGACTGTAAGACGCATTGGATGAAAGTGTCTGATTAATATAACAATAAAGACATTTACATTGTGTGGGTGTAACTCACCTTGTGTGTCACTATGACAACCACCAGGGCATTATGATTTTTACTGTGGCAATGTAAGCACCGGATATGTTTGTATTGTTTTTTGTTTCTATTGATATTTAACAAGTGACAGTCTATCCCTGTGCAGCCTATCATTTTTCTATGTCTATTTGCAAGACGGCTAGTTGCCAAACTTTTGACTTCTAAATTGAGCCAATAGTTAGAAGAGCCTCATGTTGTGTTTTACTCTTCTGGGAGTTATGGGTATATAAGGTCTTGTGTTAAATTGTAAACCTGATATGAAGGAGGGAGGAGACAAAATGGAGGACAAACAAAAGATAGAGAAGAGGGAGAGGGAACAAAATGAAGGGATACTCATTTATAAACTATCGGTGATACGACGTTGTGTACTTCGCTGTTTCAGCGTGAATGTTGTCTATGAGGTATGTGTCCTTTGTAGCCATATTAATATTTTTGTATCTCACCAGACGAGACCTACGTCAGATTAAAACAAATCAGCGACTCAACTCCTGTTCTTCATGATTTTTAGTTCTGTTATGCAGCTGGTCTGTTTCCTTCTAGATCACTCAATATCATGAGTATGAGAATTCAATCTCAGATTGTATCGTTTGTGATATTTTCACACGCATGTATGTACAGCACATTGTCTTGTTTTGTACAGTTAAGAGCCTTTTTACGGAAATAAACTGTTTTAAATAATGTAAGTGTCCTTGTGTATTTGGTACAAAATTGACTATTATGTTTGAAAGAAAATCACATAGTACCCCAACTGAACATAAACTTAAATTAAAAGCACTCCTAATTCAATCGGTGTAATATATATTAAAGTTATATTCTCTCCCTTGACATGACTTTTTCACGTCTCAACCACCTGTTTAACCTCAGTATAACATCTCATCTGGAGGACGAGTCAGTTGGCAGTCTGACTCCTGCCATCCATCGTCAGACAAGACAACAAACAACAGAAGTTGGGCCGTTCTGGCTCGGTCAAGGCCTATTTACTTACAGAACCAGACATTTAGCACAGAGGTCATCCTAGGTGTGTAATCAAAATTGAATCGACTGCCGTTTTCAGATCCATGTCAAGTTTCTACTTTACATGAAGCAGTGCTTTGCACCTGTCTCTCAGTTGCAATTGTCTCTGGTTGGCGCAGGAGTAAGCTTATACTCCTCCTAGAGCTACCACCACCCTGGCGACAGTAATGACTGATTGTCTGTGTTTGCTTTTTAACATCAACTACCCTTCGGATTTGCTACAGCGCAACAGTAAGCTTGCTGTTCAAACATGATCCATCAGTACATGGACAGGCTCCATTCAAATGTATTTACTGAGAGGACATATTGTAGAGTAGTGTGGCAGATGGGACAATTCCCAGCCTACAGACCATAACTGATGGCTGCTGCTTACAAACACATAGTGTACAGTATGCATGTATGTGTATATATATATATATATATATATATATATACACGCACGCACGCATGCACGCACACACACACACACACACACAATCTCTCTCTCTCTCATTACACCCACAAACACACAGCATTCTGGATTGATTGGAGATGGCTCGACTGGAGTGTGTTGGTTTAAGGGCTCTATTCAGTCCGTATGGTTAAGATTCAGCGTTACAGCGTGATTGAAATTCAAAGGCAATGTTCCTGTGTTAGCAGAGACAACTTTCACTGTAAACGCTGCAGATGTCGGCTCAATTGGAAATGTCCTTTACAATTCTATTGCGTTATATGTAACACTTCAGCAATACAAATTGAATAGAGCCCTAATTCTCTTTTGTGTTAAATGGAACTGAATGGAACTTGCAGCTCTTGTTGTCATGTTGTAAAAACACCATGCAACCGTGACAGACTGTCTGTCTATAGCAGAGCTGTTTCACCAATTCGGTGCCTTTCAGAAGTATAACTTGGTAAAAAAAATACGTTGGATTTCACCTCATTTTCACATTCTGTCATAAAGAGCACATGTTCAACTTCATAAATACATGCTCCCCCCTCTCAAGAGGTTAAATAAAAAAGTGCCAAATAAAGTAACAGGGTTGACCGTAACACAGGTTTGATGACTTCATCATAAATCAGCCATGAATCCCCTTGTGACAGGGGAAATGGAAGCTTGTTGTGTGCAACAGGGAGTGGTAATCAGATGCAAGCTTCACAAAATCATTCAGTAGTGAAACATTTCTAGCCTGACGTGATATCCTCGACCCACTCAGTATTCCACCACAAAACACCAGAAAATGGCAAAAATAGTAGAACCAGCTCATCTGTTTTACACTAAATCAAATCAAATCAAATTTTATTTGTCACATACACATGGTTAGCAGATGTTAATGCGAGTGTAGCGAAATGCTTGTGCTTCTAGTTCCGACAATGCAGTAATAACGAGCAAGTAATCTAACTAACAATTCCAAAAAAAACTACTGTCATACACAGTGTAAGGGGATAAAGAATATGTACATAAGGATATATGAATGAGTGATGGTACAGAGCAGCATAGGCAAGATACAGTAGATGATATCGAGTACAGTATATACATATGAGATAAGTATGTAAACCAAGTGGCATAGTTAAAGTGGCTAGTGATACATGTATTACATAAGGATGCAGTCGATGATATAGAGTACAGTATCAACGTATGCATATGAGATGAACAATGTAGGGTAAGTAACATTATATAAGGTAGCATTGTTTAAAGTGGCTAGTGATATATTTACATCATTTCCCATCGATTCCCATGATTAAAGTGGCTGGAGTAGAGTCAGTGTCATTGACAGTGTGTTGGCAGTAGCCACTCAATGTTAGTGGTGGCTGTTTAACAGTCTGATGGCCTTGAGATAGAAGCTGTTTTTCAGTCTCTCGGTCCCAGCTTTGATGCACCTGTACTGACCTCGCCTTCTGGATGGCAGCGGGGTGAACAGGCAGTGGCTCGGGTGGTTGATGTCCTTGATGATCTTTATGGCCTTCCTGTAGCATCGGGTGGTGTAGGTGTCCTGGAGGGCAGGTAGTTTGCCCCCGGTGATGCGTTGTGCAGACCTCACTACCCTCTGGAGAGCCTTACGGTTGAGGGCGGTGCAGTTGCCATACCAGGCGGTGATACAGCCCGCCAGGATGCTCTCGATTGTGCATCTGTAGAAGTTTGTGAGTGCTTTTGGTGACAAGCCGAATTTCTTCAGCCTCCTGAGGTTGAAGAGGCCGCACTATGATTTGACTATTAGATGTTCAATGTTTCTTTTGAAAATAAAATAAAAAGGACGTAGAAAGGAATAATTTCACCACATTAAAATGAGAGCTCAGTTCACCTAAGGTTGACCTTAAATGAGGGACTGACGTAAATTAATCACTAATCACAGTAAATAAATAATGAATGACTTGGTCAAAGCAACAAAATAACTAAAGCTTTTGTTGATGATGTGGGGTGGCATGTAGCTTAGTGGTTAGAGCATTGGGCTATTAACCGAAAGGTAGCTAGATCAAATCCCCAAGCTGACAAGGTAAAACAAATCTGTTGTTCTGCCCCTGAACAAAGCACTTAACCCCCCGTTCCTAGGCTGTCATTGTAAATAAGAATTTGTTCTTAACTGCCTTTCTTTTAAAACATTTTGGGGTTAAGTCTGTTCAAATCTTCCAGAAGTCACACAGGGTACACGGAGGGACATGTCAAAATACATCATTTTGCCACTTTTTCATGTACAAAAAAATCTGATTTATTGAAGTATCCATCAGAGATTGGAACCGGTTCAGGGAACAGAACCGGAAAATAACATTTTTCAAGGAACAGAATCAGAACCGGGAACGAAAGTGATGTATTCTTTTCTGGAACATAATCGTTATTTTAAATGCATGGTAACCGGTTAATAACGTTCTTTTACGTTCCTGGATTTTTTTTTCCAAATTCCACAAAAAAACGCAACAAAACAAAGCTCTATGCAAAGCCCTCACTCTGTCACTCAGAAACGTATTCTAGTGTCCGCCTGCCAGCTGAAAATGTGTAGGCTACCTGCGTGTGCAAGCTACCTGCCCCTGTGAAACATAGGCTACCGTAGCCTGCTGACATTACAAGTTTGATTCAGAAACAAGGGAGAGATTTTAAATTCGAGAAGAATTAATTCCCTTTTTAATGCTAGTTAAGGATACTATAGTTATCACTTTTCACATTGGGTTTATTAACTACATAAAGGTAATACGTGTTTTAATTCCGGTGCCGGCTTTTAAAATGCAATATTGGTGCACAATTTCTACTTAAAATATTAGTTCAAAGTATCAAAGTTCAAAGGCACACTTTTCATTGACTGACGCATGTTTAAGGACACGTGATGCATGTGGATGAGAGTGTATGTGTTGTGTGACGTTTCAGAGACGAGACTATAGATGTTACTTTTTACAAGGGTTCCACTGTTGCCAGGAGAGTGTTGAGGTTGAGTTGGGATTCACTGCTGCGACATGGTTTACATCTCAGTCTGATGCTCACTCCCACACACACACAAACGCACGCAAGCATGCACTTGCACATACACATACACACACTTAAGGAAGACACACCTCCACACTCTGGCAGGGAGTTTCTGGGCATTCCATTCCATGCCAGACTCTTCATTGGGTGAGCTGGGTCATAGGTTCCTGTACAAATCAAGATATCGCCTTATTTAGGCCTGGAAGAATTCGCACTGAAACATCCAGGATTAATGAGAGCAACAAAATCATCTTGTGATTGACCACTGGGCACACACTGGTTGAATCAACGCTGTTTCCACGTCATTTCAATGAAATGACGTTGAATTGATGTCTGTGCCCACTGCGGGTAGTAATGTGACGTGTTGAAAGCACCGTTGAAAACACTGTTGAAAACATGCATAAATCAAAGCGCTGTGGTTTTCCAAGTGCAGAACACAAGACTAAAAGGCCTTTCACCTTTAACAAACACTATAGGGATTTCAAAGCTCTCCCTCATTCCCTCTTCACACTCTATCTCACACACACACGCACACACGCACACACACACACACACACACAACACACACACACACACACACACACACCTTAGTGAGGTGACAAAGGGTATCTGCACCTCCCCGCTAGATCAACATACCTGTCTAACAGGTGTGTTTGGCAGGCTGCCAGAATGTGACTCCAGCACGTAACTTACTGGAAGCCTTCTGTCTGCTGCCAGGAAAAATATAGCGAGGGCGGGGATGTAGCTTTTATTGCCACTCTCTCTCTCCCTCTATGTGTGTGTACAGAGAGACAGTGACCATGGCCTTTCAATAGTCACTCATTAAACCCCTAGAGACGAAAAGAAAGTTCAGGAAATTATTTACATATTTTTTTGGACACCTAACTACTTCCATATATACTTCCATAACATTTTTAACTGTTACCGGGCTACCTATAGAACATTTATATAGAGAGAATATTTATACGTTTTAGAGTTTATTTTGCTTCAACCCTACACATTTTGCCATGGGCCGGAGAGGAAAATGTGCAATTTTACAGCTAATTTCCTGCAATTCTACAAATTTTGCCAAGTTTTTAATATATGATATCTGAGTGAGACTGACAAACAAAATCATTGGGGGCCCCTCGGCCTCTAATTGTACCTTGATTACTACAAATATAGATAGATGGCCACTAGACTATCTTACCAATCTAAAACATGTTAGCTGACATGGGCTAATTGAGTGACTATCACAGAGACTGACATAAGAGAAAAACTGTTGATGCAGAACCACATTTTTGAAATTGCACCTTGCGTATTCTACTACTCTACCTCGCAACAGTAAGTTGAGCCCACGACTGATTATTACTCTTTTTTGTTGATCAGAGGGCCTCTGACTAGACTGCAAACTCTCCTTCCGGACTCACATTAAGCATCTCCATTCCAAAGATACATCTAGAATCGGCTTCCTATTTCGCGACAAAGCCTCCTTCACTCATGCTGCCAAACGTACCCTCGTAAAACTGACCATCCTACCGATCCTTGACTTTGGCGATGTCATTTACAAAATAGCCTCCAACTTTCTACTCAGCAAATTGGATGCAGTCTATCACAGTGCCATCCGTTTTGTCACCAAAGCCCCATATTCTACCCACCACTGCGATCTGTATGCTCTCGTTGGCTGGTCCTCGCTACATATTCGTCACCAAACCCACTGACTCCAGGTCATCTATAAGTCTCTGCTAGGTAAAGTTCCACCTTATGTCAGCTCACTGGTCACCATATCAACACCCACCCATAGCACATGCTCCAGCAGGTGTATTTCACTGGTCACCCCCAAAGTCAACACCCCCTTTGGCTGCCTTTCCTTCCAGTTCTCTGCTGCCAATGACTGGAACGAATTGCAAAAATCACTGAAGTTGGAGACTTATATCTCCCTCACTAACTTTATGCATCAGCTGTCAGAGCAGCTTACTGATCACTGCATCTGTACACAGCTCATCTGTAAATAGCCCATCCAACCAACTACCTACCTCATCCCCATATTTGTTTTTGTTTTTCTGCTCTTTTGCACACCAGTATTTCTACTTGCACATTCTCAGCTGCACATATACCACTCCAGTGTAAAGTGCTTAATTGCAATTACTTCGCCACTATTGGCCTATTTATTGCCTTACCTCCTTACTTAATTTCCACACACTGTATACACATTTTTCTATTGTGTTATTGACTGTACGTTTGTTTATCCCATGTGTAGCTCTGTATTGTTTTTTGTCGCACTGCTTTGCTTTATCTTTGCCAGGTCGCAGTTGTAAATGAGAACTTGTTCTCAACTGGCCTACCTGGTTAAATAAAGGTGAAATAAAAATAAAATAAATAAAAAGGGGGCCCGTGAGTCCGTGGGACTTTAGTTGCCCATCCCTGCTTTAGCTTAAACAGACAGGTGTGGACATCGATTAATTCATTTTTGGGGAAATCAATACATTTTTTCCATAGGACACACCGACACACACAGTACATGCATGCTAGTGATGCACGACTTGACTCATAACCAGGGCAGCCGGGTTTAAGATCATGAAAAATTGTATGGATGAAGGGCGGGTGGCGGTCGGGTCAAATAAACGGAAAACAATACATACAAAAATGTATAAATGTATCATTCTTGTGCAATGTATTTCTATAGGCTACATTGAGGTTTTTCTTTCATTATTATTTAGGCTATCTGGCATTAGTGCATAAGCTTAAGCTTCAGGGCATTTCTAGGGCAACATAAAGGCTAACGACAGAAGAGAAGCTGCATGTATCTAATTATAGACAAGTTGACTAACAAATAGTCTACCAGAATGTTGGAAATCCTGTACCACCTGTCAAGAAATCGTTGCACCGTCTCTGACTGTAGCCTACAGTGCATTTTCTATATTTCCGGGTTAGGTTCAGGTGCAGACCTCAAAATGTTCACATTATTACATATAGTCGGGCGGTTGCAGATGGGTTTATAGCAATTGCAGGCGGGTGCAGATGAACAAACAGATGACCCCAGTTGTGTACCGCAGTTTCGCGGGGCCCGTAAGGTCTGAGCAAGGGCCACAAACACTGCATACAATTGAATGTCAATGGCTTTTGATAAGAATATCTGCTAAATGACCTTTTTCATTATCACATCTTATTGCTCCACAATCACCATACCTCTGGTAAACGTGTCAAAGGTTTATTACACCATCAGCAAACTTTACCGTAAACCTACAGTATCTTGACATAACCCTTACCTCTCTTAAAGATAATTGTTTCTGCTAGGACAAGCCCCCTGGTTTGGAAGGCCACACCTCTCCATGATGGAGTTGTTGACACTGAGAGAAGGTATACGTTGCTCCTTACAACTGTTGCAGGGTCAGATTGTTTTCCCTAATGGTTAATGTATTGGATTGGGGATCAGGTTATCTGATCATAGGTAATCTTATGTGTTTAAAGCTAATACTGTGAGACTGATAGCTCAAAGCTCTGATCAGATTGATTCTATCAATCTGCACTCCATAACATGCACAGTCAGAATGGTTTGCTAACTATGTGGACACCATCTACAACTAACATTTGTATAACCCTGCAATCACCCACACAGTACTGGTCAGAAGAAGGGACAGAGATGCCACCATGGCTGCATTGCAAGATCAACGCTTTGCATTGTGGAAATTTCTCGTGCTATTTGTTTTATTTATAGAATTCATGGGTGGTTGTGTGTTCCGTCACAATATTGCTTGAAATGTTCCTTTTGGACTGATGCCCACTGAATTCTACACAATACATAGTCAATGAGCACTGATGGAGATTTAATCAAAAGCGCATTGCAATGACATTCAAGAGGCAAATAATTAGTAGAAAAACCTTTTGTCATCATTTTGCAAGCTATTTTTGACAAACTTTGCTAACTAATGACAACATTGCCATCTGTCTAAAGTAAATTTGATGACATGATAATGCTGGCAAAGTTGTTTCCTACTAAATATTGTGTGATTTAGACCTAACAGTAGTTAGCCTCTGTCCAGAATGCCTGGGCTTATCACCACTTTAGGGCACCACTATGGTACCAATAGAGGGTGGCTTGATAATGTTCATAACAATGGTATGATGCGTGTGACGGAGGTGCAGCCTATGAATTCTATTCTAGAAATGTTCTATATGGATTAAAGATTCCTTTGTGATGTCATATATACAATAAATGATGTTGTTCATCAGCCTTTTGTGATGTCATCAATTTGAATCAGTTAGAACGTTCAACAGACCTTTGTGATGTCATTGAGTAGAATCAGAATTTTCAACAGCCCTTTATGATGCCATCATTTACAATCAGAATGTTCATCAGCCTTTTGTGATTTCATTGCACAATTAGAATTAGTGTTTTTTTGTAATATCATCTTCAGGCACACAGGGACAGACAGACACAATACAATGATCGGGGATGACACAAAAAAGTTTGAATTGTGTGTCCTCTTAAATAAAAGGTCAAAAAAATAAACAAACAAACATAGTAGTCCTAAACTACGCAGTAGACCTAGCCTATGAGGCATACTTGGGTTACACATATAACACAAAACAAAACAAAGGACAGGACGACATTGTCATAGCCTAGAGCATTCCATACAGACATTAACCGTTTTTTTTCTATTTTGCTTGATCATTAGCCAGCTTTTGGCATTCTTTTTAAATGAAGTTATGGTCTGCATGGCTTTGAGTTGCTGTGGGAGTTTGTTCCACTCAACAGCGCCGGTATATGAAAAGGTCACATTCTGTCCCACCTTTCATCTTTTATTATGTCCACTGTGTGTTTAGCTGATGTCTGTTTGTTCTCCTCCGGTCATAATGAATGAGCTCCAGGAACACCCGGACTGTACTCCTTCACAGAACTCCCTCACAGAACTCCCTCACAGAACTCCCTCTTCTCCCCCCAGAGGTGCAACACACTAAGGGCCTTATGCTCATCCAGCTCATGTAGATTTCCGTGCATCGGCAGGATAGAACAGCTACATCTGGTAAGACGAGGGGTGGTGGTGTGTGTCTATTTGTCAGTAACAGCCGGTGCGCAATGTCTAATATTAAGGAGGTCTCGAGGTATTGCTTGCCTGAGGTAGAGTACCTCATGATAAGCTGTAGACCACACTATCTACCAAGAGAGTTTTCATCTATATTTTTCGTAGCTGTCTATTTACCACCACAAACTGATGCTGGCACTAAGACTGCACTCAACAAGCTATATAAGGTCATAAGCAAACAAGAAAATGCTCATCCAGAAGTGGAACTCCTAGTGGCCGGGGAAATTAATGCAGGCACACTTAAATCCGTTTTACCTCAATTCTAACAGCATGTCACATTCATTTTATTTTATTTAACCCTTATTTTACCATGTAATTTGACTGAAACACATTCTCATTTACAGCATCAACCTGGGGAATAGTTACAGGGGTGAGGAGGGGGGATGAATGCGCCAATTGTAAGCTGGGGATGATTAGGTGGCCATGATGACATGAGGGCCAGATTGGGAATTTAGCCAGGACACCAGGGTTAACACCCCTACTCATATGATAAGTTCCATCTTTAGTGACCACAGAGAGTCAGGACACCCGTTTAACATCCCATCCGAAAGATGGCACCCTACACAAGCGCAACTAGTAGACCACCTTTACTCCACACACAGAGACGCATACAAAGCTCTCCCACGCCCTCCATTTGGCAATTCTGACCATAATTATATCTTCCTGATTCATGCTTACAAGCGAAACTAAACCATGTAGGACCAGTGACTCACTCAATATGGAAGTGGTCTGATGACGCGGATGCTACGCTACAGGACTGTTTTGCAAGCACAGACTGGAAAATGTTCCGGGATTTATCAAATGGCACTGAGGATTATAAACTGGGTGGTTCGAGCCCTGAATGCTGATTGGCTGACAGCCGTGATATATAAGACAGTATACCATGGGCATGACAAAACATTTATTTTTACTGCTCTAATTACGTTGGTAACCAGTTTATAATAGCAATAAGGCACCTCGGGGGTTTGTGGTATATTGCCAATATACCACGGGTAAGATCTGTATCCAGGCACTCCGCGTTACGTTGTGCCTAAGAACAGCCCTTAGCTGTGGTATATTGGCCATATACCACACCCCCTCGTGCCTTATTGCTTAAGTATACCACCTCAGTCACTGACTTCATCAATAAGTGCATCGACGACATCGTCCCCACAGTGACCGTACCTACATACCCCAACCAGAACCCATGGATTAATGGCAACATCTGCACCGAGATAAAGGCTAGAGCTGCTGCTTTCAAGGAGTGGGACACTAATCTGGATGCTGATAAGAAATCCTGCTATGCCTTCAGACTAACCATCAAACAGGCAAAGCGTCATTACAGGAATCCTACTACACCGAATCTGACGCTCGTCGGATGTGGCAGAGCTGACAAACTATTACGGACTACAAAGTCACTGAGCCACGAGCTGCTCAGTGACGCTAGCCTACCAGATTAATAAATGCCTTTTATGCTCGCATTGAGGCAAGCAATACTGAAGCATGCAGGAGAACACCAGCTGTTCCAGACGACTGTGTGATCACGCTCTCCGTAGCTGATACGAGCAAGACCATTAAACAGGTCAACATTCACAAGGCCGCGGGGCCAGACAGATTACCAGGACATGCACTCAGAGCATGCACAGTGCAACTGGCAAGTGTCTTCACCGACATTTTCAACCTCTCCCTGACCGAGTCTGTAATACCTATATGTTTCAAGCAGACCACCATTGTCCCTGTGCCCAAAAACACTAAGGTAACCTGCCTAAATGACTAACACCCCATAGCACTCATGTCGGTAGCCATGAAGTGCTTTGAAAGGCTGGTCATGGCTCACATCAAAACCATCATCCAGGAAACCCTAGACCCACTCCAATTTGCATAATACCCCAACAGATCCACAGATGACGTAATCTCAATTGCACTCCACACTACCCATTCTCCCACCTGGACAAAAGGAACACCTACAGGAGAATGCTGTTCATTGACTACAGCTCAGCGTTCAACACCATAGTGCCGACAAAGCTCATCACTAAGCTAAGGACCCTGGGACTAAACACCTCCCTCTGCAACTGGATCTTGGACTTCCTGACAGGCCGCCCTAGGGGGCCCCTCAGGGGTGCGTGCTTAGTCCCCTCCTGTACTCCCTGTTCACCCACGACTGCGTGGCCAATAACAACTCCAGCACCATCAATTAAGTCTGCTGACGACACAACAGTGGTGGGCCAGATCACTGACAACGATGAGACAGCCTATAGGGAGGAGGTCAGAGACCTGGCAGTGTGGTGCCAGGACAACAACCTCTCCCTCAGTGTGAGCAAAAATACAATTATAGGACAAAACACACATCACGAAAAGAGAGACACCACAACACTACATAAAGAGAGACGACAACAACAAATGACAACACACTATGGTAGCAACACAACATGACAACAACATGGTAGAAACACAACATGGCAGCTGCACAACATGGTAGCAGCACAAAACATTGTACAAACATTATTTGGCACAGACAACAGCACAAAGGCAAGAAGGTAGAGACAACAATAAATCATGTGAAGCAGACACCACTGTCAGTAAGAGTGTCCATGATTGAGTCTTTGAATGAAGAGATGGAGATAAAACTGTATAGTTCGAGTGTTTTTTATGCAGCTCATCTATGAGCACATGATTGTTATCTGTTTAAATCACTTATGGGTTGTTCCACGTGAAAGTGGAATAAAAAAGATTGGCCATGTTCGAATACCTGTCCTTGTGTTTTAAATAGTAAGTTTCAAGTTTCAAATTGGATTTGTCACTTGCACAAGTACAGTGAAATGTTTTACTTGCAAGCCCTTCCCAGCAATGCAGTATTCAATATCAAAATAGTTGTACCTTTTTTTTAAACACAAGAAATAAGAAATGAGAAGAAAAAAAAACAGGAGAGTAAGCTATATACAGGGTCAGTGCCAGTACCAAATTTACAGTGTGCAGGGATACTGGAGTATTTGATAGAGAGATGTACATGTAGGCAGGGGTTAGGAGAAAGTAACCGGTAGCATGAGAAATAAATAATAATAATAATAATAATAAACAAGCAGTGTAAACTGGGCTGAAAAGTGACTGGTAGCAGTAATATGTAAATAATATGGTGATATACTAAAGGTAATAATGTAAACAGGAGTAATAATGACCAGTAGCAGGATAAATATATAGATATTAATGGCAATAATTAATGAATAGCAGCGTAATGGTAGTAATAAATTGAATCAACAATCATTTTAGCAGCAGTGTAGGTGTAAGAGGGTGTGTGGGTGTAAGAGGGGTGTGTGGGTGTAAGTGTGTGGCGTCATTAATAGGTATGTTAGTGAGGGTGTGTGTGTCTGATGGGCATAGAGTGGGAAAGAGTGGGAAAGGGAAGTGTGGAGTGGTAGGTAGGGAGGTATGTGGGAGGTACGTATGTTTAGTAGGCAATTTTGGGTATATTAAGTGACATTTCTCAAATTGAGTATGCTTTAAATGCCAGGATGTCATACTCATTTTGGATTTTCATCTAATAGAATTCGCTTCACACTATTGAGGAAGAGAATCGTTCGAGACCCACATGTTTGACAACAGCTGATAATCAGCTGAGGGGACGCGCTGTTGGATGGTTGTCAGGAGTAACGTGGCTACTCAAATATACCAAGGTTTCTCCTAAAGCTTCATTGAACCCTGACCCCTAATCCTAAATCCAACACATATGGCACTTAACTAGAGTTGATTTCCCAATCTCTAATTTCCCAAGCTCTTTATTTTCTGTAAAATTGGCATTCAGATAATAACATCAGGACCAATACATTAATTAGGTCATGGCTCAATGCCACCCAACAGTCATGAAGTCTGGAATATAATCCAGTTACTGGCAGAAGCCATAAACTCATGTCAATAAATGCTTGTTAGAGAGGGAGCTTTGATAATACACATGATCCACCGCTATCAGGATCTATTAGAGGGTAAGGGGCAGAGGGGGAGGATGAGTTAGGGAGGTCCAGACACTCTTACAGAGAAGTTACGTAGTTGGAACATGACGATATTTCTCCTCTGTATCTCTGCTACCTTGTAAAATAGTTCTGTGGAAAAGCTCAATCAGTTTGTCATCCTGTCACTGCTTTGGGGGCTTGGATGTTTATTAATATAAGCTGTTCAGTTAAATAAACCACAAACAGAGCTAATGAATAAGAATATGACAATGGAGTCATGATCATCCAATGGTTGGCACTTTTCACCATTTTGTGACAATGCTACACTTGTTTCTGCAGAAGAAGGGTGATTTCTTTGAATAGTCATTTGAGCAGTCGGAGCAATGGTGCTTGCAACACCCGAAATGTGGATGCTCCCCATTTCAATTAAAGTCAAGTAAAGTTTATTTTACACAATTACAGTAGGATATTTACACCTATGCCGGGGAGGGGAGATATGGACAGAAAAGTGTTGAATTGAGCGATAACTTTGTACAATAATAACAGTATAAATATAAATCATGGTGTGTGTTTGTGTGTGCAATCGAGCGTGCGTGTGCGTGCGAGAGTGGGTGAGTGAGTGAGTGAGTGTGTGAAAGTGTGTGTGTGAATGTGTGTGTGAATGTGTGAGAGTGTGAGTGTATGTGTGTGAATGTGTGAGCGCGAGTGACAATGTGTGAGAGCGTGTGACTGAACTTGTGAGAGCGCGTGACGGAATGTGTGAGTGAATGTGTGAGAGTTTGTGAGTGAATGTGTGAGCGAGTGTGTTGTGCTAAGGTGTGAAGAGTCATTGCAAAGAGACGGTTGGTGTGGTACTAAATATACTTATACTAATATACTACAAAAACTTTATACAGGTGCTAACTGAAACTCGTTTTGGATAAAAGTTGGTTCAATGTTATTTCATTGCGATTGCGTGGAAACAACGTTGATTCAACCAGTCTGTGCCCAGTGGGTTGCCATTGACACACAAACTATGTGGGCACAAGGAACAGCACGGCCTCACCCAGTGGAGTTGCTCAATTCTGGAAAAGATAGAAAATCATTACCAGAAAGACCTGCTACACTTAAAGAGACATAGACAAAGACAAACGAGTTAGTTAACATGAGGCAATCCAAGACATAATAATAAATAGACTACAAAAGGCTAACAAGTTTCCACCATGAGGCAACATTGAGGATAATAGATGTTTTTAATAGGATCTGTGAGTGACGTGCTAACAAATGGCTGCTTTTAACAGCCCCTGGAGCTGGAAAACGATGACATGATGATTAACAGCTGGTGCCTACTGTGTAGGACGGAAGGAGCATGACATGATACAGCGTTTCTGTTTTGTTTTGATGTTTAGGACAATTGTGAGTGGCGGAAAAGGAAGCGAGACACCCAACTCGCTCTTTTTTTCTTGTTCAATGAAAGTCAAGTAGACCAGACCCAGTGACCAAACCCACCGGAACTGACAAATCCCCCCAAAAATGTTTTGCCCTTTTTCTCCCCAGTTGGTAGTTACAGTCTTGTGCCATCGCTGCAACTCCCATACGGACTGGGGAGAGGCGAAGATCGAGAGCCATGCATCCACCCAAACACGACCCTGCCATGCTGCACTGCTTCTTGACACACTGCTCGCTTAACCCGGAATCCAGCCGCACCAATGTGTCGGAGTAAACACTGTACAACTGTTGACCGCAGTCTGAGTGCATGCGCCCGGTCAGCCACAAGGAATTGATAGAGCGAGATGGGACAAGGACATCCCGGCCGGCCAAACCATCCCCTAACCCGGACGACACAGCCTGTGAGCCTGAAGTCACAGCCTGCAGTCGAAACCAGGTCTGTACTGAAGCCTCTAGCACCTCGATGCAGTGCCTTAGACCACCGTGCCACTCGGGAGGCCGCCAATAATTTTTCAATGGTAAATGGCCTGAGTGAAAGATCTTCCTTTTTCCACCATCTTTAGTTACACATAGACACACTAATTAGGAGTTGCATTTAGATTAACAATCCCAGTAAGCATAATGACATTGAAAATATGTTTTTTAGACGTCTATTCCAGATGTTGACATTAGGTGCATTTTAGGTGCTAAATGAAAGGTGAATATAAGTTGAATAGATGCATTTTTCGGTCATTGATTCTATATCCATCCTTAGTATAGTAAAGAGGAGCTAAGACTGCAAGAGAATATTTATTATTGCACCCATTAAGCTTTCAAAAGCTTTAAAACTGGCAGCAATGATGTTCAAAGTAGTCCATTATACACTGATGAAGCCAGCATGGCTGTCAAAACTTTGGTATTAGATTATTGCATCCGAGCATCCGAGTGTGCGGAGTTCCTTTTCTTTTTCAAGTGTTCAACTCCAATAGCCAGCACCTCACCTCACCTCACCAGGTGTGCATTTCTTTGACTTCCAGATTTTGAACTACTTTACTTTTTACTTTTTAGCTACTTGCAGCTACTTAGCATGTTAGCTAAACCGTCCACTAACCATAACCTTAACCATTTTAGCTAACCTTTCCCTTAACCTTAACCTTAACCCTTTTAGCTAACCCTTCCCTTAACCCTTTAAGCTGGCTCACCTTTTAGCTAACCCTTCCCTTAAGCTTAATCCTAACCTTACTAACTCCTAAACCCTATCCTGGATAACGTTAGCGAGCTAGGCTACAAATTCATAAGCTATTGCAAGTTTTAACATATTGTACGTTTTGCCAATTGTAATATATAATATGAATTGTAATTCATTCATAATTCATGTCATAGAAATGCAGCATCTCGGGTTTACATGTTTGGGCCAAATCAAGGCCAGTCTGGACTGGACCAAATTTTAATCAATTATAGATGTCTATGTTTGGGCCAAATATAGGCAATCAATGATTGGTTCAGATTTTAAAAAATAGACATCCTTGGATGTTGAAATCCAGGCTGGTCCGAACTGCACCAAAAAAAAGACTAAAAAAAGATTTCAGGTCATGACAGGGCCAAAAGAAGACGTCCAAAAGACGTCACCGTCGGTAAATGCTTAGTGGAATGTTACGCACACTGATGATATGGTACACTGGATATCCATCCAACTCTGCTCTTTGTGTTGATAATTGTTGTAATGCACAGACGGCTATTCATGACTAATGTAGCATTACGAGGAAGTCAGAAAGAGATATGATGCATGGAATAGATATGTTTCTCTACTTTTCATTCAGCATGCCAAATGAACTTTAGCCGACTGAGCGTTTCAACCATTCCCCATTATTTTCCGTCTATCACATTTCTACATTTAACTCTCTGAGAGGTTGACTTTAACACATTGTTCCTTAGTCCTGGTGCTGGGAACTCACATGGTTTGCAGGCTTTTGTTCCAGACCAGTACTAACTCACCTGGTTCAACTAGTTAACTATTGATCAAGCCCTTGATTAGTTGAATCAGGTTTGTTAGTATTGGGTATTAGGTGTCCAGAACCAACACTGCTCTTATGAATATACCCTTGGTCTCGAACGAAAGCAGCAGATTCTTATCTCTACACAGTGAATGTGGGATTATGTTTGACTGTGTAATTTAATCCTTATACTACCCTGCTTGGCATGCAGTTAATGCACCATGCGACCGGTGAGCCCAAAGGCTAAAAAGTTGCCATGAGACAATCAATGGCATAATAGATAGACTACAAAGGCAAACAAGATACCACCATTAGGCAACACAGAGCATAATAGATGTTTTAAAAAGGTTCTGTGAGTGACATGCTAACAGCCGTTGGAGCTTTAAGACAATGAGTGGATGACACAGCATTTCTGTTTTGTTTTGTTGTTGTCAGGGCCGGCCCTCCCATTAGGCAAGATTCAGCCGCCGCCTGTGGCGGCACTTGAATTTGGGGTGGCATTTTCACAATTGGCTGCCTCCCTCCGGGCGCCCCTGATCGGCTACTACACCGCCCACGGCACCCCAGCCACCAGCTTATAGCGATGCTGCAGTTCCCACCCCCAACCCATTCGCGCTTCTCCCGAAGTTCAGTCCCACTATCCTGGGTAGCTATGGTGACGTGTGTGTTTATATGTGTCACGACTCTCATGGGTTGAAGAAGGAGACCAAGATGTAGCGTGGTAAGCGTTCATAATATTTATTAAACTGAACACCGCAACAAAATAACAAAGTAGAAAATCAAAGCGCACAGTTATGTCAGGCAACTAAACAGCTAAACAGAAAATAACTATCCACAAAACACAGGTGGGAAAAAGGCTGCCTAAGTATGATTCCCAATCAGAGACAACGATAGACAGCTGTCCTTGATTGAGAAGCATACGCGGCCAAAACATAGAAATAAAGAAACTAGAATGCCCACCCTAGTCACACCCTGGACTAACCAAAATAGAGAATAAAAGCCTCTCTATGGCCAGGGTGTGACAGTACCCCACCCCCAACGGTGCGGACTCTGGCCGCAAAACCTGACTCTATAGGGGAGGGTCCGGGTGGGCATCTACTTCGGTGGCGGCTCCGGTGCGGGACGCAGACCCCGCTCCACCTCTGGCTCCCCCCACTTTGGTGGTGCCTCTGGACTGGTGACACTCGCTGCAGGCCCCGGACTGGGGACCCTCGTTGCAGGCCTCGGACTGGGGACCCTCATTGCAGGCCCCAGACTGGGGACCCTCGTTGCAGGCCCCGGACTGGGGACCGTCGCTGCAGGCCCCGGACCGGGGACTGTCGCTGGAGGCTCCAGACCGGGGACCATCGATGGAAGCTCCGGACCGGAGACCGTCGTTGGAGGCTCGGGACCGGAGACCGTCGTTGGAGGCTCTCGTGCCATGGATTATCCCTGGAGGCTTTGTGCCATGGATCATCCCTGGAGGCTTCATGCCATGGATTATCCCTGGAGGCTTCGTGCCATGGATCATCACTGGAGGCTTCATGCCATGGATCATCACTGGAGGCTTCGGGCCATGGATCATCACTGGAGTGAGGAGACGTATAGACAGCCTGGTGCGTGGAGCTGCCACAGGGCTTACCAGGCTGGGGAGACACACTGGAGGCCAGGTTCTTGGAGCAGGCACAGGACTCACCAGGCTGGGGAGACATACAGGAGGCCTGGTCCTGGGAGCAGGCACAGGACTCACCAGGCTGGGGAGACATACTGGAGGCTTGGTTCTTGGAGCAGGCACCAGATACACTGGGCCGTGGAGGCGCAGTGGAGGTCTCGAGCGTAGAGCCGGCACAACCCGTCCTGGCTGGATGGTTACTTTCACCCGGCAAATGCGGGGCGTTAGCACAGGACGCACTGAGCTGTGCAGACGCACCGGAGACACAGTGTGCAGAGCCGGCGCAGGATATCCTGGGCCGTAGAGATGCACTGGAGGGCTGTGCATCGGGCTGTGAAAGCGCACTGGAGACACCGTGCGCTCCACCGCAAAACACGGTGCCTGACCAGTACCACGCTTCCTACGGTAAGCACGAGGAGTTGGCTCAGGTCTGAACCCTGACTCTGTCACACTCCCCGTGTGCTCCCCCCCAAAAAATGTTTTGGAGCTGCCTCTCGTGCTTGCCTCATTGCCATGACTCCTGGTATCGCCGCCGATCCTCCCTTGCTGTTTCCGCCTCTTTCCATGGCAGGGTCTTGTCCCCTGCAATAACCTCCTCCCATGTTCATGAGGTCCTCCACTCCCTCTTCTCCTGGGCCCAGGATCCCTGCTCCTCCTGGCCATGCTGCTTGGTCCTTTGGTGGTGGGTAGTTCTGTCATGACTCTCGTGGGTTGAAGAAGGAGACCAAGGTGCAGCGTGGTAGGCTGGCCTAACCAAAATAGAGAATAAAAGCCACTCTATGGCCAGGGCGTGACAATATGGGATTATCCAATTGTGAAACATTAATGAATGAATCTGCCAATTAAATTATTGTATTTTTTTATGTTTGTGTGTGACGAAGACGATTAGTGATTAAGTCAGTAGCCTAACCTAGCCTTTTAATGTTAGCTAACTACTACTAATGGATATAATTTGAGCTAAAAGTAATCTATAGAGATTTGAAACAATTTACTACCATATGTAAGAGACAAAAACTATCAGGAAGCAAATATTTTTTGGGGAACAATGAGAAAAGAGGCACAATCTCTAAACCAAATGAATTCACTGGTGAAATGAATCAGCGTGCAGCAATGTCCATCAGCCAGTGTGGAGAATGACAAGCCTACAAGGACAGGTCATTCATTCGCCGAGAACGACGAGCCCCCATTCGCTGATTCTAGCAGCGAAGAGGGCAAACCGGAGGAATCCTTGCCATGCACTTCCACCGATGATGACAGCTCTCTGGCTGGGCAAGAACATGTGGTCGCACCAGGCCTAGCCACACGTCCAAACAATGCCGGAAAATACCCTACTATCTTGGACCCAGACTCAGATTCGTCGCTCTCTGTCCCTGATGACAGTGGTGGTGCTGCTGCTAAATCCAACTCCCAGACAAAAAAAAACATAGTGGCCAAAATATACGAATGGATCTTTACGGGATATGTTAGTGCAGGCTGGGCCACATCAGGCTAAGGAGGGGAATCTCCCAAGAGATGAGGGGCAACGAAAGTGTTCTGAGGCCCACTACAATAGGAGGATTGTGAACGGGGAGTGAGTGGAGAGACCAAGGCTTGTCTATTCCAAGCAAAACCATGCAACCTTCTGTTTTTGCTGCAAACAATTTTCACACGAGTGCAAATCTGCGCTGGTCAGGGATGGAACCAAGGACTGGAAGAATCTGTGCCTCCTCCTCAGCTCACATGAGAAGTCGCATGACTATCTAGATAGTTTACAGAGGTGGAAGGAGCTGGAGATCAGGCTGGTTACCAAGCAAACACAGATGATTTGATTTCAGGTCCATGGACAGCTACCGAGAGAAAAAATCGCTGTCTGCATTGCAGGACCCCAGCAAAGGAAAGAGACCACTCTAGGTGGAGACTAAATAAATATAATAAATGCTGGAACTGATGTTGGACAATCAAATTCGATATGTAAATAAACAAAATTGGTTAAGGCTGGGTCAATGACTTTAAGCTTATTTTACACTGCTCCCGCCAAACGATGCCTACCATGCATTTATGAAAGCACTTGTTTCCAAAGTTCAAATGATCTTAATCTGTTTTACAGTTCTACAAGAATATTAATATATATCTTAAATATGTTATATAAAAGTGTTATTTTATTGTAATTGTAACAATTATGGGGTCGTGCCATTGTGATAACAGGTGGGATATTATTAATAAGAAACTTGTTTTCCTACTATAGGTAGTATGTTTCATAGTGATAGCAACATTGTAACTATCTAATGCAGGGGTTACAGTAAAATTCCTTTCTGCCTGGTAAGGGACCATATGTGCACGTGTGCACCGAAATGTTTTATGGGCATAATCATAGAATTACATATATAATTGGAGCTTTTTCTTCATCTTCCAAAAAATAAGTGACAGACACAATTATCCTAGATGTTGGTATAGCCATAGATGTTGGTATAGCCAAACGCTCCAATACTGTTGCATGCGCTGATGAAATACCTCCGTGTCTGGGAAGGGCTTGGTGTGTTTGACTAAAACCAGGGCTCGAATTGAGTGAGGGTATCACATACCAGTCACGCCCTGATCTGTTTCACCTGTCCCTATGCTTGTCTCCACCCCCCTCCAGGTGTCGCCCATCTCCCCCATTAACCCCTGGGTACTTATACCTGTGTTCTCTGTTTGTCTGTTGCCAGTTTGTCTTGTTTGTCAAGTCAACCAGCATTTTGTCTCAGCTCCTGCTTTTCCCCAATCTCTCTTTTTCTCTCTCTCCTGGTTTTGATCTCTGCCTGCCCCTGCCCCTGTCTGCCGTCCTGTGCCTTTGTCACTACTCTGGATTATCGACCCCTGCCTGCCTTGACCTGTTCATTTGCCTGCCCCTGTTGCTTTAATAAACATTGTTACTTCAACACAGTCTGCATTTGGGTCTTACCTGAAACGTGATAATACCCTTTGTTGAAGAAAAGGGCAAAAAGGATATCTATTGTTTGCTTTATATTTTGAAATAAATACATAAAACATATCCAGATTATATTAAGTGTTCTATAATAATGTTTAACTCGGTGATGCCTTGTGGTAGAAACAAGAGCAAAAATGCCCACGAAAGACGTGACTCCAATGCATATGGGGATATATTGATTCCTTCTATGACAATCTGAAGCTGAGCTGTAGCCTATAATATTTGAGGGGATAAAACAAATGTACTTTGCTATTCTGTCCCTATTCATTGAGCTTTTCTCTTTCTGAAGAGAGATGTTTGTTTCAACCCAGGCAGCTGGGTTATACAACGGACAAGTAGCCAGCAGTTGAAGCTTACAGTTTTCTGTGTCAGTAAAGCCTCTGTCTGATTGGAAAGGTAACTTTTGAAAGGGCCATGCTTATATTCATGAGGACGTCTAAGATGTCATTATTTTTGTCTCGCCTAGGGTGGTAGAACGTCCAGGGCACTGGTGATTTTATCAATGTAAAAGATAGAAAATATTAGGCTGTGTAATTGACATTGAACTGATTATATAGCCTACTAACCTGATGTGTTAAAAATTGTGTTTAATTTGCAGCATAGGCCTTTTAACTGGGCTGTTATTATGTTCTGTTCCTTCGACTTTTAGCTGAGAAAAAAATTGGCCCGAGGCCAAACCTACTGTGGGGGCGGCAGATTTTTGTCTTGCCTAGAGTGGCAGAACATCCAGGACCGGTCATGGTTGTTGTTGTTGTGGTGTTCACTTGAATGTTACACGCTGATTTCGGGTGGAATCACGAGTTGCGTTCAGATGAACATGTTCCACACATTGATGATATGGAACAATGAATTTCCTTCCACCTCTTCTCTTTGTGTTGTTAATTGCTGTCCTAACCCACACAAAAAAATCATGATTGAGGCAGCATTAAAGGTCCAAGGCAGCTGTTTTTATCTCAATATCAAATCATTTCTGGGTAACAGTTAAGTTGCAAAAGCCGTCCGCATACATCGGTTCGGCTGGCACCTAGCTGAACTCGGCTAGGTGAACCGAACGAGTGTGCTAGCATATTTCTTTAAAATATCTTCACTTGAAAAATGAGAAAAATGTGCAATATTACTGTTTGTCCCTCTTGGAAAGCTGTAGCCAGTACACTTCCTTAAAATAGTCAGAATTAAGTATGTTTGATGGAGTATTTCTAAAGTGGAAAACTGTGCATGAAAACGACTCATCCGTCATTGAATGACAACAAACACTTAATTGAAGAATCCGTACTGTTGACCAATCACCGACGAAGGGGCGTAGAGTTCGTATGCCGAACTTCGGCTTGCCTCAAGAAAAAAATGTGTAAACAGACAGCTGGGGGAAAAAATACCAAAGACCAAAACGAACAAAAACATTAACTAAATTTCATAATATATACACAAACTGTTTTGAACTGTTTCGGATGGGAAGCATGCGGATGCCTTTACTGTGATAAAATAGCTTCTTAGAAAGGCCAGAGTTTCTGGGATAATGGTGTTGATGTGAGCCAAGATCAGCCTTTCAAAGCATTTCATAGCTACAGATGTGAGTGCTACAGGGCGGTAGCCATTTAGGCAGGTTACCTTGGGCACATGGACTATGGTGGGCTGCTTGAAGCATGTAGGTATTACAGCCTCGGTCAGGGAGAGGTTGAAAATGTCCATGAATTCACTTGCCAGCTAGTCTGCGCATGCTCTGAGTACGCATCCTGGTAATCCGTTTTAACCCGTTTTAACCTGTTTAAAGGTCTTACTCACATTGGCTACGGATGTGAGTAAGACCGTCCTCCAACTCTAACTTTTATACCACAGTGCATAAAGGGATTTGAAATGGCACTCCAGATACAGAAACAACCCTAAACTCTGAACCCAGCCTCCAGGATGCTCACACACGGATGCTCAGACCCACATGCACTCCACACCCACAAAAACAAACACACTACCTCAATTACCCTTTGTTTTCCCTCTGTCTGGTTTTGCGTAACAGAATCCCGATACTGTAAACTAAGACCACCCCTCTTCTTCTGTAGAAACAGCCACAACAATTGCTGTCGTAACGCTATTGTTGTCCCCCTTATTGTTGTCAGCCTATGCTCCCCGTCTGTCAGGATTAGAGCAGAGTTTTAGGAAAAGGGTTCCTCTTTCATGTTTGTACCATGTTTTGTGCTGCTACCATGTTGTGTTGCTACCATGTTGTTGTCATGTTGTGTTGCTACCATGCTGTGTTGTCGTGTTGCTGCCTTGCTATGTTGTTGTCTTTATGTAGTGTTGTGTTGTCTCTCTTGTCGTGATGTGTGTTTTGTCCTATATTTATATTTTATTTTTAATCCCAGTGTAACGGTTCTCCTCTTCATCTGATGAAGAGTAGTCAAGATCGGACCAAAACGCAGCGTGGTAACTGTCCATGTTAACATTTATTTTAACTCAGACCACTAAGACAAAATAACAAAAATAGACCAACATGAAACAGTTCTGTCTGGTGCAGACACAGAGACAGAAAACCACTGCCCACAACCCATAGTGGGAAAACAGGCTGCCTAAGTATGGTTCTCAATCAGAGACAACGATTGCCAGCTGCCTCTGATTGGGAACCATACCAGGCCAAACACATAGAACTATAACACACAGAACAAACATAGAATACCCACCTACCCACCCCAACTCACGCCCTGACCAAACTAAAATAGAGACATAAAAAAGGAACTAAGGTCAGGACGTGACACCCAGGCCACTGTCCCCGCAGGAGGCCTTTTGCCTTTTGCCTTTTGGTGCCTTTTGGTAGGCCGTCATTGTAAAGTGAATCCCCCAAAAACTACCATGCCATTGGATTTAGGTTCAAAGTTGGGTGGGAAAAAAATACGAAATTCCCTTACGTTGATTACTGTTCGCAAATCCATCAGATTTTCCACTATGATTCATCGTCATCACGTTGAATTATTTTTGTTGTAAATGACAGGGAAACAATGTTGATTCAACCCGTTTTTTTTTTGCCCAGTGGGAACATCCCGTCATTTGACAGGCAGGCCAAAACCTATTTGGGGCATTTACACTGAAATGACCAACACAATAGGACAATATTCAAACGTAACAATTTACAGAATGGGACTTACTGATTCCAATAACTTCAATTTAGTTCCCTAAAAAAAAAAGTGATCTGGACCAACATTACCACTAATTGGGGGTGCCCACTGTAATACTTTCAACACTTAACATTTCGGACAAAAGGAGAAGCCTGTATTGAAACACAGTAAGTAATCATGACAGTAATTCTGAATGTCATCCACTATGAACATCTGTGTCTTACGTAATCTATCCATTGACTGTTTGGCAACAACGATACAGAGCAACAAAGTCACATTGGATCACATTAGGTTGTCATCACAACAGAGGATGCGTTTTTGAACGTCAACTGATGGATGCCTCGACTGTATGGCACCAGGTGTCATGACGAAATGTTGGGGTCTGTATTGAAACTAGAGTTGAAACCGTTTTCGGGGAGATGGTTTGAAATAGACATGGAGCCTCTCATTGTCCGAACCTGTATTCTGAAAGGAGAATACATGACTGTCTGAATACATGACATGGCGAATGGGTCTCTAACACGAGGCGTTGATGAATCGTATCTAATGTACGAGGGGTGTTTGGAAACGCTGGTGACAACATAGTCACATTGTTTTTCCATGTACAAATCCATTGTTGTTTGGACCGGTGGGTAAAAGTGTTAGTGGCGTATGTGTGTGTTATGTGTACTTTAGCCAAGTTTAACCAGAACAGGCAGATCAATAGACATTTTTGTGTGGTGAAAACACGGCCTCTGTTTGTTTCGGAGTTTCCTGGGAATAAGGGGTAGGTCAGGGGAAATCCCTTCCCTTGTGGGTATGCAAAATCAGACCCTGCATTGTGAATCAGTACTTTGCCTGGGATGAACATTAACTTTACTTTGACCCTTTATCAAACCTACAGTGTAACAGCGAATGACCTCACGATTAGACACTTATGTTGACTTGTCCACAAACTCAACAATAATTCAGTCACTTTTAGAATCGAGTGGCTTGAGTGACTCTGTACAATGCTCCCCCCCCCAACGTGGGTGTACGTTTCGAAACCTTTTTGTTTGTTTAACTAAATTCAAGATTGACTAGCTGACAAGAAACATTCCTTAGAAACATAAACTAATGACAAGAAACATAACAATATTGATCACTAACCATCAAATATAAGACCTATTTTTTGGTAAGTTAGATCATTTCTTACTGAAACACTTCACTGTAGTGTTTCATGGTGAGAATTTGTACTTCCTGTACATTGTAGACTTGTGACTGACCCCGTGGTACAACAGCAAACGAAATAAAGTGTTACAGGCAGTACATGTCATAACTCACAACCCACACCTCTCAGGTATGAACAAACACGATTGTAAATGCATAATAATCTAGACTCCATGGTGAGATAAGAGTTGACTGGAAGAGGGGGAGGATGTTGGATAACAGTTTAAGTTCAACAGAAGCATTATAAAAGGGTGTCTTCATATAGTCCTCTTTAAAATAACCAATCTAAGTCCAAAATAGTCCGTTCTCTTTGTATTCACACTGCCCTTGCCTTTGGATCAGGGCTCAGTTCACTTGAACAGTTCACTTGACCTATTTTGTTGTCCGCGTACTCTTTACATTCATATTGCTATGTACAGAAAGAAACCAAGATCTTTTTCCAACATTAAGTCAATGCACTCTGAGTTTTTACAGAGTGCACGAGAAGCAAATACATCAGAATGTGTTATCGGACAGCTAGATAATGTATGCCTACTTACATTTTGGAAACTAATAGATTGCATTTAGTTAAAAGATTAAACATAATAATTGTAATCAGAAAATACTATTAACATGTAAATATTATTGGTAACAGAATAAATAGCAGAAGAATAAGTGCAGATTAAATAGTGCTGCAATTGAAAATTGTAAACCCAATGTAGGCTACTGCCCCTTTAAGAGCGAGAATTGATTTTGTGTCCTGTGTTGTGAAGCTCTCTTAGCCTATAGATCAAAATCAAATCAAACTTTATCTGTCACATGCACCAAATAGAACAGTGTAGACTTTACCGTGAAATATAAATTGTCCGGTGGCGATTATATAAATTGTTCAGCAGTCTTATGGCTTGGGGGTAGAAGTTGTTAAGGAGCCTGTTTTGGTCCTAGACATGGCGCTCCAGAACTGGTTGCCGTGCGGTAGCAGAGAAAATAGTCTATAACTTGGGTGACTGGAGTCTCTGACAATTTTATGGGCTTTCCTCTGACACCGGCTATTATATAGGTCCTGGATGGCAGGAAGCTTGGCCCCAGTGATGTACTGGGCCGATCACATTACCCTTTGTAGTGCCTTACGGTCAGATGCCGAGCAGTTGCCATACCAGGCGGTGATGCAACCGGTCAAGATGCTCTCAATGGTGCAGCTATAGAACCTTTTGAGGAGGAGGGGGCGGCCTGTCAGGAAGTCCAGGATCCAGTTGCAGAGGGAGGTGTTGAGTCCCAGAGTCCTTAGCTTAGCGATGAGCTTCGTGGGCACTATGGTGTTGAACACTGAGCTGTAGTCAATGAACAGCATTCTCACATAGGTGTTTTTGTCCAGGTGAGAAAGGGCAGTGTGGAGTGCGATTGAGATTGCGTCATCTGTGGATCTGTTGGGGCAGTATGCGAATTGGAGTGGGTGTCTAGGGTGTCCGGGAGGATGCTGTTGATGTGAGCCATGACCAGCCTTTCAAAGCACTTCACGGCTACCGATGTGAGTGCCACGGGGTGGAACTCATTTAGGCAGGTTACCTTTGCTTCCATGGGCACAGGGACTATGGTCTTCTGCTTGAAATATGTAGGTATAACAGACTCGGTCAGGGAGAGGTTGAAAATGTCAGTGAAGACACTTGACAGTTGGACCGTGCATGCCTTGAGTACACGTCCTTGTAATCCATCTGGCCCAGCAGCTTTGTGAATGTTGACCTGTTTAAAGGTTTTGTTCACATCGGCTACTGAGAGCGTTATCACACAGTCATCCAGAACAGCTGGTGCTCTCGTGCATGCTTCAGTGTTGCTTGCCTTGAAGCGAGCATAAAAGGCATTTAGCTCGTCTGATAGGTTTGCGTCACTGGGCAGCTCGCGTCTGGGTTTCCCTTTGTAGTCAGTAATAATTTTCAAGCCCTGCCACATCTGATGAGTGTCAGAGCCGGATGCTAATCCTGTATTGACGCTTTGCTTGTTTGATGGTTTGTCTGAGGACATAGCGGGATTTCTTATAAGCGTCCGGATTAGTCTCCCGCTCCTTGAGCAGCTCTAGCCTTTTAGCTCAATGCGGATCTTGCCTGTAATCCATGGCTTCTGGTTGGGATATGTACGTACAGTCACTGTGGGGACGACGTCGTCGATGCAATTATTGATGAAACCGATAATGGTGTTCTCCTCAATGCCATTGGATGAATCCCGGAACATATTCCAGTCTGTGCTAGCAAAACAGTCCTGTAGCGTAGCACTTCCGTATTGAGTGAGGCACTGGTACTTCCTGTTTTAGTTTTTGCTTGTAAGCAGGAATCAGGAGGATAGAATTATGCTCAGATTTGCCACATGCAGGGTGGGGGAGAGCTTTGTATGCATCTCTGTGTCACGACTTCCTCCGAAGTCGGTCCCTCTCCTTGTTCGGGCGGCATTTGATGGTCGACGTCACCGGCCTTCTAGCCATCGCTTATCCACTTTTCATTTTCCATTTGTTTTGTCTTTGTCTTACACACCTGGTTTCAATCCCCCAATTACATGTTCATTATTTAACCCTCTGTTCTCCCATGTTTGTTTGTGAGTGTTTGTTTCTATGTAGGAAGGTCTGTTATTGTGGGCTCTGTTTTTGTATTGCATTTATTACATGTTGAGTAAAATATGTTTATTTACTCATATCTGCTGTCCTGCGCCTGACCCCTATACACCAGCTACACACAGACTTCCTTACACTTTGTGTGTTGAGTAAAGGTGGTCTAAGATTTATTTTTCTCTGGTTGCACATGCTGGTAAAAAATTGGTAAAACTGATTTAAGTTTGCCTGCATTAAAGTCCCTGACCACTAGGAGCATAGCTTCTGGGTGAGCAGATTCTTCTTTGCTTATGATCCTATAGAGTTGGTTGAGAATGGTCTTAGTGCCAGCTTCGTTCTGTGGTGATAAATAGATGCCTGCAAATAATATAGATGAGAACTATATTGGTAGATAGTGTGGTCTACAGTTTATCATAAGGTACTCTACCTCAGGTGAGAAATACCTCGAGACCTCTTTAATATTAGATATTGCGCACCAGCTGTTATTGACAAATAGACACACATCCCCACCCCTTTCTGTTCTGCCGGTGCATGGAAAATCCCGCTAGCTCTATATTGTCCGTCTCGTCCTTCAGCCACGTCTCGGTGAAACATAAGATGTTACAGTTTTTAATGTCCCGTGGTAGGATAATCTTAATCGTAGGTCATCAATTTTATTTTCCAATGATTGCACGTTAGCAAGAAGAACAGATGGCAGTGGGAGTTTACTCGCTTGCCTGGGCCAGTTCCAGTGAAAGCAGGATATCCTTCTCGTCGGACTCGTTAAAGGAAAAAGTTTCTTCCAGTCCATGGTGAGTAATCGCTGTTCTGATGTCCAGAAGTTATTTTCATTCATAAGTGATGGTAGCAGCAACATTATGTACACAATCATTTAAAAAATAAGTTACACAAAACGCAAAACAAATGAACAAAATAGCACAATTGGTTGGGAGAATGTCAAACGTCAGCCATGTTCTCCGGCGCCAGTTACTGGAATCTAAGAACTTCACACATATTTTTACATTTTGGTGCATCCTTGACAATCGCTAATCAATAGGCCTATACAAAAAATTATGACAAGCGAACCTGGGGAGCTTTGTGTTCACATTTCCCTAAAAAATAGATCCGGATCGGGTAATTCAAGCGAACGGAACTCAAGCGACCTCTGAAGATGGTGTAAGTTCGGTACGTTTCGGGGACTGTTTGAGGAGTCTGAGTTCCTTTGGAGAGTTCACACTGCACAAAAAATTAAGTGAACCGCACTGAGTTCACAAAAATTGTCTGAAAGGGAGTTAGTGTGAAAATAATAAGAGCCCATCTGAAAGACCAGTGATTAGATGTTATTTTCACTAATGTGATTTTACCTTGCAGCAGTTGAGCCTGACTTTTTCAGGCTTCAGGCAAGGTTTAGCTTAACAAATATCTGTCTCTATTTGCTAGAGAAGTACATAGGAAAGAGAAGTAGGTCACAAACACACACAAAACAGATGTTGTACCACTAGTGCCACCCGTCACAGGCACTCCTAAAGGTCTGTGGGTAAACTCGTAAACATTCAATGATTAAATACATTGAAAAAACATGCATTTTCAGGGCACATGTTTGATGGCCATTTTCTGCAGTGCCATTTCACCAGATTTCTGGTTTGACTAAATAAAGCCCCGTCAAGAAGCCCATTTCTGGTGATTTAAGAAAATACCAGGACTGTAAATATGATTATTTTATGATGCAGAGACACAGAAGAGCACATTATGATGTTAATAATCTCCCTTTGAACTAATATCCCTGTATAATGGAAGTACTTTTGAAGTGGATGGCCAATAAAAAGGCCTGATGATGGCAGTATTGTTCAAATGGATGGCCAATAAAAAGGCTTGATGATGGCAGTATTGTTCAAATGGATGGCCAATAAAAAGGCCTGATAATGGCAGTATTGTTCAAATGGATGGCCAATAAAAAGGCCTGATAATGGCAGTACTGTTGAAGTGGATGGCCAATAAAAAGGCCTGATGATGGCAGTATTGTGGAAGTGGATGGCCAATAAAAAGGCCTGAGTTGGCCATTATGATTTGCCTTTCACTGACAAAGTAGATTTTGTTCAGATGTCAAATAAGTAAGTTAATCAACGTATTCCTGTGATAAAAGTCTACAAAATATTTTAGGTTTATCATATGACTCATAACATCCTCTTTTGGTCTTTGTCTTTTTTATTTTGAATGATTTATAGGCAATACATCAAAAATGTGATTCTAAAATTGACATTCTATCTATACCTGTCGCAAAGCTATTTCCTCACGTTTCCACAGTGATTGACATTGGCATGCTGAATGGTTTCGAAAACCTTTAGACAATGTTTGTCCCCAAATCCTATGTACATTCTGCCAGGGCTCATTTCTCACCTGGTTCTACAACACAACCTGTTGGGAGCTCACACAGAGTAGTTGACCTGGATAGTTTCTCCAAATGGCAGCCAGCGAGGAACATTAAGGTTCCAGAGGTGTGGCTTCTTTTACTTCATTTCTGTAGAGAGCAACACGCTGATACCATCGTTGTAATAAACCAAACGTCAAAATAAGCCCAAGCTGTCCGCCGTTTACTAGCTCACACACACATGCACTCACATGCACAGTACACACACACACGTACGTGCACACAAGCACACACACATTTCACTCTGAGTGACATGACAGTACCTTTTTATGTCTGTCATTGTGTGTGTGTGTGTGTGTGTGTGTGTGTGTGTGTGTGTGTGTGTGTGTGTGTGTGTGTGTGTGTGTGTGTGTGTGTGTGTGTGTGTGTGTGTGTGTGTGTATTTCAGTAACCTCCTATTTGCATTAACATTCAAATAATTCAGACAACATCTGCTTCTGTCCTCTAAAGAACAGCCATTTTTCAGTGAGTATTTGGATAGCAAATACATTTTCTATTTTAACAGGCACATGTTGTAAAAGGTAGTTCTGCATGTGATGCTTTTTCAGGGCCAAGGCATGGCGGGAAGATATGCCTAATTATTCAGCCATAGGAATGAAAGCAATATCTCAGAAGGTATTTTCATGGTGTGTAGATCATCGCCTGATTGGACCTCCTTTACCAGAAGTCACACACACAATTTTACCATAAGACCAATCATATTGAAGATCTTTCAAGTATTTATCCTCCTACATGCCCAGTCAAAGGGTAAGCAATATGTCAGGAACAGTTTTAGTGAGGTCCACAGGAAAGGAATTGAAAGTTGAAGTTAATTTACTGCTTTACAATAAATAAAAAAACATTAAAATGCTATTTGAAGATTTCGTTGTCATTTTTTTGTCAACGATCTACACAAAGTACTCTGTAATGTCCAAGTGGAAGAAAATATTCTACAATTTGTTTTAAAAAAATAAAAAATAAAAAATATAATATAATATATGGGGACACCTGCTCGTCAAATATCTCATTCCAAAATCATGGAGCTGATCCCCCCCTTTGCTGCTATAACAGCCTCTACTCTTCTGGGAAGGCTTTCCACTAGATGTTGGAATATTACTGCGGAGACTTGCTTACATTCAGCCACGAGAATTAGTGAGGTCGGGAACGGCATTCGGCATTCACCCCAAAGGTGTTCGATGGGGTTGATGTCAGGGCTCGTGCAGGCCAGTCAAGCTCTTCCACACCAATCGACAAACCATTTTTGTACGGACCTCACTTTGTGCATTGGGGCATTGTAATGCTGAAATAGGAATTGGCCTTCCCCAAACAAAGTTGAAAGCACAGAATTGTCTCAAATGTTAAGATTTCCCTTCACTGGAACTAAGGGGCTTAGCCGGAACCATGAAAAACAGCCCCAGACCATTATTCCTCCTCCACCAAACTTTATAGTTGGCACTATGCATTGGCACTATGCATCGGACTATGCATCGGATGCCAGGTTCCAAACCCAGATTCGTCCAACGGACTGCCAGATGGTGAAGCGTGATTCATCACTCCACTGCTCCGGAGTCCAATGGCGGCAAACTTTACACCACTGCAGCTGATGCTTGGCATTGCACATTGTGATCTTATGCTTCTGTGTGGCTGCTCGGCCATGGAAACCCATGTCATGAAGCTCCCGACAAACAGTTATTGTGCTGAAGTTGATTCCTGAGGTAGTTTGGAACTTGGTAGTGAGTGTTGCAACCAAGGTCAGACACTTTTTACGCGCATCAGCATTCAGCAGTCCCATTCTGTGAGCTTGTGTGACCTACCACTTCGCAGCTGAGCTGTTAATGCTCCTAGACGTTTCCACTTCACAATAACAAGGTGGCATCTTATGACGGTGCCATGTTGAATGTCACTGAGCTCTTCAGTAAGGCCATTCTACTGCCAATGTTTGTCTATGGAGATTGCATGGCTGTGTGCTCGATTTTGTACACCTGTCAGCAACGGGTGTGGCTGAAATAGCCGAATCCACTAATTTGAAGGGGTGTCCACATACACTATATATACAAAAGTATATTGATTAGATAAGTATTCAAGCCCCTGAGTCAATACATGTTAGAATCACTTTTGGCTGTGATTAAAGCTGTGAGTCTTTTTGGGTAAGTCTCTTCAAGCTCTGTCAAGTTGGTTGTTGATCATTGCTAGAACAACTGGGAACATTCAATGTTGTCTCAGTGTAAATGTAGCCTTGTGTTTTAGGTTATCATCCTGCTGAAAGGTGAATTTGTCTCCCAATGTCTGTTGGGAAGCAGACTGAACCAGGTTTTCCTCTAAGATTTTGCCTATGCTTAGTTGTATTCTGTTTCTTTTTATCCTCAAAAAACTCCCTAGTCCTTGCCGATGACAAGTACAGCCATAACATGATGCAGCCACCACCATGCTTGAAAAAATGAAGAGTGGTACTCAGTGATGTGTTGTGTTGGATTTGCCCCAAACATAACACTTTGTATTCAGGACAAAAATGCCATTACTTTGTCACATTATTTGCAGTATTACTTAAGCGCTTTGTTGCAAACAGGATGCATGTTTTGGAATATTCTTCTTCTGTACAGGCTTCCTTCTTTTCACTCTGTCATTTAGGTTAGTATTGTGGAGCAACTACAATGATGTTGATCCATCCTCTGTTTTCTCATTTCACAACCATTAACTGTAACTGTCTAAAAATCACCATTGGCCTCATGGTGAAATCTCTGAGTAGTTTTCTTCCTCTCCGGAGTTAGGAAGGACGCCTCTATCTTTGCAGTGACTGGGTGTATTGATATGCCATCCAAAGTGTAATTAATAACTTCACCGTGCTAAAAGGGATATTCGGCGTCTGTTTTTTTATTATTTTTACATTTGCGAGGCAATTGAATCCCCCCCTGGTCTTTGTGGTTAAATCTGTGCTTGAAATTCAAATCAAATTTCAAATCAAATGTATTTATAAATCCCTTCTTACATCAGCTGATATCTCAAAGTGCTGTACAGAAACCCAGCCTTAAACCCCAAACAGCAAGCAATGCAGGTGTAGAAGCACGGTGGCTAGGAAAAACTCCCTAGAAAGGCCAGAACCTAGGAAGAAACCTAGAGAGGAACCAGGCTATGAGGGGTGGCCAGTCCTCTTCTGGATGTGCCGGGTGGAGATTATAACAGAACATGGCCAAGATGTTCAAATGTTCATAGGTGACCAGCAGGGTCAAATAATAATAATCACAGTGGATGTTGAGGGTGCAACAGGTCAGCAGCTCAGGAGTAAATGTCAGTTGGCTTTTCATAGCCGATCATTCAGAGTATCTCTATCGCACCTGCTGTCTCTAGAGAGTTGAAAACAGCAGGTCTGGGACAGGTAGCACGTCCAGTGAACAGATCAGGATTCCATAGCCGCAGGTAGAACAGTTGAAACTGGAGCAGCAGCACGGCCAGCAAGGAGTCATCAGGCCAGATAGACCTGAGACATGGTCCTAGGGCTCAGGTCCTCCGAGAGAGAGAAAGACCGAAAGAGAGAAAGAGAGAGTTAGAGGGAGCATACTTAAATTCACACAGGACACCGGATAAGACAGGATAAATACTCCAGATTTAACAGAATGGCCCTAGCCCCCGATACATAAACTACTGCAGCATAAATACTGGAGGCTGAGACAGGAGTGGTAGGGAGACACTGTGACCCCATCCGAAAATACCCCCGGACAGGGCCAAACAGGCAGGATATAACCCCACCCACTTTGCCAAAGCACAGCCCCCACACTACTAGAGCTATATCTTTAACCACCATTTTACCATCCTGAGACAAGGCCAAGTATAGCCCACAAAGATCTCCGCCACGGCACAACCCAAGGGGGGGAACCAACCCAGACAGGAAGATCACTTCAATGACTCAATCCACTCAAGTGATGCACTCCTCCCAGGGTCGGCATGGAAGAGCACCAGTAAGCCAGTGACTCAGCCCCTGTAATAGGGTTAGAGGCAGAGAATCCCAGTGGAGAGAGGGGAACTGGCCAGGCAGAGACAGCAAGTTGCTCCAGTGCCATTCCGTTCACCTTAACACTCCTCGGCCAGACTACACTCAATCATAGGATCTACTGAAGAGATGAGTCTTCAATAAAGACTTAAAGGTTGAGACCGAGTCTGCGTCTCTCACATGGGTAAGCAGAACATTCCATAAAAATGGAGCTCTATAGGAGAAAGCCAATCCTCCAGCTGTTTGTTTAGAAATTCTAGGGACAGTAAGGAGGCCTGCGTCTTGTGACCGTAGAGTACGTGTAGGTGTGTATGGCAGGACCAAATCGGAAAGATAGGTAGGAGCAAGCCTATGTAATGCTTTGTAGGTTAGCAGTAAAACCTTGAAATCAGCCCTTGCCTTAACAGGAAGCCAGTGTAGAGAGGCTAGCACTGGAGTAATATGATCAACAACAACAAAAATTCACTACTCGATTGAGGGACCTTAGAGATAATTGTATGTGTGGAGTACAGAGATGGGGTAGTCATTCAAAAAGCATGTTAAACCACTATTCTTGAACAAAGTGAGTCCATGCAACTCACTATGTGATTTGTTAAGCACAGTTCTATTCCTGAACTTATTATTAAGCCATGTCATAAAGTGGTTCAATACTTATTGACTCAAGAAATTTCAGCTGTTCATTTTTGTTCTACACACAAAATTCCAAATTGACATTATAGGGTATTGTGTGTAGATCAGTGAAACAAATCTCAATTTAATCCATTTTAAATTCAGGTTGTAACACAACAAAATGTGGAAAAAGTAAAGGGCTGTGAATATTTTTTGAACGCTTTGTAGGTAGGGATAAAGTGACAAGGCAACAGGATTGGTAATAAACAGTAGCAGCAGCGTAAGTGATGAGTCAAAAGATGGTCAATGCAAATAGTTAAATAGTTAACCAATAGCTACCCGTACTAACTATTTTGCAGTCTTATGGCTTGGGGGTAGAAGCTGTTCAGGGTCCTGTTGGTTCCAGACTTGGCGGATTGGTAACGCTTGCCATGCGGTAGCAGAGAGAACAGCCTACGACTTGGGAGGCTGGAGTCAGCGAAGACACTTGCCAGCTGGTCAGCGCATGCTCTGAGTATGTGTACTTGTAATCCTTCTGGCCCCACTGCCTTGTGAATGTAAACCTGTTTAAAGGTCTTACTCACATCGGCTACTGGTGCTGAGTGATTAACCAACATTTCTGGGGGTTTTTGGTTAATAAACAACTAATTGACCAACGTAGGTTCAATTACCTGAATTACATTTACACCGATAAAAATATAAACGCAACACAGGGCCCCTCAGGAGTGTGTACTTAGTCCCCTCCTGTATTCCCTGTTCACCCACGACTGTGTGGCCAAACATGACTCTAACATCATCATTAACTTTGCTGATGACACAACAGTGGTAGGCCTGATCACCAACAACAATGAGACTGCCTATAGGGAGGAGGTCAGAGAACTGGCAGTATAGTGCCAGGACAAGAACTTCTCCCTCAATGTGAGCGAGACAAAGGAGCTGATCATGGACTACAGGAAAAGCTAGGCCGAACAGGCCCCCATTCACTTCGACGGGGCTGTAGTGGAGAGGGTCGAGAGTGTCCACATCACCAACAAACTATCAATCATGGCCCAAACATACCAAGACGGTCGTGAAGAGAGCACGACAAAACCTTTTCCCCCACAGGAGACTGAAAAGATTTGTCATGGGTCCCCAGATCCTCAAACGTTTCTACAGCTACACCATCGAGAGCATCCTGACCGGTTGCATCACCGCCTGGTATGGCAACTGCTCGGCATCTGACCGTAAGGCACTACAAAGGGTAGTGCGATCGGCCCAGTACATCACTGGGGCCAAGCTTCCTGCCATCCAGGACCTATATAATAGCCGGTGTCAGAGGAAAGCCCATTAAATTGTCAGAGACTCCAGTCACCCAAGTTATAGACTGTGTTCTCTACTACCGCACGGCAAGTGGTACCGGAGCGTTTGTTTGTTATCTATGCATAGTCACTTCGCCCCCACCAACATGTACAGACTACCTCAAATAGCCTGCACACTGACTCGGTAAAGGTGCCCTCTGTATATAGCCTCATTATTGTTATTGTGTTACTTTTTATTGTAACTTTTTATTTTAGTCTACTTGGTAAATATTTTCTTAACTCTTCTTGAACAACACTGTTGGTTAAGGGCTTGTAAGTAAGCATTTCACGGTTTGGCACGTGTCACTTTGGTATGAATGATTCGGGAGACAGACGCAGAAATGCGTAATAGTTATTTTTTTATTGTACCCAAATTACGGAGTGCCGTGTAAAGGCCCGGGACAAAGACCAAACTAACACTTAACAAAACACAGGTTGGAAACCCAAACAAAAGAGCAAGGAGTAGCTCAAAAAAATAACAAGCGCATGATGATTAACACATGGGATGAGGCCCGTAATCATCTGCGCAATCCACAATGGCACAAAAGCCAAAACACACAGCAGAGGTACTCACACGCACCAATGGACATTGTAACAAAAATCGATCCCACCATGGTGAACAAAGGGCACATACAGTTGAAGTCGGAAGTTTACATACACTTAGGTTGGAGTCATTAAAACTCATTTTTAAACCACTCCACAAATGGATTGTTAATTAACAAACTATAGTTTTAGCAAGTCGGTTAGGACATTTTACTTTGTGCATGACACAAGTAACCTTTTCAACAATTGTTTACAGACAGATTACTTCACTTATAATTCACTGTATCACAATTCCATTGGGTCAGATTTTTACATACAAGGCGGGGGTGGAGTTATTGTATGGGCAGGCATAAGCTACGGACAACGAACACAATTGCATTTTATCATGGCAATTTGAATGCACAGATAGCGTTTTTAGATCCTGAGGCACATTGTCGTGTCATTCATCCAACGCCATCACCTAATTTTTCAACATGATAATGCATGGCCCCATGTCGCAAGGATCTCTACACAATTCTTGGAAGCTGAACATTTAAAAAAATTCTTCCATGGCC
The DNA here is from genome assembly GCF_018296145.1 of Oncorhynchus tshawytscha. NCBI lineage: Eukaryota > Metazoa > Chordata > Actinopteri > Salmoniformes > Salmonidae > Oncorhynchus > Oncorhynchus tshawytscha. The sequence continues at coordinate 44,603,679 of NC_056430.1, forward strand.
TGCATACTCACCAAACATGTTACCCACTGAGCATGTTTGGAATGCTCTGGATCGACGTGTCCGACAGCGTGTTCCAGTTCCCGCCAATATCCAGCAACTTTGGACAGCCATTGAAGAGGAGTGAGTCAACATTCCACAGGTCACAATCAACAGCCTGATCAACTCTATGCGAAGGAGATGTGTCACGCTGCATAAACAAAATGGCCGTCACACCAGATACTGTCTGGTTTTTAAGGTATCTGTGACCAACAGATGCATATCTGTATTACCAGTGATGTGAAATCAATATATTAGTGCCTCATGAATTCATTTCAATTGAGTGATTTCCTTTTATGAACTGTAACTTTGAATGTTGCATGTTGCGTTTATATTGTTGTTCAGTATAGTTTGTTTTTTTGTGAGCCCAACACGCCATTTCTCTGAAGAGAAATTGAATCATTCACGTGAGAAACCAACTCTAGAACTATGTGGAATGCTGGGCTGAACGGAGTTGTTGTTTTCATTAAACAACTATTCAACCTAGTACAATGCTGAAACGTGGTAATTAACGACAACGACCATAATCCATTGCAACAGTTTTTTCTGGTTCAGACACGGTTCAGAGAGGAAGAGGCGACGCGAGAGGTTTCATTCTTGACAAAATAATCCCAATGTGTTTCTATTGGCTTATTTTGGACATAAGTTTATTGTCTGCCTTCCTGCCTTTGGGCCAACAACTCCAATTGTTAGGGCGTAGACATAAGCATCTCTTCCTTATATACAGATCTCTGGACGGATACACTTTTATGTTTGCTACGTTAGGTTAGATACACACAGACCACACACACCACAACAATGAGGGACAGAGTTAGTTCACGAAAGTATGCCTTATCTACTTTGAAGAACTAGTAAAATTATTTTGTCAGACAGCTCTGCAGCATTCTTAGGCAGGCTAGCGAAATAGAATGTTGAAAGACAGTACAGTGTGGGGAGCACATAGATACTGCCTGAGTAGAGATGAGATGATTACTTTTAAGGAATAAAAAAATAATAAAGTAATCAAATAAAACTGAGTAATATACACTGAAATATTGTATTATTTTATAGTAATTTCCTATCTTTCTATTGTGGACCTGACCAAGACAATGGAATATTTTCAATGTTTTGGCAATTGTTTCGGAATTTACATAAAAAATCCCTAAAATCATTGTAATGTCATTACTTCATAATGCATTTCATGTATAAAAAAATGATTGAAACTGAAATCGAAACCCTTGATTATTTTTTAACAACTGAACCGAAACCGAACCGACCTCCAAAAGCACTAATTGCTCAGCACTATCGGCTACGGAGAGAGCGTGATCACAGTCTTCTGGAACAGCTGCTGCTCTCATGCATGGTTTAGTATTGCTTGCCTCAAAGCAAGCATAGAAGGAATTTAGCTAATTTGTTAGGCTTGCGTTACTGGGCAGCTCGCGGCTGGGTTTCCCTTTGTAATCGATCTTAGTCCTGTATTGATGTTTTGACTGTTTGATGGCTCATTGGAGGTCATAGAGGAATTTCTTATAAGCGTTCGGATTAGTGTTCCACTCCTTGAAAGCGGCAGCTCTAGCCTTAAATTCAGGGCGGATGTTGCCTGTAATCCATGGTTTCTGGTTGGGATATGTATGTAAGGTCACTGTGGGAATGAGGTCGTTGATGGACTTAGTAGTGAAGTCGGTGACTGATGTGGTAAACACCTCAATGTTGTCAGATGAATGCTGGAACATTTTCCATATTCTAGCGAAACAGTCCTGTAGCTTAGCATCAGCGTAATTTGACCATTTACATATCCAGTTCGTCACTGGCAAATTCTGTTTGAGTTTTTGCCTGTAAGCAGGAATCAAGAGGATAGAGAGGCAGGGACAAAGAGGCAGCAAAGAGGGAGGCCCGATTAAGACTCAGGCAGAACAAGAATATAAGCTGAGCTTTGATCAACGTTTGGAGCAATATTTAGATGTTGACTCCTAATTTATTTTCTTCATTGTGTACAATATCTATATTTTTATATTTTGTATTTTTTTTCAACAAACATTTTTGGGATATTTGGGTTGTTTTCTGTTTATTCAATTGGTCAGGCAACATCTTCTTGTGTCCTCTCTAAAACACAGCTGTTTTTCAGACAGTATTTGGATAGCAAATACATCTTATTTTTTAACAAGCAGTATGAGAAATACAAAATGTTATCAAGTTATTAAGGTGCCGTCATGACGTTGGCCTGGGGGGTAGGTTTATGACAGTCATAAATACCTCTTCCCTCCTTTTTCCTCTCTCTACCCTACTGAGGTTACATTTGCAAAACCCTTGGTTTACATAGAGATTCTGGGAACATCAGAACGTGGGGGGAAACTAACTATATTTTGGTAATGCGACCATTTGAACATATGTGGTGATACTTAATGAATATTATGTCAGTTCGGTTGTCATCTGAGACATTCTCATCAATGATAAGATGACAAAATCTACAGTGGAAGGTCTACACATCAGAGTTATCGGATTCACATGGAATTGTTGTTCAATTTAAATGTTTGAATATGAAATTATTTGTGATGGGATAAAATGTGATTTTAGCTTCTAAAATGTGAGATTTGGGTTTAGATAAGACAGGGCTCTGCTCAATCAGTGGCCCTCCCCTGTGAAGGGACATGGGCTATACAACTTTTCAAACACCCCCTCTTCTCCCTTCCTATATAAGCCTTGATGACAATATAACCTCCTGTTCCGAGGACGACGGTCCTATGTCAGAATGGTTCAGATAATAACTACAGAACGAAGCCAACATCAGCGTGAGCTTTGGTTGCGAATGGTATGAACTTTGAACTCTTATTCACTACAGAAGGGATACCTCCTAGCCGTTGAGTTAGCAACAGCAGATGCAAACGAGGGTTAGGAAGGAACAGACAGAGTTTTGCTGTTTCTGCTACTAGCACAGTGCTACACCGCCATCTATTGGCCTGATAACTTACTGATACTAACGCTAAAGCATGTAGAATACACAATTTCGAATAATTAAGACAAATACATAAACAAATTAGTTTCAAAAATAATAATAATAAAGGGACGTCTGTTTTCAAAGTATTACATCATCGTAACCACCCCCAGTACTCAGCAGAACGTTAAAAGTGACCTCAACTGTCTCTGTATCTTTGTGTCACAAATTGTCTGATACTTTTTCTGGGCCACTGCCAAGACATAGCAGGAAAATATGCCCAGGTATTCACCCATAAGAATGAGAGAAGGAAGTTTTTGGACCACACACACACACGCACACCATAACAACAATCATGCAGAGTAATCATCTTTCCAGTCCTCCTACCAAGGCAACGGGTGAGAAATACTGTATGTCAGGAATGGATTTGGGTTGTTCGTTCTTTGAGTTAAAGACTGGTTTGGCGAGAGACGGTTGCTCGTTTACAGTTAACATGGACCTGTTTCCAGTCAGCCGAGATCCGATTATCTCAAGAAGCAGAGAGCCAATCAGCTTCTAGACAGATCAGGTCAACTCAGTTCATTTCCATGATGGAATGGCAGAGAATCAGGATCTCGTTCACCATCTCATGTCCGAAGACATACAGCCTTTGTAGAACAGTGTGCCCACTCACTGGCCTGGGGCATGTGGGTCTCCATAGACCCCCATGAAGTAAAGGCACTTTTATCAACTGGACCTAGTAGATCTGGTAATATTGGTTTTATATGGCACTCAAGCCTCACCTTGGGAAAATTGATTTTGGTTTGCAGTGCATCCAGAGAGTGTTACTAAGTTTAAGTTTCTAAATGACCATTTACAAATGATTGACTGATATTATAAAAAAACGTATCAATGATTAGCAAACCATTCTTTCATCCAATTCGCTCTGCCTCCTACCAAAGCCATGGCTTCAGCAACTGTTCTTAATATAGTGTACATTAGGAGCTACGTCTTTGAAAGTTTACAGACCTTTCAACAAACTGTATCTGGAAGAGAGACTTCTTTGTGGGATCGTCGTGCTGCTTTACCAGACTGTGAAAGGCATTAAAGTAGCTAAACCCATTGAAGGAGTTTGGTGAGGGTTTGTTTACCATTCAGGCAACATCTTATTGCTGCTTGCTGATCAGATGATTAGATGGACAAGGTTCTCATGAAAAAGGCTTTGTTTTTATATGAATTAGTCTAGCATTGACTGCTTTATCTACAAGCCCCTCACTTTCACTACTGTATCTCTCTACAACTGATTTATGGCTAAGGATAAGGTAAGAGGTTTATGTTCGGGTAAAGGGATAAAAACGTATTTATGGTTACAAAGTGCCTCTGTCCTCTGTAGCAAGGCTAGACAGTGATGTAAGGTATTTACATCAGTCCCTCAGGTAGTTCCCACTGAGGCAATCAAAACACCATGATGTGTTTTTCTGCATCATGGGACAGATGCAGAACGATCCTTCAACAAAACCGTTGCTACAGTGCCTTGCGAAAGTATTCGGCCCCCTTGAACTTTGCGACCTTTTGCCACATTTCAGGCTTCAAACATAAAGATATAAAACTGTATTGTTTTGTGAAGAATCAACAACAAGTGGGACACAATCATGAAGTGGAACGACATTTATTGGATATTTCAAACTTTTTTAACAAATCAAAAACTGAAAAATTGGGCGTGCAAAATTATTCAGCCCCCTTAAGTTAATACTTTGTAGCGCCACCTTTTGCTGCGATTACAGCTGTAAGTCGCTTGGGGTATGTCTCTATCAGTTTTGCACATCGAGAGACTGAAATTTTTTCCCATTCCTCCTTGCAAAACAGCTCGAGCTCAGTGAGGTTGGATGGAGAGCATTTGTGAACAGCAGTTTTCAGTTCTTTCCACAGATTCTCGATTGGATTCAGGTCTGGACTTTGACTTGGCCATTCTAACACCTGGATATGTTTATTTTTGAACCATTCCATTGTAGATTTTGCTTTATGTTTTGGATCATTGTCTTGTTGGAAGACAAATCTCCGTCCCAGTCTCAGGTCTTTTGCAGACTCCATCAGGTTTTCTTCCAGAATGGTCCTGTATTTGGCTCCATCCATCTTCCCATCAATTTTAACCATCTTCCCTGTCCCTGCTGAAGAAAAGCAGGCCCAAACCATGATGCTGCCACCACCATGTTTGACAGTGGGGATGATGTGTTCAGGGTGATGAGCTGTGTTGCTTTTACGCCAAACATAACATTTTGCATTGTTGCCAAAAAGTTCACTTTTGGTTTCATCTGACCAGAGCACCTTCTTCCACATGTTTGGTGTGTCTCCCAGGTGGCTTGTGGCAAACTTTAAACGACACTTTTTATGGATATCTTTAAGAAATGGCTTTCTTCTTGCCACTCTTCCATAAAGGCCAGATTTGTGCAATATACGACTGATTGTTGTCCTATGGACAGAGTCTCCCACCTCAGCTGTAGATCTCTGCAGTTCATCCAGAGTGATCATGGGCCTCTTGGCTGCATCTCTGATCAGTCTTCTCCTTGTATGAGCTGAAAGTTTAGAGGGACGGCCAGGTCTTGGTAGATTTGCAGTGGTCTGATACTCCTTCCATTTCAATATTATCGCTTGCACAGTGCTCCTTGGGATGTTTAAAGCTTGGGAAATCTTTTTGTAAAGTTCAAGGGGGCCGAATACTTTCGCAAGGCACTGTATATAAGGGATTAGCAAGAACCAGAGAATCTAGTTCTGGCAGCTTTGGGGAAAGTGAAAGATAATCGATGTGAGAAACCAAGGTGATGTTGAAAGGAGAGTTGGACAAAGGCATTCGAGACAATGGAAAGGCAGACTGGTGGCATTCTCCTCTGCGGTTTGGGATTTTCTAACACAAACACATGCACCAGTGGAGGGTGGTGACTTGAAAAATTGAGGAGGATGGGAGAGCCACAGTATAGGCTCGGACCGCATGGAGACGACAAAGCGTGTAAAATAAATTGTGAAAGACTAATTATTCTAACGTAAAGCATTTAAAAAGACATTTATAGTACAATATTATGGGGGATTGGAATGAAAGGGCTCCTTACACAGTGTTGGGAAGGGATCACAGCAGTGACTGAATGAGGGTATGAGGCATGAGCTGAGGTGTTCAGAGCCTTGACTTCAGGGGTTGGGGTTGAGGTGTTCCGAGGCTTCAGTGCAGGACAGGCTCATCATGGATGGACGGTGTTGGAGAAGAGATCAACTCTTCCACCGAGAGCAGGACAGGATTCGACTGGGAACACAAAGTATTCAGACCCCTGGACTTTTTCCACATTTTGTTGTTACAGCCATATTCTAAAATTGATTAAATTGTTTTTTCCCCTCATCAATCTACACACAATACCCCATAATGACAAAGCAAAAACAGGTGTTAGATATTTTAGCTAATTTATAAACATTTTTAAAATGAAATTTCACATTTACATAAGTATTCACACCATTTACTCAGTACATTGTTAAACCACCTCTGGCAGTGATTACAGCCTCGAGTCTTCATGGGTATGACGCTACAAACTTGGCACACCTGCATTTAGGGAGTTTCCCCCATTCTTCTCAGCAGATCCTCTCAAGCTTTGTCAGGTTGGATGGGGAGTGCTGCTGCACAGCTATTTTCAGGTCTCCCCAGAGATGTTAGATCAGATTCAAGCCCGGGCTCTGGCTGGACCACTCAAGAACATTCAGAGACTTGTCCTGAAGCCACTCCGGCATTGTCTTGGCTGTGTGCTTCGAGTCCTGTTGGAAAGTGAACCTTCAACCCAGTCTGAAGTCCTGAGCGCTCTGGAGATGGTTTTCATCACGGATCTCTCTGTACTTTGCTCTGTTCATCTTTCCCTCGATCCTGACTAGCCTCCAAGTCCCTGTTGCTGAAAAACAACATCACAGCATGATGCTGCCACCACCATGCTTCACCTTAGGGATGGTGCCAGGTTTCCTCCAGACATGACGCTTGGCAGTCAGGCCAAAGAGTTCAATCTTGGTTTCATCAGACCAGAGAATCTTGTTTCTCATGATCTGAGAGTTCTTTAGGTGCCTGTTGGCAAACTCCAAGCGGGCTGTCATTTGCCTTTTACTGAGGAGTGGCTTCCGTCTGGCCACTCTACCATAAAGGCCTGATTGGTGGAGTGCTGCATAGATGGTTGTCCTTCTGGAAGGTTCTCCCTTCTCCACAGAGGAACTCTGGAGCTCTGTCAGAGTGACCATCGGATTCTTGGTCACCTGCCCAAGGCCCTCCCCCGATTGCTCAGTTTGGCCAGGTAGCCAGCTCTAGGAAGAGTCTTGGTGATTCCAAACGTATTCCATTTAAGAATGATGAAGGCCACTGTGTTCTTGAGGACCTTCAATGCTGCAGAAATGTTTTGGTACCCTTCCCAAGATCTGTGCCTCGACACAATCCTGTCTCAGAGCTCTATGAAACAATTCCTTCGACCTCATGGCTTGGCTTTTTGCTCTGACATGCACTGTCAACTGTGGGACCTTATGTAGATAGGTGTGTGCCTTTCTAAAATTTGTCACAGGTGGAATCCAATCAAATTGTAGAAATATCTCAAGGATGATCAATGGAAACAGGATGCACCTGAGCTCAATTTCAAGTCTCATAGCAAAAGGTCTGAATTCTTAAGTAAAGTTTAAAAAAAAATGAATATATACATTTGCCAAAACGTCTAAAAACCTACTTTCGCTTTATCATTAGGGTGTATTGTGTGTTGATTGATGAGGAATATTTTTTATTTAATCCATTTTAGAATAAGGCTGTAACGTAACAAAATGTGGGAATAGTCAAGGGGTGAGAATACTTTCCGAATGCACTGTACATTCCATTACAGCAGTGCCACCATAGGTTTGGTCCACAAGGTTTGGTCAACAAGCCCTGGGGAGGATGAAAACCCTGTCAAACTACAGCAATCTTATACTTTTATAGGAATTATATTTAGACTAGACTAACAGGGGGGTTTCCTCTATCTAGACAGAGGCAACAAACGATGGACAATATAACTCACAGGGCTGAGCTTGCTTTATGCATGTTTGCATAGCACAGGCATATGCAACTGTAGGCCTAATTAAAAATGTATCTATGTCATCACTATTATGTTGATTGATTAATTCAAGTGAATAATTTTGGATTGAAAAGGTCTAGCCAGCCCAAGTTTGCATATAAACCAAATTTGATCACTTTGACATTTTCTCCTGACAAACAAATGGACTTTAAATGCATAATGTTACCAATTTGTTTACCCTGACCAGATGGACAGAGCACATAGACTGTACGCAGCTGCTATAGAGTATTACAGTATGACATAATACCCATAAAACCTAGCGGTCAAACAAGGAAATGGTTCCATATTTTTGTGTTTCGTGTAGGCTTACGCTGTCATGAAGTTTTGATAACCGTGTAAATCTCTCCAGGACAAGGTGACTTCTATCAATATATTTGCCTGTATTTACACCCCCAAAATAAAATGCTAATAAGCTGCTAATGTAGCTATCATAAGGAACTACAAATGCCATGATGATCTGGACAAAACGGCCAAATTGAGGCAAAGGTAATAATCTCTGGACTATATATATAATGTTATCTACATTTTGTAATGTATACATTGGCTACATTTCTTTAAATTGATGATTCTTTGAACTGTCTTGTGCAAGTTTTAAATTGACACAATACCTGTTAGCAAAGGTGCTTGCAGGGATTTGTAGTCTTGTATGATGTCTACTTTGATGCCAATTGGGATTTTCTAATCTGAGAGTAAATATAGCCGAATATATTGATAAGTCACCTGGTCCGAGAGATTTACATGGTTATCACAATGTCACGCCACAAACCATTTCCCTGTTTGATCACTAGGCTTTATGGGTATTGTGACACCTCCACTGTTGGGCTCTATTATTAGTAGCCTACAGTTGAACAGACTGAAAAATCGTCTCGTTTTCATTCCATACAGCGTGTCAGATCTCTAATGTTTAGGTGTGCCTAGGCTTCTGCAACATTTATGTAAAAAGTTTTTGCTTGTGTCTGTCGGAAGTGATGATCTGTTATTACCTTTGCTAAATAAATAAAAAGTGGAAAGCCTACTTGAACAAGCGTGAAAAAATGTGCTATGTCACTTGCGATTAATTGATTTCGACATCCCAGAGAAGACGGTACAAACTTTCATATGCTCAGCAAGTAAAGCACTCGTGGTGCCCTAAGTAAAAGTCAACTCTTGCCAATAAGCTGATTGTGACACTGTTTCTTCTTACCTTCTCGTTGTGTTGCGCAGTTCGAATACACAGGCGTTCATCCATTCATCCATTACATGATCGACGGTACAAACTTTCATATGCTCAGCAAGTAAAGCACTCGTGGTGCCCTAAGTAAAAGTCAACTCTTGCCAATAAGCTGATTGTGACACTGTTTCTTCTTACCTTCTCGTTGTGTTGCGCAGTTCGAATACACAGGCGTTCATCCATTCATCCATTACATGATCGATGCGGCAATAAAGGGGTTCTTCAACAAAAAATCAACTACATTGTTGTTAGCATGATCCTAATCCTATGATTGGATGGACAACATGTCAGTTCACATTGCAAAAACATTGATTGGTTGGAGGACGGCTCCCGGAAGTGGTCATAATTACCATGTATGTCTATTGAAGAGGGTAAGGCCTACGAGCCGCCAAGGTTTTGTATTTTAATCAACTAGCCCATGTCAACTCAAGTTTTTTTATTTGGGTTTTTCAGCCCATAGATATTGTTGTAATTTTTTTGTCACTCAAATATCACATGAATACACATTACAAATGGCAAAATGTATGCAATTGCAAGGACATTTTCATTAAAACTGCTAAAGTTTCTTTGAACCCCATCACAAAATGTGTAGAATTGCAGGAAATCAACTTTAAACCTGCAAAATTCTCTCCACCATCAAGAAGGGTGTGAACAGTTGGTGTCATGAACAGTGCTTGTGCCCATAGAAATAGATGTGCGTCATTTATCAGGATCTGTTTTTCATCTGCCTCCTGAGGGATGCTGCTGCCTTTCTCTCTATGGTTTGATGATTCATTGGTCATTAAACAGTGGCCAGAACAGTGCTAACTAAAATAACTACAATAAGGTCCCTTTCATAATAAAGGTGATGATGGTGGCTATATTTCTCCATGAAATTATTGCATACAGAAAATATTGGACGTTTGGAAGGCATCTGCTGTAACAGGAATAAAACTATAAATTGTATGTCAGTCAAGACCATAGATGTGTTCGAATACCCATACGATATAATAAAAAATACTAAATTATATATTACATACTATATACTATTAGTTCATTTTTGTATACTGTAAATGAACGGTATCCTTTCAGTTGAGCGTACTAGCGCTTCATCTGTCTACTGGAAGTTGATGCTGTTGCTATGCAACCACTAGCTGGGTAGCATAACAAATGACTAGCTAGGCATTTTACGACTTCATTAACAATGTCCATTGAGAATGCATAACGACTATACCACTTTAAGAATGATGTGAAGTTCAATGTATTAGTAGCTAAATAACATTAGATAGCTAGCTAACATACCGGTACATACTGCTATAATGATACGTTATGCGGTTCGTAAGGATAGCGTAGCTAACAAATTGTGTAACATAAAACGTGTAACATAACTCATTTGAAAAGTCATTACTTTATTACATTGCTCAACATTTTCTTAACATTTATCATAATTGGTTAAAGCAATACATTTGTATCCGCTCTCGTCGGACTTCGGCTGCATATTTTCCACCATTTTTCTCAAATCAAATCCACTCCCGTTTTCTGAATAATTGCATTATGGGGCCTAAAAGCATGGAAGTAGAGTCCAGTGCTTGTCCAATAAGCATACTACATGCTCAATTTCCATCACAAATAGTATGGTTAGTATGAGTATTCAAACACAACTCATGACTTTCTCTGTCATACCTTAGCAGGTGGCAAGCGTCCTTAGTTGAGAGAGAGAGAATCTTACACTGCCTCTGTGTGGTCATATTGTGTAATTACATGAGAGGTGACAGGGTCCCTATCTGCCTTCAAATGCATTCAATTCAATATGATACACATGAGGAAACCATTATAAACAACTATTGATTCATTTCCCTGCGACAGACCAGCGTCCTGTCCTGGGGTTGTACTTGAACATCAAGCTGCATAATGCTACGGAAACAGGAGATAGGCTTACTACTTATTAAATGAAATTAACCTCATACTTACAGTGTTATTTTGAGCATTTGATATTGTTCTTGAACCCTACCGAAACTACATTTAATCGGTACAGTCATATATTGGGACAATATGAGCTACTTTAGTCATCTTTAAGGTAAAAGGGGGAAATCCTAGACATTGTCTGTCACGGCTGACTGAAGGACTGGACTAAGGTGCAGCATGGTAAGCGTACATTTTCTTTATTTAAAAATAACGCAGACAAAACAAAGAACACAACCAAACCGTGCTTTGGGCTATGTGCCCTGAACAAAGTCAAAATTAACTTCCCACAAAATAGGTGGGGGAAAAGGGTACCTAAGTATGGTTCTCAATCAGAGACAAACGATAGACAGCTGTCCCTGATTGAGAACCATACCAGGCAAAGACATAGAAATACAAAACATAGAAAAAGGACATAGAATGCCCACCTTAGTCACACCCTGGCCTAACCAAAATAGAGAATAAAAAGCCTCTCTATGGCCAATGCGTGACATTGTCTTCGGTTATGATACCAACATCTTCAACCCCTCCAGGTTTGATGTTTTAACATTAACATTAACAACAACAGCTTGAGACACATTGAGAGTTGAATCATTACAAAGATGGAGAATACCCAGCTAGCATATTTGGTTCCTTGGAAGTTCTGGGAAAGTATGTTTTTGGTTTACAGTTAGTTTTTTAAATGTTCTGAGAACATAAGAGAACATTTTGCCTGTTCTGGGAGCATTCATTTTTAGGTTGCAGGCAATTCCTGCGAGTTTTTTACTATGGTTCCCTGAACCTTTTTCTGGGAGGTTTTCTTAACATTGAAGGTATTTAAATAACGTTCTGAGAAATTTCTTAAATAAGACTGCTAGCTTAGGTTAACTGTTTTGAATTCCAAGCACAGATAGGAAACATGGAAATGGATTTGCAAATACATTTCTTTTTTTTATTGCAGCACGGCATCAGTTAGATTCAAATCTATGATCTTCTGTTCTCTATCCATGGAATTAGTCCACCAGGATGGAGCTAGCACACCATGTTTTTAACTCATACACAGCTGTTCACAGCTCATACACAGCTCATACACATGCTTCAGTCTGGTTTTAGACCCCATCATAGCACTGAGACGGCACTTGTGAAGGTGGTAAATGACATTTTAATGGCATCGGACCGAGGCTCTGCATCTGTCCTCGTGCTCCTAGACCTTAGTGCTGCTTTTGATACCATCGATCACCACATTCTTTTGGAGAGATTGGAAACCCAAATTGGTCTACACGGACATGTTCTGGCCTGGTTTAGATCTTATCTGTCAGAAAGATATCAGTTTGTCTCTGTGAATGGTTTGTCCTCTGACAAATCAACTGTAAATTTCGGTGTTCCTCAAGGTTCCGTTTTAGGACCACTATTGTTCTCACTATATATTTTACCTCTTGGGGATGTTATTCGAAAACATAATGTAAACTTTCACTGCTATGCGGATGACACACAGCTGTACATTTCAATGAAACATGGTGAAGCCCCAAAATTGCCCTCGCTAGAAGCATGTGTTTCAGACATAAGGAAGTGGATGGCTGCAAACTTTCTACTATTAAACTCGGACAAAACAGAGATGCTTGTTCTAGGTCCCAAGAAACAAAGAGATCTTCTGTTGAATCTGACAATTAATCTTAATGGTTGTACAGTCGTCTCAAATAAAACTGTGAAGGACCTCGGCGTTACTCTGGACCCTGATCTCTCTTTTGAAGAACATATCAAGACCATTTCAAGGACATCTTTTTTCCATCTACGTAACATTGCAAAAATCAGAAATTTTCTGTCCAAAAATGATGCCGAAAAATTAATCCATGCTTTTGTCACTTCTAGGTTAGACTACTGCAATGCTCTATTTTCCGGCTACCCGGATAAAGCACTAAATAAACTTCAGTTAGTGCTAAATACGGCTGCTAGAATCCTGACTAGAACCAAAAATTTGATCATATTACTCCAGTGCTAGCCTCTCTACACTGGCTTCCTGTCAAAGCAAGGGCTGATTTCAAGGTTTTACTGCTAACCTACAAAGCATTACATGGGCTTGCTCCTACCTATCTCTCTGATTTGGTCCTGCCGTACATACCTACACGTACGCTATGGTCACAAGACGCAGGCCTCCTAATTGTCCCTAGAATTTCTAAGCAAACAGCTGGAGGCAGGGCTTTCTCCTATAGAGCTCCATTTTTATGGAACGGTCTGCCTACCCATGTCAGAGACGCAAACTCGGTCTCAACCTTTAAGTCTTTACTGAAGACTCATCTCTTCAGTGGGTCATATGATTGAGTGTAGTCTGGCCCAGGAGTGGGAAGGTGAACGGAAAGGCTCTGGAGCAACGAACCGCCCTTGCGGTCTCTGCCTGGCCGGTTCCCCTCTTTCCACTGGGATTCTCTGCCTCTAACCCTATTACAGGGGCTGAGTCACTGGCTTACTGGGGCTCTCTCATGCCGTCCCTGGAGGGGGTGCGTCACCTGAGTGGGTTGATTCACTGTTGTGGTCGTCCTGCCTGGGTTGGCGCCCCCCCCTTGGGTTGTGCCGTGGTGGAGATCTTTGTGGGCTATACTCAGCCTTGTCTCAGGATGGTAAGTTGGTGGTTGAAGATATCCCTCTAGTGGTGTGGGGGCTGTGCTTTGGCAAAGTGGGTGGGGTTATATCCTTCCTGTTTGGCCCTGTCCGGGGGTGACCTCGGATGGGGCCACAGTGTCTCCTGACCCCTCCTGTCTCAGCCTCCAGTATTTATGCTGCAGTAGTTTATGTGTCGGGGGGCTGGGGTCAGTTTGTTATATCTGGAGTACTTCTCCTGTCCTATTCGGTGTCCTGTGTGAATCTAAGTGTGCGTTCTCTAATTCTCTCCTTCTCTCTTTCTTTTCTCTCTCGGAGGACCTGAGCCCTAGGACCTGAGCTCCAGGACTACCTGACATGATGACTCCTTGCTGTCCCCAGTCCACCTGGCCATGCTGCTGTTCCAGTTTCAACTGACCTGAGCCCTAGGACCATGCCCCAGGACTACCTGACATGATGACTCCTTGCTGTCCCCAGTCCACCTGGCCATGCTGCTGCTCCAGTTTCAACTTCCACCTGACTGTGCTGCTGCTCCAGTTTCAACTGTTCTGCCTTATTATTATTCGACCATGCTGGTCATTTATGAACATTTGAACATCTTGGCCATGTTCTGTTATAATCTCCACCCGGCACAGCCAGAAGAGGACTGGCCACCCCACATAGCCTGGTTCCTCTCTAGGTTTCTTCCTAGGTTTTGGCCTTTCTAGGGAGTTTTTCCTAGCCACCGTGCTTCTACACCTGCATTGCTTGCTGTTTGGGGTTTTAGGCTGGGTTTCTGTACAGCACTTTGAGATATCAGCTGATGTACGAAGGGCTATATAAATAAATTTGATTTGATTTGATTTGATTTGATACAAATCTGATTCCCGGCCACGTGACCTACGTCTGAACGGTCAAATCTGATTTATTTGTCCCCAAGAAGTGTTTTTTAGACGGTTATTTGTCATATCTTGTGGCTCACTGGCTACCGTGTTCACAGTATGACAAGAACATGTGGTAGCTTAATAGCTTGTTGATTGTTTACAAAGAAATGAGTCAACGTGCTAGAACGCTAAATGGCTAGTTGAATGCTGTGGTTAGCCAAACATGATTTGTTTTGAAAGTTGGATCATCTTATCCTTTGCGGCTTTAAAAGTGTTTTTACATTATAATTTTCTACATTAAAAAGCAACTGGGAAACATCCATGGCAGGCATTGCTGTCACCTTAGCTCGCTACATAACTTCTGAGCAATTGGAAGCACGAGCAACACAACCAATCAGCCTACACCACTGCGCACACACGTTGTTACTATGACAATGAGTTTAGCCATGTCAGCAAATGACTGTCTGAACAGACACACCTGATTTGGTCACTGGTAACTTTCTGTTTGTACAGTCAGTAGTCCAAAACTGATTTGAAAAACAAAACTAATTTGAGCATTAAGGCCTGCAGTGTGTACAAGTCTTAAGAGCTTTTCACACCTTGATTGTACAATATTTGCCAATTATTCTTGAAAAAATGATTCAAGGTCTATCGAGTTGGTTGTTGATCATTGCTAGACAGCCATTTTCAAGTCGAGCCAATGTTGTCTTGGTAAGCAACTCCAGTGTATTGTTGGCCTTGTGTTTTAGGTTATTGTCCTGCTGAAAGATGAATTTGTCTCCCAGTGTGTCACGTTCTGACCTTTATTTCCCTTGTTTTGTATTTGTTAAGTATGGTCAGGGCGTTTTTTGGGTGGGCAGTCTATGTTTGTTTTTCTATAATTTGGGTATTTCTATGTTTCGGCCTAGTATGGTTCTCAATCAGAGGCAGGTGTCATTAGTTGTCTCTGATTGAGAATCATACTTAGGTAGCCTGGGTTTCACTGTGTGTTTGTGGGTGATTGTTCCTGTCTTTGTGTTTTGCACCAGATGGGACTGTTTTAGGTTTTCTCACATTTGTTGTTTTTGTTAGTTATCTCATGTGTAGTTTCTTTATAAATTAAAGAATATGAATAACCACCACGCTGCGCTTTGGTCTGCCTCTCCTTCAGATGAAGAAAACCATTACACAGTGTCTGTTGGAAAGCAGACTGAAATAAGTTTGCATGTTTTGGAATATTTTTCTTCTGCACAGGCTTCCTTCTTTTCACTGTAATTAATGTTAGAAGTAACTACAGTGTTGTTGATCCATCCTCTGTTATCTCCTATCACAGCCATTAAACTCTGTAACTGTTTTAAAATCACCATTGGCCTCATGGTGGTATTTTGAGCGGTTTCCTTCCTCTCTGGCAAATGAGTTAGGAAGGGCGTCTGTATCGTTGTAGTGACTGGATGTATTGATACACCATCCAAAGTGTAATTAATAACTGCAACATACTCAAAGGGATATTCAATGTCTCCCTTTTTTTTTACCCATCCACCAACACGTGCCCTTCTTTGCGAACCATTGGAAAATCTCCCTGGTGTTTGTGGATGAATCTGTGCTTGAAGTTCACTGCTCGACTGAGGGACCTTACATATAATTGTGTGTGGGGGGTACAGAGATGGGGTAGTCATTTAAAAAAAATCATGTTAAACACTATTATTGCACAGAGAGTGAGTCTATGTAACTTATATATATATTTTTGTCACTTAGCAGACACTCATATCCAGAGCAACTAAGGTTAAGTGCCTTGCTGCTCAAGGGCACATTGGCAGACTTTTCACCTAGTCAGCCCGGCGATTCAAAACAGCGACCTTATAGTTAGTGACCCCAAGCTCTGAACCGCTAGGCTGACTGCCACCCAGCAAGTATGATGTGACTTTTTAAGCACATTTTCTCTCCTGAACTTATTTAGGCGTGCCATAACAAAAGGCTTGAATACTTATTGACTCAAGACACTGCAGCTTTTCCAAAAAAAGTCAAGGGTGTGAATACTTTCTGAAGGCACTGTATGTTGTAATAAATATTATTCATCTAACTCAAATCTCCTTTTCATGAATAAGAAAAGGACTGAAAGTGTTACCTTGTGCCCAGTCTCCCCTATCTACCTCTCCATCTTTCTCTTTCTACTTCTATCTATCCAACTCTTCAATGGAATTTAGGTTATTCTCTGTCTCTTACCAGGGTGTCTGTGGCTTTGGCCTACATCCATAAAATGCCAATCAGGATTGCTGTTTGCATTGCATGGAACCCCATCATGAAATAATCCAGTCGTCATGGAAAATTAGATCGCTGTTGGAGTGTGAAGAACGTAAATAAATCATCTGTAGGCCTATAATAAATACATTCTATAGAAAGACATAAGAAAAAGTATATTCAATTAAAACGGCTATTTTGAACAATATATTTTTCCTACCATCTCCTGTCCACTGGACATTGTGTTTTTTGTTTAGGGCTGCTTTCTGCCACTTTTGTGGAAATATGGCCAAGATGAATTGCCTTGCTTTGATTGAACTTGGCTTTGGCTTGAGGTCTGTCTCGCCCATCTCGGCCACCAGAGGGCGGATGTGGTCTCTTGAATGTGCAGGGCATGAGTGAATAACGGCCATGCTTGTTGGAGCCAGACAGACGCTCAAAACTTCTACATCAGGACCAGCCGGTGGACGGATTTTTGGATACGCTTCTGAAACTATTTGTGAATACATTTAGGCTTTTATGGAGTGATCCCTTATAAACAAGCTCAACACTTTCAGAATATTTACGTACTTTGCTCTGAACGTTCTATCAAGGTAAAATGACTCCGCTTTTTGCTTTGTTCGTACTTTTCCTGAGGGCTGCGGAGCCCCGACATGTCGGCTCTGGTTACACCGCGCTGAGGAGCCAGGACAGGGACGGGTCAGCACGTGTATTAACCACGGGGAACGGAGAGTCAGACACTGGGGTGAATCTGAATCAGATTGGAGGAGGACATATCGAATCTCTGTTGCAGGAACCAGACGCAAACCCAAAGAGAATCCCCCGGGGCGCCAAGGATGGGAGCTCGAGAAACCGGGACCAGCAGTCTCCCCACAGCTACCGACACCCCAGACCGTATGACCCGGACGGCTACTTTACCACGCCCAAGAATGCACACCTGGCCAATAGCACCGCAGACAGAGATTCCAAGGGTTCGGTGCTGCTACACAACCCACTCTACCCGGTAACTGACAGCTCCTACCGGGCTTACGCAGTGATGCTGCTGGCGCTCATCCTATTCGCTATGGGCATCGTCGGTAACCTCGCGCTCATGTGTATCGTTTGGCACAACTATTACCTGAAGAGCGCGTGGAACTGCATCCTGGCCAGCCTTGCGTTCTGGGACTTCCTCGTGCTCTTTTTCTGCATGCCGGTGGTCGTCTTCAACGAGCTCACCAAGAGACGGTTGCTAGGCGACCTGTCATGTCGGATTGTGCCTTACATGGAGGTAAAAAAAAGTTCACATTGAACGTCCACGTACGTGAGGACCTTTCAGCCGTGTGCGTTCACAAGCGCAAAGAGATGCAACTGTTGCGTCATGCGCAGGTGCCCGTTATTTCTGCATAGGATCTAGCTCTCCTCGTTCTCCCATTATTGAACAGTAGGGCTAGGCCAGTCATACACACAAGTGTTCATACTTTTGTATAAATACAAATGATTATACCTAGGTACACATGTGATAGGCATCAAAGATATAAATAAAGAGTCCATGAAGAGATTACAAAGAACTCTTATTGTAAAAGGTCTTATCTTTTTATTTATATATATGGGTGATCGGCTACTATTCACATATTTTTGAGTATGAATACTCCCTGTGTTAGTGCCATCAGGGCTGAAATAGTCCCCTTGCAGGGTTGATGGTGCTAGCCCAACTCTGGCTGTTCTACTTGTCTGGGTATTTATATATTTCAAACACAACTATACTTAATCACTATATAATGTGTGTGTTTTATAGTTGTAATTACACTATGTGCACCACTGCCTGCGTATATAGCTGTCTTCAGACCAGTCTGCCAGACCCCTCTGTGTTGTGGTAGTTAGCCCATTGTTATGCTAACAAGTGCCCCACGCTAATAGTCTGGTGGGGTATGCTTAACTAATTGAGGTTGTTAGGAGCTCTATCGAGGAGGGGATCTGGGTCAGACAGGACGCTCTAATGTTAGTCTATATGCTCTTTTTAACCAAGCCTACGACATTTGCATATTCCTGGGGGCATCTATTCGGGGCATTAGTGCTTCCCCCAGTGTTTTCTTTAGCGGGTTGGAGAAGCCTCAGAATCAGCATCAACACCTGCCAAATGAACATCTTGTATTGAAACCAGTGTCACTCCATCTATCCCATTCATTCTCCCTCTCCTTTCCACTGTCCTCTTCTCTCCTCTCCTTCTTTGCCCTCACCCCTCTCTCCCATCTTCACTTTCTCTGCCTGTTTCGCCTCCCTCTCTACACCTCTCCCCCCTGTTCTTCCTTGTTTCTCCCTCTGTCCTTCTCCTACCCCTCTCCTTCCAGGTGACCTCCCTGGGAGTAGCCACATTCAGCCTGTGTGCATTGACCATCGACCGGTTCCACGCAGCGACCAGCCCCCAGCCCCAGGCCCCGCGGGTGGAGCCCTGCCAGTCCATCCTGGCCAAGCTGTCTGTGGTCTGGATCGGCTCCATGGTCCTGGCTGCTCCGGAGCTGCTGCTGTGGCAGCTCACCCAGGAGGTCTCCGTCCAGCCAGGGGGCTTCGTGGTGGACCTGTGTATCCGGAGGCCCTCCCTCAGCCTGCCCGAGTCGGTCTACTCGCTGGTGCTGACCTACCACGAGGCCCGCATGTGGTGGTGCTTCGGCTGCTACTTCTGCCTGCCGCTCCTCTTCACCCTCGCCTGTCAGCTGGTGACGAGACACGTTGTCGCTGAAGAGGCACGGAGGAAACAGGGGACAACCACAGTAGTAGGAGGAAAAAGAGTACGCCCTTCCTCCTCCTCCACCTCTTCTTCATCGTCATCCTCCTCCGCTCCTAAGAAGAAGCAGCAGCTGAAGAGAGAGCGTAGGTTGAGTTCTACGGTCGTGGCTTTGGCCGTCGTTTACGCCGCGTGTAACCTCCCCGAGAATGTCTGTAACATCGCCCTGGCCTACATCGCCAACCCCGTCTCCACGACAACTGAGGCCCTGCTGGCTCTGATTGGCCAGTTCCTGTTGTTTGTCCGTTGCTCGGTGACACCGGTGTTGTTCCTGTGTCTGTGTCGTTCACTGGGCCAGGCCTTCATGGACTGTTGTTGTTGCTGCTGTGAGGAGTGTCTACCAGACGGAGCCTCTTCATCATTGTCTTCCTCGACTACCGCCACAGTGGCCTCCACCTCCCTCTCCTCTCCGTCATCACTCTCTCCGTCGTCCACCAAGGAGGAGAAGCTGACGATTGTGTCTGGGACCACACCAGCCATCTTCTATGACAAGGCCAAAGACAGCTCCTCTCTCATGGTCATCGGAACACCCTGCTGAGGTCCTCTCCCTGACTAGCCAGGAGTCACTTCATTGGAGTGACCAAGCTACCCTTAGACCTCCAGCTCTCTTACTCCAACCTCTCTCGGCCCACGGTGGCTGTGCTGGGCATTGAACTGAATGAAGATAAAGGATCTCTATGATGCTCTGTCTTTAGAGAGTGACTTATTTGACCTTTATTTACCCAAGAAGACTATTGAGATGAAAGGTAGACTCGACACTGTTGACATCATCATGCATAGGGGGCGACCTCCTGCTTAAAGCCCACTTTTTATGATTTTGAGGTCATTGGTTTTGAGAGAATTATGGTTATGACTACTTGAGGAACTCTTGGCTAGGGCTTTGGTTGTCTTCAATCCCTCCCAGCCGCGAGATAAGTTATGAAGATAACTTAACCATTATGACACGAGACAACATATCAATTGTAGTTGTGGAGCTGAAAGCTAGAAGAGAGCTGAATCAACTGCCATAAACGTTTCTCAGCTTTTTTTAAAACTAGTTTTCTATACTCTCTTATAATAAAAAGAACACCAACAATGACATTCCATTATCCTTACAAAAAAAAGAAAACAATTATCTTAGCTGTGAATAATGGTCTGGATTCTTGGTGTATTTAATTTTTTTTAACTTCCTGAGTTTGTATTAGTGGAGATTAACAACAGAAAGAGCCTTTGAGGGATCCTCTGACTGTGTCCGTGGGGTACATTTTCCCTCTCTAACCTCCTTCTAACCCCCCTGCACCCCATCTCACAGTGATCTACAAGGGAAGGAATGTGGCAGAATGGTACCCGTCAAACATCAGTCATAACACCCACTACTGCCGGTGACAGACTGTTTACACATGGTGTAAATATTCATTGACCTTGCCGTTACCTCGGTAACTAACAACCAGTACAGTGTAGTCGTCTAGGATCTCTCCAGAGCAATGTGACAGTGGGCGCAAATCAATGGTCTGGTGTGTTGAGAATTGTTCCAGTAATGTTTGTTGGTGTTGCTCAGGGTTGTCTCATCGTTTTGCCCGTCAAAAAAACGTGCTGCTGAGCATCTTCTGTAGAGCTACGAACATTGCTCGGGGCCCCTATCCACCAAACGTCTCAGTATAGGAATGCTGATCTAGGATCAGTTTTGCCTTTTGGATCAAACTTGAATGTTATTATATGGACAGATCCTTTATCAGCACTCCTACTCATGAGAGGCTTTGTTGACACAGCGCCCAGATTTTACACCACGTCTATTCTACAGATAAACCCTATTATTATTATTATTATTAAAAGCGATTAGTGTAACCACTAGTCCACACAATGGCTCCTGTGTCAATATGTTGATATACTGTAAGTCGAGATAGAACCTAACCAATCCCTATCAAAATGGTGAATCTGTGTAGAGTACAATCTGACTGATACAATGCTGATATCTATTGTGGTTTGCTGTCATGTGACACAATACTGGAATTTCGACCTGCTCAGATTGCAGGACCCAATGAACAATATTTTAGTGTACATGTTTCAGTGTATTTCAGTCTACATATGTGTACAATCTGGAAAACTTTCACTCCTCAAAAAGAGATCAGTCAAATCATATGAATGTAGTAACAAGTTATCAATAAATCCATTGTTTTTCTTTGGAATTAGTATATATTCTCTTATATTGTGAATTTACTGCAATTATGTCTGATTTGAATCTAACATAGTTTATCTGAGGTAGTATTTAGTCGCGGGTGTTTTAGTATGTTTTTTATTCAGTGCTCAATAAATAGTGAGACAGTGTCTGTGGTCTTGTTTTTACTGGCACGGAAGTCATGGCTGAGGGAAAGCATCTATCAGAGCATGAACAAGTCACTGTCAATTTAAAGAGACCACCACGTCTGCCCACACACACACACACACCCACACATGCACGCACACACATGCACACACACGGACGCATACACACACAAGTACACACATTCTCTATCACAGACACATATCCTCATCCATCATCCCTCTCACACACACACTAACAGCACAGAGGACAGTGACGGTGAGGATCCTTCGGCTGGTCGACCCTGTCTTATGTGTTGCGTCTCGGCTCCCAGAGCTGAAATATTTGTCCTCCCACTTAGTTCTGCCTGGGCCTGAGAGCAGGGGGGGGTCTCTCATAAGGAGAGCATTGTTCCTCAGCCCTCTCCCCAGTCCCAGTCCCCTCACTGCATATCAATGTCCAACCACCGGGGGAGTTGCCAAGCTACCGTCACATTGAAGTTCCCCTCGCAGTCACCAAACAGAACCAAGAGAGGGAGACGAGGGGAGAGAGGGAAGAATGAGGGAAAAAGGGGGCACTAGGCGACCAAAACAACCCGCACTTTCCCAAACCCTTCAGTTGCCCTGTGGTTCCCATGACGACGAATGAGGGGCCTTTTTTTGGTCTGGTCTCTTGTTTGTTCGGGCCAGACGTTCCTTTTTTTGCTGCGCATGAAATTCTCCTCTGTCTACCAAGCCACCATTGAGTGTCTGAGGCTGCATAATGGGAAGGTTCATTAAAATGAGAGGCCTTATCGCTCTCTCAGACTGCTTACTTTTCTCATCAGACAAGGTTTTCAAACCTGATCTGCATCCGAGATGAAGCAAGGTGGGGCTGAAGTGACTCTTGAAGTAGGCTAAGGTGACAAAGCGCAGCAAAGAAAGCCAGGATGAGGAGGGCACAGTTGACACATAGTATTGGAACTGTGACCCACATAACGCGGTCGGAGTGTTTTGGTGACACACCAAGTGAACAGGTTCTAGCCAGTTAGGAACCAGTCTGGGTGAGAAACAGCTTGGGAAACACTTGAGTGGACAACAACATGGAGATGGTTTCTCCTAGCTCTCCAATAGGTCAGAGTAGAGAATCCACCATAAAGCTTTGATCTAATCGGTGCTTTCACATTAGCGAGGGTATGAACGAAGAGCATGGTTTCAGTACAGACTTATGAAAAGGGATTGGTCTAATGGGACAGGACAGGTGAACGCAGTATGGTGGGGTGCCAACTGTGAATGGACATTCACCTGTCCAGCTCGTTCTCGTCAGTGCAGATTAAGGAAAGGAGATTAGGAGAGGGAGACGGTTTTTGACCATTGAGAGGCAGCCAGTGTCTAAAATGTGCCGCCTGTGTTGAGAAAGGCCCCAGATACCCACTGCATCGCAGTAAAGCTCCTTCTCAGCTGTGAAGGGAAATCTTGTGATTGAGACAAGTTCAGTGACACAAGCTGTCTATGAAATGAAAGAGGGATCTTTGTTGGGGCACACAAGCAAATCTTATTCATAGTTATACACAGATGCACATGTCCATTCATTCACAGTCGTACACATATGCGAATGCATTTTGGGAATTTATGTCCATTTATTCATTGACGGTGAGAGAAAGGATGGGAGAAAATAGAGAAGAGCGAGAAAAATATGTGTGTGGGTGTGTGTTCTCAGCCTCCCCATGTGTGTACTGACCGTGTTAAGGCCCTCTGTTTGTCTTGTTCCCTTCTTGCTCAGCAGGCTCTGATCACACCACAATCTACACGTTGTCACGGCTACTGCCTAGCAGCCAGCTCTGGAACATTGGAGAATGCAAACAGAACCGGTTTTTGGGGTCCAGCGCTCCGCAGGCCCATAGGCTAGAACCCTGCAGAGAACCCTGGGCCCAGTTCCCAGAGAGGGCAGAGGTTCTGGACCTCTCAGTCTCCATGTGCTCCTTTTGTCAGCAGAACACAGAACCGGCTCAGTCCGCTCTGTCACTGTCCTGTGATTGTCACTGCTGGGGGTGGAACCGGACCGGAGTCGGGACAGCGGGGGGGTTATGTGTGTGACTGGGGTTGTTTTTCAATCAGGACTGGTACCAGTGACAGACCACCACAGGACACTTCCTCTGTGAGGGTGTTTGGCTTTGGTTTTAAAGGAACATGGGAAAAATAAACAAGCTCTAAAGACATCACCTTTCTATCCCAGCTGAAACAGTGCTTTCACTGGCTCTATTTACTGGTTCACAGCTTTACATAGTCAGGCAGGCCCTGGAAAACCAACATCTATTGAAAGACAGTCCAACTAGCAGGTCTTTTGAGATAAGACTGTTGTAGATGAAATGGTGAGCGTTCTGTACAAGTGACTTGTTTTCTTTGCTAAGTGCAAGGCGTCTCATCAGCACCGATCTGTGTCGGACATTTGTAATCTGGTTGTCCCTTCATTCTCTTGTTCGTTTTCCACTGCCAAACAGGCTGGAGCCATCAACACTACTTAATGAGTTTAACTCTTTCCCGAGTTACACCGAGTCTATTTTGCATGTGAATATGAGAGGGAGAGAGAAAGAGAGAGGGAGAGAGACAACAACAAAAAAACAAGTTCAAGGATGAGAAGAGAAAGGTCCACCCGTGTTATTACTTTTCCCAGGCCGCTCTGGTTCAGAGGGGTTGGGTTAAATGCGGAAGACTGACTAGGTATCCCCTTTCCCTCCCCCAGAAAGACACCCCTTTCCATCTGAAACCTGATCCTATACTGCCTCTTGTTGGGTCTACTTGGGAATGACATCTATTATGCAGTGAAATAACTGTTCTCGTCTGTGCAACACATAATGATCTGGACAAATAAAGAAGTGTTCTCATCTGTGTTGAACTGTACTTACCATGGAAAAACCATTCCAACAATGAAACTCCAGATTCATTTGTAGACAGCGCCGCATTCCAAAAATAGTGACCAATAGTTTTATTATGTAGCAAACATACAGTACCGGTCAAAAGTTTGGACAAACTGACTCATTCCAAGGGTTTTTCTTTATCTAGATTATTTTCTGCATTGTAGAATAATAGTGAAGACATCAAAACTATGAAATAACACATATCAAATCATGTGGTAACCAAAAAAGTGTTAAACAAATCCAAATAGATTTTATTTCTTCAAAGTAGCCACCCTTTGCCTTGATCACAGCTTTCCACACTCTTGCCATTCTCTCAAACAGCTTAATGAGGTAGTCACCTCGAATGCATTTCAATTAACAGGTGTGCCATGTTAAAAGTTAACTTGTGGAATTTCTTCCC
This sequence comes from Oncorhynchus tshawytscha, assembly GCF_018296145.1. NCBI lineage: Eukaryota > Metazoa > Chordata > Actinopteri > Salmoniformes > Salmonidae > Oncorhynchus > Oncorhynchus tshawytscha. Next base: position 44,628,859 of record NC_056430.1, read on the forward strand.
AAATCAGTTGTGTTGTGACAAGGTATGGGTGGTATAGGTATATAGAAAATAGTTTTTTTTTTAAATAAAGAAAAACCCTTGAATGAGTAGGTGTGTCCAAACCTTTGACTGCTACTGTATATAATACATGACAGTCATACAATGAAACTCACAGAAGAAAGAAAATCCATAAATTGGGTTTACAGAGTGGGACAGTTTTATTTGTATTCTTCATCTCAAGATAACAATAGCGACACATACAGAGTGGTCACTGACAGGACAGAAAATGAAGATACATGAATTAAAGTCACGTGGGTCCTCATGATGACAGAGACAACTGGACTTTTGTGTTTTGTCCCACCTCGTCGACCACATCAACTGAAATCAGAAAATAGTTCAAAAGAAGAAATTGCAAAGATCAGACGTTTTGTTTGTTGTTGTACATTCACACTGTGGCCTTTAGTTCAACTGGCTAACCATGTCGCTTGTCCGTGGGAGCTCCACCAACAGCAGGTTGGAGGTTTGATTCAAGAGTTTTGTGGATCACTCTCCTCCTTATGCTGGGATCATGAAGCAGAGATTGGTTTACTGTAGTTCACTGCAAAGAGGTTCATGAACCATAATGGAAATATTTAAACGTGCCAATATGAAACTATATATTTAATATGTTCATGTGGCCTTATTGGTCTTTCATTAGGCAATTGGTCAGCCTGGTTTCATGTATTTTATGTATGAATACAGCAGGTAGCCTAGTAGTTAAGAGCACTGGGCCAGTAACCGAAAGGTTGTTTGTTCGAATCCCCGAGCCGACTAAGTGAAAAATCAGTCAATGTGCCCTAAGTTCTCCTGTAAGTCCCTCTGGATAATGTATTAAGAGAGCGAAGAAACTTAACAGTTTTGAGCTTCTCAACTGCAGCTGTATTTCAGAACTGAGAATGGCGCACCATAGTATTTCAGGAGGTACTAACCACTGGGAACGACACACCACCCACTCATCCAAAATCACACATTCGCTCACAGCAGACAGAGACACAGACAAGCCATCACCCCCACCCCCCACCCTCACACCATAAGAATGACATACACTATTTCACAATGCATTCAGAAGACTGCTACAAGGATAACATCCTGGCTCTCATAACAGCTCGTTACGGCTGCAGACAGCCACTGTAGGAAAAGTGTGTGTAGTTTTGTATTAAAAGAATAGCCATATTCATCAGGCCTGATATTCAGGAGAGTTGTTTTGGTTGAAAGTCGCTATGTACAAGATCCTATCTGAAAGGATTAAAAACAACTAGTACATAGAGCTCCATTTCTTAGTACTGATTCCTTTTCATCAGGAATGTGTATATTCTCCCAAAAAGCAGGTGTATTATTAACATGAAACTGAAACAAAAATGATTTTTTTTACATTAAAAAAATCAAATAAAAAATCAAATAAAGGCTGAGATAATTCAGACAGTCATGTTGTGAGTTCTCTCTGTTTCACTGTACTCTGAACCTAGCCTGGTCCCCGATCGGTTTGCCCTTTTGCCAACTCCATTGTCAATCTAAACATTGCATGACAATTCCATAAGGAATTGTCAAGAGAGCAGAAACAGACTGGCACCCGACTTCTCTGAACCCACACACATAAAACCCAACACAACCAGGCCTGTTCAGCATAAGGTGAGAGACTCCTATTCTCAGGCAGAGAAACCAAGACGAAGAGGTACTGTCACTGTTAACCAATAACCCTGAAACACATCACTGTCAGTCACTGTAGCCAGGTGCATCGTGGAACAAATTACCCCTTTCACTTCATTTTAGAGACAAGACCATTTTTACTTTGTGTTAAAACAAGCCAATTCACCCATGGTACATTCCGTCAGGTACAAACGTCCAACTTCATATAACGACTAGCAACCTTAAACAGGTATTAAGCCTATGGAGAGGCGTTGAAGTGAAGAATGGAACTGGGGATGCATCTCAATACTCTAAAAAGGGACTTCCTCAGCTCAACCTGAAATGATCTGGACAGAGAGGACGTGTGAAAGCAATATGGTGGATGGATGCCTCTTTTAACCAGTCTAGTTCTTTCATATCTATATGAATGTAGGAAAGGGGAAAAGGGGGGAGGAAGCAACAGTAGACTACTAGTATGCAACCTATAGCTACAGTACAGTACATGGCACTAAACTAAAGGCTGATCTGAAACCTCCACATCCAACAGGGAGGAAATGGCTAGATTCATATTCAGGGAGTGAATAATCGGACAAAACCCACTGGAAACAAAATATACAAGTTGGATATTGTGTGCTTTACATCCTTTCTGTGCTCTATGAGATGTTTTTAAAGAGCATACTGCTGATTTTAGTATTGAATTGTTTCACTGCGTCTTTTTTTTTCGTGGTTATGTTCAAAGTTAAGACATGAAAAGAAAACCTAAACACTAAGAGTCAAATATGGCCTTATAAACATGTTATACGAGATGGCGAGTACTGTAGCATTCATCACAATTCATGGACATGTGTTTTAGTGAGATACATGTCAGACGGAGAAGCGTGTGAATGTCAATGCATGCTAATGTGAGGTGACATAGGAATAGCCCATTCAAAATGTTGCTAAGTAACATTCGGGATAGCTAGCTAAAGTGTCTGGTTGCAATAGTTACACTTTACTTGATCTCTCCAACTCATCAGTTGCCATCAGCAGACATGACTGTTTGACATAACTTATGTCACTGTTATGACAGTGTCACGTAGGACTTTTAAAAAGGAGGGTTCAAGTAAAATGTTGCAAACTGATATTGGTGAGAATATGTACAACTCAAAGCAGGGTCCAAATCTACCCCAAACAACACAATATCAAATCTTATATTACATTGTTTTGCATTTTTGGAACAGACTTTGACTGTGATATGAGAAAAGCGGTTTGAAAAGCAGCACTAAGGTGAACATGTTTGTTTTAAGACCGTCACATTGGTTTACTTATTGTCAAGGATATCGAACCTGCGTGAAACTTTATTCATTTATGTTTCATCAACATGGAACAATTTCCTGTAATGTCATATATATATATATATATATATCTCAGTTTTGCTAACTTGTGAGCTGGCCTATGTATTAAACGTATGTATCTTTCAGATTGTAGTGGAATGCTTTTCCTTTCAGTTAGGTTAAACATGCAAGAGAAAGGAGAAATGACTGTGTCCAATAATTCTCAACAAATAATTGGTCAGAGCTGATCACCTGATCAGGTTAAGAGCCAAAATGGCCACCGTGTTGCTATGGGAACAGCTGTGAAGCTACAGGTTAGTCGACAGAATGAGTGAGTGTCTGTGTGAGTAGTTTTAACTTTGAATGACAGGCTAACAATTTGAGCAAGTGAAAATATATTACCTCGTTGACCAAAATCTCATCCAATCAGACCCACACTGTACAAGTATAGTATATATATATATATAAAAAACCTAAATAAACAACAGTCAATGCAAACAATAACTACTCAGTGGGTGACTGTCAAGAGTCAACATTATCCAGCCTGAAGTACACGGTGTAAAAAAATGCATACCAAAACAATTCAAACAGTGCAAATCATAATTTTTCACACTCTTTACAAGAACAGAATCAGGTGGGGGGGCGGGTGTTTTTAAAGAGTAAAATGTAGGGATCTCAGATAGCTAAAAAAAAAAAAAAAAAAGGAAGGAAGGTGAGCTGAAGATGACATGTACGCAGATCCGAGAAGAAGCATTGTGGTGATGGCTCCATATTCGGCCATATTGCTCACACCTATCCAATCCTCTCAGATCTGTGTATACCAAGAGGGTAGGAGTGAAACGAAGGGACTAGAAATGGATCAGAGCGATGAGAGAAGGGAGGAGCGGAGGGAAAAGAGGGGGAGAGGAGAGAGCAGATGAGAAGGAGGGGTACGGTTGGTCTTGGAGTTGTGGTCATCCAGTAAGTTGAGGCCTCATGTTGTTGTCCTCCTGGTTCTGGAATGCTGGATCAGCCACTGTAGTGTGATATCTGCCGGAAGATAGAAACACAAATGGTTTTGTTTGTTTCAATTACTCCCAACGACACAAAAAGTATAAAAAGGTATAGCTATCAGGCCATTATTATGGAATTACGTAACATTAAAAAGGGAAAGGGGATACCTAGTCAGTTGTACAACTGAAAACCCAACCCCTCGGAATCATTTAACCCAACCCCTCGGAATCATTTAACCCAACCCCTCGGAATCATTTAACCCAACCCCTCGGAATCATTTAACCCAACCCCTCGGAATCATTTAACCCAACCCCTCGGAATCATTTAACCCAACCCCTCGGAATCATTTAACCATTTGTTTTCTTACCAATGTTGTCTTTTTCCTTGCAGGAGATTGAGTAACAGCAGATCTCTCTGTCCTGGATGGCTGACAGGTTCCTGTGTGAAGGCAATGTTAAAGAGAGAAAATTTAAATTACCCAGACAAATAGACACACAGACAGACACAGACAGACACACACACAGACAAGACACACAGACACACATAAGACACACAGAAAGAGACACACAGACAGACGGATGCACAGACAGGCGCACAGACAGGCGCACAGACAGGCACGCATAAGACAGACACGCATAAGACAGACACACATAATACAGACACACATAATACAGACACACATAAGACAGAGACACATTGACACACACAGACAAGGACAAACACACAGAGAGAGAGCCACACAGTAGATTGTGAAAATCATGCTAAAGGAAATGGCAGAGCTCCCATACTCACATCCTTTCAATCAGCTCCTTCTCATCCAAGGCACCCGTAATATCTCTTTTGTTCCCCAAAACCAGTACCTGAGAGTCAACGGAAATGACATGAGTGATTTTGCCTGTGCCAACGCACCTGCTTTTAGGCTTTTCTTCTGCAAACCCAATGCCATTTAACAATAGAATCCACAAGCTTTATAACACTGTTACTAGAGCTGTGTCGTCCACTTGGAGCTGTGAACAACATTTCACAGGCTAACGCTGTAACACAGTAACTAGAGCTCATTCCAAATAACAGTTGGAAGCCAATATCTGCTAGTGGAGAAACAAAGGCAGCTAAAGAGAATTGGTGTGAGTGGGGGAATAGCTAGCTAGTGTCAGAACAACGTTATCCATCTTCCCTCTCTCATTTAAAATGGCTGACAGCCACACTCCCCACGGCTTTAAATAAACATGTCCTCACCCCAGTCAGCAGCATGTGTGATGTGACTCATGTCATCCATATCTGTGTTCTAGGCCCCTATCGTCATGTCTTTGAGAGCAGTGATGTGTTTAAAGATGACCCGGCACTAACAATACTCTGAGAATCACTTGCCATCCTGTCTGGATCTCACTGCACTGCCCAGGTCTGCTAATGGTCCCCCCACAGTCAATACACGTCCGGCCCCAGACAGAGACACACAATCCCCTCCCTCTGTCCTTCCCCCACCTCCATCCCTCCCTACCTCCAGCACTGCTACGGCACTAGCCTTGGAGATGCTAGTAAATCTGCAATGCTCAACCACCACCCAGTTGTTTGCTCTGTCCATTCGTCGCTCTCCCCTGTCTCTCTTAAACCTCTACTCTTTCTCTTCCACCCCCGCCCCTCGACTTGTGTACAGCTCAGGTCAAGGTGAGCCTCTGCCGCCCAATACCTCCATACTCCACGACGCCTACACTCATCTTGACCTCTTCAGTAACATCGACACACCGATACCAATATCATATTTTTGTAAAAGGCTGTACTCACTGGGATCCCCTGTAGCTGGGGTTTGTCTAGGAGGTTGTGTAGTTCATTCTTCGAGGCCTCAATCTTCTCTGGGTCTGCAGCATCGACCATGTAACTGAGAGAGGAGAGAGAGAGAGATTCAGCATTACGTATTACTGCATGTGAAAGGCAAAAAGGGTACATGGATCTCTGATGAGGGTGTGTGTGTGTGTGTGTGTGTGTGTGTGTGTGTGTGTGTGTGTGTGTGTGTGTGTGTGTGTGTGTGTGTGTGTGTGTGTGTATACTCACACAATGGCACTGACTCCTCTGCAGTATCTCTCCCACATGCTCCGGAATCGAGGCTGACCCCCGATATCCCACAGCTGGGGAACAATGGAATGTAAGCATACAAAACACACACCACACCACACCACGCCACGCCACGCCACGCACACACCACACCCACCACACCACACCACACCACACCACACCACACCACACCACGCACACGCCACGCCACGCACACGCCACGCACACGCCACGCACACGCCACGCACACGCGCGCCACGCACACGCGCGCGCGGCGGACTCGCTCTCAGTCTCACGTAACCTGACGCGTGTATACACACTATCAGCATGAGCACCAAGGACAAGTCCAGCTCATCATCAAAACATTGCCTGTGTTCTCGTCATCAGGTCTGACGCTCTGACCTTAATGGTGACGTTGCCCTTGGTGATCTTCCTCATGTTGAAGCCCACTGTAGGGATCATGTCCTCACTGAACTGTCCTGACTGGAGGGACGGGGGGGTGGGGGTGGGGGTGGAGAGAGGACAGATGGAGAGAGCGACCGTTAGACACGCAGTACCGTTCAGCAGACACATTCATCATTATTATTATGAACCATATTGGACGATGATGCGTAACTCAGAGACATGACCGCAAGTCACCTGATCCCAACGGCCAGCAGCACTTTCATCACACTCCCCCAGGCTACGTCATCAGATGCATCCTGGGAGGTGTGTATGAAGAAGAGTACATAGGGTTCCTGTACCGTACACACTCAGGTCTCAGTGCACAGTGGATAGGCCTATGTACCTTGCTACCACCTTGCTTTCAGGTGAGAAACGTGTTCCATGTAGCAGGTTCAAGGAGTTATCTAGCCACCTTTGGATACAACGAAATAGGCCTCACTTTCTATTTTATACTAAAGGGAAGCTAACATTATCAAATGAGGTAGTAATACCAATGATTCTGTCAATAGGTCTTTCTATAAAAAGGGTCAAAAGTGCGGTTCAAGCAAGCGAGAACAGAGCAGTCCGCCCACCACAGATTTGGGGCTGAAGAAATGTAGCCACTCTCAAATTCATAGACAGAGCTCTGGATGCAAGGACTGGCCACGCATGAGATCAAAGTTATAGTTATAAACATATGTTGAGGCACTACAGTTCACATACAGAGGAGGAAAAAAATTACATTTAAAAAAAGGGGTACGACAGTTGAACTAATCTCACGAGGAATTCAGAAGTTATATTCATCAAGAATCAAGACGGATAGAGTTGTTTCAGACTACCGCTGTGAGAGTAAGCGGACTAGAACTCACTGAAATAGTAGACAGGTTCCACGCTGAAACATTGGGTCAAATTCACGCTAGGTGTCACTGTGTCCCGACAGGAAGACAAGGCTATTAGGACTTTAAAAGATTGACATTTCGGGCGCAGGGTTGAAGTTGATTCTAGAAGCTGATCTCAGTTCCGTTTTGCATTTCCCCCCCCCACTTATGTTAAGGGGCAACCATTGGTTGAAACTGTAACAAAGAGCCTCCCCGCCTCTTTCGATAAAAAGCTGAGGGAAGGGGCTGGAGAAATGTAACTACTCTCAAATTCATAGATAGAGCTGTGGGTGCAAGGACTGACCATCCATGATATCAAAGTGATAGATTAAACCATGTTTTGAGGCTATTTAGTGTTTGTTTACATTTACTTTGTTAACAAACAAAGATAAAACAAGCGTGTGTGTATATATATATATATATATATATATATATATATATATATATATATATATATATATATATATATATATATATATATATATATATATATATATATATATATATATATATACACATATATACACACACACATACACATACATACATACATACATACATACATACATACATACATATACACACACATATGGGTTTCTGATGGGGTACGACGGTTGAACTAAGCTTATGAGGCATTTATAAGCTATATACTTCAAGAATCAATGAGTACATCTCATTCGTTTACAATTCCAAAAATGGATGTAGCAACTGCAGATTGCCCTTTTTTAGGTTAGGAATGGGGAGGGAAATTGGATGTTTGATCTGTACCTAGGAGAACTCCACCTCGGAGCTGACATTTCTGACGAGTCATTAAATCTGCAGAATGCTGACACCAGAGCTCAGCCTAGACAACACAACTTTCAGGAAAATGTCACGAGTTCAGCTGAAAACATACCCAGTGGTAGTGTCATGTTAATCTCCAGGTCTAAATCAGTTTACAAATATAAACCCAATAGTGAAAATAGGAGTAAAATGCATTATGAAAAAAAAAGACTCCATTTGAGGCGCTTGCAGGTTAACTCAAGAAGAAAGCCTTCATCTTGTACTGACGAACAACCTTTTCGAGTTGAGAGCAACACAGGAAGCAGAGGGAACGGCTGCCCATTAAATGACCAACTTAAAGAGCATCCACTGCGGTTGTCCTTGTGCCATCATTACAAAACAAGCTTATTCAACACCACCACCCGATGTACTTTGTTCATGAAGTCAGTTCGGTTGAAGCAAGGTTAAATAAAGTATACGAAGTAAAAGTAGGAGACTAGGCCACAAAGCCATCTCTCTACTTGACATCAATATTACACTTTCACTCTATAGGGTCCTGAGACTAGTGTAATTTCCGCCATCCCGGGGGCGAGGTGTTGACCTGATCATGCTGTAGAGGTGTCTCAGACAAGACTAATGCAACCTGGAACTATATTTCAGCCAGACTGACACATTACTAGCAAAGACCTGTTCGGCCAAGGGAATAAGTCTCTCACAGACTTTCAGAGGCAGGCAGGGGGTTCATACACTTGTGTGTAGGCCTATCTGAACTGTGTGTAGGCCTATCTGAACTGTGTGTAGGCCTATCTGAACTGTGTGTAGGCCTATCTGAACTGTGCGTAGCCCGTTTGTGTCGTTCAAATAAGAAAGAGCCCCACGATCAATTGGGATCAATGGACGCAAATGTGGCGAGCGTTGCCTGTTGTGTATTTCCTAATGCAAACGCTGCGTATGTCCCAATGCAAAGATTGTGAGCTCAAAGTTCACATGGAATCAATCAAAACTGAGATTTTGACCAAAATCCCTAAGATTAAGATGTAAACTTCCATAACAGTCCAAATGAAATGATAGCAAAACTACAGAAATCACTTTTTTTTCAAAGGGCAAACATTCCTGGATATAGAAACCCCAAACAGGGAGCCTATGTAAAAAGGTCAATAGGATTTGCCTACAGCCAAGCCTACTGTTTTGATCATGGAGTGACTTCATATCAACTTGGGAGGAAATAACCGAGGCCTTCCTCCTTCATAACCACTGAACAACATCTGACCTAAATATTGGAGAGGATCCCAGAGTAGGTAGCCTAGTGGTTAGAGCGCTGGGCCAGTAACGGAAAGATCGCTAGATCGAAGCCCCGAGGTGACAAGGTAAAAATCTGTCGTTCTGCCCATGAACAAGGCAGTTAAACCACTGTTCCTAGGCCATCATTGTAAATAAGAATTTTATCTTAACTGACTTGCCTAGTTAAATAATAAAAATCTAAAAAATCTCTCAGTGGATGCCAGAGGAGCCCTTAGATTTTTTTTCAGGAGAAAACTGTCAAGGAGGGCCATTGTCCTCACAAGACCTCACAACATTGTATCAACGTCACATGGAACTCATTGTTAAGTCAGATGCCATTTAAGCATAATGTCACTCCCGGTCTAGAGATGATGATATAATTGGGGTCCTGAGTTTTCCCCTGACTGCATGACCTGACCAGGAAAGGAATTAGGCCTTGAGGTTGTCCTGGTCAGGTCACATGGACTAAGGGCCCCAGAAAAGACTAAGGGCCCTAGCTATAATAGATTGCATTTAGCTCTGTCGGTCCCAGTTTGCTATATGGGGGGGGTATCTCACCTAATTTATCCCATCTTATATGAAAACATATTTGTACATAAACCAAATTTGATTAGTTACGTACACATATTCTGCAAATGTTATCGCAGGTGCAGTGAAATACTGATGTGTCTAGCTCTATTGCAGTAATACCTAATAATACACACAAATCCAAAAAAAGAAAATAATTAAGATTTCAGAACGCGCAATGTCAGAGTCCTGGAATAAATCTATATGTATATGATGGTGTGTATAGACATAATGGACAGTATATGAATAGAAAAGGTGTGTACAGCAGCTACAGCTGAAGTCGGAAGTTTACGTGCACTGAGGTTGGAGTCATTAAAACTTGTATTTCAACCACTCCACAAATGTCTTTTGCTGTGAAGCATGGGGGTGGCAGCATCATGTTGTGGGGTTGCGTTGCTGCAGGAGGAACTGGTGCACTTCACAGAATAGATGGCATCATGAAGAAGAAAATGATGTGGTTATATTGAAGCAACATCTCATGGCAAACTGGCTTAAGGACAACAAAGTCAAGGTGTTGGAGTGGCCATCACAAAGCCCTGACCTCAGTCCTATAGAACATTTGTGGGCAGAACTGAAAAAGCGTGTGCGAGCAAAGAGGCCTACAAACCTGACTCAGTTACACCAGCTCTGTCAGGAGGAATGGGCCAAAATTCACCCAACTTATTGTGTGAAGCTTGTGGAAGGCAACCTGAAACATTTGACCTAAGTTAAACAATTTAAAGACAATGCTACCAAATACTAATTGAGTGTATGTAAACTCTACTATTATTCTGACATTTCAAATTCTTAAAATAAAAAGTGGTGATCCTAACTGACCTAAGACAGGGAATTTTTACTAGGATTAAATGTCAGGAATTGTGAAATGTATTAGGCTTAGGTGTATGTAAACTTCTGACTTCAACTGTATATAGGGTGAGCCTCGACTAGAATACAGTATGTCCATATGAAGTGGGTAAAACAGTATGTAAACATTATTAGTGACCAGTGTTCAATGACTTTGTACTGTACATAAGGCAACAGTCTCTAAGGTGCAGGGTAGAGTACCGGGTGGTAGCCGGCTAGTAACAGGTGACTAAGTTCAGGGCAGGGTACTGGGCAGAGGCCGGCTAGTGGTGACTAACAGACTGATGGCCTGGAGATAGAGATTGAAAAACAGTTTCTTCGGTCCCAGCTGTCTCCGTCTTCTAGATGGTAGCGGTGTGAACAGGCCATGGCTCAGGTGGCTGTAGATGCCTTCCTGTGACACCGGGTGCTGTAGATGTCTTAGAGGGCAGGCAGCGTGCCCCAGGTACTGCGTTGGGCTGACTGCACCACCCTCTGGAGAGCCCTACAGGATGCCCGACAGGATGCTCTCAATGGTACATCGGTAGAAGTTTGTGAGGGTCTTAGTGCCTTCTTCACCGCACTGTATGTGAGGATGGACCCATTTTAGGTTGTCCGTGATGTGCTCGCAGAGGAACATGAAGCGTTTCATCCTCTCCACTGCGGCCCCGTTGATGTGGATGGGGGCGTGCTCTCTCTGCTGTCTCCCGAAGTCTACGATCAGCTCCTTTGTTTTGTTGACGTTGAGGGAGATGTTGTTTATTTTTCCCGACACCAATCTGCCAGGGCCCTCACCTCCTCCCTGTAGGCCGTCTCGTCGTTGTTGGTAATCAGGCCTACCACTGCTGTTGTCTGCGAACTTGGTGAATGAGTTGGAGACGTGCATGGCCACGCTTTCTTTGGTACAGTAACAACGGTGGACACCTTGAAGCAAGTGGGGAAAACAGACAGGGATAGGGAGAGATTGAATATGTCAATAAACACTCCAGCCAGCTGGACTGCACATGCTCTGAGGACGCGGCTAGGGATGCCATCTGGGTCGGCAGCCTTGCGAATGTCATCACGTTTAAATGTCTTACACACGTCGCCCACGGAGAACGTGAGCTCAAAGTCTTTGTGAGCGATGGTGGCTCGCGACGGCGGCACTGTGTTTTCCTCGAAGGGGCCGAAGGTGTTTAGCTTGTCCGGGAGCAAGGCGTCGGTGTCCAAGACGTGGCTGGTATTCCCTTTATAATCTGTGATTTTCTGGTGTCCCTGCTCCATATGTCTTGCGTCTTAGACATTGAATTGCAAATACACTTTGTCCCTGCACTAATGTTTTGTCTGTTTGATTGCCTTACGGAGGTCATAGCAGCTCGGTTTGTACACGTCCATGTTCCCAGTCACCTTGCCATAGTTAAATGTGGTGGTTTGTGCTTTCACTTTTGCGCGAATGCTGCCATCTATGCACAGTTTTTGGTTTGGATAAGTTCTAATCGTCACAGTGGGAATAACATTCCTCTATGCACTTCCTGATGAACCCAGTCACCGAGTCAGTGTATACGAAAATGCTATTCTTGGAGGCAACCCAGAAAATATCCCAGTTTGTGTGATCAAAACAATCTAGAAGCATAGATTCTGATTGATCAGACCAAAGATTTCTGTCTATAGGAGGGGAGGGGCCGAATGCATATACACGGCCGTGACGATGACCGAAGAGAATTATCTCGGGAGGTAATGCGGTCTGCATTTGATGGTAAGGTATTCCAGATTGGGAGAAAAGAAATAGACTTGAGTTCCTGTACGTTACCACGATCACACCATGAGTAGTTAATCATGAAATATACACCTCCACCTTTCTTTTCCTCAGATAGTTCTTTCTTCCTGTCCGCATGATGCAGGGGAACCCTGTTGGCTCTATGGACAGGGACAGTATATACGGAGAGCCATGATTCCGTAAAACAAAGTATGTCTCTCCTGAAGGAGATCCTCGCCCGGAGCTAGGCTATTTTATTGTCCAGGGACTGAATATTAGCGAGTAATACACTCAGAAGCGGTGGATGGTATGTACGCATCCTGAGTCAGACTTAAAGCCCACTCCATATTCGTCTTTTCCATCAACGCTGTCTTTGAGCAGCCCCTGGGATGAGAGAAATTCCCTCAGGGGTACAAACAAAAGATCCAATTCAGGAAAGTCTCATTTCTGATCGAAATGCTGGTGAGTGACTGCCAATCTAATATACAAAAGTTATTTTGGGCTGTACGTAATAATGCAAGAAACATTCTGCACCAATAATGTAAGAAATAACACCCAAAAAATAAATACTGCAAAGTTGGCTAGGAGCTAGGAACAGCGCGGCCATGTCTGTCGGCGCCATCTTGTTACATAGCCTATAGCCTAGCCTACAGATCTGTACTTGGATTCTTAGTACGAGTGGGATATGGCTTCAATGCTTTCACAACAACCTGGACATAGAAATGTAATGTCTAGAGCTGATATGATTCCCTCTGTCTTAAAATGGAACAGAACGCCATGTATGCTCTATACATTACATCTCTATCTGAAAGTGTCATCCCAAAAAGTTAGAAAACTACACCATTAAAAATACACTTCCCTACTAAGTGATCATACTGCAGTCACCCATAACCTGTGCATACTGATCAGAGCATGGCTGAGTTAGACTCTGGGCCTTCAGTTGTGTAATAAAAGCAGACAGATAAAAGGACACTTAACTGCCACTCACTGGGACTGTTATGAGACAGACGAGACACAAAACTGCCAGATGGGAGGATCTGACAAACCAGGATGAGTCACTAAGTCACCATCTTCCCAAGTCCCTGTCTAGCACTCAGTGGGAAGCCAGGGCCAGAGCTGACAGCCTTCTGATTCTCACTCCTCCAATAAGACAGGACAACCCCACTCACTGCCACCTGTGGCAGCTCAACAGATACACCACAAGGATCAGGAAGTTGGGAATTGGACGGTCTGTGAAACCAGACGGATATGGCCCCGGACAGTGAGTTTGAGAGCCCTGAGCTAAGTGGGCCTGGGGGATGGGCACAGGGCTGGGAATGGGTTGAGTATGGGGCAGAAAATGGGGATGTGATGGTGCTGGGGAAATCGGCTGAGGCTGGACTTGGAGCTGTGAATGGGGCAGCGGAATGAGCTGAGGCTGGATAATTTTCTGTGACTAGCTGAGCCTGGGGATGGGCTGGAGCAGGGGATGAGGATTGGGCTCAGGATGGGTAGGAGCAAGGGCAGGGTCTGAGGCAGGGCCTGGGTAGCCTCATAAGGCTGATTACTGCATATCCGTGCAGCGAACATTCATGTAAGCTCGCAAGATCAGGCAGCTTGCTAGGCTAGGGGATGTAGATAGGGCTGGGAGATTGGGCTCAGCTGGAGCAGGCAGATGCAAGGAGGTAAAGTCCAGGTTTAATTTATGCGCTCTGTAAAACAGGTGAATTTATACACATATGACATTCTTCTGCACAGCCTGGTTTTGTGTGTGTTCACAGAGGGGATACTCATCAGCACTGGTAGAGGGGTGAACACACACACCTACAGTATTAACACAAATTCGAATAAAGATAGGCTAATCATGTCCTCTTCAAAAATACCTGTAGAATGTACAAACCATTATACACCCATCCACATACCACACTGCAAGGATATCACTACAATCACACACTGGCTGGTGAGAGGCTTGATACAGTGTTGCAATGGAGCAGGTGAAAGGGTTGTTGTTGTTGCCACAAAGTAGAAGCATATAAAGAGTGGGTGATACAATGAATACAGTCAGAGTGGAGGCCAATATCAAATGTACAGCCCAACTGTGACCTACTGGCTGTATGTCAGAGAGATACACTATTTTAGGGCCTGGTGTAGCCTGCAGTGTGTAAAAGTACTTCAACCAATGTAGGCCTATGCCTTGGTCATTTCTGGTCCTAGTCTTGGCCTTTTCTAGTTCCTTGTCATGGATCCATGTAAGCAGTATCAGCATCCTAATCCAAGACCTTGGTTTGGACATTCCTGGGCGGATTTAGCCCCAGCACATTTTACTGCACATAATTATCTAGGTTGTGTGTAACATATACACTCTCTGGTGCACAATGAAATAACCGTGCACCATTTCAAGGTTGTAATGCTGTATCCATCCTTCAATAAATCATATAGGCCAATTAATATAGCATATCGTTCTATTCAATTACATCTAGACATTATTCACACACACACACAGAGTCTATTTGTTTCTAGTCAGGACGAAAAGGTCCGGATTACGAATAATGCTGCGACACTGTACCAATTGAAAGGAGGAGCAGCGGTTCAATCACGAGACCGCTACTTTGTGCAAAGGTCTGTTCCCATCGTAATCGGTGCACACACACAGACGGAGCGAGTAAACTGAGAAATTACCGCTATTACGTTGACGAAGGTGGTTTTCCCCGAATACTGCAGACCGACCAGTGTCAACTCCATCTCCTCCTTCCAAAATAGCTGTTTAAACCAGTCCAACAGCTTGTTAAAAAGGGCTATCATCTTGAGAGTGTGGCTAGGGTAGCAAAATATCAACTGACTGGATGTCTTCGCCGCCGCCGCTATCAGATGGGAGGAATGCGAAGATGTGACCCGTTTCAGTCCTCAAGGGTCGCAATATAAACGGCGATGTTTTGATTAGACGCCTTACAGAATGTTAATTGTTTTTAAAGCCTCTTATTTTCTTGCGGTCATTATTGCTTTTTTCCCCCTTCGTTCCTTCCTAATCGGGTGGGGTTTTAGATCCATGCACAGCTGATCCACGAAAACAAAGCGCGGAAAGGGGCGCTTTGATGAAAGGAGCAAGTATGAGTAGCTGCAGTTGCGATCACTGAGGTGTAAAACCGATTCACCGCCCTCTACCGGTTGATAAGATATATTACACTAAATATAACATTTTGTGGCCAGGCAGATTCGTCTATTTAATTATTTTATACATGCAAAACAAATACTGCCAATACAAGACAAACAAGAGTAAGAATATACGTTAGGTTTAATCCATACAATTTTACTAATTATATTATATTTAAACATCAATCTTGAGTTTTGCTACTCGAATCTGATGTTGACACTCTCAACTTGAATCTGTAAAACAGGGAAGTCAAGTGACATCGCAAATTCTCAAGCAACCAAGAAAAGTGGGGAAAGGTTGTTTGGTCGACACGAAGCTAAATATGAGCAAGACATAGTGGATCTGTAATTGCACATTAACCGTGAATTACGGTGAGTTTGTGGTCACTGTTTGACAAATGATGTTTACTTGATCTTATAAAATATAGCTACACCTGTTAGTAGCTAAGTTAGCTAGCTAGTAACCCTAGCAGAGACTCATTTTCGTAAATATCTGACCCTAGCCACTTAGCTAGCTTTATTTCTTCACCCCACTGCTGCAACTGACACTCATTTCTGGATTCACTGGGGCTCCCGAGTGGCGCAGCGGTCTAAGGCACTGCATCTCAGTGTTAGAAGCGTCACTACAGACCCTGGGTCGATTCCTGGCTGTATCACTAGCGGCCGTGATTGGTATTCCCATAGGGTGGCGCACAATTGGCCCTGCGGCGTTAGGGTTTGGCCAGGGTAGGCCGTCATTGTAAATAAGAATGTGTTCTTAACTGACTTGCCTAGTTTAAAGGTTCAATTTATGTGCAAGTGACAATAATATCAACAAACAATTGAGAGGTTGAAAACGTTGGGACAACATGTAAGCAGGCAGAGACATGTCCTTAACATAAAACTACAAATGTACAGAACGCGTCGACCATTTTTTGTTGTTGTTGCTTACAGTTCATGTGGGCCTCTGAATGCTTGTGTTGACATTGACAAGGTGTATGTTTTTGACCACAGTCCAAGGCCAAGTTCCGCTATATCATCTGGATTGTTTGTGTAACTTCTGTCTGGGGCTTTGGAAGTGCTGTTTTTCCCAACCTCCGAGGGAATATGAGTTACACAGCAACAAACCGAAGACTAGAGGCACTGTCCCTTCTAAAATAACTGTTGACTAGATTCATTTGGACCACGTTTGTCATGGGCACCGCGCTGAGTGAGCCTTGCATCTACGACAAGCTGTCAGAGAGCATCGATATTCTCCGCCAGTCGGGGTATCGCTATGGCATGTCAGAGAGGGAGATCGAGAAGTTTATCAAACAAGTCCTGGAGACCAACGAGCCTCGAAGAGACCCGCCACAATTCCCTATCCTTCGAGCCACTATCAAGGTAAGATGTGCACACACACACACACACACACACACACACGTGGTGGCCACAGATCATATATCAAGCAATGGGACTTTCGATGTCCATCAGCTAATCATATGCCAGTCAACATATCAAAAGCACACTGCAGGGATTGACATTAAGGTTTGAAAGGCACTCGCCCATTGGGCAAGTCAGGAGCATTTTTTTGGTTGCCGGAAGATTATGATCACTTGCCTGAAAATGTAAAGTGGCTATTCACCTACACACGGGAGGACCCAGCAAGACCAGACTACTGGAATTCTTTGCATTTTGGTTTTCAGTCCAAAACTCACCTGCCCAAGGTGGAAACCTCAGAGCAGGCTCAATTTGCAGGTCTACTCGGGTCACTTGCCCCGGTAATTAGGCAACCCTTCATGTCAATCTCTGCATTGATCAACCATCCTCTCACTTGTCCTCATCTCCTTACTGTAGTTTGTGGTAGCGGTAGGCTTTCTGTTGGTGGTGGTGCTGGCCTTCACCTACCCCCAGACTCAGCCCCAGCTAGGTGTGAGGTACACGGGGGGACACAACTGGTCCTCCCCCCTCAGCCACGTCAGACTACTAGCTCTGCCCATCGCCAAGAAGTACAACCTGCAAGGTACAGCTACTGAGGGAAAATACCTATTTTAGACACTAGTTGTTCACTATAGATGGATCTTTGTTCCTAGCCAGTGTGTGTGTAATAACAGCTTCCGGACTGTCTCTCTCCTGTAGGTTTCCATGAGTGGTGGAGTGTGGGGGCTCTGCGGCAGGGCCTGGTTAACTGTTCTGGCTGTGCAGAGGTCTCCTCTGTGCTGGAGGTCCCCGAGACCCTCAGAGAGTCTGCAGCCATGCGCAGGGGGCCACAACCTGTGCTGCTTAAGGTACGACCACCACTGCAAGTAAGAATTTCAAGTAAGCATTTCGTTGGACGATGTATACCATGCGTGTCCCGTACATACTGTATGGCTAATAAAACTTGAAACACTAACACCATACAAATTTACTCAAATATACATTTTAGTTCAACAGGAAAACAACAATATCACTGAAAGGAAATGTTTTTGCTAGACTGAAAATCTTAGTTAGACTGGAAAAACAACAATGTACCTGAAAGTGAGTGTCCAGTCTGCTTATTGTTTACAGGTCCATCACAGCATACAGCATATACATATTGTGCTAGTTCATTTAGCTAACATCGGCAGTCTTTTCTGCCCTGTGCCCGACGTATGTTCCCTGTCTTTATGCAGGGTGGGGAGTATCTGTGCATGCAGAGGCAGCAGCTAGAGGAGCTCTACTCCGCGCACTCCGGCTCCATGAGTATACTAGTGGAGAAAGACAACTTACTGTCACATGACGAGGGTTTTCCACAGGGCCCAGCAAACTTCACCCTGCTCTGGTACACACACACTTACACATATAGATGCACACACTAACGCATATATGCTGCTCTTTAATTATTTGTTACTTTAATTTTTTTATTTTTGTAGGTATTTGTCTTAACTGCATTGTTGGTTAAGGGCTTGTGAGTAAGCATTTCACTGTAAGGCCTGTTGTATTCGGCGCATGTGACAAATAAAATGTGATATAGATACAAACACACACACTTGCGTGCAGATATGCACATGCACACACAGAGAAACCCAACCACACCCACAAATGCATATGATTTAGTAAACAGGTCTCAAGGAAGGAAGAAAATAAGGATGCATTTGTCAGTGTCCTCCCCTTCTTTCTCTAGGAGGTTTACATCTGTGGCCAGAGAGAAGGTGTTAAGGTGGCTGTTCCCCAAGGCTGAGCTATGTCCCCTACTGGACAGCGCCGGAACAACATTGCAGCGTTGCCTGGTCACGCATAGTGCCAACTCTCAGAGCAGAGTGAGTCTGGCCTCTAACGAAGTCCAAATAGACAAGCATGTACGGTGCCTTCGGGAAAGTATTCAGACCCTTTGACTTTTTCCACATTTTGTTATACTAAAATGGATTAAAAATTAAAATAAATAAAAATCCTCAGCAATGTACACACAATACCCCATAATGTCAAAGCGAATACAGGTTTTTAGATTTTTTGCAAATTTATAAAAAATAAAAATAAACAGTTACCTTATTTACACTAGACCCTTTACTATGAGGCTCGAAATTGAGCTCCGGTGCATCCTGTTCCCATTGATCATCCTTGATGTTTCTACAACTTGGAGTCCACCTGTGGTAAATTCAATTGATTGGACATGGAAAGGCACACACCTGTCTATATAAGGTCCAACAGTTGACAGTGCATGTCAGAGCAAAAATCAAGCCACAAGGTCAAAAAAATGGTGCGTAGGACTTCGAGACAGGATTGTTTGAAGGCACAGATCTGGGGAAGTTTGAAACCACCAAGACTCCTAGAGCTGGCCGCCAGGCCAAACTGAGTAATCGGAGTGTGGACTAGATATAGTCCTTGGTTCACTCCAGACCTGTCTGCCCTTGACCAACACAAAAACATCCTGTGGCATTCTGCATTAGCATCGAATAGCCCCCGTGATATGCAACTTTTCAGGGAAGTTAGGAACAAATATACACAGGCAGTTAGGAAAGCTAAGGCTAGAAATTTGCATCCTGTAGTACCAACTCAAAAAAGTTCTAGGACACTAAAGTCCATGGAGGATAAGAGCACCTCCTCCCAACTGCCCACTGCTATGAGGCTAGGAAACACTCACCACTGATAAATCCACTATAATTGGGAATTTCAATAAGCATTTCTCTACGGCTGGCCATGCTTTCCAGCTGGCTACCCCAACCCCGGTCAACTGCCCGGCACCCTCCTCAGCAACCCGCCAAAGCCCCCACCATTTCTCCTTTACCCAAATCCAGATAGCTGATGTTCTGAAAGAGCTGCAGAATCTGGACCCCTACAAATCAGCCGGGCTAGACAATCTGGACCCTCTCTTTCTAAAATGATCTTCCGAAATTGTTGCAACCCCTATTACTAGCCTGTTCAACCTCTTTTGTATCGTCTGAGATTCCCAAAGATTGGAAAGCTGCCGCAGTCAACCCCCTCTTCACACTCTAAACCCAAACTGCTATAGACATATATCTATCATACCATGTCTTTCTAAGGTATTCGAAAGCCAAGTTAACAAACAGATTACCGACCATTTCGAATCCCACCGTACCTTCTCCACTATGCAATCTGGTTTTAGAGCTGGCCATGGGTGCACCTCAGCCATGCTCAAGGTCCTACACGACATCATAACCGCCATCGATAAGAGACATTACTGTGCAGCCGTATTCATCGACCTGGCCAAGGCTTTCGACTCTGTCAATCACCACATTCTTATTGGAAGACTCGACAGCCTTGGTTTCTCAAATGATTGCTTCGCCTGGTTTACCAACTACTTCTCTGATAGAGTCAAATCGGAGGGCCTTTTGTCTGGACCTCTGGCAGTCTTTATGGGGGTGCCACAGGGTTCAATCCTCGGGTCGAGTCTCTTCTCTGTATACATCAATGATGTTGCTCTTGCTGCTGGTGATTCTCTGATACACCTCTACGCAGATGAGACACCATTCTGTATACTTCTGGCCCCTCTTTAGACACTGTGTTAACTAACCTTCAGATGAGCTTCAATGCCATACAACTCTCCTTCCGTGGCCTCCAACTGCTCTTAAACGCAAGTAAAACTAAATGCATGCTATTCAACCAATCCCTGCCCGCACCTGTTCGCCCGTCCAACATCACTACTCTGGACGGCTCTGACTTAGAATACGTGGACAACTCCAAATACCTAGGTGTCTGGTTAGACTGTGAACTCTCCTTCCAGACTCACATTAAGCATCTCCAATCCAAAATTAAATCTAGAATTGGCTTCCTATATCGCAACAAAGCATCCTTCATTCATGCTGCCAAACATACCCTCGTAAAACTGACCATCCTACCGATCCTTGACTTCAGTGATGTCATCTATAAAATAGCCTCCAACACTCTACTCAACAAACTGGATGCAGTCTATCACAGTGCCATCCGTTTTGTCTCCAAAGCCCCATACACTACCCACCATTGCGACCTGTTCGCTCTCGTTGGTTTGCCCTCGCCTCATACTCGTCACCAAACCCACTGGCTACAGCTTATCTTCAAGTCTCTGCTAGGTAAAGCCCCACCTTATCTCAGCTCACTGGTCACCATAGCAGCACCCACTCGTAGCACGTGCTCCAGCAGGTATATCTCACTGGTCACCCCCCAAAGCCAATTCCTCCTTTGGTCGTCTTTCCTTCCAATTCTCTGCCGCCAATGACTGGAACGAACTGCAAAAATCTCTGAAGCTGGAGACTCATATTGCCCTCACTAGCTTTAAGCACCAGCTGTCAGAGCAGCTCACAGATCACTGCACCTGTTCATAGCCCATCTGTTTTGTTTATTCCATGTGTATCTCTGTTGTTGTATGTGTCGAATTGCTATGCTTTATTTTGGCCAGGTCGCAGTGGCAAATGAGAACTTGTTCTAGCCTACCTGGTTAAATTAAGGTGGTGGTGGTGGTGGTGGTGGTGGTGGGGGGGGCTTTTGTCAGGAAGGTGATCAAGAACCAGATGGCCACTGACAAAGCTCCAGAGTTCCTCTGTGGAGATGGTTGTCCTTCTGGAAGGTTCTCCCATCTCTGCAGCACTCCACCAATCAGGCCTTTATTGTAGAGTGGCCGGATGGAAGCCACTCCTCAGTAAAAGACCCATGACAGCCCAGTTGGAGTTTGCCCAAAAGTACCTAAAGACTCTCACCATAAGGAACAAGATTCTCTGGTCTGATTAAACCAAGATTGAACTATTTGGCCTGAATGCCAAGCATCACGTCTGGCGGAAACATGGCACCATCCCTACGGTGAAGCATGGTGGTGGCAGAATCATGTGGTGATGTTTTTCAGAAACAGGGACTGGGAGACTTGTCAGGATCAAGGCAAAGATGAACAGAGCAAAGTACAGAGAGCTCCTTGATGAAAACCTGCTCAGGACCTCAGACTGGGAGGAAGGTTTAACTTCCAACAGGACAACGACCCTAAGCACACACAACGCAGGAGTGGATTCGGGACAAGTCTCTGAATGTCCTTGAGTGGCCCAGCCAGAGCCCGGACTTGAACCCGATCGAACATCTCTGGAGGAACCTGAATAGCTGTGCAGCAACGTTCCCCATCTAACCTGACAGAGCTTGAGAGGATCTGCAGAGAAGAATGGGAGAACTCCCCAAATACAGGTGTGCCAAGCTTGTAGCATCATACCCAAGAAGACTCAATTCTGTAATGGCTGCCAAAACTGCTTCAACAAAGTCTGAATAGTTATGTAAATGTGATATTTCAGGTTTTGTTTTTATTAGCAAATACATTTTAGAATTAGGCTGTAACAAAATGTTGAAAAAGTCAAGGGGTCTGAATGCTTTCCGAAGGCACTGTATGTTTGTTGTTATGGTGTTTGTCTTGATTCAGCTGTGTGCTGTTACAGTGGTATTGTGCGTGTGTGTTTCAGGGGGTGCGAGTGCTGGGCTGGCTGGTGGTAGGAGAGGGCCTGCCCACAGTTAGAGTGCTCCCGGTCCACCACTGTCAGAAACACTGCAGCTCCTTCAACCTCTGGCTGGGACCTGGAGATATGGGTGAGAAGAACACACACACACACACACACACAAGTATACTGTAATATTGTAAGTATACTGTAACCATTATTAGTTAATTATTTGAATTGTCTTTGTGCTAGGCAGTAACCAAAGCCTGATTTAGACCTATACAAATTTGCATTTAGTTTGACCTCATTGGGACCTTTGTGCTTTGACCCTGCCAGTGTACGCTGACCCGCTTTACTGGCAGATGGAGCTGTTCCCCGGCCGAGACCAAAACATAGTTTGTGACGGCTCCACTTTCTGAGGGAGGAGAGGAACAACCGAATGGGAGGAAGACGGAGGGAGAGAGTGAAGGGTTCTGTCATACAGAACTCTTAACTCCATTCCGGTCTTGACATCTGCATACTGGCTGAGAATATCACTTCCTGTAGAGTCCGAGTGTGATTGGACCTTTTAACCGTCCCTTGCAGGCTAGTCCCGCCCTCCTCTAGGTATGGGAAAGCACACTCACCACAGGCACAATATAGACTGAAGAAATCTGAACACCTCTCATCTCCCCTACCCTTCTCTGGCCTAATACCAAACTCCTCTCTAGCCCCTACTTGTGCCTCTTTGTTGATATCCCTTCGCAGATCTAAGACAACTGGATGGTTGTAAGCAGGGAGCGACCACTCTCAGGCTTGGAGGTGTGTGTCTCGATGAGGAAGAGGCTGGAATGTTCTCAAACTCGGACCGTTTGCCTCAGAGGAAAAATGGAGAGAGTGACTGATTTAATTTTTTGGAACATCAGAAGGTGTTGCCTCTGTTTTGTTCAGTTGGAATGTTCAAGATTGTTTTGGTTATGTTTTTTAGTTGTGATCAAATCACACCGCCACAACAGGAAAAATGGGACAGTTTTGTGGCGCTGCCCTCCCTTCATCTACTCACTCTTATACCGGACCGTATTCATCACCTAAGTTCAACATGTCGCTGCTAGTGTAACAATGACAGTTGGTTAGGAGGATGTATGACATTGATTTGTCAGTTTAGGGAATTGCATTTGATTACTGAAAGTGCAGATATTGTATTTAATATATAGTTGATGATAAGTGCTTGTGCCATAATTTCAGAAAGACTGAAATGCTATTTCTTAAGGTTCTTTTCACTAACTGTTTTTGTTTTGTCACTGCTTTTTCCCCTGTCATCCAGTCTCCCGCGTGAGCACTAACAAGCCAGAGTTTGTTTTAGTGATGTCACAGTGTTTGATGTTTTGTCACTAACGCTATAGTCCCAATCAGTATTAGATAAAACGTTGCGGCCCTACCGCTTATGGGGAAAACAGCCTGTAGTTACCTAGGTTACCCCGTTGGTTCACAGCCAAAACATTTTTAAGATGCAATTTTCTTGTTGTTTCAACATTGCTTGCCTTCTCACTACTTAGAAAAAAACAAATATTCTAGGGCTTCCCTCATGCGCCTTTACATGATGGTGCTAGCAGCTGAGTGAGTGCTACCGGCTACCGACCGGAACATTAAGCTAGCCAAGACAAACAACACAAAACAAACAAAAGTAGTGAGTGACGTTACAAACGGACTATACTAAACAAGTTAAATGTCTTGCCTATGATTAAATGTTTTCCACACACAGCTACCTTTTAGCCTACTTAGACACCAGGTCCCCGCATCTCCCACGCCGAGAAAAGCCTGAAGCCACAGGGCGCTTCTCGCAGGCTCCATTTCCTTTGTGTGGGAGCATTTGGAACCGCTGGTCGTGATTTTTGACCTGGTTACATGTACATTGAACAACACAGCAGATTTTCTCCATGTTTTGTTATTTCTGTTTACCAAAAAATTGATAACAAAGTTGGCTCTTTTACACTGGGGGTCAATGGGAAATAAGTTTTGTTTTCCCCAATTTGTGGGCATGGTTGAGGGGAATTCCTTATTATTATGTGAATAGAGACATGGACTATCGATGTTCGGAGATTTGATCCGGTTCTATTGTCAATATAGTGCTTATAGAGTTTTAATCTCTCAGAATTCACCATTGTCACATTATGGCCTTATTGTTAAGCTATATTTTAACATTTTAAATGAATCTGTTTTTCAGCTTCCCTGTTGGAGCTGCCTTCTTTTATCATTATTTATTGTTTCAAGTTCAAATGATGTCCATGTACTGGAACCTAAGCTATTAAGTGGTTGTTATTGTTCATCTCTTCATGACTGGATGTATTGGCATGTACTACTGCCATATTGCATAATACATACTATGAATGCATCTGTTATTTTGGTAGTACACATGTCTAATTCCCTCTTTTTGTATGAACTCTGAGGATAGTGCCAAAAATAGTCTATTGAAGAAGTTTGATTATTTTATTTTTTTACCAAATCTTTAAAAAAATATTTAAATGGCATGTTAGAAGGGTCCAGACATTTTTCTTTGTGATTTCACTTGTTTTTGAGGAACCTATCCAAAATATAATATCAAGTTGCTGAGACAATTTCATGTGTACATCTAAAGGGGTAAGTTTCTGGGGTAAGTTTCTCAAAAACAAGTGAAATAGCAAAAAAGTTTCTGGACCCTTCCATAACATGCCATTTATATCCACCCATCAAAGTTCTCTGGGTGGATATAAATTAGAATCCACACAAAGTGGCTCTCGGTTTCTCTCTCTCCTGTCTGAAACCCAGTTGGGTGGGTGAGATATCTTTACCATTACATCATCTTTGACACTCAAAATATAGTTGTGGTTCAAGGCCCTCGGCTTTGATCAACCAATATCACCTCCCTCCTAAACCTGACACATTTCCCTTGAGTTCAAGCTTGCCTTTTTCATATCACGCCTTTCTTATAGTGCACTGTATGTCATTGCCTATATTATCCTAGCTACAGATTGTATGCCAGATAATGTGATATAACCAAATATTTTTGGGGTCCAGTAACCAGAGACTTTTATAATAGGTTATATCACATTATCTGACATACTATCTGTAGCTAATATTCTCCCTGTTATATTTTATTTTTCTGTTAGCAAGCTCAAGGCTACTTAATTTGGTGTCCTTCAAGCAGTCCACTGTGGGTTCTTTGTTTTGAAAACGGGGCAATGTATATCACTGGCTTTAAATGTGATTACTTTGGTGAAAGCGGCAATTCAACCTTTTCTTATTGGCTTTGAACAATAGTTTTGTATGATCAAATTGCAATGTGAGCCAAGAATTGGACACTTGTTTTGGTTGTGTGTGCTTAATAGGTGTCATGGAAATCAACACTTTAGTTTGACTATTGTATTTTTGACATCCCTTTAAATCATGTTATAAAATGTGCAATCATTTCCATGTTCGATCTTAAAATCAGAGAGCATTATATCAAATAGTTTGATTTCATGCACTCCTGTGTCGTCTCTGGCTTCTTTAATGTGATGCCAAGCTATTATCAAATCGATTGTGATTGAATTAAGCCACTCGTTAATAACCTGGGGCACCACGGAAGAGTTTGTTTATATAGTGGCTATCTCCCAAATCCATTCTTAAATAGTGGCAGGTAGCCAAGTGGTTAAGAGTGTTGGGCCAGTAACCAAAAGGTTGCTAGATCAAATCCCTGAGCTGACAAGGTAAAAATCTGTCGTTCTGCCCCTGAACAAGGCTGTTAACCCACTGTTCCTAGGCCATCATTGTAAATAAGAATTTGTTCTTAACTGACTTGCCTAGTTAAATAAAGGTTAAATCATTTTTTTAAATACATGATCTTTTATATCAATAGCAGTCAATCAGTCATTAATTATTTACATAATATCAGTCTCATCTGAAAGTTGTAAAATTCTTGGTTATCTACGAACCCAGCCTTTACTATGAATCATCCATCCACATTTGCGCAATTATTTATTTACTAACTAATTAAACAATTACAGAATATACAATACATAATAACATTATACAGTAAATACCATCCCTTAGTGGACTAAACAAAAACAGTTTGGTTATAACACGATAGATTCAAAGATAATAAAGGGGAGGTTCAGAAGGAAGACTAAGGAATGGGTCACTATCGGACATGGGAAGCTATTCTCACAAATACCTATGCCACTAATGATCGCTCGTTCGGAGAAAGGTAATGCATTGTATTTATGTGAAGCTGACTTCGATAGTTGAGCTGGTGTGAGGCTTTGGTTTGCCCAGTTGATGTCGCCATTGTCCTTTGTTGATTCTTCTGGGTCAATGTTCTTACTAGATTTGCTACCTTTCCAGCTGCAGTCTGTTAGGCTGTAATCTAGGACTCACTTCTTGAGTGATCAATAGTTCAGAGTTCATACCATTTCAAGTGTGGAGCAAGCTCTCACATGTTCTGGCCTGTAGATAGCAAATTACAATTAGCCCTTTTTAAACATGAGGACCTCACGGTATTTGGAAATGAGGTGACTTTTCATCACAGGAGCTTATATTCTAGAGTGGAAAAGGGGTTGGTTCATCATATCCAACCAATGTCTATTCACTTGGGCGTGGCTACTGACTGGGCACAAGTTACCAAAAACAAAGATTTTCATTTTAGAAGACGAAATCACATTATCTTTTCAAAAGTATTCTTAT
Organism: Oncorhynchus tshawytscha; assembly: GCF_018296145.1. Lineage (NCBI taxonomy): Eukaryota > Metazoa > Chordata > Actinopteri > Salmoniformes > Salmonidae > Oncorhynchus > Oncorhynchus tshawytscha. The sequence continues at coordinate 44,655,953 of NC_056430.1, forward strand.
ACTTCGTTAGACATTTTATCCCACATGCAGATGCAAGCCTCATAACTGAGGAACCTGTCTAAACAGAGTTAGGGTAATGTGGCTGTGTTGTATTTCATGAGGTCACAAACATGAAACAAAACAGACCGGGTCGTAGCTGGCTTCTCCACTGACCATTTCCACATTCTCTAAATTAGGAATAATGTTTAATTCTCCAATTCGGGAGGTAGGAGTATTTGGCGGGAGAGTCCCTTTGTCTTACTGTGACACTCTCCATACTGCATGTTGCAAGGGAGAAGAGGGCCTTTGCCAGGAATTTATGGAGCTGTTGCGAAAACTGCCCCCTCCTAAGGAGGGTAAGGCAATAAAGAGGTAAGGCAATAAATAGGCCATAGTGGCAAAATAATTACAATTTAGCATTAACACTGGAGTGATAGATGTGCAGAAAATGAATGTGCAAGTAGAGATACTGGGGTGCAAAGGAGCAAAAAAAAAAAGAATAATATGGGGATGAGGTAGTTGGGTTGTTTACAGATGGGCTGTGTACAGGTGCAATGATCGGTAAGCTGCTCTTACAGCTGATGCTTAAAGTTAGTGAGGGTGATATAAGTCTCCAGCTTCAGTGATTTTTGCAATTCGTTCCAGTCATTGGCAGCAGAGAACTGGATGGAAAGGCATCCAAAGGAGGAGTTGGCTTTGGGAATGACCAGTGAAAAATACCTGCTGGAGCATGTGCTACGGGTGGGTGCTGCTATGGTGATCAGTGAGCTGCGATAAAGCGGTGATTTACCTAGCAAAGACTTATAAATGACCTGGAGCCAGTGGGTTTTGCGACGAATAGGAATTGAGGGCCAGCCAACGAGAGCATACAGGTCGCAGTGGTGGGTGGTATATGGGGCTTTGGTGACTAAACTGATGGCACTATGATAGATGACATCCAATTTGCTGAGTAGAGTGTTTGAGGCTATTTTGTAAATGACATCGCCAAAGTCGAGGATCGGTAGGATAGTCAGTTTTACGAGGGTAGTTTGGCAGCATGAGTAAAGGAGGCTTTGTTGCGAAATAGGAAGCCGATTCTAATTTTGGATTGGAAATGTGAGATGCTTAATGTGAGTCTGGAAGGAGAGTTTACAGTCTAACCAGACACCTAGGTATTTGTAGTTGTCCACATATTCTAAGTCAGAACCGTCCAGAGTAGGGATGCTAGACGGGCGGGCAGCGATCGGTTGAAGAGCATGCATTTAGTTTTACTTGCACTTAAGAGCAGTTGGAGGCCACGGAAGGAGTGTTGTATGGCATTGAAGCTCGTTTGGAGGTTTGTTAACACAGTGCCCAAAGAAGGGCCAGAAGTATACAGAATGGTGTCGTCTGCGTAGAGGTAGATCAGAGAATCACCAGTAGCAAGAATGACATCATTGATGTATACAGAGAAAATAGCCCCAGAATTGAACCCTGTGGCACCCCCATAGAGACTGACAGAAGCCCGAACAACAGTGAACTCTATCTGAGAAGTAGTTGGTGAACCAGGTGAGGCATTCATTTGAGAAACCAAGGCTGTTGAGTCTGCCAATAAGAATGCGGTGATTGACAGGGTCGAAAGCCTTGGCCAGGTCGATGAATAAGGCTGCACAGTATTGTCTTTTATCGATGGCGGTTAGGATATTGTTTAGGACCTTGAGCGTGGCTGAGGTGCACCCATGACCAGCTCGGAAACCAAATTGCATAGCGGAGAAGGTACGGTGGGATTCGAAATGGTCGGTGATCTGTTAACTTGGCTTCCGAAGACTTTAGAAAGGGAGGGCAGGATGGATATAGGTCTGTAACAGTTTGGGTCTAGAGTGTCTCCCCCTTTGAAGAGGGGTATGACCATGGCAGCTTTCCAATCTTTAGGAATCTCAGACGATGCGAAAGAGCGTTTGAACAAGTTGGTAATAAGGGTTGCAACAGTTTCGGCAGATAATTGTAGAACGAGAGGGTCCAGATTGTCTAGCCCAGCTGATTTGTAGGGGTCCAGATTCTGTAGCTTTTTCAGAACATGAGCAATCTGTATTTGGGTGAAGGAGAAATGGGGGACGCTTGGGCAAGTTGCTGTGGGGGTCAGCATGGCCAGCCGCTTGTTGAAAATGCTTATTGAAAATCTTGATTTATCGTAGATTTATCGGTGGTGACAGTGTTTGCTAGCCTCAGTGCAGTGGGCAGCTGGGAGGAGGTGCTCTTATTCTCCATTGACTTTACTGTCCCAGGATGTTTTGGAGTTTGCTACAGGATGCAAATTTCTGTTTGAAAAAGCTAGCCTTTGCTTTTCTATGCATACTAGAATCATTCAGGGATTTTTCCTATATAGCTACATATTTTCCAGAAATAAATGTGATTATTTTTACACACGGATCTAAATATGTAATTGATGGTCAACTCCAGTCCTCGGGGGCCTGATTGGTGTCATACTTTGGCCCCAGCCCCAGCTAACACACCTGACTCCAATAATCAACAACAACAACAAAAATCATAATTCCCATAAAACCTAGCGGTCAAACAGGGAAATGGGTCCAATAGTTTTTCTACCATTCATTTTTCCCATAAGGGTTTTTAGAAACACTTGAAGGGCTGTGTTTCATGTAGGCTTAGCCTGGCGTGACGTTACTTAGCTGCAAGTAAGCATTTCGTTGGACGATGTATACCATGCGTATCCCGTACATACGACTAATACAACTTGAAACTGAAACTAATCATGATCTTCAGTTTAGAATGTAATTTGTTTAGTAGGCTGTGTTTGCTACAGATGGGGAAAAAGTGAGATACCTCTCCAGCCCCCGAAGACTGAAGTTGCCCGTCCTTGAAATGCACTACATGACCAAAAGTATGTGGACATCTGCTTGTCGAACATCTCATTCCAAAATCATGGGCATTAATATGGAGTTGGCCCACCTTTTGCTGCTATAACAGCCTCCACTCTTCTGGGAAGGCTTTCCAATACATGTTGGGACATTTCTGCAGGGACTTGCTTCCATTCAGCCACAACAGCATTAGTGAGGTCGGGCACACAAAGTCGACCGGGGCAGCTCGAGCAGGGCAGAAATTTCACAAACTGACTTGTTGGAAAATGTGGCATTCAATGATTGTGCCATGTTGAAAGTCACGGAGTTGATCCTTAAAAAAATATATAGAACCAGTCCTTCCCACCCCTGTATCAACCCCTAGCCTATCCAGAGGCAACCCATCATTCAGGGCAGAGCCCCACCTGTTGGTTTTTTTTTTTTTTAAGGGGGGCTTTCCTGTTTTGCATGTTATTTTGGCATTAATATGTGTAACATATCAAACGATATATATCATTGAGTTAATAAAGCCGTGTACAAACATTGTTTATTTTTTGGCAGCTCCTAAATGCAGGTGTGTTAGCCAAGCTCAGTGCTTTCTGTGGTGGTTGGGCAAGCCAGCAGAAAATACGGAGCGTTGAGCTGTGATTGGCTCAATTTTCTGTCACTCATGGGTACTTTACGTCACTGACAAATGTAAGAGGAGACATTGAAAGTTCTAGCCCTTCAGCTGCTGCCACAGAAGTGCCCATCCAAGAAGGTTCAGAGGTCATTTGCCACAGATAAAATTATGTCAAATCACATTATATCTACAGTAGCTTTGATTGAACTGATCATGTCAACGTCATACTTTAAAAATTTTAGCTAGCAGTCATCATGAATCAAGTCGACAATCTACTGAGAAATCCGTTTTAATCATTGTCATATGAAGATAAATTATAGATAAAATGCATCGGTGGACAAACATAACACAAGTTGGAAAATTGCAAATTCAATAAGTGGTTTGGAAGGAATCTGACAGTGGTCCCAAATCTGGGATTAAGGGGCTCTTTTCCAAGTTTAAAATGATGAGGACCTCCGCACCACCTTCCTGTTCAAATGAGCCAAGCACAACAATGTGAGTCCAAAAATTTACTGTATGCTGCTTCATAAATGCTGTAACATGCAAGGGAGATATGTATACTGTAGCTAAGAAAGTAATACTAAGTGAATGTTGTGTAGTAAGGTGTTAGTCCATGTGCCTCACCCCAGTAATTTGGTCTATTTACCCCTCATAATTTCACCTACTGTTCTGACTGTTCTACTGTAGACTATAACCTGTTTTAGAGAAATGTAATCATTGAATATTGTAAGAGCTTTCATTGTCTGCTTAATATGTCCCATTTATTTATCCTACAGTTCTAACTTGGTGTACAGGGAGAGCACTGTAAGAACGCCCATGTTCTGAATTCTGTCGCTGTACATTTCAAAAGTGTTAAACAAATAGTTATATTGACTAACATTATGCCTGTCCTAGCTCGCTCATTGTCTTAAACCAAATTACGGATTGCCTCTTATCTGCTTGTCGTCCCCTTATTCAATAGTTTGTACATCTCAATTGTCAGTAGAAACCACATTTGTGCAGTATTCAGAAGTTTGGATGACTGAGGTGCCCAAAGTAAACTGCCTTTTACTCAGGTCTAGAAGCTAGGATATGCATACAATTGGTAGTATTGAATAGAAAACACTCTAAAGTTTCCAAAACTGTTAAAATAATCTGTCTGTGAGTATAACAGAACTGATATGGCAGGTGAAAACCCGAGGAGAATCCATCCGGAATTTTTTGTTGTTGTTGAGCTCACCACTCATTGAAATGGCTGTCTTTGGGAATATCAATGGAATACCTCCCAGATTGCAGTTCCTTGGGCTTCCAGTAGATGTCAACAGTCTTTAGAAAGAGTTTCAGGCTTATTTTTTGAAAAATGAACTATAATTTGTAGTTTTCCTAGGTGGCTCCCATTTTGACTAATATTGTTGCGCGTGTTTATTTACATATTAGAGTACCTGAGGATTGATTATAAATGTTATTTGACTTGTTTGGAAAAGGTTTATTGGTCACTCTTGAGATTCATTTGTATGCATTTTGAATGACGGAAATCGGTGGATTACTGAATCAAGCGTGCCAACTAAACTGACTTTTTTGGGATATAAAGAAGGACTTTATCGAACAAAGGGACCATTTGTTATGTAGCTGGGACCCTTGGGATTGCAGACGGAGGAAGATCTTCAAAGGGAAGTTATTTATTTTATAGCTATTTCTGACTTTTGTGACATCTGCTTGTTTGGAAAATGTTTAATGCTTTTGTATGCGGGGCGCTGTCCTCAGATAATCGCATGGTATGCTTTCGCCGTAAAGCCTTTTTGAAATCTAACAAAGAGGCTGGATTAACAAGACGTTAAGCTTTAAAACTATGTAAGACACTTGTATTTTCATGAATGTTTAATATTACGAATTTTATATTTTGAATTTGGTGCTCTGCAATTTCACCGGATGTTGTCAAGGTGGGGCGCTAGTGGCACGCCTATCCCAAAGAGGTTGTTTAAGCAAGTCAGCCATGTTTTTATAAAGACAGTAAATGAGGCTGAATGAACTGTTTCGCTGCCAGACAACGCTCCGCTGATAGCCAGGTGTAGCAGTGGTAAGATGTTGGGACAGCTTTATGTAGGCCCTAACAGTTTGTGGGCACCGTTTGTCACTGTTATAGTGCAATTAGTATATTGTTTAGTGTTGTGTAGTGGCATTGCTGGCATGCATTCCACTTTCCTTTTTTTCTTCGCCCCACCAAGATTTACATGCTAAAATCGCCACTGAGCCTATCAAGTCACCATAACAACAGATTATAGATCAGTGTTGTGACCCAACTCGTTTTCATACCATTCAGGTTCCCTGGTGCTTATTTGGTGCCTAGCGTTCTGCTGGAGGTGAGCATCCCAGCTTGCGTTGCAACTTGTCAAGCCGAGGGAGAGATGGGATAGGAAAATGGAGGATAGGAAGAGGGAAATAAAGAAGGGCTTGTGAATTTCTGGATTTCTTTTGAGTTTGAGGTCAAATATTAAGATAAAGAAAACGCTTTGTTAGGGATCGATTATCGGTGTTTCCGACGGGAGTAACCATGTTGCGTCACAAATGTCTGATTCGAGCTCAAAGGTGTTGTAATGGTTGTATTTAGACTTTCGCGTGCGCTTTAGTTACAGTAGTTAGCTACATGTCAAAAGACATTGCAAACGTAGTCAAGGTTAGGGGGCTAGCAATTCAACGATTGCTGATGTCATTGGTGTTATGTGATTTTTAACTAGTTGTAACAACAACGGTGAAGAAAATGTGCTTCTTGAAGCTAGCCATAGCATCAATAGCCTGCCAGTTGCTAGCTAGGTAAACTTGCCATTCAGTGTAATGATGACCTTAGCTTACTTACTTGTTAGCTAGCTACTTAGTTGTCACTCGACCCCTAGTTTGTGAACCAGTTTAAATTGACTATTTTGAGTCCACATCCCTTCTTGACAAGCTACCTTTTAGACTTCATGGCATATTGTTACACCTACTATGATGTACAACAAATATTATTCCCAATAATTTACTAAAATGAAAGATAGCTGTGTGGCCTGACCAGTTCTGCTGCAGAATAATTCATTCAGCCATTCGCAAACCTATCCCTCATTTACCAAAAGAACCCATCTAAACCGATACAGTGACAACCTGGAAATGATGGCACAGTGACAACCGGATGGAAATGCACCCAATGATGGCATACCGCTTATGCCATAAACCCTTGTGTCAACATGAACATGAGCAGATAGCTACAGTGCCTTGCGAAAGTATTCGGCCCCCTTGAACTTTGCGACCTTTTGCCACTTTTCAGGCTTCAAACATAAAGATATAAAACTGTATTTATAAAACTGAATCAACAACAAGTGGGACACAATCATGAAGTGGAACAACATTTATTGGATATTTCAAACTTTTTTAACAAATCAAAAACTGAAAAATTGGGCTTGCAAAATTATTCAGCCCCTTTACTTTCAGTGCAGCAAACTCTCTCCAGAAGTTCAGTGAGGATCTCTGAATGATCCAATGTTGACCTAAATGACTAATGATGATAAATACAATCCACCTGTGTGTAATCAAGTCTCCGTATAAATGCACCTGCACTGTGATAGTCTCAGAGGTCCGTTAAAAGCGCAGAGAGCATCATGAAGAACAAGGAACACACCAGGCAGGTCCGAGATACTGTTGTGAAGAAGTTTAAAGCCGGATTTGGATACAAAAAGATTTCCCAAGCTTTAAACATCCCAAGGAGCACTGTGCAAGCGATAATATTGAAATGGAAGGAGTATCAGACCACTGCAAATCTACCAAGACCTGGCCGTCCCTCTAAACTTTCAGCTCATACAAGGAGAAGACTGATCAGAGATGCAGCCAAGAGGCCCATGATCACTCTGGATGAACTGCAAAGATCTACAGCTGAGGTGGTAGACTCTGTCCATAGGACAACAATCAGTCGTATATTGCACAAATCTGGCCTTTATGGAAGAGTGGCAAGAAGAAAGCCATTTCTTAAAGATATCCATAAAAAGTGTCGTTTAAAGTTTGCCACAAGCCACCTGGGAGACACACCAAACATGTGGAAGAAGGTGCTCTGGTCAGATGAAACCAAAATTGAACTTTTTGGCAACAATGCAAAACGTTATGTTTGGCGTAAAAGCAACACAGCTCATCACCCTGAACACACCATCCCCACTGTCAAACATGGTGGTGGCAGGAACATGGTTTGGGCCTGCTTTTCTTCAGCAGGGACAGGGAAGATGGTTAAAATTGATGGGAAGATGGATGGAGCCAAATACAGGACCATTCTGGAAGAAAACCTGATGGAGTCTGCAAAAGACCTGAGCCCGGGTACGGAGATTTGTCTTCCAACAAGACAATGATCCAAAACATAAAGCAAAATCTAGAATGGAATGGTTCAAAAATAAACATATCCAGGTGTTAGAATGGCCAAGTCAAAGTCCAGACCTGAATCCAATCGAGAATCTGTGGAAAGAACTGAAAACTGCTGTTCACAAATGCTCTCCATCCAACCTCACTGAGCTCGAGCTGTTTTGCAAGGAGGAATGGGAAAAGATTTCAGTCTCTCGATGTGCAAAACTGATAGAGACATACCCCAAGCGACTTACAGCTGTAATCGCAGCAAAAGGTGGCGCTACAAAGTATTAACTTAAGGGGGCTGAATAATTTTGCACGCCCAATTTTTCAGTTTTTGATTTATTAAAAAAGTTTGAAATATCCAATAAATGTCGTTCCACTTCATGATTGTGTCCCACTTGTTGTTGATTCTTCACATAAAATACAGTTTTATATCTTTGTTTGAAGCCTGAAATGTGGCTAAAGGTCGCAAAGTTCAAGGGGGCCGAATACTTTCGCAAGGCATGTGTCCATATAGGCATATGTCCATTAACAGTAAAATATTAGTCTATCCTGGAATCCCGACGTTGAATTTCATTGAATTCTACATTGGACATAAATGAGCGATTGTATCAGGACAGCTTTCTCTCAGGACATAAAAATCTATTTTAACTTACTTTACCAGTTGTCTGTGTGGTAGGTCCTTTGAAGGTAGGAATGACAATATATCCACAGGAAAGTATATTTACATAAACGTTTTGTGACGTAGAAGTCCGTCACTGGCCGCGGGCAGCATTTGGGTCTTTAACGCACACACATATTCATCACTCCTCCCTGCGCCATTATACCATAAGTTAACAATGTGGGTCGACACACAATTTAACTTCTGTCTTGGTGCATGCATTTCACACTTGTCAATGTTCATATTTGAGAGATACAATAATTATTATACTTATCAATGTTGTGGATGAGCGCATTGTTTGTTTGTTCTGTTCCTCTCTCTCCATCTCTGTAGCTTCTGGGTATGCTGGAAAAGGACCCGAGCTAAGGGAATTGGGTTGGCTTTATAGTGCCTGTCCCAAATGGCTCATTAATGCATATGGGCATATTGAAAGATATTGTCAGTAATGATGTAATGTTGTAAATGTTATGTTGTGATATTGTTTAAAACCGTGTTGCAATGTATATCCTTTAGTATGTTTAGTTCATGGAAAATGTAGGTTTGTATTGTTAATTGATTAATTAATTAGGGTTAATTGTTCTGAGGGGAGGGGCTAGCCCTACAAAAGGAGCCTCTCTCCAGTCTCTAAGGGGGATTTTTTGGATTGAGCTGTGGATGGGGCAGCATTGTTGTTAAGCTGTCCCATAAGGTAGACGTTGATGGCAGTACTGTTATTTTCTGTTCCGGAATCACTTGTAAATAAACACCTTTGCACAGAAGAACTTTTGCGGTTCCGCCATCTTTTTATTTCATAGAGGTTAGGTTATCCAGTTTAGCCATCTGGCCTACTCTACGTGACACGTTTCAAAGCACTGTTAGTGCCTATAGTGCATAAGATAAATACATAAAGTATATCATACAGTACATTCAAAGTAGACCTCTTGACTTTTTGTTACGTTACAGCCTTATTCTAAAATTGATTAAATGTATTGTTTTTCTTATCAATCTCCACACAATACATCATAATGACAAAGCGAAAACAAAAACAGAACTACCTTATTTCTATAGTCTTCAGACCCTTTGCTATGACACTCAAAATTGAGCTCAGGTGCATCTTGTTTCCATTGATCATCCTTGAGATGTTTCTACAACTTGATTGGAGTCCACCTGTGGTGAATTCATTTGATTGGACATGATTTGGAAAGGCACACACCTGTCTATATAAGGTCCCACAGTTGACAGTGCATGTCAGCAACAAACAAAAAACAAGCCATGAGGTCAAGGGAATTGTGTCGAGGCACAGATCTGGGAAAGGGTACTTAAACATTTCTGAAGCATTGAAGGTCCCCAAGAACACAGTGGCCTCCATCTCCATTCTTAAATGGAAGAAGTCTGGAACCAACAACACTCTTCCTAGAGCTGGCTGCCTGGCCAAACTGAGAAATTGGGGGAGGGCATTGGCCAGGGAGCTGACCAAGAACCCGATGGTGACTTTGACAGAGTTCCAGAGTTCCTCTGTGGAGATGGGAGAACCTTCAATAAGGACAACCATCTCTGCAGCACTACACCAATCAGACCTTTGTGATAGAGTGGCCAGATGGAAGCCACTCCTCAGTGAAAGACCCATGACAGCCCGGTTGAAGTTTGCCAAAAGGCACCTAAAGGACTCTGACCATGATTCTCTGGTCTGATGAAACCAAGGTTGAAATCTTGGCTTGAATGCCAAGTGTCACGTTCGAAGGAAACCTGGCACCATCCCTAAAGGGAAGCGTGGTGGCAGCATCATGCTGTGGGGATATTTTGCTGTGACTGGGAGACTAGTCAGGATCGAGCGAAAGATGAACAGAGCAAAGTACAGAGAGATCTTTGATGAAAACCTGCTCTTGAGCACTCAGGACCTCAGACTGGGGTGAAGGTTCACCTTCCAACAGGACAACGACCGTAAGCACACAGCCAAGACAATATAGGAGTGGCTTCGGGACAAGTCCCGGACTTGAACCCGATCGAACATCTCTGGAAAGACCTGAAAATAGCTGTGCAGCAACCACTCCCCATCCAACCTGACAGAGCTTGAGGATCTACTGAGAAGAATGGGAGAAACTCCCCAAATACAGGTGTGCCAAGCTTGTAACGTCAAAACCAAGAAAACTCGAAGTTGAAATTGCTGCCAAAGGTGCTTCAACATAGTACTGAGTAAAGGGCCTGAATACTTAAGTGAATGTAATATTTAGTTTTTCATTGTAATACATGTGCAAAAATTTCTAAACCTGTTTTTGCTTTTGTCATTATGTGGAATTGTGTGTAGATGAGGGGGGGGGGACAATTGAATCCATTTTAGAATAAGGCTGTAACGTAACCAAATGTGGGAAAAGTAAAGGGGTCTGAATACTTTCTGAATGCATGATACATATACGCGTGTACATGTTGAGCTTGTGCACGTGTTTAGATGGTTCTGCTTGTGCTTCAGGTGCTAGAGATACTTTCCTGTGGTTATGTTGTTTCACATGCCTGCCTGCAGAAGGACTATCCACACGGACTACCAGTGAAGTTTTATTCAACATTCTGGCTTGTAGAGGTCCAAACGCTCATTTCTACCCGACGTTGAATCCAATGCAGTTTAACGTCGGATCTCCGGGTTCCTCTCCCCATAGACTCATCTTGAACCTAACCTAGGTGCATTCACATAATGCAAATATGATAAAATATGGTATATTCAGTGGTTGAGGGTCCAGGACAGCCACAGATTGTTAATACCCGTCACTCAACACCTTTTCTCTTCTCTGATGTATCAAGCCACCACACACAACTCCTAGGTCATCATCAGTGCAATAATGTCACATCAGCTGACCTAGGTTATCTATCCTTGTTACAGAGCAAGATGTTAGGACAATGGCCACATAAATATGAACAATGTAATACAGTATTACACAGGATTGTTGGGGCGGTACTACAGCCTATATCCACCAGGTCACTGTACAGCTGAAAGGTCATTCTACACCCTCAGAACCACATATCTGCTGGAGGGTTTGTGAATAACCTTGTCTGTGTTCTGTTAGACCATGTCGCTCCTGATGCTGGCTGTTCTCCTGTCCTCTCTCCAGAGCCCCTGGCCTTTGAGGACGGCCAGGCAGTTCAGCTTCGAGGACGGGACCACCGCACACATCCACCACACACCCAAAGGTATATTAACATCAAACCTGGGCCAGATACTGCATTCACTACTCTAGGAAAGGCTTGGTGAAAGCAATAGTTGTTGTCACCTTGTTTTCTTTGGTCCAGTCCCTCACACATCAGTTAGTATTACTTCTCAAAAGGATGGAAGGAAAGGGATCTCAAACATCCTCTAACCTCTGCAGATTGGTATGACCCAAGTGCTGTGGAGGCAGTGCAGCTGGATGATGGCAGCACAGCGTACATCCACCACCCCTTGGGCTTGCAGTTTGGCAGCACAATCCTGACTGTAGCTGAGGGGCTATGCCAAATTTCTTCAGTTGCCGAAAGGTTGAAGAGGTGCTGAAGCTTTTGACCCTCTCCACTGCAGCCCCGCTGATGCAGATGGGGACCTGCTCCCCCCCTGTTTACTGTAGTCCACAATCACCTCCTTGGTTTTGCTGACGTTGAGGAAGAGGCTGTTGTCCTGGCACCACTCTTCCAGGGCTCTAACCTCCTCCCTGGGGTCTGTCTCGTCGTCGGGAATCAGGCCCACCAACTTCGCGTCGTCGTGGGTGTACAGTGAGTACAGGAAGGGGCTGAACACACATCCTTGAGGGTCAGTGAGGGTCAGTGTGGCAGCGGTGTTGTTGCCTACCCTCACCAGCTGGGGTCTGCCCGTCAGGAAGTCCAGGATCCAGTTGCAGAGGGAGGTGTTCAGACCCCGGGCCTGAGCTTAATGAGCTTGAAGGGAACTATGGTTGTTGAAAGCTCAGCTATAGTCAATGAACAGCATTCTCACATAGGTATTCCTCTTGTCCAGATGGGATAGAGCCGAGTGCAGCGCAATGACGATTGCATCGTGCGTGGATCTATTGGAGTGGTATGCACATTGTAGTGGGTCCAGTGTGTCAGTTAAGGTGGAGCTGATGTGGTCCTTGAATAGCTTCTCAAAGCACTTCACGATGACAGAAGTCAGTGCTACAGGGCGATAGTCATTTAGGCAAGTTACCTTTGTTTGCTTGGAGACCGGAACAATGGCGGACATCATGAAGCATGTGGGGATTACAGACTGGGGCGGGAAGAGGTTGAGTATGTCCGTAAACACTCCAGCCCGCTGGTCTGCGGCATGCTCTGAGGACGCCGCCTGGGATACCGTCTGGGCCGGCTGGCTTGCGAGTATTCACACACTTAAAAGTCTTACTCACGTTGGCCATAGAGATCGAGAGCACACAGTCCCTTTGCGCACCGGGGTCCCTCCTAGGAGGATCAGTATTGTTTACCTCTGAGTCAGCAGAAAAAGTGTTTTAGCTGGTCTGGGAGAAGGGCATCAGTGTTTGCCACACAGCTGGCTTTCCCTTTATAAGCCGTAATCGTTTGTAGTCCTTTCCACATGCGTCGCCACCTCAAGATACCAAACACCACACACTTGTTACCACGTGACAAGATGTGAATGTTGTACTAACGTTGCCCCCTGTCTTGTCAGGTGCATGAGCGGGCTCACACAGCTGTCCGGCCATACAGGTGTGACGTGTTGACGTGTGGAAAGGCGTTCGCCACAGGTTACGGGCTGAAGTGTCACCTTGCGAACACACACTGGAGAGAAACCACACAAGTGTCCTGAAGACATATGCTTCAAGGCCTTCAAAACCTCCGAGGACCTCCAGAAACACGTCCGCGCACACACAGGTAGCAGGACACACACACACCCTGCATCTTTCCCCCACCACTTCTTTCCTCAGTCCCCCTCCCCCCTCTTTTTCAGTCACTTTCTCTTTCCATCAGTCTCCTCATATCTCTGTACTTCTACACTGTGTGTAGAAAACATTAGGAATGCCTGCTCTTTCGGTAACATAGACTGGCCAGATGAATCCAGGTGAAAGCTATGATCTCTTATTGATGTCACCTGTCATATCCACTTCAATCAGTGTAGATGAAGGAGAGGAGACCGGTTAAAGAATGATTTTTTTAGCCTTGAAACATGAATTGTGTATGTGTGCCATTCAGAGCAAGACAAAATATCTAAGTGCCTTTGAACAGGGTCTGGTAGTAGGTGCCAGGCACATCGGTTTGAGTGTGTCAAGAACTGCAGCGCTGCTGGGTTTTTCACGCTCAACAGTTTACCGTGTGTATCAAGAATGGTCCACCACCCACCCAAATGACATCTAGCAAACAACAGCCAGTGGTCGAAAAAATGGGTCATTGATGAAAGAGGACAAAGGAGGCTGACACGAATTGTGCAGAGCAACAGACGGGCTACAGTTCATCAACTGACAGTCCAGTACAACATTGGTGCCCAAAGACCCATCAAATAAATGCACAACTCGTTGTAGCTTGACACGAATGGGGTATGGCAGTCGATGACCTGAGTTTCACTTCCTTCAGCAAAAAAAAAAAAATGTGGTTGCAATGAGCTAAGGAACGAAAACACTGGACACTGGAAAATTAGAAAAACATTGCCTGGTCTGATGAATCCCGGTTCCTGCTGTTTCATGCTGATGGGAGGACTAGGGTATGGCGAAAACCACGAGTCCTTGCATATATGTTATGCCGCGTGTCATCATTGCAGGCTAGTGATGATGGTGTGGGGTGTGTTTTCATGGCACACGTTGGGCCCCTTGATAAAAGTGAAGCCACAGCATATCTGAACATCGTTTCCAATCAGGTGCATCCCTTCATGGCGGCAGTGTATCTATCTACAAATTGAGTTTTTCAGCATGCCACACGGCTAGGATTGTCCAGGAATGGTTCCACGAACATGACAGCCAACTTGACACAACTGTGGGAAGCATTGGAGTCAATATGGGCCAGCATCCATGTGGAACACCTTGTAGAGTCCATGTACCGACGAATTGAGGCTGTTCTGAGGACAAAAGGGGGGTTGCAACTCAATATTAGGAAGGTGTTCCTAAGGTTTTGTACACCTCAGTGTAGACCTCTTACGCTCCCTCTCATTTTCTCTCTCTCGTTTTCTCCTTTTTGTCTTTCCCTCCTTGTTTCCTTCCCTCTTGTTCGATGGGACACTATTAAAGTGCCCGTTCAAGGGCTGTACGTGCTCTTCCCCCATATCTTTCTTTCCTTCTCTCAATCTCTTCCCCTGACATTTTGTCTATCTCTCTGTCAGGTGAGAAGCCATTTAAGTGTCCGTTTGAGGGCTGTGGTCGTTCCTTCACCACCTCGAACATCAGGAAGGTCCACATCAGAACACACACAGGAGAACGCCCCTACATGTGACCTGTAACCTCCTGTGGACGAAGCTTCGCCAGTGCCACCAACTACAAGAACCACATGAGAATACACACGGGTAGGACGCACCCCAAGATAAAACACACACACACACTACTAATACTACATGAGAATACACACGGGTGAGCGATTACATGACTGTTTAGTTAGATACTTCACATGAAATAAGTACTCCTCTTTCTCTCTCTCCCCTGCTCCCTCCCTCTTTCTATCTCCCTCTCTCTCCTCTAGGAGAGAAGCCCTACCTGTGTACAGTACCTGGCTGTGGGAAGCGATTTACAGAGTACTCCAGCCTGTACAAGCACCATGTGGTTCACACACCCTGCAAACCTTACACCTGCAACCACTGTGGTACAGCCCTCTACACTGGCCATGCACAAATGCATCACGCACAGACTTTGAGGCCACAGGGGACAGGGAAGGTATGTAGAGACACACACACACACACTCTCTTATAATAAACACCAGCTGTGAACTCATTTCCTCTTGAAGATCTTAACAGTATTCAATGCGTTGAGGGAGTTCTGTTAACCTGAGCCGTGGTGCAACGGTCCATGGCCCGTGACGTGAGCTGAGAAAAGCGGTGAGGGAGGAGCTCCCTTCTCAAATTGAACAATAATCAGCTCCGCTCGGTCATGTTGTCAACAAGGCAGCATGGTGCGTCGTCCAGAAACATACAATCTATAATGTGAGAACACAATCCTACTCATTACTCCACGTGCTCCATCTAGCCTAGGCTACGTCACTTTTGTTTTAAGCCGACTTTGCCGCGGGCTTTGAACGGGGCACCTGGCTCATGACCGGGAGGCTGCCTACTTCCAAAACAAATGCAATCACTTTTAACACGGTGCTAACTCCTCTCACCGGAGTAACCCGGGCCAGATAATCGAATCCCCTCATTCGTTAATGACCCGCCTCTCCATTTTCTCTTTTGCAAAAGCGATGAACGACCATTCACAGGTCTCCTTCCTGGAAGGGGCGGAGCAGAAAGAGGAAGGGTCGGATTCCCAAGAATCATTGGCTCTCAGGTAGTCCTACTTTCCTATCTAGTGATTCCACTTGTGTGATATAGAAAGAAAAGGGCATACATTTTCCATTCCCATTCTTTTGATAGCCGCGTGCTCAGTTCTAGTACATGCTGTCACCACAGTCCCAAGCTGTTCTGTTTCTCCGAACTTGAGTGCATTATAAAAACAGTTGGTTCTCTTCTGGCAGGTGGGTCTGTCGGAAGAGGACCTACAGGCGCTTGGCACGGCTATCACCATGGTAATGCGGGACGGCACAACCATCTCCCTGCCGACCCAGCAGACGGACACGACCGCCATGGGACACCGCCACATTACCATGGTTACAGGGGAGGCCAAGGCGCTGCAGCAGGTAGGTTACACACACATACTCCTTAGCCCACACTAGGCTAAATGCATGAAGCAGTATTTGCTCTTGCATGTCAATGTTTGTGCTGTAAAGTGGATCATCATGTTCCTGGTGGTTTGTCTTTCCTCTCCAGGTTGCCATAGTGACGTCGGAGGGTGTTATGACAGGCGGCTCACTACCAGCAGGTGGCGCTGCTGGCCACGGCTAACGGCACACCGATTGCTTTTCAGGTCAGTTCATGCACACAGAGGTTAAGAACTTGTCGAGTTGCACTCTTATACTGTGTGTGTGTGTGTGTGTGTGTGTGTGTGTGTGTGTGTGTGTGTGTGTGTTTGTGTGTGTGTGTGTGTGTGTGTGGCTGGAGGAGCAGCAGACATTGGAGGAGGCCATCAGCATGGCGACAGCTGTCATCCAGCAGGGAGGGCTGGTTCAGGACGTGGACACCTCAGAGGGGGGCTGGTGACACACACCTACCCCCAAACAGCACCTTTCCCTGGGTACGACACGGAGCCCGCTCCAGAGCACTCCTGGAGCCCAGCCTCCTGTCACAAACACAGTGTGCGGATCTCAGAACTAATCAGAGAGAGAATCCGAGGGCCCGTTGTCATGGAGACTGGGTTAGAATGTTCAGATGTGAGCATGAGCAGATCAATGTTTGTTTGTTTAACCACAATACAGTAGCATACTCATGCTTCTGAGAAGCTGCAGCTCCACGAAAGCTAGCTAAAGTTCAGATTTCACCTCCAATCTTTGTAACCACAA
This sequence comes from Oncorhynchus tshawytscha, assembly GCF_018296145.1. Lineage (NCBI taxonomy): Eukaryota > Metazoa > Chordata > Actinopteri > Salmoniformes > Salmonidae > Oncorhynchus > Oncorhynchus tshawytscha. Next base: position 44,672,877 of record NC_056430.1, read on the forward strand.
TACAATAAACATGATACAATAACTTTTGGTTTTGTTTTGCAACACTGACTGCAATGATTTTTCCAGGGCCAGTACTGTGTACTTCTACTCATCAAGCTCTAAAACTTGGAAGTTTTGGTTTGGAGAACACTCTCAAACAGATGGATTCTTTCACTGATGAATCTGCTCTCAGTGATGCTGTCGGTCTAAGGAGCTAAAAGTTGCCTTGTCTAAATCGTTGAAGAAATGAACAAAATCACAGAGTCCAATATGATCTCATGCTGTGCTGTATATCTGGACCTGTGCTGAGGTATAAATTTGTCAATAAATAGTTAGTGTGTGTGTGTGTGTGTGTGTGTGTGTTTGTGGTTCGACCAGACAATTTATCTGGGCATTATCCTTTCACCACCAGGGGTCAGACTCGCACCTAGAATACCCTGAACAATTACCATGTTTTGGAGGAAGTCCTTGATTCAGACAATTGCTGAATCGAAAAGTTTCTTGACTTCATAAACTGTAGGGAAAAAGTACAGGAAGGGGCTAATTGCTGCTAATTCTTTCCTAAATGTTACACTTTCCTTTGGGAAATACCTTTTCTGCAAATAGATTTTTTGAGTTGTCCTTTCAGAAAGATAAGATTCTTGTCTTTGATTATCTTTACTGACTTGAGTCTCCCCTAATGTGAAGTTTTGTTTGAGGCATCGTGTACATGTTAAACACAAGACAAAAGCAGTAACTCACCGTAAAACGTCACAGTACAAACTGCATCTTAAATGTATGTAAATCTAGCCTTCTACTTATCCTACTGTTAAGTGGTATGGGTAAAGGAAACAAGAGACATGAGTCTTTGAAAAGAGTCTGTGGCTCTATTCAATGCTTATTCATGTTGTAATGAAACAACTCCAATCATGACAACAAAAAGTGGGTGGAAAAATCAACTTTTGGGATCAAAATAGATAAAGAGAGAAGACAAAACATGAGGTCTCCATTGGATCTTTGCATTCCACCGCCAGCTGTCTGTTTTTTGTTATGAGTTGCCAATGTTGCGGCCACACCCACCCTGCATCCTGCCTGCCTCACACAAAAGGGGATGGCCAAGCAACACCCCAGCCCTCTCTCCCCTCCCCAGGATCAGTGCATTCCAGCCCAGCCACGTACCAACCAGTCCGCTCTTTATCACGACACTCATGGTGGTAGTAGTTGTGAAGTTCGGTGGGTGTGGCTTCACCTATTCCAGATAAGACTCACAGTCAAGGACCTGTGTTTACATCTAATGAAAGACGTCCAGGGGAATAAGATAATAAACACTGGGGCTGGAGTCTGGGCTCCTTGAAGAGTTGATTGTCCAGGCCAGGAAAGAGAAGAACTAAACACACAGAGGTATGGTGATCTGGCTCTCATCGCTGTTCACAAGGAGGGCCTTTATCTACACCAGCTCCCACCAGGCAGAACACACTACACACGAAACCCTTCCTCCTCCCCTCTCCACCCCTTCTTTCATCTGCTTAGTCGCTCTGTTCTCCCTCGACAACAGCACCTGATTGGCTGGGTGGCTGTGACATCACGCCTCATCGAGACCAACAGCTGCAGCAAGGAAGGGACGGGGGAGGTTGAGAGAGCAGTGGCGAAGGAGTGGAAGTGAAGCGAGAGTGAAAGAGTGAGAAACAGAGTAACTATAGAGATTTGAGAAAGAACAACAGAGGAGAGGAAGAAAGAAAGACGTAAGAGGAGGTTAGGAGAAATATAGAGCAGAGCCAGAAAGAGGAGAGCTTTGGACAACCTGCGTTTCCTCTCTATTGTGGTCCACCCAGCTCTCCGTGCTCCCTCGCTTTCTGTGTTTATTGTGTTTACTGACACTCGTGTTAGAGCGGCCTTGGCTACATCCTGTCTCGGAGAGGAGAATAGAGCCTACGCCTAGCACCAACACACATACTAATCCTGAAGCCTAGCACCAACACACATACTAACCCTGAAGCCTAGGACCAACACACATACTAACCCTGAAGCCTAGCACCAACACACATATACTAACCCTGAAGCCTAGCACCAACACACATACTAACCCTGAAGCCTAGGACCAACACACATACTAACCCTGAAGCCTAGCACCAACACACATACTAACCCTGAAGCCTAGCACCAACACACACATACTAACCCCAAAGCCTAGCACCAACATACACATACTAACCCTGAAGCCTAGCACCAACACACACATACTAACCCTGAAACCTAGCACCAACACACACATACTAACCCTGAAGCCTAGCACCAACATACACATACTAACCCTGAAGCCTAGCACCAACACACACATACTAACCCTGAAGCCCAGCACCAACACACATACTAACCCTGAGGCCTAGCACCAACATACACATACTAACTTTGAAGCCTAGCACCAACACACATACTAACCCCAAAGCCTAGCACCAACAAACACATACTAACCCTGAAGCCTAGCACCAACACACACATACTAACCCTGAAGCCTAGCACCAACACACATACTAACCCCAAAGCCTAGCACCAACAAACACATACTAACCCTGAAGCCTAGCACCAACACACACATACTAACCCTGAAGCCTAGCACCAACACACATACTAACCCCAAAGCCTAGCACCAACAAACACATACTAACCCTGAAGCCTAGCACCAACACACACATACTAACCCTGAAGCCTAGCACCAACATACACATACTAACCCTGAAGCCTAGCACCAACACACACATACTAACCCTGAAGCCTAGCACCAACATACACATACTAACCCTGAAGCCTAGCACCAACACACACATACTAACCCTGAAGCCTAGCACCAACACACATACTAACCCTGAAGCCTAGCACCAACACACACATACTAACCCCGAAGCCTAGCACCAACACACACATACTAACCCTGAAGCCTAGCACCAACACACACATACTAACCCTGAAGCCTAGCACCAACACACACATACTAACCCTGAAGCCTAGCACCAACACATACATACTAACCCTGAAGCCTAGCACCAACACACATACTAACTCTGAGGCCTAGCACCAACAAACACATACTAACCCCGAAGCCTAGCACCAACACACATACTAACCCTGAGGCCTAGCACCAACACACACATACTAACCCTGAAGCCTAGCACCAACACACAGACTAACCCTGAGGCCTAGCACCAACACACACATACTAACCCTGAAGCCTAGCACCAACACACATACTAACCCTGAGGCCTAGCACCAACACACACATACTAACCCTGAAGCCTAGCACCAACACACACATACTAACCCTGAAGCCTAGCACCAACACATACTCAAGTCTCAGTCTCACACACTTTCCCACACACAAACTCCCCGAAACCTAGCACTCAGCAAACCCCCCTCGTCGCCTATAATCATATCCTCTTCAGCTAAATGATGCCAGACCACTGTTTCCTAAAGACCCACTGGTGGGTTGGGGAGGATTCCCTTTGGGTTACAATTTCAGACTACTTTTAGACCTGACTAAACATTGGTTTTGTTGACTTGGTGGCCCAAAAGCTTGAGATGGGTCTCAGCACAAAACAATGTGCTCTCCATTGAGCTGGGTGAAGTTAGAAGACTTCTTATCTGTCTTGCTGGGGGCCGATAGGGTGGCTGGCTCTAGCCATAACTAAAACAACAGACCTCTCCTGTGGTATAATCAGCCATTATCTTGGTTTACTAATCTGATGAACAGAGACATTCTCAGGAACTGGCTTCCTGCCACAGGTAATCACAATACAATGCACCCTGGGAAGGAGGTCAAGTTACAACCTGTAACCAACAGGAGTGGCCCTCTGATGTTGATCTGAATAATATGAACAGGGCCGGTTTAATGCAGGAGCTTACCGAGGCTGAATCCCCTGTGCCTGGGCCTATGGGGGGCCCAAGAGGCAGCAAGAAAAGTAATACAAAAATACATATATACTGTATTAGATATGAAGCATATATTTTTTATTTCTTTACAGCAACAGTAAACCACAGGAGGATTCAGGAGCCTGCTCTCAATGAGTGTAGACAGTCTGCTGCCACTGCTCTGCTAATCATCAGATGGGGGAGGAGAGGAGGTAAGGAGCCCACGTCGGTAACTGTGGGACCCTGCCATGATTGAGTAACTGATTCATCAAAATAAACTAAATAAATAGCATAATAAATACATGTGACAGGTCAATTGTGAGTCAGGGGCCCAAGAGGCAAAACATTTAGAAAAAAAAACATTTAGCCAGCTCTCAATGTTCAAAATACACCAGAGAGCATCATTTAGCCACGGAGGAGAAGTCGTTTTTTTTAAATTAACTTGATTTTAAAAAATGTCACAAGCGCTAACAGGTAACTGCCAAAATAAAGGAAACACCAACATAAAGTGTCTTAAAAGGGTGTTGGGCCACCATGAGCTGCCAGAACAGCTTTAATGTGCCTTGGCATAGATTCTACAAGTGGACCTAAACCATGCCAGGAAAATAAACCCACACACAATAACATAAACTTTGTGTCCCTCATTTACTCAAGTGTTTCCTTTATTTTGGCAGTAACCGGTTGCTTACAGTCTGGAAGGCTGTAATTTGGGCAGCAAGCGCGCCGAACATACAGCTTCTTGCGGTGTGGCCGTAGACATATACTGAGCAAAAATATAAAATCAACATGTAAGGTATTGGTCCGATGTTTCATGAGCTGAAATAAAAGATCACAGAAATGTTCCAAACGCACAAAAAGAGTATTTGTCAATTTAAAAAATTTATAAATTGTTTACATCCTTGTTATTGAGCATTTCTCCTTTGCCAAGATAATCTATCTACCTGATAGGTGTGGTAAATCAATAATTTAATTAAACAGCATGATCATTACACAGGTGACCTTGTGCCGGGGACAATAAAAGGCCACTCTAGAATCTTCAGTTTTGTCACACAACACAATGCCACAGGTGTCTCTGTTTTGAGGGAGAGTGCAATTGGCATGCTGACTGCAGGAATTGCCAGAGAATTGCATGTTCATTTTTCTACTATAAGCCGCTTCCAATGTGCTTTAGAGAATTTGGCAGTACGTCCAACCGGCCTCACAACCGCAGACCAGGTGTAACCAGGACCTCCACATCCGTCTTCTTTACCCGCGGGATCATCTGAGACCAGCCACCCGGACAACCAAAGAATTTCTGTACAAACTGTCAGAAACCGTCTCAGGGAAGCTCATCTGCATGCTCGTCGTCCTCACCATGGCTTCATTGGGGGCAAATGCTCACCTTTGATGACCACTGGCACGCTGAAGAAGTGTGCTCTTCACAGATGAATCCCGGTTTCAACTGTAGGTTGGGAACAGAGTGCCCCATGGTGGCGGTGGGGTTATGGTATGGACAGGCATAAGCCACGGACAACAAACACAGTTGCGTTTTATCAATGGCAATTTGAATGCACAGAGATGCCGTGGTGAGATCCTGAAGCCCATTGTCATGCCATTCATCCGCCGCCATCACCTCATGTTTCAACATGATCAGGCACGGCCCCATGTTGCAAGGATCTGCACACAACACCACAGGACACAACCAACAGCCTGAAAAAAACAAAGCTCCAGGGTCTATGATTTCTTAATCCAGCCCTGGATAGGAATCTGTGTGTTGGAATGACACACACTGACACGTGCAAGATCTCTCATTTACTCGCGTATACGCATGCTGACACACACACACACACACACACACTCACACTCACACTCACACTCACACTCACACTCACACACACACACACACACACACACACACACAATTCATTTTTAGAAAAGGCCTATCCCCTAGTCCTATAGGCGTACTCACACACCCATGCATTCTTCTCATAGTATGGAAAGGACAACCTAGTCCTTAGGGCTACTTCTTTATGACTGACTAGTCAAGGCAAGTCGATGCAAATTCAATGCAAAACATAAACTACTGTTGGTCAAGCTGATGGTTCGTCATGCTACCTCATTTACCCCACATCATGACCTCTATTGTCTGTCAACGTAGCCTTGTCCTCTGGGTGTTTACACACACATACTCTTTAGAGTAGTTTTACTGTTGTTTTGGGTCACCCCAGAGGTCTGGTTCTGATCCTATCACCCAGACCTGTTTAGCTGAGAACAGCTCAGGGAGGGGGGGTTTGCCTGGCTACCCAAAGTCCTTGCTCCGGCCAAACGCTACATCACACCCACGGACGTTAGTGTCTGGATCCGAGTACCTCCCCGAAGATTTCAAGAACACAAACACATTCTGACTGGTCCCAAAAAACTGATGGTTAGGGCCAGAGCCAGAACACAGGTGGGTAAAAGTGCCATTTTGAAAATTCGTAATACTTTGATACTCTGACGGGTTACAGATGTTCCCGTTGCTGACGACTTTGATTTGTTCAACACCCCTAATTTTAACGTCGCCACAAACGACTTCAACGATGGCCGTCTCAGACTGAAGTATGTGGAGAACATAGAGCAGCGTAATTCTTCAGTTCTATCAGGGCCAGTGAGGAGAGGAGGGTGTGGGTGTGGAGGCAGGGCCAGTGGTAAAGGCCCACTTTTAAGTGGAGAAGTGTTTGTTTTTCAAACCCTCAACATGCCTGTTTTCCAGAAGGTTCCTAGAAATGTTTTAGGTTCCCCATCCCCCTGTCCTCCTCTCTATCAACACGGAGACAATCTCTTCCACCACACACAAGTACACGCACAGGCACAAAACACACACACACAGACACACATCAGCAGTGGGCTGACCCATCAGTGAATGGTCAAAGTACCCAGCATGCTTTGCAAGTGTTTGTTTAACATTTCCATTTTGGTCATTCAGCAGACGCTCTTGTCCAGAGCGACTTACAGTCAATGTGTTAAACTGAGGTCTATAAACAACAACATATCACAGTCATAGCAAGAAAAGAAAAATCTGTAACCTTGACTGAGAATATTATTGTATTTGAAGTGATCTGTTGGTTTATTCTATAGGTTTGTCTACTTTGCTGACTGTTTTAAAGCTTTTGAAAAAGCTAACATAAGTGCATGTGCAAGATGGGAGCAATAATACATATTCTGTTACAATCTTAAATTGCCACCTCTTTCCTTGATGAATGTGATATAATGCTTACTTCATAAAAAATGTATGTGCAATTGAAATTTTGCCATTGATTCAATAACTACAAAAATACATATTTTCAATGTCCGGAAAATATGTATTTTTGGCGTCTGAAAAATATAGGTCTCTGAATATTTTTCCGTATGCACTGTATACACTGAGTGTACAAAACATTAGGAACACCTGCTCTTTCCATGACATGGACTGACCAGGTGGATCCAGGTGAAAGCTATGATCCCTTATTGATGTCACTTGTTGAATCCACTTAAATCAGTGTAGATGAAGGAGAGGAAACAGTTTCAAGAAGGATTCTTAAGCCTTGAGACATGGATCGTGTAAAATATTGAAGTGCCTTTGAATGGGGTATGGTAGTAGGCGCCCGGCGCACTGGTTTGATTCTGTTTAGAACAGCAACGCTATTGGGTTTAGCAACGCTATTGGGTCACGCTCAACAGTTTCCCATGTGTATCAAGTGGGGGTTGTTTTGGGATGGGAGATCAGGGGGGACCTGGGAGTTTGTTATGGGGGAAGTCTGGGGGAGGGGCTGGAGAGGATATGGCTGCAGTCTGGGAGGGGGTGGGCCACAAGCCCCTGTGTGTGTGTGTGTGTGTGTGTGTGTGTGTGCATGCGTGCGTGCATGGATTTATTCAGACAGCTGCCCCTGGATTGGGTCGAGTTCACGGCATCCACAGGGAACAATTTAGGCTTTGTGAGGTGAGGGGGCTGGGGGGAGTGTTGGTGGGGAATTCAGGGGTTGAGAAAGAAGAGGGGGACACGGTCAGAGGGAGAGTTGGTAAACAGCTGCTAAAAGACTCACGGCACCCATAAAACTCACCCTGTCCTTTTAAAGTCTCACCTTTGCAGCTTTACTGTGATCTATTTACCTATTCACTGGAGTTTAGTGCTGTTTGACTAGTGTTTCCCTGTTCTAATGAGATTGACTTTAAAGACACAGGTAGCTGCTTGGGTCACTCCCCCATGAAACTAACAAGAGCCCATGGGTGTGTTCAGTGGGGTGAAACGTTCTGTTCATATCTCTTCTGCACAATACATTTCTATATGAACGTCCGGCAATATGAGAGGAACAGTCCAACATGTTTACCACTGAGACTCATAGAGAATCAACAATCAGAACTAGCAGGGACAGAGCTAACGGTAATGTATTTTGATTCATATTCCAACCAACTCACTAACTCGTTACTCATTATCATCACTTAGAGAATCAAAGACGAAGCAAATGTCTGATCTAATCTGCGGCTGTTTGTATGTTTGTAGTCTGGGTTGGGTTTTGTGAGACGAGTGATATAACATCAATTCTCTGATAGAGAAGAAACATAGAGGTTTAGAGAAAACAACGAACAATCGAGTTATGCTCCCACACTTTTGTTAAGGTCTTTAGTCTGAGGTAAAATTACAGCACAAAGATAAAAAATAAAAAACATGGGTCATCACTAGACAGATGGGAGAGAATTGTGGAGGTACTGTGGCTTTGTGTCCTATAAGTGTTTGGTTCTTTACAGTAAAACTCCAGTAGAAACAATAAAAAACTTCCATAAAAGTTCAAACCTGCATTTTTACAGTTAACAACCCCCAGCTTCCCTCCATAGGGACTTCCCCCAGTTAGCAGCACAGCTACGTCTCAGTTCCCTTCCGCCATTTTGATAATGGGCTACATGACAACAGTGGTGTAAAGTCAAAATATTTTGAAGCATTACTTAAGTAGTTTTTTAGGGGTATCTGTACTTTACTATTTATGTTTTTGACAACTTTTACTCCACCACAATCCTAAAGAAAAGAATGTACGTTTTACTCCATAAATTATCCCTGACACCCAGAGGTACTCTTTACATTTTGAATGCTTAGTAGGACAGGAAAATGGTCCAATCATGCACTCGTCAAGAGAACATCCCTGGTTGGTCATCCCTACTGCCTCTGATCTGGCGGACTCATTAAACAAAAATGCTTTGTTTGTAAATCATGTCCGAGTGTTGGAGTATGCCCCATGGCTATGTGTAAATAAATGTAAAATCCCGCTGTCTGATTGGTTTAATATAAAGAATTTGAAATGATTTAAAGCACTTACTTTTACTTTTGATACTCAAGTATATGTAAAACCAAATTCTTTTAGAATTTTTCTGAAGGAGTATTATGTAGCATTATACAGGGTGACTCACTTTTATTTGAGTCATTTTCTATAAAGCTATCTATACTTTTACTCAAGTATGACAATTGGGTACTTTTTCCAGCACTGCAAGAGAAATGAGACAGGTGGGCGAAAGAAAGAACACACAGACAGAGACGGTAGGGTTTCACATAAGACGCAACGAGTGAGTGGGAGAGGATAGGAGAATAGAGAATGAAAATGAGAAGGTTATTGAGTGGCACCTCTAGTATGCTTCTCTCACACATAGCAGAATAGACAGGGTCTCTTGTAACGTATTGGGCCGGGAGATCAACCAGTAAATACACTGTGTCGAGAATCATCTTTCACACTGACATCAAATGGTCTCTGAGGAGATAGAGCATGAGAGATTCCTCGGTGGCCCATCTTCCACTTCAGCCAGTGGCCTCCTAACAGTTTCTGTTGTGATGGTCTGGGGGGGGGAGCAAGGCCAAGGCAATGGGATGTGGGTGCGTGTGTTTTGTGTGCAGAATGGGGAATGAAGCCTGAGCTGAGACACTGGCAGCCTCAGGACAGGGAAGGGTAGCATGGAGGTGAATGGGAGAGATGAATGAGAAAGAGAGAGAGAGAAAAAAAGCTTTGAGATCCTATAGCTTAGGGATTCTAAATGAATCTTTTTTTTTCATGGGGGAACCCAAATACATGTGGGGACTGCTCTGTCAAAGACCCTATTGAATCTCTATTTCCCTGGGGTAAGAAGAGACACACTAGCAGTACTGTTTACCATCTCTCTACTTCTATAAGTGACTTTCAATGGCACTGTGGCACGAAGAAGCAGTTTCACTTTGTTGTGGGAATGAAGTGAGTCTCACAGACAAACAGAGACACAGACAGGTAGATAGAAATAGAGACAGAGACATAGACAGTGAGATAGAAATAGAGACAAAGACAGGGAGATAGAAATAGAGACAGAGATATAGACAGGGAGATAGAAATAGAGACACAGACAGAGAGATAGAAATAGAGACTGAGACATAGACAGGGAGATAGACATAGACAGGGAGATAGAAATAGAGAGAGAGATAGACAGGGAGATAGAGACAGATAGAGAAAGAAGCAAGAAACCTGCTAGGATGCTGCCATCGACCAATGAGAAAGCAGACAGGTCTATACATTTAGTGCTTTATTAAACCCGAATTGTGAATGTTCAGAGTGATTGAAAAGTAAAGGCAATGTTCCCACTTTAGCAGAGACTGCACTCACGTAAATGCTCAAACGCGCGATCAGAAAGTTTCTATCAAGGAATCAGATTGAATAGAATTCAACGTTTGACTGGCCCCAGCAGCCCCTACAGGTCAGAGATCATCCATTCTTTGTCATTGGGCGCGGAGAGAGTGAGAGACAGGCTGGGAGAACGAGAGGGGAAAGGGGGGCACGGATCTATTACACACATGACAGGGGAGACTGGGGGTTTGTTTAGTGAATGACCTCAAATGTACACACCCATAATCATGTTATCATGTATATACTGCTATTTCTATTGTTTAATTACCATTTTCATCATTTTTATTTCACCAGTCCTGCGTGTTGGAACCCGAACCCTAAGACTTCCACTGTACCCTGCAATCACACTTGCAACCCTGTACATGTGACTGTTAAACCCTCTGAATGTGAATCTGAATCATTCTGGCCAACATACAATAGGAAACAGTGTTACATTCTTGGCAGTTCGACCCCAAAACGTATTTTTTGTTTTTAAAAATTACGTGTGGTTAGGGGGCATTCACAGGTAACTTGAGATGCAGTTTCCTCAATAGAATGTCCTAACAAAGTTAGATAAGAGGGTGGAAGAAAGAGAGGTTGGGAGACAGAGAGAGAGATAGAACTCTACCCATCTTTGTCCCAACTATGGCCTAACACAAACAACAAACTGACTGGAATTATCAAATGAGCACACATATACTGCACTAGTACACAATTCCAATTTGTGTTTACTTTTCAAAATGCGAGTGTTCAGTTGTCATATGAATAGATATTAGACTGGCTGTCAGTTTGAACATTGATGCTCCACATTTATCTTTTTATGGTCTCTCCTCTCTGGTGTGTGTTCCAGGAGACTGTACTTATCAGTCTGGGCTGAGAGGCTCTGTCAAAGCCACACACACACACACACTTATTCCCATGGGGACACAGTATCACTCTGGCCCGAATGTGACAGGCAGACTATTCTCTCTCTGTCTCTTTCACACACACTCAAGCATACACACACGCACACATGCCCTTTTGACTCTGTCCGGTGTGTTGCAGACAGAGAGCCCCCGCTGAGGTCCACTCTGTCTGTCTCTCTGTAGCAATCAAGAGTACAACGTCACAAACTATTCAGCCTATCTCTAACCTTTACCTTGTACTTCAGGCCGAGTGCAGACAAAGGGAACCATGGTGAACGTCAATCTGCAAACTCAGCACCTGGCAAAAGAGAGACTGCGACGGTGTTTGTTCAGTTTATGGGCCAGTTTTACAACACAGCAGGCCAAATCCGCAGGCTACTTTAGACAGGGGACACGTTGTTAGGCTGGCGTAAGCACTATTACAGGAGCAAAATGTCCATTATGGCAAGTGTTACATGAAGTACATTTTTGGGTCACTGTGTCACTCTTAACCACCTGTCTACCTCCCAAGGGCCCAAGAGGATCCGGCATCAGGGAAGCAGAATTTCCCTGGCTAGTTACCATAGTTAGCTTTGCATACTGCTATCTTAACTGGGTCTCATTTAGAGTGTGCTTTGCCTGTGTGCTCCTAAGACACGGAGTGGCAGCTTTACACAGTCTTGATTGGGTGACGAAGAGAAGAGACAACCGTGTGATATGTGAGACGTGACCTAAGATGAAGCACAATGATTTACATGTATGTAGGATTGGAGGGTCTCCTTTCCTCTACAATCTAGATCAAGGGAGAAATGTGAATCGTGCGTGTGTGCGTACATGTGATAGGTCTGAATTGAGGTGGAATCCACACTGTTTCAACAGACAGAGAATCGTTCCATTTATGTCTCTGACATATCCCTCTGCTTTATCTATGTCTCGCCAATCACACTGTGATGTCAATAAAGTGGCCCCATGTTGAGCCTCGCACCAACACTGTGTTTACACACATCACCTCACCTCCCATTATATCCTCCTCCACACCCTACTTTATGATGACACTCTAACTGGATCACACACACAACCGAGAGCAGACACACGCACACACCGACACGCAGTGGTGTCCTCTAAGCAAAGAACAAAGAACCAACTCAGTAAACAACAGCATACACACATTGGTCTACAGTGACACAATCCTGAAGCGAGCACACAGGTACTAGTCAGACACCAAAAGACAGACAGAGCGACAGAAACAGACAAACTGGGTAATAAACTACACCCTCTGTGCTCCGCCCTAACACCTACATCTTGTTTACCCACTTCCAGTTATATCCCTCTTCACACCATTTCACTCACTGTTTTGTTTGCACCCAGACATATCCCCTCTCTCTCTCCCACACATACATAAATGCTCACTCCCCCACACACAACCAATACGTTGTAAATAATAAGGTAGAGATCAACTCTTAGAAAGTATCTGATTGTCCATATTTTCTGAGAGTTATGGTGCGTATATTGTAGTATGTATTTTGTATATGAAATTAGAGATTGACATAGTTACAAATGTGACTGATGTACTGATTCACAGCTTAAGAGTTAACTCAATAAAAGAAAACCGAAGTACTTTGACAGTTAGCGATTTACTTTGTAGCTGCAGAGGCTCAGACCAACATAAAAGCAGCGGGCAAACTTCTGGAAACTTCTGCTCTCAGACATCTACACATCAATAGGATTCCTTCAAAGGCATAAATTGCACTGATTCCACTCCTCTGTTTCTCTGCTCAACTACTCCCCTTCCTCGCCCTTTTTCTCTCTTTCTCTCTCCCCCTCAGTCAAAGTGGAGTAATCCACCACAGGTACATGTTGCTGCGTGAAAAGTTCTGTCGACCTCACGGGCCTCTGTACCAGTGAGAGGAAGACAGGAGGGCTGAGGGGGTCCGTTGAGCTGAAAGAGGCCTTTTGCTCTCTGTTTAGTGCTGGAGGGGTGAGGAGGGCGGGGGTGCAGGAGCGAGGTGGAGACGGGACAGATGGTGCTATGGCTACTGTGAGAGGGGGAGCGAGGCATGCCTCTTTTATTGTCCCCCCCCCATCTCCCCAGGTTTCACAAACACCCTCTCCTGAAAGGCCCAGCGATGCAATGCCAATCTGTGACCTATAAGGTTCTATCTGACATGTTAGTCAAAAATGATAGAGTTGCTCTTCTGGTGGTCCTTTACATGTGAGATATGTCAGAGTTTTGAAAAATTAAATGTATGATGGAAAAAAAAATACAAATCTGAAAGTTATATCTGTGTAAACACCTTTTAACAGGCCCAGCGATGCGATGCCAATTTGGGACCTATAAGGTTCTATCTGACATGTTAGTCAAAAATGATAGAGTTGCTCTTCTGGTGGTCCTTTACATGTGAGATATGTCAGAGTTTTGAAAAATTAAATGTATGATGGAAAAGAAAATACAAATCTGAAAGTTATATCTGTGTAAACATGTTTTGTAAACAAAACACCTTTTAACATGGTTCTATAAGGTTCTATCTGCAATCCAATCCCAAATAATACGATTTAAGGTGACATACTTATTGAGTCCTGACGAGGAAGAGATCACAAGACAGTTCTGAGATCTGGCACTTAAAAAATACTCATTATCTCAAAACTATACATTTCGCAGATAGAACCTTGCTGTCCCGAATCCTTGATTATTCATATCATAGGTTCTGCTCAGAAGACTGGCCATAACGTAAGCTCTTTGTGGTAAAAGCAAATAAATACAGGTACCTTAGAGCGTATTTGAGGCCCTTAGGAGAGGCATTGCTGTTTTTGTCTACAAAAATCTCCATGGAAGGGGTATTTCACTAAAATTACAAACTTACCACATTTTTGTTGATAACTAGCAAGTACTTTGCTGACTTTGGGTGTCAGAGACCAGACAAATATATCAGTTTACTCATCCAGAGCTAGGCTTCAGCAATTTTGTTAGTTATCCATAGGATATAGTCCATTTGACATTTTAGGGAACTATCACATTAACAAATCTGCGATGAACATGAATTATTATATTTGATGATGTGATTAGAAAGAAGGAAGGTTATTCCCTTTATTTAATCATTAAATGTCTGTACTATTCCATTGAAATGGAAATAATTGTAACATTCTATGCCAGAGAGAAACTTTTGACTGAACCCAGATTTCTGCTATTGCACCCCCAATTTTATTTTATTTTTCAAATAACTTTTGATACTCTACACTTTAGGTTAAGGTTATGAAAGAAGAATTCACTACATAACAGTTCTGAGATCTGGGATGTGAAAACGAATGCTCAATATCTCAGAACAATGCTTTGCGCAGATAGGAATGTAAGGTTCTAAGGTCTCAAATTGTCTTGTTAGCGTGCTGCAAGGGCTCCATCCCTCACCCCTCCTTGGTCAGCAGAGGGAGAAGAAAGGGGTAACAGGGAAGGATGAGGGAGGGGGTAGAACAACCTCCTTTCCAGTCTTTTAAGCCTGGTTCACACTGCAGGCCTTAATTCTCAAATCAGTTTTGTTTTTCAAATCCGTTTTGGAAAACTCACTGTCCAAACAGCAAGTTACAAGTGACCAAATCAGATCTGTGTGTGTTCAGACAGCAGTCATTTTCTGACATGGCTACACTAGTTGTCATAGGTGTGTGCGCAGTTGTGTAGACTGATTGGTGGTGGTGCTTGTGATTCTTGTCACTCAGAAGTTGTAGCAAGCTAAGGTGACAACAATGCCTGCAGTGGACATTTCCCAAAATCATAGTGTAAGAACACTTTTAAAGCCACAAAGGATAAGATCAATCAATTCAACTATCAAAACAAGTATTTTTGTTAGCTAGCCACAGCCATCAACTAGCTAGCTAGTTAGCTTTCTAGCGCACTCACTAATTTATCTTCCACATGTTCTTGTCAAACTATCAACAGAGTAGCTAGCGAGCAACAAGCTATGCCAAATAAGTCTAAAAACCACTTGAGGGCAAACCAGGAATCAGATTTGTATCTGACTGACACCTATGAAGGTGGTTTGAAATATCCTATTCCATGTGCTTTTTGGCTGTTCAGGCTACAGGAAAAATAACAGATTCAAATCAGATATGCAAACAATTGGGATTTGATACACTTCCAGCTGCCAATGTGAGCTAGGCTTAAGAGAGCTGCATTCTGGTATTTTCTCCCCCCTCTCCACTGCTGGGTTTTAGGGGCACAGAAGAGGAGAGTGAGGAGGTCCAGGCAACACTGACTGCCCCTCAGAGAGGTTCAGGGGTTTCTTATTTCTTATGGAAATGAAACCACTGCAGGGCTTCATTCTCTCTGTGTGCTAGTACCGGAGGTCACAACAGAGCCCTGCTCCTCTTTATACCAGCCCCTTCCTGTTCCATCTGTGTGCGTATTCTGTTCGTAATTACTTGAGGTAAAACATCCCTGAGTGTTGGCATTCATTGTGTTGTATGACTCACATTGTTACATAAACACACTACAGAATACATAACTGAAGTTTTTAGTTGTCTGGGCAGGTCAACTCAAAATCGTTTTTTGCTAAAGAGTTTGAAATCAAAAAGGTAAAAGCATTTCAGACGAGTACCAGCGTGACCAAAAATAAGCCATGGGGAACCAGACACACACCCTCAGTCCTTTATTTTATAGTACTTACCCCCACACAACCAACCTGAAGGCACCTTTGCCAATACAGGTTTAGAAAACATTACTTAAGTCTGTAGATCTATTGGCTGTGTTGTGATTTCCAACACTGTTTAGCCTGGTGTTTAGGCTCAAACAGGCCTCTCCATTCCTAGAAGGTAGGATTGCTGATTCAAGACTGCCGCTTTCTCCTAACAAATGTGCATGTTCACACAAACACCCTCGTTGAAGGGTTTGACAGAAATTAAGCCTGCACAAACAGAGGCTGGGTTCATAATGTAACTTGACACATTCTCCCAGGACAGAGGCGTAGTCATTAAGCAGATTCAGTTGAAGGTTTCTTAAAAACAGAGGGACATACCCGAATTTGTCCAATAGAAATGTATATTAAAAAGACATTCTACCTAATGACTACATCCAGGAAACTGCTGATAGATCCCTCTGTGGCTGGTGTAGAGCATGTCCAGACACAGGTGCCCTTAAGCCAAGCCAGTGCTGGAGGTACAGACAGGCCTGGTCCTGAGAGTGAACAACGCACCACTCATACAAACCCCAAGGCCACTCATGCCAACTAGACCTGAAAGGAGCAGAAGGGTATAATGGTCCTGCCGTTTTTTAGCCAAATACTATACAAGCCTTTCAGAGCAACACATGGACTTAGAGCAGAGGCGGGGGCATCCTGAGGGACGCAGCATCAGTGCAAAAGGTCTGTGTCTGGTTCAAATCCAGGCTGTATCACAGCCAGCCATGGTGGGAGCCCCATATTGCAGCGCACAATTGGCCCAGCGTTACTCGGGTTTCTCCATCATTGTAAAGACTTTGTTCGTAACGGGTTAAATTGAAAGTGTAATGTTGACAGGTTCCCTTGGGTCACAAAAGGAATAGATCACTTACAATGTGCTACAGGTGCAAAGCTGTGTTGATTAGGGACACTCAAATGTAAATTGAAACCGACCACAGCAAAGAGACAATGTGAATTCATAAAGGTTTATTGTAATAAAATTGTGACAAACTGTACAAATATTTATAGATGCACAAAAGTCATTTAAAATAGTTACTTTAAATGCTTACTGTGCTTCAAATAGCTTACAAACTATATCCTTCCCCTGTCTAGAACAGTAAGCAATGGTGAGCTGCTCAACAGCTCGGTAGGAAGAGGAGGATGCTACAGAGGGCTGAGAGCACCACACTACCTGGCAGTGCTAGACGTTAAAATGACGCCAACAACCACCTCACAGCTTATTCTACCTGGGGGGGATAACAGAAGACTTCCCAACAACAAAAATTCACAATAGTGAAATATTAAAATCCTAACCCCTTTTTGAACATGTTGACAGCACAAGCCATTTTAAATTATTAATGTTATGTCTACTGGGATGCAAGAGGTGTGAAATTAGTTTGCCATTTGTTGAGAGATTGACATACTCCAATTTTTCTTAACACTGACTATTGTGAAAAAATAATCTATGAAAGTTAGGCAGTATTCCTCAAAGGTGTTTGGGCAGCAGACGTCACATTGAGGCAGTAAAACCCTTTTAGAGGCAGCTTTTTTTGCAACTGGGAAGTCAGACATTTTGTCTCGAGTCTTTGATTTCAGGGCACAGATAGGTGACGTGGTCCCGTAAGATTACAAACCAGCAGTGAACTGAATTATAAAACCACATTTTTGTAAATGTATAGGTTACTGAACAAATACTTGACTCCAGTTATACGATTGTTTTAGTTTACATTTGTGGGAAGTGGCGTGAAGTATTATTACACCATGAGAAACTAGCATCAGAATCCCAGAGATGTTGTGTTTACACTTAACAGAGCCCATGCTTGCATGTAGTGTGCTAATACCACAGGACATAAGCACACTACATACTGAGAGTCCCAGCAGTACAATTAGAGCCTATGGGCTGGTAGTCAAACATTCAAAAGTGCTACCCAACGCTCTAACAAATACCAGGTGCTTTTAGAATAAGCAAATTCAATTAAATAAGCAATCAAGTTAATTTAATAGGGGGAAACACTATGAAATGAAAATACAAAAAGGATCACTGTGGGTGGTCGATGGCCTTCACACCGATGTGGTTTGGCGTTGCGGTAGTGCCTAAACCACACTAGCTCGAGACGGTCATCAGGTAGTTCTTCGGAGGGCTAGTGCGGCCACCGATCAGAAACTGATTCTTGCAGTTGTGTGTGGGGTCAGGGCTAGGGGCTGCTGCGGGCGCTAGGGACTCTGCCTCATAGAGGACACAAATGGAGCCATCCTCCCCGATGCGGTAAGAGACCTCAAAAGGGTCCACCCAGAGTGTCAGCTCCCGGGGAAGGAGGGCAAAGAGCTGATCGCTAGTAAGTCCGATCCGACCAGCAGCCCTGCCAATGATTGGGTCCATTTCATGATTCATTCTGATGCAGCGGTAGCCAGAGCCCTTCTGTGGTCTGTCAGGGAACCAGTGGTTCTGGTAGTGCTCTGTGAAGAGAAAATGTTCAGACAGACACGAAATTAGAAGTCAACGTGCTGCTTTGAAAACAAAGCCCCAGACAATAAAACAGCTGATGCTAGCAATAGACAAGACAACCTCTTTTGAATGAGTTTGAATTACTGATATGGGATACTACTACCTATCAACTTTTGCCGACATCGCTCGCCGCCCCAAATATAGCTATGCTCGAGAATAGACAGTTGGTCGATCCGATTGGGCCTAATTACTAGTATAGTCTCGAGACAAGCTTACCTAGGCTAACGAGAACTTGCTGCCTTGCAAAAACGGCAAAGCCATTCGACTAAACATCGTGAAAAAGACACTTAAGCAACAGGTTGGCATTGTATTTCAACATGATCTAATATAGGTAGAGCATTTGGCTGAAATTAAGTATTAAATCGATTAAACAAGACAGAAAGCGAACGTTCGCTAGCTAACAGTCAGTTGAACAGACAAAGGCTAGCTAACGTTAGCTAGGTTGACGCTAGTAAACAAGCAACCAGTTTGTATAGGAAGCCATTTCGACATGAACTTTAGTACCGAGCAAATCTATTTCTGTAGGAAATGGTTAACCAAATTACCTGATAATGACTGTTGAAGACAATCTCTGAAATCATGGAGTTGGTGTTCGCTCAGGAAGCCTCTTGTTCTCAATAGCCTGGAAACAAAGGTTGCTGCGGCCGTTACTTCGGGGCCTATTTCACTTCTAGAAGAGTATGCTTGGTTCATTTTGCCCGCAAAAATAGTTACTTCAGCTCGTAGAAAATAAGACGTTTTTTTCGTCAGGAATGCAGTGTGAGGCAGAGGTACCGTAAACTAACGTTGGCTAGCTAGCTGAAAAAGCTATGCGGGCCTCACTCCAGTCCAGGGCGAATCCTTCAGTAAATGGAATCTTCAAGTCAGAAGCAGTAATATCAACGCACCAAATTGGCTCTGGCCAACGTAACAATCAGCATTCTTTATCCAAATAAAAGATGTTTCGCTTGATGCTGTGGCCTCTCAAACAGCACTTCCAAGTTCTCTTTGTGCTTACATTACGTCTTGTGGCCTCTTTTTATCTAGGGACAGAGAATGGGTGACGTTACTCAAGTACCCTTTTTGAGTGATTGGCATTTTAACCAATGGGATTCACAGAGAAAGCGCACACACTGTGCGATGTGATTGGTTCACATCGTGGAAAACAATCCGAGAGTGTGGTGGGATTAACATGCAAATAGGGTTCCGTCCAACACCAAATATAGAAACTGACGTCAAACCCTGCTCTAAAAGTGTTTGTGACGACAGTACGATAAAAACACCCCTTACCGTAAATTTCAAACGAGAACATTTATGTTTTTCTCGTTTATGGTTTTTCCACTACACTAACTACCGTCTTTAACAACAATTGACATCAACTCAAAATAGGTTTGATGACAAAATAGTTATTGTTTAAACTTTGCAGATACAGTAAACACGCTACACCAGGAAGAAAAGCAGCGAGAGAAGTTATTCGATCCCCTTCAGCCAAGTGAAATGAACACACTGTTATTGACAAACACATTAATCCCAAGTATGCATCCAAGTATTAAACACAACATATTTAATTGAATCAATGCCAATACAGTTTTATGTGGTTAAATACTTTCTCGACTGCGGGGGACAAACTGTTCAATCACAGCGTTCAAGTGTGTGGCATTGTGATTCCGTTCCGCTGGTGCTACTTCAGTGACATCTGGTGGTTGGGAATTCAAATAGAATTGTGCAGTTTTACCCGTCAGTGAACTGTAGTCAGTGTAGACCGCAGCGTAGAGAGTCGTCAGTCTGAAAAAACATATTAGCTTATATTTTAGAAAACACAATGTGAACATGTTGGCTATATGAGAAATCCATTCTCAACAGGAGCAATAGGCCTCAGATCAAACACTTTCTGGTATTTGCCATCTGGTTTGCTCTTTGTCCTCCTGGGCCTTTTGACCTGGCTATTAGTATCATGGTGTTCCAGTTAGATTTATTTTGGTGGGGTGGGGTAATAATGGGGGACAAGATCCATATCTAGTTCTCCAGAGCCACTGAGATTTATTTTCTCTTGTGGCCGACTGCCTGTTGCTTAAATGCCACAACCACATGCTTGACCTGCTTGTCTGAATAGCAAATGAACTTTAGCATTTATGCTCACACAGCAAAGGCCACAGCAGCTCCTGAGGTTGTGTGTATGTGATTGGTCTTCTCGCAGGTAAGGGCATGGCTGGTTTCTGGTCCATTGCAAATTGAAGAGTTCAACCCCACCGGCTTAATATTTACATTTCTGATCCTGTGGGTTTAGATCAGGGATGGGCAACTGGTGGCCCCCCTTTTGTAGAGCCGCGGATCAATGTACTTACTGTTTGTTGAGAGCCAGAATAGAAGAATATACAAGGGCAATTTGTCTTAAAACTTGTATGAAAGTGAGGGAGGTAATTGGTTGCTCAGCTTCAATGGTTATGACACCTCTGATGTTGTTGCCTGTCTCGACCAGACAATGACCATAGATACTGTAACAGAGTGACCCCTGGCCTGGCTAGACTCCAGCCCCTCTCCATGGTCCATCTAGAAGGGATCGTCAGTTAGTGTTTCAGCATAAGCCCATGATGTTTCCTGAGGGTATTATGACACCCTTCCTAAATGTTATGCTATATTTGGATGGGATGATGTCACTGTCGCAGTAATGGAAGGCTTCAAGCACAGAACCCCCTCACCATGGCAACACCAGAATGATTTTCAGCCAAAAGCGGGAGTTTTCTTTCTTTTTTTCCCCCCTTTTTGATGTGATCTGCTGTTGATTTTCTTGCAACTTTGCATTCCATATGTGTAGTTTATTCCTCTCATTTTGTGTGTGTTTGTAGCTGGGTGTGTGAATGCAAACGGCTGCATGTATGATTGCCTTTTTTTTGTGAAATAGGAAATCTGAATATCCTTCTATTTCTTTCATTCAGAGCGGTATATGATAACTCCAGCATGTTATAATAAGTCCACGCCAAATAGCTTGTATGACTCCAGTCTGTATCTCTTAAGTTTAAGCAGTTTTGCTCAGAAATCCCATTTGATTACTTTATGCATGAAAGGTACTGTATCACTTGTCAAGTGTATGAAAGCTGTGAAAAGTCTCTCCTGCCTCAAACTAGTCACACACGTCCTAACCAACTTATTACTGTATCAATCATGTCTCTAATAAATGTGCTGCCTGGGAATGTTCCTGGAGCTGAGGATCTGCTCTCAAATCAAATCAAATCTTATTTGTCACATACACATGGTTAGGGGGATCTGCTCTCCGGTGACAGACTCGGACATTGGCTGGATGGCTTGTGAAAACATGGCATTCCAATCATCAATGGCATTCGAAATCAAATCCTAACGTATTCAAAAATTATTGAAAGGATCTCCACACACTTCACAAATGAAAGTGGAAAGGAAAAGGAAGAAATACTGTTCATATTATACAGTACATGTAGGCATGTAGTGATAGATGCCTGAGGAGAGAGAGGCTGTGTTGGAGTGTGATGGACAGATGGATAGAGTCAGAGTCATCACAGTGGACTGACTCCTAGCAAGCCATCTGGCCCTCAGGACCCCACTCTCCCCACCCATACTCAGTTCTGAACTCTACAGAGAGAGACAAAAATGTGTCCTGTTTGATGAAAAATGAACTAATGGAACCAACCATGCTAATGGGACTTTTCTCTTGCTTTGCATGTTGGTCTATTGGAAGTGGAACACAGCTGCAGGTAGAAGTAGCCTGTAGCCACAGATTTAGGATCATCCCTGTCTGATTAGTTGAATCAGGTGTGTTTGTGCTTGTATTGCCTATAATTCAGGAACTCATGCTACCCAGGTGTTGTGTACTATGCATGAATTCCTGCTGCCTCAGGGCCACTTCCTGTTCTGATTGAGTGACCTTTGATACCCGCGCTGTGTGGGCAGCATGGAGCCACCTACAGGTGGAGGCTGACTCCGTACTCTGGAGCCTCAGGTGATGTCTGCTCTCACACATTATGGCATGGTCACGGGCTTTACCCACACATATATACACACATGCACATGGACACACACACACACACACACACACACACACACACACACACACACACACACACACACACACATACACGCACACGCACACGCACACACATACACATATACACGTACTCACACATACATTCACAGAGCCACGCACATATAAGCACTCACATACACACATGCACAAATGCATGGACGTAAGCATTCACATACACACCCACACATGAAAGCATACTCACACACCCCTTAGCACTTCTCCTAGCTCATCTGATGAGAGTTGACATCTCCCTCAAGCCCCGTCGTGTTTGCCACCCACGACATATCTCTCTTTCTCGTTCTCTCTGCCTCTTTTTCTCTATTCCTCTCTCCCGCTCTTCTTCCCTCTCAGCTTCTGTTTCTTTCTCCCTCTCTTCAATCTTTCTCTGCCTCTCTCTCTACTTCTCTCTCACACACACACACACTATCTCCCTCCCTCCCACCTCTATGTGTGTATTTCTCTAAAAAATATGTGTTGCACTCAGCCATGAGAGAGAAGCTCAGCCATGTGAGAGAAGCTCAGCTTTTAAATCAAAATTCTATTGGTCTTCTCACAGGATAAGGGCATGGCTGGTTTCTGGTCCATTGCAAATTGAAGAGTTCAACCCCACAGGCTTAATATTTACATTTCTGATCCTGTGGGTTTAGATCAGGGATGGGTAACTGGCGGTCCACCTTTTGTAGAGCCGCGGATCAATGTACTTACTGTTTATTGAGAGCCAGAATAAGTGAATATACAAAGTGCAATTTCGAAATGTGGTTGTGCATCAGCAGTTTTTCTCTTGTGATCTTAGTCGCTGACAGTCACTCAATTAGCCATTTTGACTAAATGGGTAGAATTGCAGGAAATTTGTTTTAAAATTGCAAAGTTTTCTCTCTGCCCCATGGCAAAATGTGTAGAATTGCAGACAACTTGCTCGACAGGTTCAATGCAGCCAGCTATCTAACTTGTAGTAATCATGGTTGAATTATTCTTTTTTTTATTTAACCTTTATTTAACCAGGTAAGCTAGTTGAGAACAAGTTCTCATTTGCAACTGCGACCTGGCCAAGAAAGCATAGCAGTTCGACACATACAACAACACAGAGTTACACATGGAATGAACAAAACATACAGTCAATAATACAGTAGAAAAAAAAAGAAAAAAAGTCTATATACAGTGAGTGCAAATAAGGTCAAATAAGGGAGTTAAGGCAATGAATAGGCCATGGTGGCGAATTAATTACAATATGGCAATTAAACACTGGAATGGTAGATGTGCAAAAGATGGATGTGAAAGTAGAGATACTGTGGTGCAAAAGGAGCATAATAAATAAATACAGTATGGGAATGAGGTAGATAGATGGGCTGTATACAGATGGGCTATGAACAGGTGCAGTGATCTGTAAGCTGCTCTGACAGATGGTTCTTAAAGCTAGTGAGGGAGATGGGAATCTCCAGCTTCAGTGATTTTTGCAGTTCGTTCCAGTCAGTGGCAGCAGAGAACTGGAAGGAAAGGCGACCAAATGAGGAATTGGCTTTGGGGGTGACCAGTGAGATATATCTGCTGGAGCATGTGCTACGAGTGGGTGCTGCTATGGTGACCAGCGAGCTGAGATAGGGTGGAGCTTTACCTAGCAGAGACTTGTAGATAACCTGTAGCCATTGGGTTTGGCGACGAGTATGAAGCGAGGGCCAGCCAACAAGAGCGTACAGGTCGCAGTGGTGGGTAGTATATGGGGCTTTGGTGACAAAACGGATGGCACTGTGATAGACTACATCCAGTTTGCTGAGTAGAGTGTTGGAGGCTATTTTATAGATGACATCGCCGAAGTCAAGGATTGGTAGGATGGTCAGTTTTACGAGGGTATGTTTGGCAGCATGAGTTAAGGAAGCTTTGTTGCGAAATAGGAAGCCTATTCTAGATTTATTTTTTGATTGGAGATGCTTGATGTGAGTCTGGAAGGAGAGTTTACAGTCTAGCCAGACACAGTCTAGCTCTGACAAGTCAGAGCTGTCCAGAGTAGTGATGCTGGATGGGCGGGCAGGTGCGGGCAATGATCGGTTGAATAACATGCATTTAGTTTTATTTGCGTTTAAGAGCAGTTGGAGGCCACGGAAGGAGAGTTGTATGGCATTGAAGCACGTCTGGAGGTTAGTTAACACAGTGTCCAAAGAAGGGCCAGAAGTATACAGAATGGTGTCGTCTGCGTAGAGGTGGATTAGAGAATCACCAGCAGCAAGAGCGACATCATTGATGTATACAGAGAAGAGAGTCGGCCCAAGAATTGAACCCTGTGGCACCCCCATAGAGACTGCCAGAGGTCCGGACAACAGGCCCTCCGATTTGACACACTGATCTCTATCAGAGAAGTAGTTGGTGAACCAGGCGAGGCAATCATTTGAGAAACCAAGGCTGTTGAGTCTGCCAATAAGAATGTGGTGATTGACAGAGTCGAAAGCCTTGGCCAGGTCGATGAATACAGCTGCACAGTAATGTCTCTTATCGATGGCGGTTATGATATCGTTAAGGACCTTGAGCGTGGCTGAGGTGCACCCATGACCAGCTCGGAAACCAGATTGCATAGCGGAGAAGGTACGATGTGATTCAAAATGGTTAGTAATCTGTTTGTTAACTTGGCTTTCGAAGACCTTAGAGATGCAGGGTAGGATAGATATAGGTCTGTAGCAGTTTGGGTCTAGAGTGTCTCCCCCTTTGAAGAGGGGGATGACCGCGGCAGCTTTCCAATCTTTGGGAATCTCAGACGATACAAAAGAGAGGTTGAACAGGCTAGTAATAGGGGTTGCAACAATTTCGGCAGATAATTTAAGAACGAGAGGGTCCAGATTGTCTAGCCCGGCTGATTTGTAGGGGTCTAGAATTTGCAGCTCTTTCAGAACATCAGCTATCTGGATATGGGTGAAGGAGAAATGGTGGGGGCTTGGGCGGGTTGATGTGGAGGGTGCCGGGCAGTTGACCGGGGTAGGGGTAGCCAGGTGGATTACCGACAGGGGGGCCCCCATTGATTTTGTTAGTCACTCTCACTCAGATATCATATTAAAAACTGTTATATTTGTAGAATTGCAGGAAATTTGATGTAAAACTGCTACATTTTCTCTTCGCCCCATGGCAAAACATGTAGAATTGCATATTTAAAAAAAAAATGTTCTGCATATTGAGCAGAATGTGTAGACTTGCAGCAAACTTGCCTTAAAACGTCAAATTTTTCTCTATACCCCATTGAAGGATATTTGCTTTAAAACGTAGAATTTCGCTTAAGGCCCACAAAAGGCTAGAGCTGGCTCTGACTGCATGTGTAGGTATCGATGTGCGTACACAGACCCGTAAGCCACTGCGGACCTCCATGATGAGTTCAGATTTCTTGTGGCCCAGCCCCCATCAAAGTTGCCCATCCCTGGTTTAAATCATGTTTTGCTTTCTCCAACCAAAGAGTACTAATTCCTTAGCTCCAATTGTGTGTTGCATTGTATTTTATTACCATGACCACTACAAAAAAAAGCTCATATGCATGTGTTTAA
Organism: Oncorhynchus tshawytscha; assembly: GCF_018296145.1. NCBI lineage: Eukaryota > Metazoa > Chordata > Actinopteri > Salmoniformes > Salmonidae > Oncorhynchus > Oncorhynchus tshawytscha. The sequence continues at coordinate 44,698,930 of NC_056430.1, forward strand.
TGTAGTTGAGTATCAGTTGAGTGTCGCCAAGAAGTGAGAAATTGTGTACTGTACTGTACAGTAGGATGCAGTCTGATTTGAAATTATTATTATTATTATTATTTTTTGCTTTGCTACTATTTTCACGTGATATATTTTCACAACTGTTAGTACAAAACGCCAAACTTGTCACACTTGTAATGCAGCCAGTCTTTCATTCAAAACCTGTCCTTGTGCATTAATTTGGATTGTAAACATCTCTCACCACACAACCATTGATTCAAAATCTAAGTTTATTGTGAAATGTAATGAGAACATTGGTTTAATCACCAAAACACAACATAACGATATCGTTTCAATTTAGTCATTTTAACTACCAGTTAATCCAATAGCAAACAATGCAAGATACGTGTTTCAAATCGCCCTTAGAAGTGCTGAAAGTAATATGCTACAGTCCTGTAAATTACAGTCGATTACACAGTTTTCACATTAGGCAATAGACTTACATTACCCAATAAAATTGACAGAAAACCTATAATTTCCATAATATCTATCCAATGTGTAGTCAAAGGTCTGATCAATGAAGACATCCTCTACAATCATTCGTGCAAAGCAAAAAACATTACATTTTCAGATATAATTGCAACATAGGTGTACTGTCTGTAATCAGATGTAACAAATTAAATGAATGACAATAAAACAACGTTTAGCACGCATTCATTTGCGTCAAGCCTGTCTTGTGCATTTGGCCTCATTGTTCATGCACCGCGGGAAAAAACTTTTGGCAAAGCGAATCCAAGCTTGACATTGGTCTGCATTGAAGTCGGCGCATGCCTCATACATGGCCAGAAGGAGGGTGGCGCGCTCATTGGAATGGCGATCTTACTCAGCTTCATGCTGAAAAACATTCCTCAGTAGGGTTGAGGAAAGGAGAGTGTGGGCCGATGATGTTCTGCTCACGGTGTCCAGTTTTGTCCAGGTTGAAGCCCACTTTATCAACAAAGATATACTTGTGATGGTTCACAAGTACACGGCCACTGTCAGCCCACGGCCACGGTCACCACCATGGGGTCTTCTGTCAATTCTGAGGGTGGAACATAGTATACTGTCAATAGATCATATGGTAAGAATACTGTAACATATTCTGTGAATTTACATGTATTATAAATGTAATTTAATGTAAATGTAATGGTAAAGCATAGTGCATATCTTGCAGACTTACAGGTTTTTCTTGACTAAATGTTCTCATGATCGAATTGACAGTTGATCTTTTCAGATTTGGGTGAACTAATCTGGCAGCCGCTGCCATGGTAAGGCATGGTCATCTACGATGGCCCGGACATCATAAAACACAACAGTTCCCTGCCATCTGCCTCCCTCAATCTGATGTCCACCTCTTTGACGGGGCCCATATGCCAACCTCTTTGACCTCTTTGATGGGGCCCATGACCACCTCTCTGACGGGCACCTTTGCCACAGGCTCTTTGATTTCTTCGTCTCCCTTGCTGTTTATCCAGCAAACACCCTTTTATATGGTGACCAATTGTAGTTACCACTATGTGAAATCAATTAGCAATGATGAGTTTTTATTATGTATGGTTATCATGTACGATATATGTAATTGAGATGTTTATACTTTACAAACACACCTTTTTTTCTGTAGTTCTCAAAATCCATATATAGTACACAAACCAGTTTAAAATCTATTGGTCTACCAAACGGTTACACTTCCGTCTGCAACTCTTGGACTAAACACCTCCCTCTGCAACTGGATCCTGGACTTCCTGACGGGCCGCCCCCAGATGGTAAGGGTAGGTAACAAAACATCTGCTACGCTGATCCTCAACACGGGGGCCCCTCAGGGGTGCGTGCTCAGTCCCCTCCTGTACTTCCTGTTCACTCATGACTCCATGGCCAGGCACGACTCCAACACCATCATCAAGTTTGCCGATGACAAAACAGGGGTAGGCCTGATCACCAACAACGATGAGACAGCCTATAGGGAGGAGGTGAGAGACCTGGCCATGTGATGCCATGACAACAACCTCTCCCTCAACGTGATCAAGACAAAGGAGATGATTGTGGACTACAGGAAAAGGAGGATTGAGCACACACCCATTCTCATCAACGGGGTTGCAGTAGAGCAGGTTGAGAACTTCAAGTTCCTTGGTGTCCACCTTGGTGTCCACCAACAAACTATCATGGTCCAAACACACTAAGAAAGTCATGAAGAGGGCACGACGAAGCCTATTCTCCCTCAGGAGACTGAAAAGATTTGGCATGGGTCCTCAGATCCTCAAAAGGTCCTACAGCTGCACCATCGAGAGTATTGGTTGCGTCACTGCCTGCTATGGCAACTGCTCGGCCTCCGACCGCAAGGCACTACAGAGGGCGACGCGTACGGCCCAGTATATTACCCGGGGCAAGCTTTCCGCCATTCCAGGATCTCTATACCAGGTGGTGTCAGAGGAAGGCCCTAAAAATTGTCAAAGACCCCAGCCACCCCAGTCATAGACTGTTATCTCTGCTACTGTACGGCTAGCGGTACCGGAGCGCCAAGTCTAGGCCCAAAAGGTTTCTTAACAGCTTCTACCCACAAGCCATAAGACTCCTGAACAACTAATCAAAGGGCTTCCCAGACCCCTATTTCACGCTGCTGCTACTCTGTTTATTATCTATGCATGGTCACTTTAACTCTACCCACATGTAGATATTACCTCAATTACATCGACTAACCGGTGCCCATTGTTTACATTGACTCTGTACCGGTACCCCCTGTATACAGCCTCCACATTGACTCTGTACCGGTACCCCCTGTATACAGCCTCCACATTGACTCTGTACCGGTACCTCCTGTATATAACCTCCACATTGACTCTGTACCGGTACCCCCTGTATACAGCCTCCACATTGACTCTGTACCGGTACCCCCTGTATACAGCCTCCACATTGACTCTGTACCGGTACCCCCTGTATACAGCCTCCACATTGACTCTGTACCGGTACCCCCTGTATACAGCCTCCACATTGACTCTGTACCGGTACCCCCTGTATATAACCTCCACATTGACTCTGTACCGGTACCCCTGTATATAGCCTCCACATTGACTCTGACGGTACCCCCTGTATACAGCCTCCACATTGACTCTGTACCGGTACCCCCTGTATACAGCCTCCACATTGACTCTGTACCGGTACCCCCTGTATACAACCTCCACATTGACTCTGTACCGGTACCCCCTGTATACAGCCTCCACATTGACTCTGTACCGGTACCCCCTGTATACAGCCTCCCATTGACTCTGTACCGGTACCCCCTGTATACAGCCTCCACATTGACTCTGTACCCCCTGTATAGCCTCCACATTGACTCTGTACCCCCTGTATATAGCCTCCACATTGACTCTGTACCGGTACCCCCTGTATACAGCCTCCACATTGACTCTGTACCGGTACCCCCTGTATACAGCCTCCACATTGACTCTCCACACCCCCTGTATATAACCTCCACATTGACTCTGTACCGGTACCCCCTGTATATAGCCTCCACATTGACTCTGTACCGGTACCCCCTGTGATACGGTACCCCCTGCCTCCACATTGACTCTGTACCGGTACCCCCTGTATATAACCTCCACATTGACTCTGTACCGGTACCCCCTGTATATAACCTCCACATTGACTCTGTACCGGTACCCCCTGTATATAACCTCCACATTGACTCTGTACCGGTACCCCCTGTATATAACCTCCACATTGACTCTGTACCGGTACCCCCTGTATACAGCCTCCACATTGACTCTGTACCGGTACCCCCTGTATATAGCCTCCACATTGACTCTGTACCGGTACCCCCTGTATATAGCCTCCACATTGACTCTGTACCGGTACCCCCTGTATACAGCCTCCACATTGACTCTGTACCGGTACCCCCTGTATACAGCCTCCACATTGACTCTGTACCCCTGTATACAGCCTCCACATTGTACCCCCTGTATATAGCCTCCACATTGACTCTGTACCGGTACCCCTGTATATAAGCCTCCACATTGACTCTGTACCGGTACCCCCTGTATACAGCCTCCACATTGACTCTGTACCGGTACCCCTGTATACAACCTCCACATTGACTCTGTACCGGTACCCCCTGTATATAACCTCCACATTGACTCTGTACCGGTACCCCCTGTATACAGCCTCCACATTGACTCTGTACCGGTACCCCCTGTATATAACCTCCACATTGACTCTGACTCTACCCCCTGTATATAACCTCCACATTGACTCTGTACCGGTACCCCTGTATACAGCCTCCACATTGACTCTGTACCGGTACCTCCTGTATATAACCTCCACATTGACTCTGTACCGGTACCCCTGTATACAGCCTCCACATTGACTCTGTACCGGTACCCCCTGTATACAGCCTCCACATTGACTCTGTACCGGTACCCCCTGTATATAGCCTCCACATTGACTCTGTACCGGTACCCCCTGTATATAGCCTCCACATTGACTCTGTGTACCCCCTGTATATAACCTCCCCTCTGTACCGGTACCCCCTACAGCCTCCACATTGACTCTGTACCGGTACCCCCTGTATATAACCTCCACATTGACTCTGTACCGGTACCCCCTGTATACAGCCTCCACATTGACTCTGTACCGGTACCCCCTGTATATAGCCTCCACATTGACTCTGTACCGGTACCCCCTGTATATAGCCTCCACATTGACTCTGTACCGGTACCCCCTGTATATAGCCTCCACATTGACTCTGTACCGGTACCCCCTGTATATAGCCTCCACATTGACTCTGTACCGGTACCCCCTGTATACAGCCTCCACATTGACTCTGTACCGGTACCCCCTGTATATAGCCTCCACATTGACTCTGTACCGGTACCCCCTGTATATAACCTCCACATTGACTCTGTACCGGTACCCCCTGTATACAGCCTCCACATTGACTCTGTACCGGTACCCCCTGTATATAACCTCCACATTGACTCTGTACCGGTACCCCCTGTATACAGCCTCCACATTGACTCTGTACCGGTACCCCCTGTATACAGCCTCCACATTGACTCTGTACCGGTACCCCCTGTATACAACCTCCACATTGACTCTGTACCGGTACCCCTGTATATAACCTCCACATTGACTCTGTACCGGTACCCCCTGTATACAGCCTCCACATTGACTCTGTACCGGTACCCCCTGTATATAGCCTCCACATTGACTCTGTACCGGTACCCCCTGTATATAACCTCCACATTGACTCTGTACCGGTACCCCCTGTATATAGCCTCCACATTGACTCTGTACCGGTACCCCCTGTATACAGCCTCCACATTGACTCTCTGTACCGGTACCCCCTGTATACAGCCTCCACATTGACTCTGTACCGGTACCCCTGTATATAACCTCCACATTGACTCTGTACCGGTACCCCCTGTATATAACCTCCACATTGACTCTGTACCGGTACCCCCTGTATACAGCCTCCACATTGACTCTGTACCGGTACCCCCTGTATACAGCCTCCACATTGACTCTGTACCGGTACCCCCTGTATACAGCCTCCACATTGACTCTGTACCGGTACCCCCTGTATATAGCCTCCACATTGACTCTGTACCGGTACCCCCTGTATATAGCCTCCACATTGACTCTGTACCGGTACCCCTGTATACAGCCTCCACATTGACTCTGTACCGGTACCCCTGTATATAGCCTCCACATTGACTCTGTACCGGTACCCCCTGTATATAACCTCCACATTGACTCTGTACCGGTACCCCCTGTATACAACCTCCACATTGACTCTGTACCGGTACCCCCTGTATACAGCCTCCACATTGACTCTGTACCGGTACCCCCTGTATACAGCCTCCACATTGACTCTGTACCGGTACCCCCTGTATATAACCTCCACATTGACTCTGTACCGGTACCCCTGTATATAACCTCCACATTGACTCTGTACCGGTACCCCCTGTATATAACCTCCACATTGACTCTGTACCGGTACCCCTGTATATAACCTCCACATTGACTCTGTACCGGTACCCCTGTATATAGCCTCCACATTGACTCTGTACCGGTACCCCCTGTATATAACCTCCACATTGACTCTGTACCGGTACCCCCTGTATATAGCCTCCACATTGACTCTGTACCGGTACCCCCTGTATATAACCTCCACATTGACTCTGTACCGGTACCCCCTGTATACAGCCTCCACATTGACTCTGTGTATACAGTGACTCCCCCTGTATATAACCTCCACATTGACTCTGTACCGGTACCCCCTGTATATAACCTCCACATTGACTCTGTACCGGACCCCCTGTATACAGCCTCCACATTGACTCTGTACCGGTACCCCCTGTATATAGCCTCCACATTGACTCTGTACCGGTACCCCTGTATATAACCTCCACATTGACTCTGTACCGGTACCCCCTGTATACAGCCTCCACATTGACTCTGTACCGGTACCCCCCTGTATACAGCCTCCACATTGACTCTGTACCGGTACCCCCTGTATATAGCCTCCACATTGACTCTGTACCGGTACCCCTGTATACAGCCTCCACATTGACTCTGTACCGGTACCCCCTGTATATAACCTCCACATTGACTCTGTACCGGTACCCCCTGTATACAGCCTCCACATTGACTCTGTACCGGTACCCCCTGTATACAGCCTCCACATTGACTCTGTACCGGTACCCCCTGTATATAGCCTCCACATTGACTCTGTACCGGTACCCCCTGTATACAGCCTCCACATTGACTCTGTACCGGTACCCCCTGTATACAGCCTCCACATTGACTCTGTACCGGTACCCCTGTATACAGCCTCCACATTGACTCTGTACCGGTACCCCTGTATATAACCTCCACATTGACTCTGTACCGGTACCCCTGTATACAGCCTCCACATTGACTCTGTACCGGTACCCCCTGTATATAACCTCCACATTGACTCTGTACCGGTACCCCCTGTATACAGCCTCCACATTGACTCTGTGACTCTGTACCGGTACCCCCTGTATACAGCCTCCACATTGACTCTGTACCGGTACCCCCTGTATACAGCCTCCACATTGACTCTGTACCGGTACCCCCTGTATACAGCCTCCACATTGACTCTGTACCGGTACCCCCTGTATACAGCCTCCACATTGACTCTGTACCGGTACCCCCTGTATACAGCCTCCACATTGACTCTGTACCGGTACCCCCTGTATATAACCTCCACATTGACTCTGTACCGGTACCCCTGTATCCAGCCTCCACATTGACTCTGTACCGGTACCCCCTGTATATAACCTCCACATTGACTCTGTACCGGTACCCCCTGTATACAGCCTCCACATTGACTCTGTACCGGTACCCCCTGTATATAACCTCCACATTGACTCTGTACCGGTACCCCCTGTATATAACCTCCACATTGACTCTGTACCGGTACCCCCTGTATATAGCCTCCACATTGACTCTGTACCGGTACCCCCTGTATATAACCTCCACATTGACTCTGTACCGGTACCCCCTGTATACAGCCTCCACATTGACTCTGTACCGGTACCCCCTGTATATACAGCCTCCACATTGACTCTGTACCGGTACCCCCTGTATATAACCTCCACATTGACTCTGTACCGGTACCCCCTGTATACAGCCTCCACATTGACTCTGTACCGGTACCCCCTGTATACAGCCTCCACATTGACTCTGTACCGGTACCCCCTGTATATAGCCTCCACATTGACTCTGTACCGGTACCCCCTGTATACAGCCTCCACATTGACTCTGTACCGGTACCCCCTGTATACAGCCTCCACATTGACTCTGTACCGGTACCCCCTGTATATAGCCTCCACATTGACTCTGTACCGGTACCCCCTGTATATAACCTCCACATTGACTCTGTACCGGTACCCCCTGTATACAGCCTCCACATTGACTCTGTACCGGTACCCCCTGTATATAACCTCCACATTGACTCTGTACCGGTACCCCCCTGTATATAACCTCCACATTGACTCTGTACCGGTACCCCCTGTATACAGCCTCCACATTGACTCTGTACCGGTACCCCCTGTATACAGCCTCCACATTGACTCTGTACCGGTACCCCCTGTATATAACCTCCACATTGACTCTGTACCGGTACCCCCTGTATACAGCCTCCACATTGACTCTGTACCGGTACCCCCTGTATACAGCCTCCACATTGACTCTGTACCGGTACCCCTGTATACAGCCTCCACATTGACTCTGTACCGGTACCCCTGTATACAGCCTCCACATTGACTCTGTACCGGTACCCCCTGTATACAGCCTCCACATTGACTCTGTACCGGTACCCCCTGTATACAGCCTCCACATTGACTCTGTACCGGTACCCCCTGTATATAACCTCCACATTGACTCTGTACCGGTACCCCCTGTATACAGCCTCGCTATTGCTATTTTACCGCTGCTGCTTAGTTATTTGTTATTTTCAATTTTCTTACTTATCCATTTTTTACTTAACACGTTTTTCTTCTTAACTTCTTAAAGCATTGTTGGTTAAGGGCTTGTAAGTAAGCATTTCACTGTAAGGTCTACACCTGTCGTATTCAGCGCGTGTGGCAAATAAAATTATATTTGATTTAAGTGATTAACCGTTAAGCGCAGTTGAATTAAGTGATGGTCAAATGTATTTAAACAAATGAGAAGAGAATCATAGGAAAACTATTGTGAGCATTGCATTGTGAAAGGCAATTACTTTATAGGAAAGGTATTTCTAGATGAAACACTGATTAGTTTGGTGAAAAGGTTACTGTGGGATGTTGTGCGTTGTACTTAGTCAATTGAAAACATGCTTAGAGTTTTGAAAAAACAGCCTTTTTGATGATCTGTTTTGAGTTTTGTGAAATTTGACCAAATCCTTGTGAAAATAGTACCAAAGGGATAAAAAAAAACTAAATGGAGGAACAGGAGAAGGTGGCAGCGTGTTTCCAGGTATTGTGCCACCAGTACAGTGATTTAAACCCCAGACTGGGCTCTCTGTATCTGCGGGTGAAGTAGAGGACGATGTATATGTAACACCAATTGACAGTGTTGAGGAAAATATTGCAAATGCAAGAGAGCTTTTCAAACAGACCAGTGTGTGTGTGTGTGTGTGTGTGTGTGTGTGTGTGTGTGTGTGTGTGTGTGTGTGTGTGTGTGTGTGTGTGTGTGTGTGTGTGTGTGTGTGTGTGTGTGTGTGTGTGTGTGAGTGTGAGTGAGTGAGTGTGTGTGTGTGTGTGTGTGTGAGTGTGTGTGTGTGTGTGTGTGTGTGTGTGTGTGTGTGTGTGTGTGTGTGTGTGTGTGTGTGTGTGTGTGTGTGTGTGAGTGTGAGTGAGTGAGTGAGTGAGTGAGTGTGTGTGTGTGTGTGTGTGTGTGTGTGTGTGTGTGTGTGTGTGTGTGTGTGTGTGTGTGTGTGTGTGTGTGTGTGTGTGTGTGTGTGTGTGTGTGTGTGTGTGTGTGTGTGTGTGTGTGTGTGTGTGTGTGTGTGTGTGTGTGTGTGTGTGTGTGTGTGTGTGTGTGTGAGTGTGTGTGAGTGTGTGTGTGTGTGTGTGTGTGTGTGTGTGTGTGTGTGTGTGTGTGTGTGTGTGTGTGAGTGAGTGAGTGAGTGTGAGTGAGTGTGTGTGTGTGTGTGTGTGTGTGTGTGTGTGTGTGTGTGAGTGAGTGTGAGTGAGTGAGTGAGTGAGTGTGTGTGTGTGTGTGTGTGTGTGTGTGTGGGTGTGTGTTTGTGTGTATGTATGTATGTGTGTGTGTGTGAGTGTGTGTGCCAAGTAAGAATATTTGAGACAAGCTCCTGGAAAGTGCAGATCTGTGTTGCTCTCGTTAGTGAGTGGAGAGTTCTGGGAAAAGGGAGTGAATAAATAAATGACATGAGCCTTTTCTGAGGTGGTGTGTTTACAGTGCTCTCCTCTCCTTCCTGATGGCTCCTTACTAATGGTAAGACTTCTTCCAGACCAGGGAATGGGGCCATGAAACCTTAAGGTTGAGAGATGAGCAGGCAGGTTCTCTGTGTCAATGTGAAACGTAGATAAACAAACGTATTCTGCTCTGGTCAAGACTTTGCCAAAATCACAATTTCAGTCGGAATAGTTGTCCCCTGCACATGAGACTGGATATGTGAAAGCAATATGGACGAAACTGTTGAGATGCTGCCTACACAGACCCAGTTCTTCATGGAGAGACATTTAATCAATTGTCATGCTGACTCCTAATGCCTATTTGACTTGATTAATTGTAGCCTGGCAGAAAACTGGAATGATCGTTAGTGACCATTGACGATGCTTCAGATGATAGGTGGCTGTTGATTGGAGGAAGTTTCACTGCGTCAACGGCTGATTCTCACGTCATTGGGTAATGGTTGCAGGTGAAGGGGATTCTTATTAGCGTAATAATATCACCGCTAAACTCTCACCTTATCAAACAGACAGTGAAACCAGGGGTGCATTGAGGGTGGTTGTGTTCAGCACAATAGAGTGATAATGCCCAAGAGATTGTGGGTACAGTAATGTGAATAGCATATCGTAGCGACCAGGGGGAGTTGGTAGACATGAAAGGGGATACACAGTCAGTTGCACAACTGAATGCCTTCAACTGAAATGTGTCTTCCGCATTTAACCAAACCAGGGGGCTGCCTTAATTAACATCATCAGCACCCAAGTAGCAGTTGTTGTTGGGGGTTAACTGCCTTGATGAAGGGCAGAAGGGCAACTTTTTCCACCTTGCCGGCGCAGGGATTTGAACCAGCGATCTTTCAGTTGCTGGCCCAATGCTCTTAACCGCTAGGCTATACCTGTTCAGAGCTGAGTACTGAACTGTTTACTGCACACATTATGCAGTTACAACAGGGATACATGACAAGACATGTAGAAAAGTAAAGAAACAGAAACAATCAGTGTATTCCATATATGATGGAGTACGTTTTCTTTGTCATTTGCTGATATTTGTCTCTTCAGAGAAAACTATTCAAATTCCTCAGATGCAAACAGAGCGAGAGATGGGTATGGCTATGCAAGTGATATTTAAGTGGATGCCTCTCATCTCTCATATTTGCTTGTCGTGGCTTGTTTTATATTGTTCCGCCTTGTCTCTGTGTGACTCCTTTCCTCAGCCTCAGGGTGAACCCAGGCCCTTTGTCCATCTTCACCATCCTCTCCCTCCCCTCAGACTCTCTCTTCCTCATCCACCCTGTCCTTCCTCCCTCGATCTCCTTCCTCATTCCTCCTCATCCTCCCTCATCCTTCATATCCTTCTTCATCCGTCCCTTGCCCTCTCTCATCCTCGCCGGCCCCCCTCATCCTCCCTCTACCTCCCTAGTCGAAAAGAGAGGGATGAGGCTGGGTGCTGACCCTGATGATACACACCAACCTCATTAGGGGTTGCTCAGTGTGGCGTCCCTGTGCAGATAGAGGAGAGGCCAGACCAGGCAGCGTTGTTTCAGCCTAACCAGCGCCAAAGCAAAGCAGAAAACAGATTTAGGAGGTCATGCTGAAGGGACTCAGCAAGCGTCCAGTCCTCTTAGCCTTAACAGGGCTTGCTTGTTTATAATGTCGGCTTGCTTGGTTATAATTTCATTATTTCACTTTGGGACAGCTTTGGTCAATATTTATAATACAATTTATTTTAGGGGAATAATTATTTTAAAAGATAGCATGCTATAACATGAACTAACATAACATATCTGTATGCTATTTCTCTGTAGTAACATTTGGAGTCCTATACCTAACTAAATTAATTCCAGCAGGAAGAGGCAAGAAGTTCAAATGTATACTACTTGAGCCCCCACAGTGGACACCACAATACCCATAAAACCTGGAGGTCAAACATGGAAATGGTTCCAATCGTTTTTTCACAATTCATTATATACATTTCGGATTTTAGAAACACTTCAAATAAGGGATGTGTTTTGTGTAGGCTTACCCTGGCATGACGTTTTGATATCCGTGTAAATCTCTCTCGGACAAGACCCTGCTAGGTAAAGTCCCCCCTTATCTCAGCTCGCTGGTCACCATAGCAGCACCCACCTGTAGCACGCGCTCCAGCAGGTATATCTCTGGTCAACCCCAAAACCAATTCCTCCTTTGGCCGCCTCTCCTTCCAGTTCTCTGCTGCCAATGACTGGAACGAACTACAAACTTCTCTGAAACTGGAAACACTTATCTCCCTCACTAGCTTTAAGCACCAGCTGTCAGAGCAGCTCACAGATTACTGCACCTGTACATAGCCCATCTATAATTTAGCCCAAACAACTACCTCTTCCCCTACTGTATTTATTTATTTATTTTGTTCCTTTGCACCCCATTATTTCTACTTTGCACATTCTTCTACTGCAAATCAACCATTCCAGTGTTTTACTTTCTATATTGTATTTACTTCGCCACCATGGCCTTTTTTTTGCCTTTAGCTATCTCACCTCATTTGCTCACATTGTATATATACTTCTTTTTTTATTGTATTATTGACTGTATGTTTGTTTTACTCCATGTGTAACTGTGTTGTTGTATGTGTCGAACTGCTTTGCTTTATCTTGGCCAGGTCGCAATTGTAAATGAGAACTTGTTCTCAACTTGCCTACCTGGTTAAATAAAGGTGAAATAAATAAATGAATAAAAATACAAATAAGATAGAGAGTTCCAAAGTGTCTGAAGTTGAGGGACCATAGGGCATAAAAGGCATAGTGTGGAATAAAGGGTAGCTAGAGAGAGGTTTTCCCATTAAAGATGATGAGCGATCACAGCGTTTCCACGAACTGAGCCATAGACAACACAACTTAAGCATTGAGGAGAGCATTTGGTTGACATGGTGGTTTACACTATGTCTACTGTGTGTAAATGATGGAAGAATCTTAACCCCAGCTGTAGCTCCATTTGAGTGTGTGGTCGATTAGACCTGCACGTTAACCGTTACCGGGACCATCGGAGACTTGGGATACTTTCTCTCAAAATGCTGCTTGAATGTCTTCGGGTCTGCATCTATAAAGGTCCAATACAAAACCTCTCACTCAACATCAACAAAACAAAGGAGCTGATCATGGACTTCAGGAAACAGCAGAGGGAGCACCCCCCATCCACATTGAGGGGACTGCAGTGGAGAAGGTGGAAAGCTTCTAGTTCCTCGGCGTAGACATCACTGGCAAACTGAAATCTTTGGAGCGAGTTGAAAGTCCATGTTGCCCAGCAACAGCCCCAAAACATCACTGCTCTAGAGGAGATCTGCATGGAGGAATGGGCCAAAATACCAGCAACAGTGTGTGAAAACCTTGTGAAGATTTACAGAAAACGTTTGACCTCTGTCATTGCCAACAAAGGGTACATAACAAAGTATTGAGATAAACTTTAGTTTTTGACCAAATACTTATTTTCCACCATAATTTGCTAATAAATTCATAAAAAATCCTACAATGTGATTTTCTGGATTTTTTTCTTCTCATTTTGTCTGTCATAGTTGAAGTGTACCTATGATGAAAATTACAGGCCTCTCTCATCTTTTTAAGTGGGAGAACTTGCACAATTGGTGGCTGACTAAATACTTTTTTGCCCCACTGTATATTGATAAAAGTCACCTTGTCCGAGAGAGATTTACTCTGTTATCAAAACGTCAAGGCAGGGTAAGCCTACACGAAACACAGCCCGGATATGTAGTATTTCTGGATTATATGAATAGTGGAGAAAAAAAAATGGAACCATTTCCGACCGCTAGGTTTTATGGGTATTTTGACTCATATAGTGGTAGACTATACTCTGTGATCAGACACAAATGTGTGTGTGTGTGTGTGTGTGTGTGTGTGTGTGTGTGTGTGTGTGTGTGTGTGTGTGTGTGTGTGTGTGTGTGCGCATGCGTGCGTGTGTGTGAGTGCGTTTGTGTGTGCAGAATAAAACATACCTGCCTGCCTCCTTAAAGAAATGTATTAGTGGCTACTCATGCATCCCCGATGGTCAATAGACTCAGTCTATAATATTTCTTATCACTTAAATGTTTTTGAGTAATGTTGTTGAGTAAATGCAACTTTATTTATTTGTGTTTGGCTAATATCAAGTTATTGAGTTTTTACAAGTAAAAATGATTTAGTAGTTTAAAGTCAATCTAACATTTGAATAAGTAGTTCTTACTAGATTTTATTATATTTTGCGTCTTTACTTAAAATAATAAAGTAGTTGTCAGACACATTGGTATTGGATTTAAAAATATATATATATATATCTGGTTTGTGCTGATATAGAACAATTACATTGTTGCAATTTCTCTCAACTTCAGAATTTTAAGTCATGATGAACGCATATAAATTTGTGGAGATAATTGACGTTCAATAATGAGACAACCAATTCCCACCATCAACAAGGTCGTGCATCTGTGACGCCCTCCGTTTGGTGCCACGCAGACCCGGTGGAGAGCGTGGTCCCACTGGGCATAGAAGTCAATTCCATGTCTAGTTCACGTTGGGTCAACTTCATTTTGTTTAAATGATGTGGGAACAACATTGCTTCAACCAGTGTGAAACAGAGAAGACACTGTCCAACTGAGTTTTGATGCAGAGTCTTTACCCGACAGTCAAGATAAGATTGTGCTTCAGTAAGATTTGAATGGATGTGGGGTTAGTAGGCAGGGCAACATTTCTTCCCTTTTCCCCTTCCCTTTTTGTGTCACAAAGTGTAATGAATTCACACTCCAGAACAGCAGGTGGAAACACAGGGCTGGATTAGAGAAACAGATGAATAGGGAGTCCGTGGCCGGCCTCACACTCCAGAACAGCAAGTGGAAACACAGGGCTGGATTAGAGAAACAGATGAATAGGGAGTCCGTGGAGTCCAGAACAGCAGGTGGAAACACAGGGCGGCCTCACACTCCAGAACAGCAGGTGGAAACACAGGGCTGGATTAGAGAAACAGATGAAGAGGGAGGCCGTGGCTCACACTCCAGAACCAGAAACACAGGGCTGGATTAGGAAACACAGGCTGGAACAGAGGTGGAAACACAGGGCACAGATGAAGAGGGAGGCCGTGGCCGGCCTCACACTCCAGAACAGCAGGTGGAAACACAGGGCTGGATTAGAGAAACAGATGAATAGGGAGGCCGTGGCCGGCCTCACACTCCAGAACAGCAGGTGGAAACACAGGGCTGGATTAGAGAAACAGATGAAGAGGGAGGCCGTGGCCGGCCTCACACTCCAGAACAGCAGGTGGAAACACAGGGCTGGATTAGAGAAACAGATGAAGAGGGAGGCCGTGGCCGGCCTCACACTCCAGAACAGCAGGTGGAAACACAGGGCTGGATTAGAGAAACAGATGAAAACAGATCACACTCCAGAACAGCAGGTGGAAACACAGGGCTGGATTAGAGAAACAGATGAATAGGGAGGCCGTGGCCGGCCTCACACTCCAGAACAGCAGGTGGAAACACAGGGCTGGATTAGAGAAACAGATGAAGAGGGAGGCCGTGGCCGGCCTCACACTCCAGAACAGCAGGTGGAAACACAGGGCTGGATTAGAGAAACAGATGAATAGGGAGGCCGTGGCCGGCCTCACACTCCAGAACAGCAGGTGGAAACACAGGGCTGGATTAGAGAAACAGATGAATCCAGAACAGCAGGAGGAAACACAGGGCTGGATTAGGCCGGCCTCACACTCCAGAACAGCAGGTGGAAACACAGGGCTGGATTAGAGAAATAGATGAATAGGGAGGCTGTGGCCGGCCTCACACTCCAGAACAGCAGGTGGAAACACAGGGCTGGATTAGAGAAACAGATGAATAGGGAGGCCGTGGCCGGCCTCACACTCCAGAACAGTAAGTGACGGTGTATGAACCTTTTAGTTGGTTGTGATATGCCATTACAAATGTAAAGAACAAGAACAAGGTCGTGAGCACCACTCTTAACGACAGAGACGAATGCCGAATCCTGCAATGACTGCTAAGGTGGGTTACAGTGACAAATCGTTGAATACATAAAACAATTGTGGTGTCAGGAAAATAACCTCACACTCAACGTCAACAAAACTAAGGAGATGATTGAGGACTTTAGGAAACAGCAGAGGGAACAGTAGTGGAGAGGGTGGTAAGTTTTAAGTTCCTCGGCATACACATCACAGACAAACTGAATTGGTCCACTCACACAGACAGCATCGTGAAGAAGGCGCAGCAGCGCCTCTTCAACCTCAGGAGGCTGAAGAAATTCGGCTTGTCACCAAAAGCACTCACAAACTTCTACAGATGCACAATCGAGAGCATCCTGGCAGGCTGTATCACCGCCTGGTACGGCAACTGCTCCGCCCACAACCGTAAGGCTCTCCAGAGGGTAGTGAGGTCTGCACAATGCATCACCGGGGGCAAACTACCTGCCCTCCAGGACACCTACACCACACGATGTCACAGGAAGGCCATAAAGATCATCAAGGACAACAACCACCCGAGCCACTGCCTGTTCACCCCGCTATCATCCAGAAGGCGAGGTCAGTACAGGTGCATCAAAGCTGGGACCGAGAGACTGAAAAACAGCTTCTATCTCAAGGCCATCAGACTGTTAAACAGCCACCACTAACATTGAGTGGCTGCTGCCAACACACTGACTCAACTGCAGCCACTTTAATAATGGGAATTGATGGGAAATGATGTAAAATATATCACTAGCCACTTTAAACAATGCTACCTAATATAATGTTTACATACCCTACATTATTCATCTCATATGTATATGTATATACTGTACTCTATATCATCTACTGCATCTTTATGTAATACATGTATCACTAGCCACTTTAACTATGCCACTTTGTTTACATACTCATCTCATATATATATATACTGCACTCAATACCATCTACTGTATCTTGCCTATGCTGCTCTGTACCATCACTCATTCATATATCTTTATGTACATATTCTTTATCCCCTTACACTTGTGTCTATAAGGTAGTAGTTTTGGAATTGTTAGCTAGATTACTTGTTGGTTATTACTGCATTGTCGGAACTAGAAGCACAAGCATTTCGCTACACTCGCATTAACATCTGCTAACCATGTGTATGTGACAAATAAAATTGGATTTGATTTGATTTGATATTCAACATTAAGTCATGACCACTGAAAATGACTCATCAGAACTACTACTTACACAAAAATGATTGAATTTAAGTAAAAGGGACCCGTTACTACAACAATGATTAATGTTTAAGTAACTTCGGTCGTTATAACTCAGAAAACATAATACAAATTAGTGTCAAAAAGTACATAAAACACAAAACAGTTCACAACTTAAAAAAGATAACCATATGGGTGGTGAACTCACTTTATTACTTTAAGTATTGAACACTGGAATACTTTGATTTGGGTTACTCGAACTTGTTACGTTTTACAATGTGTGTGTGGTGGGGATATCTCTGCTCCTTCCTTCCTCTCTCTGTTTTCCTCATCCTAACACCCCACAAATCAACATATAAATGGCAGAATTTATAAGGCATGCATCAATTGCAGGAATCTTCACCACACACACACACACACACACACACACACACACACACACACACACACACACACACACACACACACACACACACACACACACACACACACACACACACACACACACACACACACACACACACACACACACACACACACACACACACACACACACACTCATAAACAAGAATGCCAGCACCTTAAACACAGACATTTCTGGAGGACACACACACTCAAATTCACTCACGTGCATATAAGCACACACTTTCCTTACAGTCAAGGTTTATATTCAGTCATCGAGCAGACATTGGTATCCAGGGCAACACACAGTCAGCGAGGGGCCACAGAGGATGAGTCAGATGTAATCAAGCCTACATCCATCTCTCATCTATCAATCTCTCCATATTTATATCATCACTCCTTCTCTCATCCATCCGTCATCTCCATGCCTGCCTGTTCATATTAGCATACAGCGCTGCTACAGTGAACTGGTTATTCAGAGTGAGTGTGTGTGTGTGGTGTGTCGTGCACACATCCGGAAGCAACATAATGTATACAATATCTGTCCTGGTACTGCATACAATATCTGTCCTGGTACTGCATACAATATCTGTCCTGGTACTGCATACAATATCTGTCCTGGTACTGCATACAATATCTGTCCTGGTACTGCATACAATATCTGTCCTGGTACTGCATACAATATCTGTCCTGGTACTGCATACAATATCTGTCCTGGTACTGCATACAATATCTGTCCTGGTACTGCATACAATATCTGTCCTGGTACTGCATACAATATCTGTCCTGGTACTGCATACAATATCTGTCCTGGTACTGCATACAATATCTGTCCTGGTACTGCATACAATATTGTTGTTACTATGTGAGCTGCTTCCTATGTTCAATTGGGGAGAAAAGGGTTCCCCCCTCTAGCTCATGTTGCTTGTACATAATAAACAGCTTCTGCAGCCATACCCCTGCACCTGAGGGAGAGAAAGAGGGAGGGAGAGCAGGAGGGAGTGAGCATGGTGAGGGACGGATAACAAGGAGGATAACTGTATATTAGAAGCAGAGGGAGAGAGAATGAGAGAGAGTGGAAGATACAGGAGAGAGAGAAAGAGAGGGGGGAAGATACAGGAGAGAGAGTAAGAGAGAGGGGGAAGATAAAGGAGAGAGAGTAAGAGAGGGGGAAGATAAATGAGAGAGAGTAAGAGAGAGAGGGGAGATACAGGAGAGAGAGAAAGAGATGGGGGAGATACAGGAGAGAGAGTAAAAGAGAGGGGGAAGATACAGGAGAGAGAGTAAGAGAGAGGGGGGATACAGGAGAGAGAGAAAGATAGAGGGGGAGATACAGGAGAGAGAGAAAGAGAGAGGGTGGGAAATACAGGAGAGAGAAAGAGAGAGGGGGAGATACAGGAGAGAGAAAAGAGAGGGGGAGATACAGGAGAGAGAGAAAGAGAGAGGGGGAGATACAGGAGAGAGAGAAAGAGAGAGGGAGATACAGGAGAGAGAAAGAGAGAGGGAGATACAGGAGAGAGAGAAGAGAGAGAGGGGGAGATACAGGAGAGAGAGAAAGAGAGAGGGGGAGATACAGGAGAGAGAGAAAGAGAGAGGGGGAGATAAAGGAGAGAGAGAAAGAGAGAGGGGGAGATACAGGAGAGAGAGAAAGAGAGAGGGGAGATACAGGAGAGAGAGAAAGAGAGAGGGGGAGATACAGGAGAGAGAGAAAGAGAGAGGGGGAGATACAGGAGAGAGAGAAAGAGAGAGGGGGAGATACAGGAGAGAGAGAAAGAGAGAGGGGGAGATACAGGAGAGAGAGAAAGAGAGAGAGGGGGAGATACAGGAGAGAGAAAGAGAGAGGGGAGATACAGGAGAGAGAGAAAGAGAGAGGGGGAGATAAAGGAGAGAGAGAAAGAGAGAGGGGGAGATACAGGAGAGAGAGAAAGAGAGAGGGGGAGATACAGGAGAGAGAGAAAGAGAGAGGGGGAGATACAGGAGAGAGAGAAAGAGAGAGGGGGAGATACAGGAGAGAGAAAGAAAGAGGGTGGGAAATACAGGAGAGAGAAAGAGAGAGGGGGAGATACAGGAGAGAGAGAAAAGAGAGGGGGAGATACAGGAGAGAGAGAAAGAGAGAGGGGGAGATACAGGAGAGAGAGAAAGAGAGAGGGGGAGATACAAGAGAGAGAAAGAAAGAGGGGGAGATACAGGAGAGAGAAAGAGAGAGGGGGAGATACAGGAGAGAGAAAGAGAGAGGGGGAGATACAGGAGAGAGAGAAAGAGAGGGGGAGATACAAGAGAGAGAAAGAGAGAGGGGGAGATACAAGAGAGAGAAAGAAAGAGGGTGGGAAATACAGAGAGAGAAAGAGAGAGGGGGAGATACAGGAGAGAGAGAAAGAGAGAGGGGGAGATACAAGAGAGAGAAAGAAAGAGGGTGGGAAATACAGGAGAGAGAAAGAGAGAGGGGGAGATACAGGAGAGAGAAAGAGAGAGGGGGAGATACATAAGAGAGAGAAAGAGAGAGGGGGAGATACAGGAGAGAGAAAGAAAGAGGGTGGGAAATACAGGAGAGAGAAAGAGAGAGGGGGAGATACATAAGAGAGAGAAAGAGAGGGGGAGAGATACAGGAGAGAGAAAGAAAGAGGGGGAGATACAGGAGAGAGAAGGAGAGAATTATGCAGGATAGGAGGGAGATGGAGAGGGAGACAAAATAAGAGCATAAGAACAGGGGAGGGAGAGAGGGAGGGAGTGAGGGAGTGAGGGAGGGAGTGAGGGAGTGAGGGAGGGAGGGAGGGAGGGAGGGAGGGAGGGCCTCTATTAGACAGAGAAGAATCTCCCTCCAACCGAGGAAAACTTTGCAGGGGAGGGGGCAGGGTACCCCTCCTCTCCTGTCCTCTACCCCTAGTCTCACCATGTGAGAGGTGACCAATCACAGTGTGTGTGTGTGTGTGTGTGTGTGTGTGTGTGTGTGTGTGTGTGTATGTGTGTGTGTGTGTGTGTGTGTGTGTGTGTGTGTGTGTGTGTGTGTGTAGTGTGTGAGAGAGAGAGTGCGTGTGTGCGTGCATACATTCACAGTCCAGCCGGGTTACTATGCAAGAAGGGGTGGAGCCTCGATACAAGGCTGGCACAGAAGGAGGGAGGGAAAGCGGGAGGGAGGGAGAGAGAGGGAAGGAGAGAGAGTGTAATAGATAGAGGGAGGGGGGGTATGATGACAGCTGAGAGAGGGATGCGAGATTGTGTGTGTGTGAGGGCGAGAGAAAGAGAGAGAGCGGAAAGAGAGCTGAGGAGAAGAGAGTGCTGAGATCCTCTGTGTGTCAGTGGAAGCTGCTTCTGTCTCTCTGGATTTTAGCAGAGGCTGCCTCTGCCTCTGGTAGGGAGGAGAGAGAAGTAGAAAGAGAGAACAAGGGAGAAACAGAGAGCGCGAAGGAGGGAGAGCGAGATAGAGAGCGTGATCTTTCTCTCGATCTCTGCTGGAGCACAAGGATCTATGCTGAATACTTCGTCACTCTTTCTCCTCCTCTTCCTCTCGTTCACCGGACTCCTCTTTAGAACAGAGGGAAACCTCAGACTTGGCGCTCATCCGTTGCCGTGGCAATGGGCTGTCGGCTCTCAGGGCCGTGGTTCGGCGATGGATTGGGGGTTAGTGTGCACCCTACTAAATCTGTGTGTGAGTGTGTGTGCATGCTAGTGTGTGTGTGCATGCTTTGTGCGTGCGTACTGTATGTGCATCTATGTGGGTGTGTGGCGTATCTGTGTAGATGGGATATAGAGTTAGGGTTGTGGTGATGTGTGGGTGTCATGTACATGATCAAGGAAATGGGGAATAATGGAACAGAATACACACCATGACATGATGCCTGCTGCCTGCTGTGTGTGTGTGTGTGTGTGTGTGTGTGTGTGTGTGTGTGTGTGTGTGTGTGTGTGTGTGTGTGTGTGTGTGTGTGTGTGTGTGTGTGTGTACGCTTGCATATGTGTATGCAAGCATGTGGGTGTGTGAGAATACAGAATAAGAGTTAGATGGGCGTGTATCTTATTATAAGAGAAATGTCATATGTGTGAAAGAGTTGTTCTATTTTCTAGAATGATTGTGTCTACAGAAAGATTGCGTATATCGTGTCTGTTCTGCTGTCTCTGTTCCAGCAACATTCAGCTCTGTGTATTATAGTGAGGCTCTGTGATGGGGGAATTTGAGGTTTTGTGTGTGTGTGCATGTGTACATGACAGTGAGTGTGGGTACAACAGTGGGTGCCTGACAGTGTGTGTGTCTCTGTGCGTGTGTGTGGCAGCCTCTTGTGACCAGCGTTGATGATTACAAGCAGTGACAGCCTTGCCCATCCAACACCACTGAGAGCTGTGACGCTCCCCCTCTCTCTATCTCGCTGGCTTTCTCTCTCCCCTCTCCTCCTTCCTCTCTTTCACTCTTTCCCTCCTCTTTTTCTCAATCCTCTCCCCTCTCTCCCCTCCTGTCTCTCACGTTCTCTCTCTTCACTTATCCTATTTAACTTACATTTATCCCTCTCCATATTTCCATCTCTACTCTTCATCCTCTCCTCTACCCTCTTCTCTTCTCCTCTCTTTTCCTGCCCTCTCTCTTCCTCTCCTCACCCCCTCCATCTGCCGTGGGGTGATGCGTACACTCTACAACATTTCCTGTTGCTTTTACAGTAACATACAGGCAGTCAGTTGCCTGTAAGTTACCGTAAAAAAAGGTAGTATATTACCATACTGTATTTTACAGTATCCAATAATGTTACTGTAATATTTTGTACTGTTGTTTTTACTGTAATTTACAGACAACCGGCTTCCTGTACGTTACTGTAAAACAACAGTACAGTGCATTCCTGTAATATTTTTGCAGTAATTGTAATGAATTAATGGACAAATTCATTATTTTTATTTATTTATTTATTTCACCTTTATTTAACCAGGTAGGCTAGTTGAGAGCAAGTTCTCATTTGCAACTGTGACCTGGCCAAGATAAAGCATAGCAGTGTGAACAGACAACAACACAGAATTACACATGGAATAAACAATAAACAATTGAGGGGAGAAGGGGTTTGTATTTTACACTATTTTACCGTAATGTTTGGGATTGGTGCAAGCAGATTGGTTGCTAGTTAATGTTTTCAATAAATTGGGACTAGAGGGCAAAACAGACGAAATGACATGGCAAATACTCAACCATTAACTTGTTGGGGCACTACTACTGTACCACATAGCAGTTAAAGGTGCACGATGCAGAAATCGCTCCACCATTTCCTGTTTGCTAAAATTCTAATAGGTCGCCTAATTTCAGTTTATGTGACAAAACAGACAAGTATAGTATAGAGAATCATTGTACCATTTAAACAGCTGTGAAATATATTTTCCAAAATCCAAAATATTGTATTTTCAGCTTTTTTAGCTGGTGTTCAAAACCAAAGTAAAAGACTCAAAATTTAAGAATGGTGCACATGGGAAAAAATATATATTTTATTTTTCCGTTATTTTACCAGGTAAATTGACTGAGAACACGTTCTCATTTGCATCAACTACCTGGGGAATAGTTACAGGGGAGAGGAGGGGGATGAATGAGCCAATTGTAAACTGGGGATTATTAGGTGACCGTGATGGTTTGAGGGCCAGATTGGGAATTTAGCTAGGACACCGGGGTTAACACCCCTACTCTTACAATAAGTGCCATGGGATCTTTAATAACCTCAGAGAGTCAGGACACCCGATTAGTGCACATAGAATAGATCTACTGCTTCTTAGACTTGCTTTCAATGGGAATGACAGATCTATAACTCACAATTCTATGTCAATTTGGTCAGGT
The DNA here is from genome assembly GCF_018296145.1 of Oncorhynchus tshawytscha. Taxonomy (NCBI): domain Eukaryota; kingdom Metazoa; phylum Chordata; class Actinopteri; order Salmoniformes; family Salmonidae; genus Oncorhynchus; species Oncorhynchus tshawytscha. The sequence goes on from NC_056430.1 coordinate 44,722,236, forward strand.
CCCTCAAAAAGTTACATATTACAGGTTCAAATTGGTACAGCACTCTCACTAACGGTTAGCACAAATGTAGCCTCTTACAAGGCACGCCTCAAAATATGTGAATGAGAATAAAAAACAATACCACGCAACAACTAGTGATCAAAAGGCTTTTGGCGCTCCAAAATACAGTACGCTAATGTATTCTGTGGGGTGAAATTCGAAAATAAAGCAATTCTTTATCTGCCCACAACATTTTCCCACAATGCACCATCATTTACAATATGGTGTTGTATAACCCTTGACAGTATTTTACTGTTAATAAATGTACAACTTTACTGTCTAAATCACAGTTTTCCATTTAAGTGTAATATTCAGTATAATTCATTTGTAAATCATATAAATGTTGTACACACCTTGTTTGGTTGATTCACTTCAGACCTTGATGTCGCTCCAGCCGATCACTCAGAGTTACCAATTGCTAATACCACAATGCTGTGTGGTTACAGTAATGTACTGTTAAACCAAAGTTTCTTCAGGATTTTTCATGATCATTAACTGTTTACGCCTAATATCACCCAGAGTGCATTGCCATTTACAGCAATTTACCGTAAATAATGAATATGGTACTTTACAGTTAGTGTTATTGTATAGTACTGTAAAAACAACAAGATTGTTTTGCAGTGCAGTCTCCTGACTCTTCACCCACAGAGCTTCTCTGTACAGATGGCATTTTGTATCAGTGCACATGGCCCGCAGTAAAAGGCCACCATAATCCTGCCATTGTGTGTGAGAGTGTGTGTGGACAGTGGACTGCATGGATAAAACCATTAAATTACATCTCTCTAGCTTTGTGAAATGTGTATGTTTGTGTGTGTTCATGTGTATGCGTGTGTGTGTGTTACAGCATGCCTCAGATAAGGCTGGATGTGTGCTTGGCTGGGTGTCTCCTCGTGGGGTTAGCATGTCAGGAAAATCGCTCCAGATCATGTCGACACACAGATGCACAAACAAGCTCTAACTCATATACACAACCACAAACACACACGATTCAATTGTAAACGCAACACATTTTGCCGTTACACTCACAGAGACAGACGACACGCTCACACACAGTGCTTTCTCTGCAACCTTCACAGTAAATCAATTTATTGCACTCTCTCTCTCTCTCATTCTATTTCTCTTTCTCCCTCTCTTTACTCTCTCTCTCTCTGTCTCTGTAGCTGTGTGTACTGTAGTAGGTGATGAGTCGTGTTAGTGATGTACTGTAGTTAAGAGATGCTGTGTACAACTGTGTCACTCTGGTTAGGTTATGGTGTTGTTGGCTCGCGGCTCTAGTGTCATGGCTCTGGTGCTATGCTTGGAATCGGGAGTGATTCATTGCAGAAGCCAGATATTGAATTCCAAAGGTTTTGTTTGTCCTCTTGGGTTGGAACACTGATATGCTCTTAGTTCTCATCTTTGCATCCCCTCCCTTGATCTGTATTTGTGTTTGTATTTATTATGGTTCCCCATTACTTCCTGCCAAGGCAGCAGCTACACTTCCTGGGGTCCAGCAAAATTAAGGCAGTTATACATTTTTTTTGAAACCTTACAATACATTCACAACATATTAAGTGTGTGCCCTCAGGCCCCTACTCTACTACCACATAGCTACAACACAAAATCAATGTGTACACGTGTGTATAGTGCATGTGTTATCGTGTGTTTGTAAGCATGTGTCTGTGCCTGTGTTTGTGTTGCTTCACAGTCCCCGCTGTTCCTTGACCTCTCTGAACCACCCATCCCGGATCCGGTATAATTGTCATCAGCAACGCTGAATAGCATAGCGCCACAGTCAAATAATATTACTAGAAAATATTCATATTCTTGAAATCACAAGTGCAATATTGCAAAACACAGTTTAGCCTTTTGTTAATCCGCCTGTCGTCTCAGATTTTGAAATTATGCTTTACAGCGAAAGCAATACAAGCGTTTGTGTAAGTTTATCGATCGCTCGACAAAACAATAAGTACACTTAGCATCAGGTAACTTGGTCACAAAAATCAGAAAAGCAATCAAATTAATCGTTTACCTTTGATGATCTTCGGATGTTTTCACTCACGAGACTCCCAGTTAGACAACAAATGTTCCTTTTGTTCCATAAAGATATTTTTTATTTCCAAATACCTCCGTTAGTTTGGTGCGTTATGCCCAGGAATCCACCGGAAGGAGCGTTCACGACAACGCAGACAAAAATTCCAAATTATATCCATATTGTCTACAGAAACATGTCAGACGTTTTTTATAATTAATCCTCGGGGTGTTTTTCAAATATCTATTTGATAATATATCAACCGGGACAGTTGGCTTTTCACTAGGACCGGGAGTAACAATGGCCGCCTTTCTCTTTTGCACACAATTCACTCAGAGCCCCCACCTATCCACTTACGCAATGTGGTCGTTCACGCTCATTCTTCAAAATAAAAGCCTGAAACTATGTCTGAAGACTGTTGACACCTTGAAGAAGCGATAGGAAAAGGAATCTGGTTGATATCCCTTTAAATGGAGCAATGGGAGGCTATGGAACATGGAGTTTTCAAAATAGAAGCCACTTCCTGGTTAGATTTTTCTCAGGGTTTCGCCTGCAATATCAGTTCTGTTCTACTCACAGACAATATTTTGACCGTTTTGGAAACTTTAGAGTGTTTCTATCCTAATCTGTCAATTATATACATATTCTAGCATCTGGTCCTGAGAAATAGGCCGTTTACTTTGAGAACGTTATTTTTCCAAACATAAAAATAGTGCCCCCCTCATGAGTTACTTGATGTGGAATAGAGTTCCATGTAGTCATGGCTCTATGTAGTACTGTGCTCCTCCCATAGTCTGTTCTGGACTTGGGGTCTGTGAAGAGACCTCTGGTGGCATGTCTTGTGGGGTATGCATGGGTGTCCGAGCTGTATGCCAGTAGTTCAAACAGGCAGCTCGGTGCATTCAACATATCAATACCTCTCAGAAATACAAGTAGTGATGAAGTGCTCTACAGAGTAGATGAGTGAACTCTGAACCCCCACAATATGTAGCCTAGTGCACTATATGGGGAATAGGGTGTCATGTGTCTCTTTGTGTTTCCTCACAGGTCAGTGGGCGGGATCTGAGTCAACTGACCAAACGGGATCTTTCCCACCTGAGCAAACGTGATGCTCTTAGAATCCTGGCTGCCTATGAGCAGCCAATCACATTGCAGATCAAGAGCCAGCGTGGGAGGGGTTATGGACTACAGGACTGCAGCACGCAGACTGAGAGACACTGGGAGCCTCTCACCCTGCCCCCCCACCTGGCCTTGCGCAGTCTGGGTGTCACAGCAGCCGGAACCATGCCCAGGGTCAACCCTGCCTACCAGGACAGGTACAGTCACAGATAGACACACACTCACACACACACACACACACACACACACACACACACTTCAAATGTCTATAAAAATTCACTAATATCTTCCTCCACTAATTGTTAGATTTGATGACTGCATATCTCTCTCTTCTCTTATTCTCTCTCTTCTATCTTCCTTTCTCTCTCAGACACTACTGCAGCCACATGAGTCTGCCTCGTGATCACCGTGACAACGGGAGATATGAGTATCTACCTACCGCTCCACAAGACATAGAGGAGTTGGATCCACTTGGTTACCAGGTGACTGACTGACTGACTGACACACACACACACACGCCTACATATCTGTACATATCTACCTCAAGTACTCCAGTATCCCTGCACATTGTAAATGTGGTACTGTAACTGACCCTGTATATATAGCTTCCTCTCTTATTTCTTATTTCAAAACTATGAAATAACACATATGGAATCATGTAGTAACCAAAAAAGTGTTAAACAAATCAAAATGTATGTTACATTTGAGATTCTTCGAAGTAGCCAACCTTTGCCTCGACGACAGCTTTGCACACTCTTTGAGAGTCGATTGAGAGAATGCCAAGAGTTTTTGCTCAACACTTTTTTGGTTACTACACGATTCCATATGTGCTATTTCATAGTTTTAATGTCTTCACTATTATTCTACAATGTAGAAAATAGTCCAAATAAAGAAAACCCTGGAAGGAGTAGGTGTGTCCAAACTTTTGACTGGTACTGTAGGTGTTTCGTTAGTCATACGATATTGATATCGATTACTGCCCTGTTTTGTAGAGTTTGAAAGGGAAGCATTTCACTGTAGTTGTGCATGTAAAACTTGAAACACACACACTCACACAGACACTTGGACAAACTGTCCCCTAGTAGTAGGATAGTAGTAGTAGTAGTAGTAGATACTACTACCTAGTAGTAGGATAGTAGTAGTAGTAGTAGTAGATACTACTACCTAGTAGTAGTAGGCGTAATGTTATAAAGCTTTTCCTTTGGTTTTGTATGAACAACAATCACTTGATGTTGTCAGCCAATGCCATACCCTATGATTAAGACTGCGGTACGTGGGTACTGTCTGTGATTGGACCACCATTCATCACTCAGTACCTGTCGTAGAGACAATCAATCAGCAGTGTTCAATCCTGCACCTCACTCATTCTTGTGACTGGTATAACTTCCTGTGTTGTAGAAAGGTGATTAGAATTCGGCAAGATAATTAGCCCATTGTACTGTATGGTACAGTACATGTGATGAAAGGAGCTAGACCTACAGAATACTGTCTGTGTTGTTCTGCAAGTCCATTGAGAGGATACTATCTGTTGAAGAAAACGAACCCGGGGACTAGTGGGAAGCTCGTGGATTTAGTAGTGGGTTGTATGGTTCTGGAGGTGAGAGTGTACACAGCACTATTTGAACAAGGATACATATAATGAAAAACAGATACGGAACTAGAGGAGGTTCAGAGCTTACTTCTCCGGGGTGTGTGTGTGTGTGTGTGTGTGTGTGTGTGTGTGTGTGTGTGTGTGTGTGTGTGGGTGGGGGGGAGGGGGAATGAAACTGCAAACATTGGGATAGCCTTTTTGTTTGAATAGGGCCCCAGCTCTTCCAATGAGTTGCGTGTCAACCAGGCCAACATGCAGAAGAGCAATTCCAGCCGTCTGGTCCATATTGCATCCCTCTTGAAGGAAACGCACCCTTAAGAGTTCGCTGATCAAGGCTTTGACGCATTTTTTAACATTTTTAATAAAGGCCCTTTTATTTTCCAGAGCGGCTGACTATGTACCAGAGTGTAGATCAGGGCTGTACAACGGTGCATTTTTTCAAAATAGAGCAGCTTCCCTCAGCCAACCCAGTCTGGAATTATTCATGCTGCTGACAAGCATTAGGGACCTGAGATGGAACTATAGACACATGTGAGCGCACACGCAGGATTGCTCAGGCACAAACAGTCAGTGGGCTTTGCCACTGTATACATAGAAGAATAACCAAATCGAAAACCTGATCCGATTTACATCTAAATCATCGACACGTTTGTCATCAAGCACATACAAACACACCACATACAGTATATACCCAAACACACTCAGCGAAAAACGCACACACCCGCGTGCACAGGCTCGCACAACCATAAACAGCGCTCACGTGTTCAGCGGGCGGAATGTGAGCTGCGCCTCATGAAATCCCCTTGGAGAATGGAAGGATGCTCAGCTTAGGATACAGAGGGGAAAAACACACTCTCCTCTCTCCCATCTACAAACATACTCGTTTACAGTCTACAGCACACGCTGATGCAGATACTGCTGCCAGACACAACCTACAGTTCAGTGCAGTAAATCTGTATTGCAAACCTACAGCATGCAATTGACTTGCATTAACGCCCACACTTAATAATCAGGACTTTTGATAACAAAGGGATATTTAGGGGGGATTTTTTTTGAGAGGCTTGCTTGCTCCAATACAATTATATTTGAAAATGGAAATGACATAACCAAAGTTCTCTAATTAGCTTTATCAAAAAATCAGATGCTTGTTCATTCACGTAAGCACACATTATTCATAGTTGGTTCAACATTGATTAACCGCTGGCTCTCTCACCCCCCTCTCTCCCTCTCTGGGGACCTCTCTCTCTCTAAGGACCTGGAGCTGGCCAGTCGTGTTCCGAGGGATCAGAGCTGTCTGATTGGCTGCTGCAACAACCTAGAAGAGCCCAGCAGTTACCACAGCCAGGTGTGTGTATGTATGTGTGTGTGTGTGCTTGAGTGTGTGTGGGTGGGTGGGTGTTCATGTCTGTGTGTATGTGCTGTATAGCTGCATACTGTGTGTGTGACTGTGTGCTATCGCTAACCTCTCTCTCTCTCTCTCTCTCCCCCTCCCTCCCTCCCTCCCTCCCTCCCTCCCCCTCCCTCCCTCCCTCCCTCCCTCCCTCCCTCCCTCCCCTCCCTCCTTCCTTCAGACTGAGGATGAGGACTATATGTTGGAGAAACCTCTGGGCTACCTGCCTCTCCACCATGAGCTGGACAGCGGCCTGGGCTGGACCGACGGTAGCCTGCACCAGGGAGACCTTTCTGGGCTGGAGACAGAGGAGGGGGGTCTGGAGGAATGTCAGCCCAGGGGAGGGGGCCTGGCGGTCAGTGGAGGAGGGGGTGGAGGTGGGGGGTCTCCATCCTCTGAGTCCTTCATCTCGTCTGAGCTGAGTGACTCGGGGTTCTACAGCGTGAGCACGGGAGAGTTCCGCCGCTTCCAGAGGCTGTTAGAGAAGCGCATGTGCCTGTACAAAGCTCGTCTCCACCACCAGAGGGAGGTGTGCGAGCGAGAGCGCCGCGACAGCTGCCAGAAGAACCACAGAGAGCTGCTTGAAGCCATCCCTGAGGCACTGACCATGCAGCCCCAGCCCTCCTGCTCTATGCCTGGCCTGGCCGCTCCATCCATGGGCCCCCCACCCCACGGACTCTTCAGGTAGGGGTTTATCACCAGACAATGATCATTATGATTGTCTTCATTTTCCATTATAACGTGATCCATAGCCATCCATCTTCAAAGTTTCCTCAGTCCAGTGTTGAACGATGATAATGCATGTTGTTCGTCACTGTTTCATCGCATTTAAAACTCCTGTTGCCCTCTGTATCTTCAGGGTGTCGTCCGTCCAGTTCCGGAAGGCGGATCGTCCCTGTCTGAGCAGACACAGCTCAAGCAGCGGGTCCCTATTCAACCCTCACCACGCCCCTGCGCCCCTCTCTGCCCACGCGCCTGTCCTCTCCACCTGCAGTACCCCCTCCGGCCACCGCAGGCCGCCACCTCCACTGCAGCATCAGGGCTCCAGCTCAATGGGGCAGCTGCGGAGAAGCAGAACCCTGCACCACCGTGGCCCACCCCAGGAGCGTGTCAGACGGGCCAGTCACCCGTCATCCCCCTCCTATGCCACCCTGGAGCATTGTGGGGTAGCGCCACCTAGTGGCCTGGAGCTGGGCCTGCCTGAAGAGGGAGAATCAGAACTGGTCCTCACACACCCAGCAGGATTGGCCCTCTCACCCCAGCAACATGCAACCTCTCTGGGGGAACACAGAGGAGCTGTGCCCTTACCAAGGGGACATTACTGCGACAATAGTGGAGGTCGTGATCAGCTGGTTAACGACAGGAGGCAGCAGGAGAGGAGCTTTATGTCAGAGATACCAGTGCGGGAGAGGGAGCAAGAGAGAGAAAGAGAAAGAGAAAGGGAGCGTGAGAGGGAGCGTGAAAGAGAGCGAGAAAGAGAAAGAGAGCGAGAAAGAGAAAGGGAGCGTGAGAGGGAGCGAGAAAGAGAACGAGAGAAAGAAAGAGAGCGGGAAAGACAAAGAGAAAGAGAGGTGCGCCGCTTCAGCACCCTCAGCCACCCTCCCCAGACATCCATGGACATCCATGAGACATGGCCTAAACCGGCCAATCGGCTGGCCCACCAGGGGTCAGGGGGTGGTGGGGGCCTCTACAGCACACTGGAGGGCCACACTGGGGTCGGGGCTGGGGTCGGTGGAGGGTCCAGGAAGTGCCCCAATCCTAACCCCAACCCGACCCCCAACACTAACTCCAACCATCCTAACCCGAGAGCTGTGAGGAACCAGATTCTTCGAGACCGGGCGTCGCAGCTGGCGGACGAGCGCAGCGGGATGAGTACGGATGAGGAGAGTCAGGAGGTGATGAGGGGGAGGTACTGGAGCCGCACAGAGAGACGGGAGCACCTCCTACTGGCCCGCGAGCAGAAACAGCACCAACAGCAGGCCCGAGGGCAACAGGCTTACACAAGGCCAGGAGCCAATGGAGGATCAGGTTCTCTGAGAGAGGCAGGCGTCAACACTAGAGGAGGAGCTATGGGAGGAGGAGGGAGAGGAGTTATTCAAGAGGAAGAGGCTATGTCTGGAGGGGGCGGGTCTTTGGGAGATGGCCGGTGCAACACGGTGCTGGAGCTCAGCCAAAGGAAGTTGAGTCGTCTGCAGAACAGGAAGCTGTTAGATGATTGGACGACGGTGGAGGAGCTGCTGACTCATGGGACGAGGCTGGGTACCCGAGATGAGATGTCTCTCTGTCCCAGCTCACTACTGACTGTCACTACTGTATAGGGTGTGTGTGTGTGTGTGTGTGTGTGTGCGTGCGTGTGTGTACATGCGTGTTTTCCACTGTAAAGCACCACGGACAATAGCTTTGTGTGTGTGTGTGTGTGTGTGTGTGTGTGTGTGTATGTCAGTGCATGACCTTCTTACTAACTGAATATTGTAACACACTGCAAGTGTGTGCCTGTTACAATCTGTGAGTCTGTGTGAGAGGAGCGGTATGTGTGTGTGTGTGTGTGTGTGTGTGTGTCTGCACCATGTCTGGCTGCCTCATGCTCATGGGGTTTGAAAAACAGTTTTCTAAAACACAATAGAGAGAAATAGTAATGGCGTCTTTTTGTAGGCACTAACTCCGCCATGGTTCGTTGAACAAAGCCGATGAGGAAAATGAATGGCGTTTTTGTAGGGGTTTTGGATAAATGCCGAAAATAAGGTCTGTGTGGAAACGCTGGCTTAGGAGATCTTATACATTTTGTTCTGTGAGAATCTTCATCACCTAATGCCACTTTTTGTGAATTTTGTTGTTATAAAAAAACATAAATCACATAATTCATAAAGGTCACGTTAACTGACTGCTATTATCTCATTCGGTATTTGTTCCAAAACTCTTTCCCCATTCACTTTTCCCATCGGGATGGATGAACGAACCAGAGGTAACTTATTTCCGGGTTTGAAGACTACAAGCTGGCGAGCTCTATACAGTATCATGTCATTTTGTTGCTCTTATCTTTGGGTCATTTTTTAATGTAAAAAAAAAAAAAAAACGCTGACTGGTGACATTGATGAAACATTGACTTTTACACCTCAACTAAAAACGTGACTGAGATTTCTAAAAAGCAATACGGCACCGTAAGAGAATCCGCCAGAACAACGCTCGCTGGACATGAGATAAGATGTCATCCGACACCGATGCCACAGCACAGCAAGCGTAGCACTGTGTGTTCATTGATAACCACCCCGCTCAATGGACGTGTTTTTGACATTGAGATCCAGTTTACAGTCTTTTGGGGTAGGGTGTTGCAGTGGGAGATGTTTGTACCAGTACCTGATGTGATTGTGCTCAACCCGCCTGGTACCCTTGATTCCGCAACAACCAACCCAACCCTCTCCACCCTATCGTTGGCTTGACGTTTACGTGACCCGTTTCCAGGGATCGATACTGTAGAGTAGATAGATGGAGTAAGCTGACGCTGAGGCTGGCCAGAGGTTAATGGTAAATAGTTGTGGTACTTGGAGGCCTCTGCAGGTTAGGAGTCAATTAGGCCCACGAAAGAGGCTGGTGTTTTTACAGTTAACCCACAGAACATTGACTGTACAGGGAAGGGACACTGTCCAGTGGAATGACTGTAGAATGATCTATTGCTGTTGTTAATTAGATCACAAAGCATTCATGGAAGATTACGAATGAAATTGTTTTGTCGTAGTGGTGTAGAGCCTTTCCAGATATAACACTCACAATCCATGTAAACAAACAAACTTTTTTTTTTTAATTTAAAAAAAAAAAATCATTTGAAAAGAGTCTGGCTTTATTAATGGTTTGAAAGGAGCGGACCAGGATTCTGTATATTGGTCTTAGCTGGCTATGTATAGCCTTGTTCCTTCTGTGTTATTTTCTTCTGTACATATTCATTATGGAACGTACCGTACAAGGCTAGGGTACAGGGTCGACAATGGGGTGTTAGGCTCTAGTTGCCGAGGGCCACAATGTCTGTAAAATTGTATTTCTCCCTTGATTGATAAGACAGATGGGGGTCAGATGTATAATAAAAATAATACAATTTTTAAAAAGGCTTTATGTCAGGGTTATGCAGACTTATGTCAGGGTTATGCAGACTTATGTCAGGGTTATGCAGACTTATGTCAGGGTTATGCAGACTTATGTCAGGGCTATGCAGGATTATGTCAGGGCTATGCAGCCCTGTTAACTCAAGGTTCACTGTGGTAGGTACTACTCACACTGTCATTGATAACTTAATGTAATAATAATAGGTGTGATTTGCTTTGTGATTAGTGTCGTCAGCACTCGTCATTAGTCGCACATGGCGCTACAGGATGGCGCTACAGGATCACACACCTTAATGCAGTGAGTGTGTTTCTCACACACTCTCACACCGCGTGTGGTTCTTACACACACACACACACACAGCAAGAAAGACTCACACCTGCCTGGTGCGTGAGCTGAGAGAGGCAGAGGAAGAGGGAAATGGAAGATAGAGGGAGAGGGAAATAAATACTGAGAGAGAGAATGAGGGAGGGATGGAGAGAGGGAGCGTGATGGATTCGTCGCTCTCTCCTCGAGGTGTTCGACGTCACTCGGCATGACTCAAATGCTCAGAATAATGGATGAAAAACGACAGGATTTATTCCCTCCATCCCCTCCTCTATTTCTCTCTATATATACTGTATGGTGAGGATTATTAAGGCTGAAAATAGCCTTCCTTTCCTGTGAGAAGTGAAATCGCACAGGAGAGACGCTTGGGGTGGAGGGGGGGACTTGTGATTTAAAGTGGTGCACACCTCTGGTTCCTCTCCCTATTCTCACTATACTGTTTCCCCTCGGACAGGGCTCCAAACGTCTCCCACACCGTAGCGTCTGCGCAACTCTTTGGTTCTGCTCGTTTTCACTTTTCAGAAGACTCTTTTTGGGGGCAGGATGATGATGTACATGTGGTTGTAATAAAGAGATTTTAATTAGCTACTAAAACCCACCCAGTGTTTGAATTGTTGATTCCACAATGTGATCAGACGAGTGCATTTAGCTCCACCTTGCCTTCCATACAGAGCCTCCTTACCTATTCCTTCCCGATTTTCCTCCAGCCATTTTGTAAACCTGTTTTATTATGAAGTCTTTTCCACATCCATTTACATGTGGTCCTCCACTCTGAGCTGTCCTACCTGATCTGAAGAGACCAGAGCGCAATATGGCCTTCGGTTCCACCTGTCAACTTCTTTCCCATCCGTGTGTGCATAACTAAAAGGACACAAGTAGAGGGATCCCACTCCTCTAAACTGACCCATTCCACCCCATCAATAGGGTCATTGTTGATCCTCTGGGTCCTCCGAAAGTTCATGTCACGTTGACAACAGGCTAACGAACCAGTTTTGATGATTAGAACTTAAGTGAGGACTGACCATGGTGATCTGATATCTGGAAGGATTTACAGTAAATACTTGACACCCTTGGGAAACAGATTCTTTAAACAAACCTCAAATAACACCCTATTTCACATACAGAACACCACAGACACTCTGCTCAAAATCAAAAAAGTACATTCTATGGGCAATGGTAGCATATGTCGTCATTCGAGGCCCAGACATTGATCGGAATGTGACTTCTACCTGGTTTAAATATGTCTATCCTGTCCCTGGTCTGACTCCAAACTCATGTAGTCAGCACCACCCACCCATCCATCACCACAACGGCAACATGCGACACCACGCCTGGCCAATTATCTAATGAGCTTGGTCTTACATAACCAATGTGAATGATAAGCCAGTCAGCCATGCTGAGGAGATGCACCTTCTGCCCATACACACATTCCTTTATTACCCTGACAGCCTAAGAGGGTGAACAGCTGTCCACACATAGGCAGTCAGACCCAACTTGAATCTTTCCTATAGGCCTACCACATTTCCATCTGCAACATTGGTCCACTCTACCAGATAAGCAATGCACACACAGGGACCGGGAAGGTTTAACTAGCCAGTTAGCTGTTGTGGTGTCTTTTCTTTTCTCTCAATCACTATTTTTTTTTTCCTCCTTCAATTTTTTTAAAAATAAACTACTTTTGCAGTGGGTATAGGGCCATATATATTCATTTACTGGATGACCGCAATCAGCTCCATACTCTGAATTATTCACCTGTGTGAATACTCTTGTTCCTGATCGGCTCTTACAAAATAAAGGCAAAATGGAACCCAACTGTGCAGTAGCACAAAATGGAATCCAAATGACAGGGAAAAGCTCTTCATTATCACTACCTAGCTCTCTGCCAGGCAGTGAGTGAGGCTGTATCTCACCAGGCTCTGTCCTGTGGGGGGGAATTGGCGTTGTAGCAGCGCCATCTTGTGCCACAAACCTGTCATAACATTCTGAAGGTTACAAAATGGTGCATGGCCTGCTTACCTATGATTGGTGGAGAGGATACTACTGTATGCGTTGTAACTGTAGTGAGACTTTGCATTGGGTTTTCCTGGGGGGGGATCTCTAGTCAGGATGACTCAATAACAAAGCGGGCGAGTCAAAAACAATCTAAATGGTTTAATAACATGTATAAAAAGAAACACAAAAAGACATGTCCAGAAACAGAGTTAAAAGGAGACCAGTTGGGACACATTCCATGTAATAACTCCTGTACTGTATCTGTACATCAGTCATTCTACAGAAAAAAAAGACAGAGGGGAGAAGAGAGGTGACCCTATACTAATTGCAGACTGTTGCTTCCCTCTTCTCTTGGTTTGTTTCTGTTACTCATCCCCCCAAAAAAACATGAAAATGAGAAAGTGTGAATCTGCTATGTTGCAGGAGTTCCTAGTCAGAACTCTCATCTAAAACTTGTGACATCATCAGGTCACATACATCGGTCTTTGACAGGAGGGAGATAATCCAGGTAACCATAGCAGCCAGCACAGAGAGAGGACAGAGAGAGACAGCCGGTAGGGAAAGTCACAGCCTGAGCAATAGAAGGCTGTGATGTCATAATGAGTCTTTTGGGGTTGTGGTGGTGGTGGTGGGGGGGTGATACCACAATGACAGTCTTGAGTGATATCACAAAGAGTCTTGATTTTAGGAGAGTGTAAAAACAGGCCGAATTTAGGTGCCTGTCCTTCCCCTTCCAGAACCACAGGGGGCGATGATGATTATGGTGCTGGCTCAGTCCAGTCCCCCGATATCATGCTGCTTGTAGGACTGTGAAACCAGGCTCCCTGTAGGAAAGACACCAAGAATATCACACAGAATAGAGAACCCCATGAATAGAATACTCACATGGTTGCAATGGCACCACGAGAGAAAGCATAGGTAGAGAGCTTCTATACATTTCTAAAATATGTTTCAAGTATAGTTTTTTTTTTATACAAGTATTTTTTTTACACCAACTTTTTGTTTCCTATGACTTCTTTGAGTGTTTCTATATAATATCTGGTGGTTTTGGCCCATGGAAGTTGCTCGACTAATGGCAAGACTGTTTGTCTTGGCTAGGCATTTGAAGGACGCATCAGCACCAGCCTTTTCCACCTGCCCAGGTTGCATGAATGATGTGGACAGCGGCGCAAGGGGTTGAGGCCCGCCTCATAGGGGACTGTTTCCTGACTACTGCCGAGGTGCGGTGCTCTTTCACGGCGCTAATAGCTGCTGAAGCATCACCCACTACTTCAGTAGGGAACTGTCCAGCCTACCAACAGACGAGGGGGTGGGGGGGACGAGGTGACTGACGACGAGCTGTCTGCGCAACTGACCGACGATGCTCCCTCTCTGTGCCGTCGATGCTCCCTCCGCTTAAGCTACTGCACAGCCGTTCTGAACAACCCCTGAAGCTGTGGAAGACTGTTGCCCAAGACCATCCAGATCTCTGCATTTGTTTTGTTCATTGAGATTGTCTTTGTAACGAAAAGCGCTACATAAAATGAATATATTATAGCTCACAACATACCTTCTTGTCGGAGAAACACAGTCAGAGATGATGTCCTTGAACACATTAAACGTTGCCCATTTGACCTTCCCAGGTCCAGAAATTAGAGTGTATCAAGATGAATTTCAAACTTTTCCCAGAGCAGACAGTATGGTCGGTCAACGTGAACTCGAACACTCAATTCAATACAGAGGCATTACAGGTATATCATGGCTCTTAGCATAATGAGTTTCTCAACAATGCAACTTCAAGAGTGGTGGGCGGTGCATTAGAATGTAAAATGGGATTCAAAATAATAAATTCCTTCACTTTGCAACAGCAAAAGTTAGCATTGAAACAATAATGCAACTTGAAAAAGAGATGCTTTTTAGTCTATTGGAAAATAAAATGTGATTCAAAAGAAGAAATTCCCTCACTCTCCAACAGGGGCGACAGGTAATCTAGGGGTTCGCGCTTTGGGCCAGTAACCGAAAGATTGCTGTATCGAATCCCCAAGCTGACTAGGTAAAAATGTGTCGTTCTGCCCCTGAACAAGGCAGATAACACACTGTTTCCCGGTAGGCCGTCATTGTAAATAAGAATTTGTTCTTAACTGACTTGCCTAGTTAAATAAAAGGTTAAAAAAAGTCCATTTCTCTTTTTAAAATCGCCTGGTGGGTCGTTCCATGTCATTTCAGCAAATCACGACACCCACCATCTCAGATTGTTCTGAAAATCGCTTCTGTAGTTAGAAACAGATAAGATAAGCATTCCTTCAACCTTATTTTGTTTAAATATAATTTGATCTGAGAAATTAAAGCTAATTGATTGCACCCAAATTGCCCATTTTTATTTATAGCATTCATATAATATAGTACCTTACATCTGATTTTGACCAAACTTTTTTCTAACAGTAGCTAGGTTTCCATCCAATTGACGACATATTTTCATGCAAATATTCTAGAATCCACAAAGAAAATATGCGCATTTTCCCACCAGTGATGCATTTCCACTAAACAGACTTATTGCAAATAAAAACAGTTTTTAAAAATTGTATTATTTTAAATAAGTGCGTGACGTTGTAGTGCACACAAAATGTACTTCTCCGCTTAAGCTTTCGTGTACCGAATAAAAATCTCAAGTTCACTGTCTCCATCATTTTCAAATCTACCAATAGTTTTGTCACAAAAACTGTTGGGTTAAATTGCAAATGTGCCAACTTTGGTCTCGACTCATGCGCTCTATCTAGCATTACATAGGATCATAGCATTGCATACATCACCAAAGCAAAGAAACGCAACGTGTATAGTGGAGCTGAAGAGTCAGCAGTTTATGGACAAGGTATGGCAGCAACCAAAGAACACATGCTTTGGTTCTGTTTATCTGGCCACTGTTTCAAATGCTAATCGTGGGAACAGCACCATATAGTGGTCAGAATCTCATAATATCTGGATTTAGGACGGGACATAAACCTAACAACTTCAATGAGTAATTTCTCTGAACAGAGAAAAAAAAAAAAACTAACCAAATTTACTGGGAATACATTACATAAGATGAAGAAACAATCCTCAGAGCAGCTCCATACTACTTGTCAGACACAGAAAACGGATACTATATACTCATCGTTGTGGTGGGATCGGTGTGTGTGTGTGTGTGTGTGGGGGGGGGGGTGTTCTTTGGAACCCTTTGGATTCCTCATGTCTGACTCATTGTTTGTAAAATGTTTGGTCCAAATCAGATGTTACGTAATATTGTTATTGAATATTATATGAATACTATAAACTAATAAAATGGCCAATTTGGATGCAATTAATTAGCTTAATTTCTCAGATTTCGATATTATATTTCAAAATAATGTTGCAAGAACACTAATCGTATCTGTTTCTAACATGACCAATCATTTCAGGACAATCAGATGGTGGGTTTCAAAATGGTGGAACAGCCCTGGTTCAAGATCATGATGGACAGCAATGCATTAGGTGTTTGACCAGTAAAAAACGAGTAGACATTCGAGCACAGCCTATGGCGGCTCAGCTTTGCTCCTCTCTCAGTGTCTTGCATTGTGGTCCGGCTGGATGATTTGACAGTTGTTAAAAACAAAACAAAGCACAGCAAACAACACCAATCTTTGAGCAGACAACTTGATTCCACAAATATACACAACATACACAGAGACACACACCCAACATAGACACACAAGCCCTGGTGAGAGCGAGGCAGGAGCGGAGCAGGAGGGTCAAAGGGCAAGCAGCAAGTAGACAAACCAGCCGCAGGTCAGGTCAGGAGAGAGCCAGCTAGCCGGCCGGCGGTCATGTTGGAAACCAAACAAACCCAATAATCAGAATCAAAACTAACCCCCACGCCTCGCAACGGGGAGAATCTCTCTTGATGGGATTTTGTGGTTATTAATCTGGCCCAGAATCAGTTCCCAATCAGTAGTTAGAGGCAGGTTGTGAGGCTGTGGTGTGCAGGGGTTGACGGTCTGGGGGGGGGTGTCAATGTCTGTTTGTGTGGTGGGCGGGGGCGGGGAGCAGAGGGCTGGTGAAGCGTCGTAGCTAGCAGGATTAGCATGGCTCCTCATGTTGGCTTCATATCATATTGCATCCTTACCTGCTGCAGTCAGGCCCCCCTCCGCTCTGCCCTTCATCCCTCCTCCTCCTCCTCCTCCTGCTCCTCCTCCCGCTACCGCTCCGTCAGGGTAGACCCTGTCCCCCCTGTAGGGTTTGGGCCTGAAGGGAAAGTCTTTCTCTTTACCTTTGGAGCCTTTTGGCCGCCCTGCCGTCTTCTTCTTGGACTTGCTGTCTCCCTTTACCCCCAGTAAGGGGTGCACCTCTACGATAGTGGGAGAAAACACAGGTCAGGGTACTAATTCATGATTAAAAAGTAAAGTGTTCATATTGTGTGTGTGTGTGTTACTCTCACCATCACTAGGCACCCCCTGTAGTTCGATGGTGGTGGTACGAGCCTTCTTTTTGGGCGGAACTCCCTCTGAGGACGGCTGGCGCTTCTTGTCCCCGCTCCCTGTGTGGGCTGAACCATCTTCTACGGGGGTGGTCTGGCCGGCTGCATCCGGAGGGGGACCAAATGGATTCTCCTCAGGGTCTTCTACCTCTGGAGCGATGGGCAGGTAGAGCAGGGCCTTGAAGTCCTCCAGCTCCTCATCACTAACACAGGGGGAGATCAGAGGCCACAATCCATATTCATCCTTGTATTACTATTGGACTTTTCTATTCAATTGCAATGCCTATTTAAAGCTATAAGGCTGTCACCATTGAAAGACCTGTCTACCTTCATCAAACACACTTACCTGCTGCAGAATGCAACAATGGGGTCAACAGAGGTCACATCCACCTCCTCATCCTCCGCAGCATCAGCACCTGACACGCGTACACACACAAATCAGTCCCTGACTAGTCACAACAAGGGTGTGCGTGCGTGTGCCTGTGTGTGCGCGCGCACGTCTACCTGTTTGTTCAGGTTCACTCTTATCCTCATCCTCTATGTCAAACTCAGACTCTCTCTCCTCGTACTCCACATTCTCATCCAGCTCCTTGAAGTCTGGGGCGAACGCACTCCAGTTTTCCTGAACACAAAAACACATAGCGTTGAGTTAGCTAATCCATTCCATCAGATTCACTTGCAAAGGCAGAGGAATCACTCTCTGAAATCAAAACCTAGGTAGCCAAGTCGCAGAAAGAGACCAGTCCGGGGTGTAGAACTCAGGTCCAACCTGTATTGTGTGTCACTCACCACTTGGTTCTGAGCCCAGATGGACACCACTCCGCTGGATATGGAGGCGATGATTGGCCGCACAGGGTGCCACTGCAGAGGGGTCAGGGTTCATAGGTCAGGAAAAGGTTCATCTGCACCATGAGTTACTGTCAATTCTGTGAATCTCCAGTACAGACAATTCAAAACAGAGGCAGCACATCCTCCAGAAACAAGGCAAAAAAAGAGAATTAGCTAGTGAGAGGAAGAGGGCTAGAAAAATAAAGGTTTTGGGTGGTTCCTTACAGCCACGTCCAGCAGTAGTTCTCCTCTGGTTCCATGGAGGATCTTCACCAAGTTGCCAATGCTCTTCTCCCAGATGTACAGAGCATGCTGCCGGGCTGAACCAGCCACAATGTACTCCCCATCCCCAGAGAAACAACACCGCTTCCAGGGAGTCCTACAGAGAGAGGGGAAGGAGTGAGGGAAAGAGATGTATCAAAGTGAGCATGTGTGTGGTTTGTATGCACAGCGAAGGCATGTGTGTGTGTGTGTGTGTGTTCACCTGTTGACAAGGTCCTGTAGTTTCTGCATGGGCTCTGGCTCCCCGTCTCTCCCGCAGGTGAGAATCTCCCTCCCGTCATACACCCTGATGATTCTGTCTGCTGTGTTAATGAGGAAACAACTGGAGAGAGGAGGAGAGGAAGAGAGGAGAGAGTGGATCACGATCAGTGCTTTGACGGAACTATGAAATATTCTCCGTAAGAGGCACACAACTACCTCCTAAGTACCTGAATGATTTCCCACAAAAACATAGTCCTATTGCCTTTCAGCCTTCACCAACACACACTGATTGGTTTCCTCTCAGTCTTCTCACCTGCCCTTGCGCGCAAACTCTATGGACTTGATGGCTGTGGTATTACTGGTCCCTGTCGTCACCCGAAACGATGCCACCAGATCCTGTGTGTCCGTGTTCAGCACTAGAATCTGCAGGGTCATATCAGTGAGAACAATAAGCTCACACACACACACACATACAACCTATAAAGTGCTAAATAGAAAAAGAATATGGCAAAATGTCTGATCCACAAATAAATAAACCCAGGCCCCAGTGACCTCTGACCTTTCCTTTGGCGTTGCCGGTGTAGATGTACTCCCCCCGCCGGTCGAAGGCCGCCACCACATTCAGGTCAGAGTCGTCATCCACGGGCAGAACCACGTGTTTAGAGTCGGACAGGGTCAGCAGCACCGGAGCGGACTTCATAGGACACACCAGGACTTTGTCACTGAAACAAAGGACAGGTTGAGATTTCTATACGTTTCCATACCGTTGTTGTCCTTGATGATCTTTATGGCCTTCCTGTGACATTGGGTGGTGTAGGTGTCCTGGAGGGCAGGTAGTTTGCCCCCGGTGATGCGTTGTGCAGACCTCACTACCCTCTGGAGAGCCTTACGGTTGTGGGCGGAGCAGTTGCCGTACCAGGCAGTGATACAGCCCGACAGGATGCTCTCGATTGTTCATCTGTAGCAGTTTGTGAGTGCTTTTGGTGACAAGCCAAATTTCTTCAGCCTCTTGAGGTTGAAGAGGCGCTGCTGCGCCTTCTTCACGATGCTGTCTGTGTGGGTGGACCAATTCAGTTTGTCTGTGATGTGTACACCGAGGAACTTAAAACTTACTACCCTCTCCACTACTGTTCCATCGATGTGGATAGGGGAGTGTTCCCTCTGCTGTTTCCTGAAGTCCACAATCATCTCCTTAGTTTTGTTGACGTTGAGTGCGAGGTTATTTTCCTGACACCACACTCCGAGGGCCCTCACCTCCTCCCTGTAGGCCGTCTCGTCGTTGTTGGTAATCAAGCCTACCACTGTTGTGTCGTCCACAAACTTGATGATTGAGTTGGAGGCGTGCGTGGCCACACAGTCGTGGGTGAACAGGGAGTACAGGAGAGGGCTCAGAACGCACCCTTGTGGGGTCCCAGTGTTGAGGATCAGCGAGGTGGAAATGTTGTTGCCTACCCTCACCACCTGGGGGCGGCCCGTCAGGAAGTCCAGTACCCAGTTGCACAGGGCGGGGTCGAGACCCAGGGTCTCGAGCTTGATGACGAGCTTGGAGGGCACTATGGTGTTAAATGCCGAGCTGTAGTCGATGAACAGCATTCTCACATAGGTATTCCTCTTGTGCAGATGGGTTAGGGCAGTGTGCAGTGTGATTGAGATTGCATCGTCTGTGGACCTATTTGGGCGGTAAGCAAATTGGAGTGGGTCTAGGATGTCAGGTAGGGTGGAGGTGATATGGTCCTTGACTAGTCTCTCAAAGCACTTCATGATGACGGAAGTGAGTGCTACGGGGCGGTAGTCGTTTAGCTCAGTTACCTTAGCTTTCTTGGGAACAGGAACAATGGTGGCCCTCTTGAAGCATGTGGGAACAACAGACTGGGATAGGGATTGATTGAATATGTCCGTAAAACACACCAGCCAGCTGGTCTGCGCATGCTCTGAGGGCGCGGCTGGGGATGCCATCTGGGCCTGCAGCCTTGCGAGGGTTGACACGTTTAAATGTTTTCCTCACGTCGGCTGCAGTGAAGGAGAGTCCGCATGTTTTAGTTGCGGGCCGTGTCAGTGGCACTGTATTGTCCTCAAAGCGGGCAAAAAAGTTATTTAGTCTGCCTGGGAGCAAGACATCCTGGTCCGTGACGGGGCTGGTTTTCTTTTTGTAATCTGTGATTGACTGTAGACCCTGCCACATACCTCTTGTGTCTGAGCCGTTGAATTGAGATTCTACTTTGTCTCTATACTGACGCTTAGCTTGTTTGATTGCCTTGCGGAG
The DNA here is from genome assembly GCF_018296145.1 of Oncorhynchus tshawytscha. Taxonomy (NCBI): domain Eukaryota; kingdom Metazoa; phylum Chordata; class Actinopteri; order Salmoniformes; family Salmonidae; genus Oncorhynchus; species Oncorhynchus tshawytscha. The sequence goes on from NC_056430.1 coordinate 44,742,839, forward strand.
GGAATAGTTACACTGTTTGTATTCGGTCATGTTTCCGGTCACCTTGCCCTGATTAAAAGCAGTGGTTCGGGCTTTCAGTTTCACGCGAATGCTGCCATCAATCCACGGTTTCTGGTTTGGGAATGTTTTAATCGTTGCTATGGGAACGACATCTTCAACGCATGTTCTAATGAACTCGCACACCGAATCAGCGTATTCGTCAATGTTGTTGTCTGACGCAATACGAAACATGTTTTAGCTTCTGTCTGTAGGCAGGGATCAACAAAATGGAGTCGTGGTCAGCTTTTCCGAAAGGAGGGTAGGGCAGGGCCTTATATGCGTCGCGGAATTTAGAATAGCAGTGATCCAAGGTTTTTCCAGCCCTGGTTGCGCAATCGATATGCTGATAAAATTTAGGGACTCTTGTTTTCAGATTAGCCTTGTTAAAATCCCCAGCTACAATGAATGCAGCCTCCGGATAAATGGATTCCAGTTTGCAAAGAGTCAAATAAAGTTAGTTCAGAGCCATCGATGTGTCTGCTTGGGGGGTAATATAAACGGCTGTGATTATAATCGAAGAGAATTCCCTTGGTAGATAATGCGGTCGACATTTGTGTAAGGGTTGAGGTTAAGCGTAACAATAAATTAGAAATCATTAGAGGCCTGAGGTGTAGGCTGAGCTAAGGTCAAAGTATAGATATATATTCCAAGGTGGGTGGGGTCAGTGGTACTAACTGTACTTTAATGGATAGGGTTAGGAGTTATGAGTTAGAAAGGACAAGACTAGGCTGAGGTATAAGACAAGTTAGACATATAGAAACTCACAGGTCTCTGGGGTGGTACTGCAGTTTGAGGATGGGCGAGGGGAAGCGGAACCTCTGGTCACAGTCTCCCGTCAGGACGTCCCATAGCGACACTATGTTATCTGTAGACGCACTCACCAGCTTGTGACCGTCTCGACTCCAACTGCAGAGGCACAAGGTTAAGGTTCAGGACAGTTAAGATTCAGAACCACACTAAAAACAATTCAGAACCACAGTCAAAACACCTTTTGACAAGTGCTCCAGTACCAAATCATGGGTTTGAGTAAATAAAATAACATTTTAACATATATAAATGTAAGCATAGTTTGCTGATTCTAAAAAGTGTTTGTGCTACAATGTTGGGGTCCATTCCATTTGCAATCAATTCATAAGGTAAACCAAACAGCAATTCCAATTCTTTTTTCCTTGAAGAAAATTGGAATTTCAGTGTACTTCCCGAATTGACTGCAATTGAAATGGAATTGACCCCAACCCTGGTGTTTTCCCTTTCTCACCACAGTGAGCAGACTGGATGAATGTGAGCGCTGATGATCTTGGCGATGCCCCGTGTCAGGAAGTCCCAGATGACGATGCGTCCGTCGTTGCAGCCCACCGCCAGAAGCGTGCCCCAGCGGTTAAAGGTGCATGTGAGAGCCATACTGATACAGTCCAGAGTGCCATCGGCCTCCTGTTAATGAGATTGCAACTATATGTGAAGACACTCACACAGACACAGATGTATTCATCAGGAAGTCGCTCTGGATAAGAGCGTCTGCAATGTAAATGACAAGTAACATGTAGAACAAGATTGGAATGGCTTACCTCTGGATAGTTCTGCCCGAACGACTCTATAGAAAAATAACAAATCATGTGGTTAGCTCTCTAGTACATATAGACTGACTTAGGTCATATAACAGCTGGAAGAACACACAATCCACAGACTAGCTAACGTTACTGACTGTTTACATTATCTGAGTCCAAATGACAGTACCACGAAGATCGTTCATTGGCTAATGTAATGGCTAACGTCTAATAGTAGTAGTTGCCTGCTATTTTGCGGTGTGATTTCACCTTGTAGTTAGAAGGTAAGATTAACACTATGGAAATAAATAGATTGTATTTATCCCTAACTTTACTTATACTCCGACTGATTTGTATAGCGTTTGGCGTTCGTTAATTAGCATGCTAGTGCTGCCAAGCTACAATATCCTCCTTTACGTGAAGTCCTGCACCCAAGAAATTATTGAAGAATTATAAATTATCCTTACCGAGCAACTCTAAATTCATCGCTGACCAATTTTGAGACAACGAATATCAAAAATAAACAGTATTCAAGACGATGTATCCAAAACACAGACGTTTAGCTATGTAGCTCTGTTGCTAACAAGAGTGACTGGCGCCTAGCTAACGAAGGACCCCAAACAAAGTGACACTGAAACTGCCCAAATAAAAATCTATACGGATTTAATTCATTTTATCGTATGTTCAAAGTAAACTATTTGCAATTATATTTTTGTACGCATGATATCAGATACTTATTCAACATTTGAATATATGAACGTGTACGTTATTTAATTCATAACATCCTCCATCCAGGCCGACACAGTTGCTCTTGTGTCCATGTTTTATCAGGCAACTGCATTACACACAGGACTCTAAAATCCTACCACCTGTGAACATCCGGGTCTTTCCCAATGTAACCAATCACAGAATACACGGGAAAACAGGGCGGGGTTTCAGGTTATAGAAATTAAGTTATTCCATATAAAATACATATTTTCAACCTACAATGAAAACATAAATGGCACGAAAACTACATAAGAAATCATATCTAGTCCACCAAAAGTCCACCTCTAAATACTAGAAAGTCAATAGCCCGGCAGCAACCAGTCACAAAAATTACCCGCACAGACAGAAGGGGAACCCCAGAGATGTCACAGGGGGCTATAAATTTGAAGCAGCATTTACACATTTTCTCATCACCAAATATGGTAGTGAGAGGAAGTCCGGTCGCGAGTAGTGGAGAGGATGAAACTAGGTGAAACTTGGCCGACATTCTGCATCTAGGAGAGAAAAGTAGGCAAGGAAAGGAAAGGAAGAAGGAAATTCAATTAGGAAAATTAGTTAGGAAAGGAAGAAAGGAGCTAGGAAAGGAGGAAGAGGAGGAGAGGAATGGGAGCTAGGAAATGAGAATGGGAATCTATGAAAGAAGAGGAGGAAATACAAGGAAGCTAGCAAATGAAGTTAGAAAAGGACGAAAAGAAAGAAGGCTAGGAAAGGAGGAAATTAAACGGAGCTAGGATATCAGGAAAAGAAAGGGAGCGGGGAAAGGAGGACAGGAATCAAGGAAAGAAAAGGAGTTCACATGTATGCGGTAGGGATTATCACGGCCAGTAAAGAGGAAAGGAATCTAGGAAAGGAAATGGGGCAAGGAAAGTAATCTAGGAAATAAAATAAATTCACGTGTATGTGGTAAAGATTAACCACTGCCAGTAGATAGTATTGGTTTTAGTGACAGGCTAGTTTTAGTCACAGGCTATTCTGCGAGGCTGCAGCTGGATGCATCTCAAAAAAGTACCCCCGATCGTTCCATGCCGCAAAAACGTGAGGAAAGGCCTACTGCGTCAACCAATTAGATTTCTAGGTCGCTTCTTTATCGCTTGTTGAGGCGTGTTGCTTGGAGCATAGAACTTTGTAACTAGACAGTAAAGTCACTGTGCTTGGAAACAGACATCACATTTATTCATTTATATTTCGATATCACGTGTTGTTCTGGAACATTGGCCATGCGCAGTAGCTAGAACAGTTATGCAACTGTCTTGTTCTTGCATTGGTAGAACTAAGTGTACACCACAAAACTACGACTGTTTGATTCACACTTGGAGAGACCACCGGTGGAATTAAACGATCCTGTCAACGGTAATGACATAAGAGACACATCCTTGACAACACATTACAGGTAAGCGATGGACATTATTACTTATCAGAATGTAGGTCTCTCTTCTTCCATGCACATGTATTATCCTTACATAAGGTACATGTAACTGACCTGATTCTGAGGCTGTGCTTTGGCAAATCGTGACCTTAGAATTATTCTGAGTTAATTGGATTTACAATTCACAACCCTCATTGGTTTGAATGGTGTGAGGATATATATATATTATTTTTAATTTTTTATGAATTGGGGTATTTAGAGTATACTACTATGTAGACCATCGTACAGAACAAGGCGGTCTGAAATTAACTGAAATTGGCAAAGATGCATAGAGAACCTAATAATTCCAAGTTATCAAAAAACAAAGTTGTCTGACCATTGGTACGGCATAACATTTGTATGTATGTGTGTGTGTCTGAGCTTTCTTAACAATTTGTATGCAGTTATGCAGTGTATATTATGTTGATGATGCTTTTGGTCTAACATTTCTGATGTTACCGTGACCAAATCACCTACACTGTGTCATAAATTTGCATGCCACAAGTTGTACTATCTGAGTGTGATATAACGTCATTCAAAAGTTGGGAGTCTAAGGGTATTGTTTTTTTTGCAAGTTGATTAAAAAAATATAATGCCAATATTTATTTCTATTGCTTTCGTGCATTATTGTATTTTTCTGATTTGTCCGCAAATTGCTTTAGATGAGATCGTTATTTTCTTGTTAGAAAAAACGCAAATAATGAGTTTTAATAAGTCAAACTAATTGGAGACTGAGATTTGAAGCAGTGCTTTGCTTGGTTTAGGCTAGTTGCACTGTGTTAGTCCCATTTGACTCTCAGCTCTATGCATCATATAGTCTGTAACAGAAATACGATAATCAATTGTATACTTTTTTGTACATTGTTTCTAACAAAAGTAATTTTCCAACTGAACATGCAACTGTACAATTTCATTCCAATAACCATTACATTATGAACAATGCATTTTTGAATTGTGTAATATTAATATTATGTTTCTAACTTCCAGTGTATTTAATAATCAGTTCTCTGCTAAATCTTTTTAGAGTCTTTAACTCTTTCCATTTTTTTAAATGTGACCCATTCCCTAAAGTACGTACTGTGCTTCTAAATATTTAACATTTCTTGTCTTTTTTCCAGGCCCTGTTTTTGAACATGACCAAGAACTCCATCCACTGGTTCCGGAAGGGACTGCGTCTCCACGACAACCCGGCCCTGCTGGAGGCTGTGCGTGATTCAGACACGGTGCGCTGTGTATACTTCCTAGACCCCTGGTTCGCTGGCTCCTCCAACCTGGGGGTCAACCGGTGGAGGTGAGGAACAACAACAGTAACTATTCACCCATCAACCAACCAGTCAATACGATTCTATTGTCCCAGTAGATTTAAATGAATTGTCCATGCTCGGAATGCTTATGTGTTATTACCATAAATACAATTCAATGGTTATTACAGAGTGGGTGAGGTAGGTTGGGTTGAACTCTGTTCTGTTTGAATTCAAGAAGTGAATTGAAAGTCCAATTCAAGATTTTGTACAAATCTTTATTGAACATCAATGACACTGAATTGTCCCAGACCCAGGTGTTCTAGTGGTTATAGCATTGTGGTGGTTCTCAGAACAGCTCCCTTCACACAGTTGCCAATATCTGGCCTTGCTAAAGAGGATGGTAGTATGGAGTGATCAGATGTCCCGGCGGAAAGCCTGGACCCTGACATCATCAGGTAGTTGTTTGGGCCCAGCAGAGTAAGGATGGCAGCAGTAGGCCCATATTGTAATGATGTCTGCTTTCAAGATAAAAGTAGTGACTTCTGTATGTAGCTATTATGGTGGGTTCTGAAAGTTTGTTTGAGTCTTCTTTTGGTATCTACTAGGCTATTCCCTTTTAAACATTGGTTGATGGCGAGTATGTGAAATAGTGCAGTGGTGCTTATCCCTTGGACCTTTTAACTTAGAGGAGGGATACAAATGGGATGAATAGCAGGCAAAGCAACAGCTTCTCTTTTCCGGTGACAGTTAATTAAGAGAGCATTAATAGTGTAATATAAATATTTCCCTCCAAAGTACTTACCGTTGCCTCGGCCAGACAAAATGTTCTTTTCACGTTCTGTACAATTTAATAAATCCCCTCTGGGGCCATTCTTTCTGGCATCTGTCAAAGACTAAAGAGCGTAGAGCCAAGGCCTGTAAAATGGCGTCGTTCAGGCAGGGAGCCGGTTTTGTGTGACAAAAGAGAGTCACATTTCCTGAGTCAGTGGTTGCTATTGGGATGACCTACTTTCCAGCAGGCTGTGCAGTGGCAGAGCGTCCTAGCTTGATCTCTTAACTGCTCAAACAGCAGGAGGCGGTAGTGGCCCTCAGATCCGCAGCTGGATTAGCCACCTTTTCAACTGTTAACACCTATACTTTCTTTGTTATTTGATCTGGAAAATTGCTAGTGTGAAGCAACAGACAGATAGCAGGCCTGTCGGCTTATCTTGTCTCTCTCCACAGGTGGTGTGTTTATCGTTGTCTTCAAAGGTGTTCAGGTGTTTACTCAAACACCAGACAAACACACCATGTATCACCTGCTGCTCTTCTCACAGGGGGCTGTTCTTATGCTGAGCAGAAGGATCACAGCATTTTCTGGTGACTGCGTTCAGTCAGTCATTCAGTCACCTGGGATGCTATGCTGTGATGCCGCTAACTCAACCATGGCACAGTTCCCATGCCAAATATTACATATGCAACCGTGAGGACTGAATCGGTGCCCCAATGACATGACTTACTGCGTAAATGCTGGAAAGGGGACGTAAATGCGAAAAGGCAAATGTGAGCTTCAGAAAGTTTGCGTGAAATAATAGTTGTTGAAACCGGCATCGTTACACGTGCGGTGATGTAACAATTCTGATGTCATCATTGCATCACCGTCATAACATAAATGATGGACATGTGGTCAAATGGCGTCGGTCTGCTTCTGGGAAAGGGATTAAGAGTTTATGTATTTATATCCTGATCCAACAAACATGTTCTTATTCATTTACTTATCATGTATTATTGAGTGGGACTTATTAGGGTTTCATTCAATCAAACATGGTGTCAGGTCTAAGTAGTAAACATGGTGTCAGGTCTAAGTAGCAAACATGGTGTCAGGTCTAAGTAGCAAACATGGTGTCAGGTCTAAGTAGCAAACATGGTGTCAGGTCTAAGTAGTAAACATGGTGTCAGGTCTAAGTAGTAAACATGGTGTCAGGTCTAAGTAGTAAACATGGTGTCAGGTCTAAGTAGTAAACATGGTGTCAGGTCTAAGTAGTAAACATGGTGTCAGGTCTAAGTAGTAAACATGGTGTCAGGTCTAAGTAGCAAACATGGTGTCAGGTCTAAGTAGTAAACATGGTGTCAGGTCTAAGTTGTAAACATGGTGTCAGGTCTAAGTAGTAAACATGGTGTCAGGTTTAAGTAGTAAACATGGTGTCAGGTTTAAGTAGTAAACATGGTGTCAGGTTTAAGTAGTAAACATGGTGTCAGGTTTAAGTAGTAAACATGGTGTCAGGTCTATGTAGCAAACATGGTGTCAGGTCTAAGTAGTAAACATGGTGTCAGGTCTAAGTAGTAAACATGGTGTCAGGTCTAAGTAGTAAACATGGTGTCAGGTCTAAGTAGTAAACATGGTGTCAGGTCTACGTAGTAAACATGGTGTCAGGTCTAAGTAGTAAACATGGTGTCAGGTCTAAGTAGTAAACATGGTGTCAGGTCTAAGTAGTAAACATGAGTCTCTTTGCGCTCTGAGAATGCCCCTGAAGCAGTGTCCATCTCCAGCATGGCCATGTAGTGACGGTCGTCGTCCCTCCTGTGTTTCAGGTTCCTGCTGCAGTGTCTGGAAGATCTAGACGCAAGCCTTCGGAAGCTCAACTCCCGTCTGTTTGTGATCCGAGGCCAGCCGGCCAACATCTTCCCCCGACTCTTTAAGGTGAGACCCCTTTTCCCTCCCCTCTCCCCAGCCTCTCTCACCCCCAGGGACAGCAAATATTCACCATGCTGTATCAGTGTTTGCCGACCATTTCAAAGCCGATCGGTATATGTTGTTTTAACCCCAGTGTGTGTCTGCTGTGTCCTGTCCTCTCAGGACTGGAACACCTCCCAGCTGACGTTTGAGTGTGACTCTGAGCCGTTCGGTAAGGAGCGGGATGCAGCCATTAAGAAACTGGCCACAGAGGCCGGAGTGGAGGTCATCAGCAGGATCTCACACACTCTCTACGACCTGGACAAGTGAGTGGGACACCCGGGTGACATCACTTGGAGGTTTGGATTAAAAAGAGCCCTAACTGAAACCCCTCTCCTCTCTGCAGGATCATAGAGCTGAACGGGGGTCATCCTCCTCTCACCTTCAAGCATTTCCAGACATTGGTTGGCTCCATGCCGCCCCCCGATTCCCCCGTAGGGGCTCTGTCCCGGGCCAGCATGGGTCGATGTGTCACCCCTGTCTCAGACAACCACAGGGACAAGTACGGAGTACCCCTATTGGAGGAGCTGGGTAAGACAACTTTTCTATTGGAATGGGTGTCCATACTTGCTTCATGGAGTTGAACATTCAATTGTTTTAGCAATTCTTTCAAGTCTGTCCAGAATGGTTCTTAGGAGCGGAAAAAACGAGTTTTCAAGATAATTTACCTGAAGTGTCTAAACATGCTCTGTGTTTCTCTCCCCAGGCTTTGATACAGAGGGCTTAGCCCCAGCCGTGTGGCCAGGAGGAGAGAGTGAAGCTCTCACCAGGATAGAGAGACAACTGGGACCTGACCTCTCCACTGTACGTAACCACCCACACACACACACACACACACAGACACAGACTCATTAGTAATTATGTTTTATATCATATATATGCATTTCTTTTTATGGTGAGCGAGCGTTGCAGATTTTCCTGTCCAATTATATCATGGATGTATCATATATTAATCCTCCACCTTTCTCTCTCTCCAGGCGTGGCAGGTGAATTTTGAGAGTACCAGGAAGACCGCCAGCCCCCTGCTGCCCAGTCCTCTAGGTCTCAGCCCCTACCTCCGCTTTGGATGTCTGTCCTGTCGACTTTTCTACAGCAAACTGGCAGAGCTCTACAAGAAGGTACAGTATCTCACACACATAACTACACCTACTACATACTATCACACACACATCCATCCCTACCGAACACCAACACACACGTATCCTTACCTAACACCAACACACACATATCCGTACCTAACACCAACACACACGTATCCGTACCTAACACCAACACACACTTATCCGTACCTAACACCAACACACACGTATCCCTACCTAACACCAACACACACGTATCCCTACCTAACACCAACACACACGTATCCCTACCTAACACCAACACACACGTATCCCTACCTAACACCAACACACACGTATCCCTACCTAACACCAACACACACGTATCCTTACCTAACACCCACACACACGTATCCTTACCTAACACCCACACACACGTATCCTTACCTAACACCAACACACATCCATCTCTACCTAACACCAACACACATCCATCTCTACCTAACACCAACACACATATATCCTTACCTAACACCAACACACATCCATCCCTACCTAACACCAACACACATCCATCCCTACCTAACACCAACACACATCCATCTCTACCTAACACCAACACACATCCATCTCTACCTAACACCAACACACATCCATCTCTACCTAACACCAACACACATCCATCTCTACCTAACACCAACACACATCCATCTCTACCTAACACCAACACACATCCATCTCTACCTAACACCAACACACATCCATCTCTACCTAACACCAACACACATCCATCTCTACCTAACACCAACACACATCCATCTCTACCTAACACCAACACACATCCATCTCTACCTAACACCAACACACATCCATCTCTAAACCTAACACCAACACACATCCATCTCTACCTAACACCAACACACATCCATCTCTAAACCTAACACCAACACACATCCATCTCTACCTAACACCAACACACATCCATCTCTACCTAACACCAACACACACGTATCCTTACCTAACACCAACACACACGTATCCTTACCTAACACCAGCACACACGTATCCTTACCTAACACTAACACCAACTCTTATCTCAGGAAACTATCACATAAGATTGCTCCTGTTTTCCTCACGATTACATTCTCCTCTCTCTTCTCCCCTCAGGTGAAGACGAACGGCAGTCCCCCCATCTCTCTCTACGACAAGCTGCTGTGGCGAGAGTTCTTCTACACGGCCGCCACCAACAACCCCCGCTTCGACAAAATGGACGGGAACCCCATCTGTATCCGCATCCCCTGGGACCGCAACGCCGAGGTGCTGGCCAAGTGGGCCGAAGCCAAGACTGGCTTCCCCTGGATCGACGCCATCATGACTCAGCTGAGGCAGGAGGGCTGGATCCACCACCTGGCCAGACACGCTGTGGCCTGCTTCCTGACCAGAGGAGACCTGTGGATCAGCTGGGAGGAGGGCATGAAGGTAGAGAAAGATGGAGGGTGGTGTGGAGGGAGGGAGGGGTGGGGGAGAAGAGGGCTGGAAGAGGGCATGAAGGTAGAGAGAGGGGAGGGAAGGGGGGAGAATCAGAAGAGATACATGTTATGTGTGAATGACCGTGTTGTTGTTCTGTGTGTGTCTGTCAGGTGTTTGAGGAGCTGCTCCTGGATGCAGACTGGAGTGTGAACGCAGGCAGCTGGTTGTGTCACTCCTGCAGTTCCTTCTTCCAGCAGTTCTTCCACTGCTACTGTCCCGTGGGCTTCGGACGAAAAATAGATCCCGAAGGAGACTTCGTTAGGTTGGTATAGCTACATGCACGCACACACAAACACCCACACACACAAGACGCACACAAGACGCACACAAGACGCACACACACACACACACACACACACACACACACACACATATATATATATATATATATATATATATATATATATATATATATATATATATATATATATATATATATATGCATTAGCAAGGCTGTTCTGTCTGACTACTGTCTGTATGTTATGCTGAACCAACTCCTCTGGTAGTTGTGACATGGTGCTGAGATTTAATTTCTCCCTCTGCTTGCAGACACTACCTACCTGTCCTGAAAGACATGCCAGACAAGTACATCTACGACCCTTGGAACGCCCCCATAGAGGTGCAGCGGGCGGCCAAATGTGTGGTCGGGGTGGACTACCCCAAACCCATGGTGAACCATGCAGAGGCCAGCCGACTCAACATAGAGAGGATGAGACAAATGTACCAGCAGCTGTCCAGATACAGAGGACTCAGTAAGTATTTTTCTCCCTCCCTCACTTTGTATTGAACTCTCTCTCGCTTTTCTTTTTCACTCTCTTCCTATCACCTGCCCACTCTCTTTTTCTCTCGCTCTCTCTCACACGTTCTTTTTGTCTGTCTCTATCGCTCTCTTTCTCACACTTGGTAATTCATTATAACGTGTGTCTCTCTCCCAATAGGCTTACTAGCAGCTGTGCCGACCAGTCCCATTGAGGATCTGAATGCGGTGGCATCGCCCTCTACTGGTAGAAAACACAGCGGGCTCAACAGCCATCATGGTGAGGCTCATTTGCCTAAACCTCCTTAGATACCATTCATACATTATCCCAAATAATATCACACCACGACTGCAAAGTGAGCACACTCTAACCCACACTCCACCTCTCCTCTACCCTCCCCTCTCCCTCTCTTCTCCTCTCTCCAGGCCGTAGTAGAGTAAATGTGAATGGTGAGGAGCTGCTGGGACTCAGTGGAGTGAGGCCACGACCTGGACCAACATGCACTCAGAGTAAGTCTAGACACAGTATTTCATATCTGACTGAACACAGACTGGTCACAACAGTCACTTGCAGTGTTATGTAGAGGAGGACATTCTTATGGGTTTATTTCTGTTTGCCTCTTGGTCACTGCAGGCTGTGGAATGGCGCAGGCAGGATCTTCCAATCAGCAACTCTGTCGGACAAGATGTGCCCATGAGTTTGCTGTGCCTCACTATCCAGGTCATTTGGCACGGGGCGGGACTGGGAAGAGGGGGCGGGAGTCGGAACAGGAAGTGGGCAGCGACTTTCCGGCCCCTGCCTTCAAGGTGCAGCGACACCACCAACATGTAAGTCAGGGGTCAGGGGTCAATATTTGTGTTTACATTCTGTTTCCTAAAGTCGATGTTATGTACCTGGGGTGATGTCACAAAGCATGATCAATAAGTTATTAAACAGTCTGAAATATTCATATTTCTGAGTTTAAAAATATAGACTTTTAGGAGCATAGTAAAATAGACTCCACATGATCAGTTTATCAGAGCTTCTGCTTTGTGAAACTATAAACCCCTCTGGTATTTACATACGACTGTATAAACATGGTTAAAACGATGTCGTAATATTTTACAATGTTGTCTTTGTTCTGTGTTTGTGTTTCAGAAGAGTACGGGTCGACAGGATGAGAGGATGTCTGTGTCTTCATAAGCTGCTGCCGTCATAGATAGATATTATTTTGTATGATATATACTGTACAGAGATGTTTAAAGACACATTTTTATTTTTTGTATAAAAAGGGAAAATTCTCTTTGTTCCCGTATGCGATGTCACATGAAAGTCCCTGAGACGTCTTAGGTTTGAGAGTTGCGAACTCAAAGATGTACTATTTCAATTAGGCAAAAGGGTCAATCTGTTTGGGTTTTTCGTAATCTAAGCTTGAGCGCTTATTATGACCCTAAATACCCCACCTGAGTTGAATATGAGATAGTCTATAATATGTTATGATGTAATTTATGTAAATATGTCAGTTAGACTGTGGATGACTATTTACCATACTGTGCCTTACTGTATGTGTGTGACACATAGCCATATAGCCCGAAGACAAACCATTTCACTGGAGACCTGATATTTAGGTCTGGACTACCCATGACCTTTAGGGTTTACCTTTGACCTCTAACCCTGAGGATCACAGCAGGCTGATTGGTCAAATCAAATAACCTGCTCTCTGTAGGGAAAGTATATGTAATAACCTCAGCAGTTCATCGTGTGTTGTTCTTTCACCATGTTTATTTTTTCTCAAATAGAGGGTGAAGAATGTTATTCTGGGTAGAAGATGTGAACTGCCTGGACGGAAGTTCAGTGTTACTGCTGGTGGTGAACAAGTGGCCTACTGTATTAGACACCCAGTAGTAATCTACCATTCCCTCTGCTGGGGACACTGCCATTGGGAGTTCTTCCCAGATTCACTAGCTTCTGAAAGATGTAGTACCGTGACATTGCTTTAATACTGTCTTCCATAGTGTAATGCACTAACCATAAGTCACTCTGGATAAGAGCGTCTGCTAAATGACCAAAATGTCAAATGTAAATGTAAAGTCAACTTTCAAGCAGAAAGTCAATCTTCAGTTTCAAAAGCTAGCAGGAAGTCAATCTGTTTTATGTTGGCTGGTATCATGGTTGTTTTCATAAATCTGCTTTTTATACAGATTGTTTTTTGTTTTCCCTCTGGGGCTGTACATTACTGGTTTAAAAAAATATTACCTTTAAATTTCATATACATTTTTAAATAACTTAAATGATATAGTATATGTACCTATCTGTGCTCTTGGCTATGGAAACTATTATTTCAACTGAGATTAAATAGTTGAAACACAGACATATTGTGGGATTCCTTGTCCAATTTCATTTCTGTTCATGAATGTTTTCATTTCATTAGGCTAATTATTTCAGAGATTTTGGTAATAATTCATGAACATTGGTACAATACGTTAGCTGGGGTCCTCTTCTGCTTTGGAGTTGAACCGGTTTGGAATGGGTTGCCTTTTGGCCATGTTGGTTCCAGACTGGCACCAAGGATGTGAGCAGGAAAGCTACAACACTTGACTTGTTGATCAGCAGTTTATTTAAATACACTTGACAAAAGTTAAACACTTACAAGTACTTTATCTTTTTGGTACATGGAGAAGTTTCAAAGTACACCATTGCAGAGCAGACAAAAGAACATCAAGAGAGGATTCAATATCTTGTCTGGCTGGTTGCCAGTAAGGCCTAGATTCAATACGGACTGCAGATCTGCGTTACAGCACGATTGACATTCAAACGGTAATGTCCGATTGATACATGCAGATGTGGTCGGATTGAAACTAGCACTTAGGTTCAGCAGTAGAATAGTCCACCTGTTGTGTTGTCCATAGTGATAAGTAATGCAGTAACAGTTTGGTACAAAGGCTAATAATAGGACCCCATAATTGACCCAAAACACTCAGACCCTTGAGAATCAGCAACACTCAAGAGCCCTTCAACATGGCAGACATTACACAGAGTGTGTTGCCATTGAAGAAATGCCGTCCCAATGGACTTTGCGAATCTAGTACCGTCTCCAACTATTCATTTGGCTTCACCACTTAATGCCTGGGTACACCCCAGGCCTCATTTAGACTAACAGTTGCAAAACCTTCCACAACAGAAAACATTTATCAAAAACAAGTTTATTGGACAAATTCAGTTAGGTCCCTCACCATTGCAATGTGTTTGCTTCCTAGTGAGTACACCCCGGTAGCATTGACTTGAGATAAGGTACATCCCAAATTGTGAATGAGACAGAGGCACAATGTCAAACTTCCCACGAGACTTTATTATTATGTTGGAAAGTACAAGCATGCCAGACAGTCATATCAGCATTCTCTACCAGCAACAGCCAAGTCATGGCAGAATACAGAAACAAACCCAAACTGTTGCATTGAAATGTTGAGTTTCCATAGAAACGTTATAAAAAGGACCAAAGACAGACAGTAGAGAAACTAGTCCATCAATAAATAGATTTTATTTTCTGTAAAATGTATGACGTCTCCATTTCATATGGATCTACTGAATAACCATGATTAAAGTGATCATATCATTTTGTCACAACATCAACCTAAACAGGGCTATTGGCTCTCAGAACCACATCACCTCCAACTCTTATTTTGGAAATGCTATCAAACTCTTTTCAGAAGACCCAAAAAGCTATCTTCACACGGTTCACTGTAGCATTTTGAAACAAGCTAAATGTTCTGTGTTTGCGGTCACAAAAAAGCTCATACAAAAATTCCAGCACATTAGAAACCACAAACCAGGCTTTAAATGGTGGAAGAGAAGAACCCAACCTAGCATGCCTGTTTATCTCTCTCCCTCCTTATATAACTGCTTTACATTGTCTTAAGGCTTCAGGGGACCATGTAGGTTTGGATAAAGATCCCCTGTACACACTGCTCAGTGAAAGTGTTTGGGGGGGGACAAGGAAAGAAGGGGGAGGCTACAGAAGGCACTACTGAACATGTTTCCCTAGGTACAACTTAGTGAATGATGTACAAATGAAAAAAAGAAAAAAGACCAAAATCAATCCACTTTGAAAACATGGCGACTAGCTCCAACTCATCACTTCCTCTTATGGCTCAGTCGGTGGGGCGATGCATCGTGTTGCGTGTCCATCATCATCATCATCTCCTCCTCACTCTGCCTTGTCCTTTGTCTTGGCTCTGAACGGAACTTTGCCAGCTACCGTGGAACCCACTGATGACACGCCCCCGGCAACCGATGACACGCCCCCGGCGACCCCTTTCACCAGGCTGACGCTCATCGAGGGGACTGAAGTAACTGCTGATTTAGTGTACTCCAGACTCTTCCCACCGAGCCAGGCGACTCCTCCTACCGTGGCGCCCACCACAGTTTTACTGGCACGGAACAGGCCACCCCCGACCCGCCAGATCATGCCCGGCTGGGCCACGGGGTGCTCCTTACCTGCATCCTTCCCCTCATCTATGAGAGAGAGATGGGTTTTAGAACACACGCAAAACAGGTTTTTAGAAAGATAGCAAAAGACCAGAGAGTGAGGACCACACATCATGTTTGTGAAACAGACCATCAGCAGAGAGGCCAGAGAGAAAACAGCTTTTGTGCTTGGATATTGGCCTACACACAATGAATCATATCATTAAACAATAGTCAGGCATGTCAATACATTGAGGTATTCTACTTAGTAACCACATTTCCATCCAGTTATGTGAGTAAAGTCATACCAGATAAAAATCACAACAGTTGTGACGGAACAGGAAGTTTTGGTACGACATAACCATCATATCGAAGTAAACCGAGTCACACGATGACATGGTGTGTGGTCCCCCACACTGCAACATTGGGAAACCATGCAGTTTAAATTGCATGGTATGAGAATGATCATCCAGAGTAAGCACATTTGCTATTTAACGCAACAGTTGTGACAAACTATTGGCAGAGATGGAGGCGATGGAAACATTCCATTTTTTTTAATTTGGTACATGAAACCAATGTGCAAAACTGCTACAGTGTGTGCATATGTTTTGTTGTTGAAGGATTCTTACGCTGATGAAAAATAAGGGCCATATGGTTTCCAAAACCATATTGCAAGCGATGATTGGCATTTCTAAACGTTTTTTAAAAAACAGCTTCAGGATTGTAGTACACAAGGTCTTTGGGAACGAAGCTAATGACTCCAAACTGTAGGGAGAAGGCAGAATGCCACCTTGAGTTTGAGAGCTACAACCTTAGCCAATCACAAACAAACATATTCCCTTAATACATCTCTACAGTTTCTTAAAATAGCAACACAACCCTTTACCCTGAATTGCACATTATCCCAGATGGTTCTAGTGTCCCTTGACAAACTCGGCTTTAATATATGCCCACCAAGAGAGATGGCTACAGCGCAGAGAGATGTTGTTCAATGCAGTGGGCACTGTTGATGATTGTGTTATTTACCTGCTGTGAGCTCGCTTTCAGTAAGCTCAGGTTCTTCTTCCACGAGACAACCTTCAGGCTGGGGCTCTGGGGTGGCATTCACGTTCTTACAGAACAAACAATATTGATTAGACTAGAATACATGCGATTTAATTCATACAAGTAGTATAGCAAGTTCATACAAGTAGTACATCTTACAAATTGTTAAACCATCAACACTAAAAGCTTGTTGGAAAAGTCAACAGTATAATCTAACACTTAAATGTTTTTCTGAATAGAACAATCAGTGTAAATTCTGAGCAGCCATGAAACAGTGCTCAAAGGCATAAATAAGTAGGTTAAATAACTGCATATGATTAGTAAGGTTATGCTCTGGGATTTCTTGCACAAAACGTTCAATTTGACGGAGCCCGTCAAGCACAAACATTCAAAACCAGTGCTTGTTGGATGTTCAAAGTTCTTACTCTTGCTGCAAAACCATACGACAATCCTCGTTTGCTTCGTGTTGATTTAAAATGCCATTTTGTTAAAATCAACCAAAAATCACAAATAGATGACAAAGCTAAGGCTACAGGCTTTTAAAGAAGTCTTTAAAAAAAGTCATCCTGTTGTGAAAGCTCCAATTAGATGGTTACATGGGCTGCACAGGGAAACCACTCAAACGATAACGCAAGCGAAATTTCACACACACATAACGTCAATAATTTGGGCTGTAGATTTAGTGTAATATTTTGCTTGAAAGTAAGCACAGTGCATCACTTAGTCCGGATCTAATCAATTCCGTTTATTTCGTTCGTGCGCAATTGGTTATCATACCCCAATTGATATGCAGTAGCCTATCACTTTACTTATCGTACGCATACATAAATCGATACACAAGGCCAGACTTATCCTTACCTTCACCATGTTTCCAGTAATTTCTGATGTCCGCTTGTAGAAGGGACTGCTACGCACCTGAGACGAATATTTGGTGCGCTCGTTTGTTTCCTGAAAATATTATTGCAATTTTCAGCCTGTGCCTTTATACTTTTGTTCAAACTCCTCTATTCAAAACTATACTTTAAGAGCGTGTTGTCCTGTATTTTAACGCACGTAAAATCGTACTTTCGCGGTTTCAAACTTTCCTTAAAAAAATATAGGATATATCTTGTTGGTTCTGCCGACGTGGCGCCTCAACTACTGCACTCGTTTTCTCCGGATCTTGCGTCACCTCAAACAGGCTGCAGCTCTCTCTATTTTATTCATGAGTGCTACATGTCTTATGTGTTCTACAGGGCAGACGGAATACATATTTTTTTCAGGATTCACTTAAAGAGAACATGTTATGTAATGGTGCCGAATTTCGAGTGGCCTTTTGGACTATAATGGTCAAAAAGATCATGACATATGATTAATTCACAAGGATCAGTACATATTTTATATTTTGATAATACATTCATTCACCCAAATAACACAAAAGATGAGTTATTCATAAGGCTTATTTATTCAGTATTTGTTCATGTTGGTATGTTACTCCATACCAACATCATAAGAGTGAGTGTTGGTTGCCATGCCAACGGTGATAAGGTTGTTCTGAATAGACAGACAGCTGCACCACTGCCAGCCCAGAGAAAAACATCTCTCTGCTGCTGAATGGTCTCCTGTGAAGGAAGTGAGTCACATGCCATATAGGCTGTAATGAAGAAAACTGTGGCTCTTCCAATAATAGATGTGAGTACTGCCTGTCACACCTGCAGCCTACTTCTCTCTGTCGTGTCCTAGATTCAAGCCCCTTTGACGTCCTGCCTTACCGTGGCCTGTGGAGCAGATAAAGTATGACGGTTGAATGAACATGTCCTGCAATGTTTACGCCTCGGCTTCAGAGCCAGCCTTCTACAGCAAGACGCAGCAGAACAGGTGCATGTGAAATTCAATGCAACAGTCTGTTTCCCAGTCTCTGTACCTAAGACTACAAGGCTACCAATAAAGTGCAAAGAAATGGCGGTGTATGCGCCATCATGATAAATGCTCTTTTGCTAGCTTCTTCCATGATGTGGCTAATATTTCACTCCTGGTCTTGAGTGTCAGAACCACTGTGTGCGTGGACACTGACAGTGAAATGGACTGTCTGACAACTCTGTGATTGTAAGGACGGAGTCTCCGTGCAAAGGCTTGGGAATACATACAGCCACTCCAACAGGAAACTCTTCTTATCTCCCCTGATCACATGTCGTCGGTTCCCAGCCTCTGTACCCAACATGGTTTCTCTGCATCTTGTCTCTCTTCGTCAGGCATACAGCGACAGTAGAACAGGTCTTGGAAGAAAGCAGTCACAGTTGATGCTTCGTTGATGCTTCCTACCAGCGATTGTCCTGAAGACATTTTTTATTTTTTATTTAACCTTTATTTAACCAGGAAGGGCTCATTGAGATTTGAAATTTCTTTTTCAAGAGCGTTCTGGCCAAGATAGGCGGTACCAAGTCATTACCCAATTACAGACAGACAACATGAAAAACTACAGGCAATCTAGTAAAAAAAAACATAGAATTCACAAGAGTATAACAAAATCTTAAAACAGCAAATTAAAAACATTGACAGGTCAGGGAATCAGCCTCAAAATCCTTCATCAATGATTCAAAAACACTGATGGGAAAAAGACTACTCTGCATGGAAAAGCTGGCCACTGCATTCAGATCAGATCAGATGTTGAAGGTGGAAGAGGAGGCCATTGATACATTATTCGAGATGGGGCGGGAGACTATGACAGAGGCCTGATCCAGATTGTTGGGGGTAAGGGTCTCGTTTGTTACCTACTTGGTCCGTGTTTTTACTGTTATTGCCATTGTTTTTAGGGGGTGGCGTGTCGGTCCTATTGCATTGGTGTCAGGGCTAAACCTCTTGGCTCCACGTTTCTCGTCTGCCACCACACCATCCCTCTTCAGACGTATCTCCATGGGGTCATCGGCTACATCTGGCACAGAGAGAAAGTGAGTCAGTGTGTATTCCCTCTTTTGAGTGTAGCTGCGTTGTCTTGTTTAGTGTGTGTGTGTGTGTGTGTGTGTGTGTGTGTGTGTGTGTGTACCTCTGGTGAGCAGAGTTGTGTTCTCTTGTTCATTGCAGATTTGTCTCATCAGGTCCAGGTTCCTCTGGCTGGCCTCCTGGTGACTCACCATGAGCAGGGGGAAGTCTTTACCTAGACACATCAGATGGTCAGGATGTAGTATGGGAATTCCATACTAACAGAATAAAACAGACTCCGATTTTTCACTTTAAGATATATCCTAAACAAAAAATATTGTTTTCAAAGTTTAAAAAATCATACAACTCTATGCACAATGACTACTTTGAACAATTTTACATTCCAAATTTCACAAAAACATATTTACTGGAAGAACTGTGCAGATGCAATGTTTGATAACAGAATTAAGGTAAAATCGCCCTCAGTTTTTTATGCGACCACGTTTTCCAAAAACTGTTAAATATCTGCTCCAAATTAAGATTAAAAAATGTCTGCAGAAAGAATGGGGTGTCAGCGATGACATGACACCTTGAGTTAGAAAAAATCTATTTTGCTTATTGAACTACAGTATGTGAAGTGGATTTACAACTGGTAACGGAATTAGGGTAACAGAATGACATCCATCATTATGGATATGATATACAAACAGACAGACAGACAGACAAGGCCCTGGGACTTAGGGCTAGGCATCCCGCTAGCGGGACAACTTCCCGGAGAAACTGGAGGGCGCGCAATTCAAATAAATAATCATTAAAATTATGGATATTAAACATTTAGGTAAATCCAAGTGTCTTATATCAGTTGAAAGCTTAAATTCTTGTTCATCTAACTGCACTGTCAGATTTACAGTAACCATTACAGCGAAAGCATGCTTTGCGATTGTTTGAGGATGGTGCCCCACATCAAAAAACTTTTTCCACCGGCACAATTTCAATTCACAAATAGCGATTAAATATTCACCTACTTTTGGAAAATCTTCCTCTGATTTGTCATCCAAAGGGTCCCAGATATAACATGTAGTGTTGTTTTGTTAGATAAAATCCTTCTTTATATCCCAAAAAGTCAGTTTAGTTGGCGCCATGAATTTGAGTAATCCACTAGTTCAACATGCAGAGAAAGGAATGCGAATATCTACCCCTAAACTTTGTTTCAACAAGTCAAAATACATTTCTAATTACACCTCAGATACCATAAAATGTAATAAAGCTATAATATTTCTTACGGAAAGAAGTATGTTTAATAGGAAACCGATTTTAGCAGGTGCGTAATGTCTTCATGGCGCGCACATACACAAATTTCCTAGACTGTGTCTCTGTACTAAAACAGATTTTTCTTGTTTGCTTTGGAAGTTACAAGCCTGAAACCTTGAACATAGACTGCTGACACCATGTAGAAGCCATAGCAATTGCAGGCTGGGAGCTAGAATTCAGTATACCCCTATACTTGCCATTGTAAGAGCATGGCCAAACAAAATTATTCTGGTTGATCTTTCTTTGGATGTTCTCCTACCATATCTATTGTGCTATATTCTCCTACATTATTTTAACATTTCTACAAACTTCAAAGTGTTTTCTTTCCAATGGTACCAATTATATGCATATCCTGAGCAACAGGTAGTTTACTTTGGGCATGTCATTCAGGCAGAAATTGAGAAAAAAGGGGACTAGCCCTCAGAAGTTTTTAACTGTGCCTCGCTGCTCTGTCTGTCTTTCTCCCACTTCCTGTTGAACACGGAATGAGAAAGAGCTCGGTTTTGTTTGTTTGAGAGGTCCAGGACCTGAAGAACAGTTTGCAGTTCTCCCAGGGTCAGACTAAAGATAAATCAGATCTCGAGGGACAATTAAGGCGGAACAACATGGTTGTGGACGGAATTGCAGTATCTCCACATGAGACCAGGACGGAGTCTGAGGACAAAGTGAGGGAAATGATCTCTGAGAAATTGAAGATGAACCACAGGAAGATTGAAGTGGAGCACGCCCACAGGACTGGAAAACCCACCACCGGCCCAGGTGATAGGCCCAGGCTGATAGTGGTCAAGTTACGGAGGTTCAAGGACAAGGTAGCTGTTCTGGAAAGAGCCAAGAACTTGAGAGGAATGTATATCTTCTAGAACGAGGACTATCCTGAAGCTGTGCGCCAGAAGAGGAAAGAACTGATCCCAGCCATGAAAGCTACCAGAGCTGCTGCCACAGCTCACACACACACACACACCAATTGATTAATGGACTTCAGAATGTATATTTTTTTTTCTTGCTTTATCTGCTCTTTTCAGTATTTTGTCTTTCTCTGATAAGCTACCCAGGAAAGGGCTGAAAATAGCCCATATTAATATATGTAGCCTCAGAAATAAGGTTCATGAAATCAGTAACTTGCTAACATCAGATAACATTAATATATTAGCCATTTCTGAGACTCACTTTTGATGATACATCAGTAGGAATACAAGGGTATAACATCTATAAAAGAGACATAAATGCTTATGGGGGGACGTGTTGCTGTAAATTTTACAAACACTACAGGAACAAGATCATCCACATGTATCTATCACATTTTTACTGATACTGTAGAACTTTGTTCTCAAGCTGTATCCGTACCCATTGGATGCAGTGATCACAATATAGTGGCTATATCCAGGAAAGCCAAAGTTACAACAGCTGGGCCTAAAATAGTGTATAAGAGATGACACAAAAGATTTTGCTCTGACTCTTATGTGGATGATGTTAAAAATATTTGTTGGTCTGATGTGATTGAGGAGCATCCAGACACTGCATTTGATGAATTTATGAAATTGCTTCTTCCAATTATGGATCAACATGCACCTGTTAAGAAACTGACTGTTAGAACTGTTAAGGTTCCATGGATTGATGAGGCATTGAAAAACTGAATGGTTGAAAGAGATGGGGCAAAAGGAGTGGCTAATAAGTCTGGTTACATATCTGACTGGCTTACTTACTGCAAATTGAGAAATTATGTGACTAAACTCAACAAAAGAAGAAGAAACTTTATTATGAAGCCAAGATCAATGACATAAAGAATGATGGGGGAAAAAAGCTTTGGAGTACTTTAAATGAAATTATGGGCAGAATGACAAATCCAGCTCCATCTTTCACTAAATCAGATACCTTCTTCATCACAAAACCATTTGATGTTGACAATTATTTTAATGATTATTTTATTGGTAAAGTGGGCAAACTTCGGCAGGAAATGCCAACAACGAACAGCGAACAATTGTATACATGCATAAAAAAACTAATAATGAAAGAAAAGCAGTGCAAGTTTGTATTTTGTAAAGTTAGTGTGGAAGAGGTGGTAAAATAAGTGTAATCTATCAGTAATTGAACTTAGATGGAAAGCTACTGAGGATGGTAGCTTACTCTATAGCCACTGCTATCTGTCATATTTTTAATCTGAGCCTAGAGGAAAGTCTTTGTCCTCAGGGCTGGAGGGAAGCCAAAGGAATTACGTTACCCAAGACTGGTATAGCGGCCTTTACTGGTTCTAACAGCAGACCTATAAGCTTGCTGCCAGCTCTTAGCAAACTGTTGGAAAGAATTGTGTTTGACCAAATACAATGATATTTCTCCGTAAACAAATTAACAGACTTACAGCATGCTTATAGAGAAGGGCACTCAACATGTACTGCTCTGACACAAATGACTGATGATTGGTTGAAAGAAATTTATAATAAGAAGATTGTGGGAGCTGTACTGTTAGATTTCAGTGCAGCGTTTGATATTATTGACCATAACCTGTTGTTGAAAAAACGTATGTGCTATGGCTTTTCAACCTCTGCCATATCCTGGATTCAGAGCTATCTATCTATGTAACGGTCGTTGTTGGAAGGTGCAGCGACCAAGGTGCAGCGTGGAAGGCATTCATCATGTTTATTAATGTGAACCAGCAACAAAACGATAAAGAGTAACAAAACGAATGTGCAGCTTTGTAGTGCAAAAAGGCTACAATACAAAAACAAGATCCCACACACAACAGGTGGAAAAAAGGCTGCCTAAATATTATCCCCAATCAGAGACAACAATAGACAGCTGCCTCTGATTGGTAACCATACTAGGCCAACCTAGAAATGAAAAACTAGAATGCCCACCCTAGTCACACCCTGACCTAACCAAATAGAGAAATGAAAGGATCTCTAAGGTCAGGGCGTGACAATCAAATATATCTCAGAGGGTTTTCTTTAATGGAAGCTTCTCTAATGTCAAACATGTCAAGTGTGGTGTACCACAGGGCAGCTCACTAGGCCCCACTACTCTTTTCTATTTTTACCAATGAGCTGCCACTGACATTAAACAAAGCGTGTGTGTCCATGTATGCTGATGATTCAACCATATACACATCAGCAACCACAGCTAAGGAAGTCACTGAAACCCTTAATAAATAGTTGCAGTCTGGTTTGAAATGGGTGGCCAGTAATAAACTGGTCCTGAATATCTCTGAAACTAAGAGCATTGTATTTGGTACAAATGATTCCTTAAGTTCTAGACCTCAGCTGAATCCGGTAATGAATGGTGTGGCTGTTGAACAAGTTGAGGAGACTATATTACTTGTCATTACCTTAAATTGTAAACTGTCATGGTCAAAATGCATTGATTCAATGGTTGTAAAGATGGGGAGAGGTCTAGCCGTAATAAAGAGATGCTCTGCTTTTTTGACACCACTCTAGTTTTGGCTCTAGTTTTGTCTAATCTTGATTATTGTCCAGTCATGTGGTCCAGTGCTGCAAGGAAAGACCTAGTTAAGCTGCAACTGGCCCAGAAGACGGCCGCACGTTTTGCTCTTAATTTACTCTTAATTGTCTCTCTTGGCTAAGTGTTGAGGAGAGACTGACTGCATCACTTCTTCTTTTTATAAGAAACATTAATGTGTTGAAAATCCCAAATAGTTTACATAGTCAACCTACACACAGCTCTGACACACACACTTATCCCAACAGATATGCCACCAGGGGTCTTTTCACAGTCCCCAAATCCAGAACAAATTCAAGAAAGTGTACAGTATTATATAGAGCCCTTACTGCATGGAACTTCCTTCAATCTCATATTGTGTGTATGCATTGATATGTAGGCTACGTGCACCTTTAATTTTTTTAAATGTAATTCTGTCCTTGAACTATTATTGTCTATTGATGTTCTGTATTATGTAATTCTGTATTATGTTTCATGTTCTGTGTGGACCCCAGGAAGAGTAGCTGCTGCTTTTGCAACAGCTAATGGGGACCCTAATAAAATACCAAATACCAAAATATCATTTTTGTAATGTATCACAAACCGGTATACAAAGGTAGAAATATGCAATATCCTTATTTTAATGAGCTCCATCCCCAAACAAGAGCACGTTTTGTTGGTCCAGACCAGACAAAATCTGAACCAATCATAGAAGTTTGTATTTCACAAGTTTGGACATCACAGTACAAATACATTTTTAGGATGGAAAATGGTTGAAAAATATATGTATTCGTTAATTTCTCAAAAATCTTGACTCGTAGCTTTAATTTGAAACCCAATTTGACATGTTCCTATGAATTTCACCTTGGTGCTCACGGGTCCTTTAAGATGGAAATGTCCAGTACAAGCAGCAGTCTGAAAAAGGGGACTAGTAGCTTTAACAGTAGTTATGGTAAAAAAAAATAAAACAGAAACAGCATCGTACCAATGATGCAGCAAGCCTGCAGCAACACTTCGTCTATGGCCATCTAGGGCTCATAGACTTAGAGGGGAAATACTTCCTGAAGACACACAAAGAGAGAGACATGAATCACAAGGCTGAAATATAAATCTGGGGTTTGACAAAGTGTGTGTGTGTGTGTGTGTGTGTGTGTGTGTGTGTGTGTTCAGGAGCCCTACCTGAGGTATTCTCCGTCTGTGCGTCACCCAACGAGTACAGAGCAGAAGATACGTGTGGACTGGTGGAAGAAGGCACTGGCAGACAGCCACATCCAGTTCCCTGCATTTAAACTGTAGTCTGCATCCAACAGGTGCCCATCAAACACCTGACACACAGAGGGCACAGGGAGATGCAGAGAGAAGCACAGTCAGCTACTGGAGGAGCACACCAACAACTGTAGACACCTTGCAAAGTGACCGATTTTAGAGCCAGCAGCCACGCTGCCCCACTTTTCCTCGTTTTTGGTACCTTGATGCCCTCCTACCTGTTGATCCACAGGTCTCCCCACTCCTCCCTACCCATCCTTCCCTCCCTCCACCTATACCTTGATGTCCTCCTCCCAGCTGATCCACATGTCTCCCACACCTCCATCCCTACCTTCATGCCTCCCTTCCTACCTTCATGCCCTCCTCCCAGCTGATCCACAGGTCTCCTCTGGTCAGAAAGCAGGCCACAGCGTGTCTGGCCAAGTGGTGGATCCAGCCCTCCTGCCTCAGCTGAGTCATGATGGCGTTGATCCAGGTTAAGCCTGTCTGTTCCTGAGGGAGGGAGACGGGGACAAGGACAGGGGCGTCATTGACAATCACACATGTTGTCTGAATGTTCATTTATCTGAGTTAGTGCAATTTAAATAAATTCAGGACTTCAAAATCAACATCTAAAATGAATGAATCTATTGATAATGCAGCCACTGGGGTCGATCTACTTCAGAGTGGATTCACATGAATAAAGGGATAGTGCAATATTTACTACCCAGAGTCAAATGAACTCATGGATACCATTTGTATGTCTCTGTGTGTAGTTTGAAGAAAGTTGAAGGTAGTTTCTGGCGCCATTGCTAACTAGCGTTAGCACAATGACTGGAAGTCTATAGGAACAGCTAGCATGCATGGCAAAATTGCCAAAATGTTTCACTGTCCCTTTAAAAATGAATCGGTAGCTGTAATAAAGTACCTGGCTCTCAATGTGTCTCTGTAGCAGTAGAGGCTGCTGAGGGGAGGACAGCTCATAATAATGACTGGAACGGAGAGGATTCAATGGCATCTAACCATGTGTTTGATGTATTTGATACCATTCCAACAAATCCACTCCAGCCATTACCATGAGCCCGTTCTCCCCAGTTAAGGTGCCACCAACCTCCTGTGCTCTGTAGCCTCATCAAGGCATGGCTCTCTCCTCCAGGCCACAACACATCTGGCTGCCCTTCAATGCCTAGATCCTCAACAGAGGGAACCCTGTACTAACCTTCACTATTCCCTCCGCAAGGTTATCAAACAAGCTAAGCGCCAGTACAGAGACAAAGTAGAATCTCAATTCAACGGCTCAGACACAAGAGGCATGTGGCAGGGTCTACAGTCAATCACGGACTACAGGAAGAAACCCAGCCCAGTCACGGACCAGGATGTCTTGCTCCCAGGCAGACTAAATAACTTTTTTGCCCGCTTTGAGGACAATACAGTGCCACTGACACGGCCTGCAACGAAAACATGCGGTCTCTCCTTCACTGCAGCCGAAGTGAGTAAGACATTTAAACGTGTTAACCCTCGCAAGGCTGCAGGCCCAGACGGCATCCCCAGCCGCGCCCTCAGAGCATGCGCAGACCAGCTGGCCGGTGTGTTTTCGGACATATTCAATCAATCCCTATACCAGTCTGCTGTTCCCACATGCTTCAAGAGGGCCACCATTGTTCCTGTTCCCAAGAAAGCTAAGGTAACTGAGCTAAACGACTACCGCCCCGTAGCACTCACATCCGTCATCATGAAGTGCTTTGAGAGACTAGTCAAGGACCATATCACCTCCACCCTACCTGACACCCTAGACCCACTCCAATTTGCTTACCGCCAAAATAGGTCCACAGACGATGCAATCTCAACCACACTGCACACTGCCCTAACCCATCTGGACAAGAGGAATACCTATGTGAGAATGCTGTTCATCGACTACAGCTCGGCATTCAACACCATAGTACCCTCCAAGCTCGTCATCAAGCTCGAGACCCTGGGTCTCGACCCCGCCCTGTGCAACTGGGTACTGGACTTCCTGACGGGCCGCCCCCAGGTGGTGAGGGTAGGCAACAACATCTCCTCCCCGCTGATCCTCAACACTGGGGCCCCACAAGGGTGCATTCTGAGCCCTCTCCTGTACTCCCTGTTCACCCACGACTGCGTGGCCACGCACGCCTCCAACTCAATCATCAAGTTTGCGGACGACACAACAGTGGTAGACTTGATTACCAACAACGACGAGACGGCCTACAGGGAGGAGGTGAGGGCCCTCGGATTGTGGTGTCAGGAAAATAACCTCACACTCAACGTCAACAAAACTAAGGAGATGATTGTGGACTTCAGGAAACAGCAGAGGGAACACCCCCCCATCCACATCGATGGAACAGTAGTGGAGAGGGTAGCAAGTTTTAAGTTCCTCGGCATACACATCACAGACAAACTGAATTGGTCCACTCACACAGACAGCATCGTGAGGAAGGCGCAGCCGCGCCTCTTCAAACTCAGGAGGCTGAAGAAATTCGGCTTGTCACCAAAAGCACTCACAAACTTCTACAGATGCACAATCGAGAGCATCCTGGCGGGCTGTATCACCGCCTGGTATGGCAACTGCACCGCCCTCAACCGTAAGGCTCTCCAGAGGGTAGTGAGGTCTGCACAACGCATCACCGGGGGCAAACTACC
This sequence comes from Oncorhynchus tshawytscha, assembly GCF_018296145.1. NCBI lineage: Eukaryota > Metazoa > Chordata > Actinopteri > Salmoniformes > Salmonidae > Oncorhynchus > Oncorhynchus tshawytscha. Next base: position 44,770,929 of record NC_056430.1, read on the forward strand.
TGCCCTCCAGGACACCTACACCACCCGATGCTACAGGAAGGCCATAAAGATCATCAAGGACATCAACCACCCGAGCCACTGCCTGTTCACCCCGCTGTCATCCAGAAGGCGAGGTCAGTACAGGTGCATCAAAGCTGGGACCGAGAGACTGAAAAACAGCTTCTATCTCAAGGCCATCAGACTGTTAAACAGCCACCACTAACATTGAGTGGCTACTGCCAACACACTGTCAATGACACTGACTCTACTCCAGCCACTTTAATAATGGGAATTGATGGGAAATGATGTAAATATATCACTAGCCACTTTAAACAATGCTACCTTATATAATGTTACTTACCCTACATTATTCATCTCATATGCATACGTAGATACTGTACTCTATATCATCGACTGCATCCTTATGTAATACATGTATCACTAGCCACTTTAACTATGCCACTTGGTTTACATACTCATCTCATATGTATATACTGTACTCGATATCATCTACTGTATCTTGCCTATGCTGCTCTGTACCATCACTCATTCATATATCCTTATGTACATATTCTTTATCCCCTTACACTGTGTATAAGACAGTAGTTTTTTGGAATTGTTAGTTAGATTACTTGTTCGTTATTACTGCATTGTCGGAACTAGAAGCACAAGCATTTCGCTACACTCGCATTAACATCTGCTAACCATGTGTATGTGACAAATAAAATTTGATTTGATTTGATTTGATTTGTACTCCTCAGCTGCCGGGGAAGGGCACGTCCTGCAAGGGAAACATAATTATAACGTTACCACAATACAACAAGGAAGGACACTTCCTACAATACAAGGGAAACATCCATACAATGTTACCCCAGTACAAATATAAATAATGTTGGGCAGCCGTGAGTGTTATTGGATCTGTTTCTATTCTGCTCCCTTTTCCTTTTTTTAAAACATCTGTCTTTAGCACAGCCTGGAGGACACGACTGCAGTGTCACAATATTTATTTTTGTTTTCCTCCAGCCTATCACGAATGTCTAGTTTATTCCCCCTCTCCCTGGACGACAAACCCTTTCATGTTCATGTTCAAGCCCTCTCCGTGTTCCAAAGCTTCATTTCCAGCCACTAACAACAGCCAGTAGGTCTAAACTGGACTTCGAGCCAGTCTTCAAGGCTCTTATCCCTATTCACATTCATACTGTACAGAGAACAGTGGCACCTGTTCACATCACAGGAGAAAAGCCTGTATGTCTCCCCAGAACACTGCTCCCAGATCACATCAAACAGCAGCGACCAGCAGGGAGTAGGGTTTTGCTGTGCTTTTGATGGCCTGACTGGCTCACAGAGTTAATCTGTGTTTGACTGGGTCACAGGGCCTCAAATATATAGCACACATGCACACATAAAACAAAACACAGAGATCACTGCTTTGAAGCTTGAACAGCTGGCAATTATTGTAGATTAGAGCACTAACAGAACAAACAGAGTGCTCCCACTGAAGTACACACACAAAAGGCACCGGCAGGGTCAATCTCAGGTTATTTCTCAGTCAACTATCTCTTTAGAACATATGGACACACCCATTCCTTCCTTGGGGGGCGAGTTTACCCAACACAAGCAATCTGGCAGCAGAGAGAGGCATCTGTTCCCTCAGTGACTCAATGACGCACACACGGAAATAACAACAGAAGCTGTGCCCAATCAGCACTATCTATTAATGCCATAATTAGCATACAATTAGCACAGGGAGAGAGGTTTTAATTCTCTATTATGGCAAATAGTCTTTTGGATTAAATTGTCCTACTTAGATTAAAATATTGGTTGATTATAGTAGAGGCTGTCTAATTAACTGGCACGCATTGTGTTCGGAGGAGAGGACAGTGGAGAGAAATTATGCTCTCTGTGTGCTGCTGACTGAAGCTCCCAAAGGGACCAGAAGGTCTCAAAACCACAATCAGAACAGAAGGAATCCCTGCAGCATATGACCCATAGAAAATAACATTAAACTGTCTGTGTACCCTATCCTTCTTTATCCCATTCCTGTTGGTGCTGAGTGGGGAACATGGAAGGTTTTATGGTGGCAACTGAAAACTGCACTTACTGTGTGACTTCTTAGTACCTGCTCAGAAAATCTCAAGTGCTTACATGTTGACTACCCGAGATGTATGGCAACCTGTAGAGCCCACATATCTGGCTTGATCTAGGTATACACTCCATAAGCGTGTAATTTTTGACACTAAGTGCTCTACTTTAACAAACCCAACACAATGGTAAATCTTAGCACTGGCGGTAGAGTTATAGGTTTGGGGGGTGTCAGAAATATTTGAGCCATTTTCACAACAGGAATTATGGGTGCAGTAGCTGGTGGTGGCACGAAAGGGCTGGGTTTTGATGAATAAACAAGTTGTGGGTATGTCGAGGCTTAGCCCCTTCATTAATAAATCTTCTTAGGGATAGGCCCCTTTTTTCTCCACTTCCTGTCTGAATGACGTGCCCAAAGTAAACTGCCTGTAGATCAGGCCCTGACGCCAGGATATGCATATAATTGGTACCATTGGAAAGAAAACACTTTGCAGTTTGTAGAAATGTTAAAATAATGTAGGAGAATATAACATAATAGATATGGTAGGAGAAAATCCAAAGAAAAACCACCGGGAATTCTTTTTTTTGTTGAAAGACCATCCTCTGAGAAATGCAAGAGTAAGGTCATTGCTCCCTGGAGGAAATTCCTATGGCTTCCACAGGGTGTCTGCAGTCTATGTTCAAGGTTTCAGGCTTGTAAATTAAAAAACTATAAAAAAAATATCAGTTTTAGTAGTGGGACACAGTCTTGTAAATTCGTGTTTGCGTGCGCCATGAAGACATTACGCACCTGCTAAAATCGATTTCCTATTGAACACACTTCTTTCTGAAAAATAAATAATATAGTTTGATTACATTTTAGGGTATCTGAGGATTAAATAGAAAAATATTCTGACTTTAGGGGTAGATTTTCTGATTCCTTTCTCTGCATGTTGAATGAGTAGATTACTCAAATCGATAGCGCCAACTAAACTGACTTTTTGGGATATAAAGAAGGATTTTATGCATCAAAACAACACTACATGTTATAGCTGGGACCCTTTGGATGACAAATCAGAGGAAGATTTTCAAAAAGTAAGTGAATATTTAATCGTTATTTGTGAATGTATAAAACCTGTGCCGGTGGAAAAATATTTTGATGTGGGGCAACGTCCTCAAACAATCACATGGCATGCTTTCACTGTAATAGCTACTGTAAATTGGACAGTGCAGTTAGATTAACAAGAACTTAAACTTCCAGCCAGTGCAAGACACTTATATGTACATAAATGTTTAAAATCCATAACATTTATGATTATTTATTTGAATTGCGCTCCCTCCAGTTTCACCGGAAGTTGTCCCGCTAGTGGGACAACGATCCTTAAAAACGTGCTCCATGGCTAAATATGTGGTTGCTTCAAGTTGTGTATTGACTGTCTTTTATGTATTGCGTTGTCATCAACTCCAATTCGAATGTTAGTCTGTTATAGCCTAGTTCGTTAACAAGCCTGACCCATATTCACTAAAAAGTTTTTAACATGTTTGCAGTCCACATTGTTCTAAATGCATGGCTTCAATATGGAAATACATTGTTAAACATAGGCTAGAGTATTCACCTTGAAATAGGTTCTAGGCCTTCTGTAAATAGCACTCTGGACATGGATATGCAAAACTTACTCAATAAACAAGATTCAATTCAATAGACTATTGCTAAGGCCTAAAAAAAAATCTGTCTGTTTTTTTTAACTAACAACAATATTTCTCAATAGAATCAAGTCAGAACTTAATCTTAACTTGATTGCTCGTTGTCGCGGATAATTTTTCTGTTGCTTCAGGAAATTCAAATGAGCCTCAAGTCTTGAGTCCCTGAAAGAGCCATTTTCTTTCTCTCCATGGAGTCATTGGGATCAGGGCTTGCTATCAAAATAATTGTCTCTCTCGCTCGCTCGCTCAAACGCTAGGTCTAGGTCCTATTACTGCAACACTAAAATGTGCAAAAATGGATCTGAAATGCAGCCATACACATTAACAACCGTCGTTTTAAAAATACAAGTTAGATATTGGTCTAGTCTACGACATACAAGTGTCAAGTGTATCAAAATTCAATTGTGGCCTAGGTTGGTCTAGTGGTTAGAGTCAGCGTGGGTTTGATTCCGGCCCACACCCTTCTGGCACAATTAACTCAGTCCCCCCCGATTGACTTGATTCCGTTACACATTTCAAATATGGACAGTCTATGGATTTAACCCCCAGTCTTGATAAGAAATGACCATACCAGACACTTTTGTCTAAATAGGAAACAAATAAATGAATAACAATAAGCTACGCCAACAGCTTCTATTCATACAAAGTGTTGGATAAATTGCCACAGTAGATTTGACGTGGTAAACGAGGAAACACTTTATTTATATTGTACAGAATGCTTGCCATATAGATAAATCACCCTTATTCTGTTCCAAAGGGACTAAGTTGTTCCGATTACAATACTAACCAGAGGATGAACATATCTTGAAAGACTTTGGTTGCAAGCAGGACTAACGTTAAGGTAACACTGACATCTTTTAGGACGCGATAATGAGGTGAACAATAATGGTTGCAATTGAGATCAGCTGTGCGAGTGAATTTAGCATGCACAGTTTAACGATCAGATGTAGATAATCTTGTGCCATTGATGGTTTCAATAGGCGCCTTGCTATTTGATTATATTCCAGTAGGCTACATTCTGTAGGCCATCGTTAGCCTATCCATTGTTACATAACGAAAGGTGTGAAAATAATAAATAGACTAGCCTACTGTTTGTGTTTCCCTGGCTGAGTTGATGAGCTGATATGGGCCATCAGTTGATTGACAGATGTAGGCCTAATGTAGTACGATAAACTCTCCTCCAGTGTGGATGCTCGCCCACGTTTTATAGTTAGACTATGTATAATTTGTCAATATAATTATGGGCTTTGGTGTGGATTGAAAGCCTGTATTGTGTGGCGTTAGTATTTATAAAGTAATATTTATATTTGTAAAGTTGTCAAGATGTTCATGCACTTGAGCCCATCCAAAGACGATTTCGTTGATCTGTGACACTTTTCTTTGATGTCCAAATTATTAGACTATTCGTTTCACTTCTTGGAAACATTTAAATAAACTCAATGAACTTGTGGGCCTAATGTGGCTTTAGGCTGGTCACTAAATGGCCCAGCACTCACGAGGCTCAGAGCCAGGGGGCGCACTGTTTATACCACCGGGTCACGGCGGTTCACAATGCTCAAGCGAGGACTAAGAATACTATGAATACTGATGACCCAAACCATAGCCCTGACCTTAAGCACTGAATGCCTAAACTGTTAACCTTCGAGTGGTTTCTGTTTTTACCCTGTAACCACGCGGAATTAATGCATCAAAAATAGACGTTCTTTTATGAGTCAAAGGCCAGTAGGACGGATTTGAACCCATGCCAACTCTGGCATATGTGTGCTGGGTTCAGTGGCTGTAACCGCAAGGTCACACAGGCACTAGGGCAACCAAAGTAATGTAACGTATTGCTTGCCTTCAACACATAATAAAACAATTGATACAAAAATTAAACAGATTTTCCCTCACGAAAAATACATCTACCCCCTGCAAATATTTCAATTTATTATAATCTAAATAAGAATTCACACGAGATACGCATGTAGCCTACATAAGGTACAATGTAGCTATAGTACTGCAATGAATACAATCATCGCTTCCACCTGCCCCCTGGCGGCGATTCTAAATATTTCTTCAGATATTAAAATCCTCCTGCTGCAGGATTATTTTCCTCCTGCAATGAAAGAGGTCAAATTAAGATCTGACATCTGTAGGCCTAAGGGCTCTTCGGCAGGAAGCATGGATGTTTGTCCTATCATTGAATATAGTTTATTAAATATTATAAACTGTGTGGTTTGGGCCCTAAATGTTGATTGGCTGGAAGCCGTAATATATCAGATCATACACCATGGGTATGACAAAACATTCATTTTTACAGATCTAATTATGTTGGTAACCAGTTTATAATAGCAATAAGGCACCTCGGGGTTTGTGGTATATTGCCAATAAACCATGGCTAAGGGCTGTACCGAAGCACTCGCTGTTGCATCGTGCGTAAGAAAAGCCCTTAGCCGTGGTATATCGGCCAAATAGGCCTAGTTATAACAAACATGTAGCCAATCAGATTTTTAAAAAAAATTGGATTTAACATGGAAACATTTGTCAACACACGTGTTCGAGCCATGGACAATTGAACATTTGCCAAACATTGTAATAAGAATAGCCTACCATCGCCGTAGATATGGTCTGTTAGTGACTTTGTCACGTGAAAGGTAAACAAACAAACAGGACAATAGTCTAGGCTACAAGCAGATTCAGCACCACGGACAGCCATCGGTATTCCCCCGACTTCACAGATTCAATAGGTGAAAGTGGAAGATGCACATTTTTTAACAAAATGATAAAGGAAAAACAATAATCAGTCTATTGTAATAACTTGATGCTCCTAAACAGACTTCCTACAGTCACTGACACCTTTCATTCAATGACAATTCCACTTAAAGGCCAAATGAAGCCCAACTTTTCAAGATGCATGGACACATTGTTTTTTCTAAAATAATGTCCAATATTAATAACTGTCCCGTGTGAGAGATAAAGAGAGAAAGAGAGAGAGAATTAGAGGGAGCATACTTAAATTCACACAGGACACCGAATAAGACAGGAGAAATACTCAGAAATACTGACCCTAGCCCCCGACACAAACAATTGCAGCATAATTACTGGAGGCTGAGACAGGAGGGGTCGGGAGACACTTTGGCCCCGTCTCGACTATACCCCCGGACAGGGCCAACCAGGCATGATATAACCCAACCCACTTTGCCAAAGCACAGCCACCACACCACTAGAGGGATATCTTCAACCACCAACTTACTATCCTGAGACAAGGCCGAGTATAGCCCATGAAGATCTCCCCCACGGCATGAACACGAGGGGGGCGCCAACCCGGACAGGAAGATCACGTCAGTAACTCAACCCACTCAAGTGACACACCTCTCCTAGGAACGGCATGGAAGGGCACCATTAAGCCACTGACTCAGCCCCCGGAGTAGGGTTAGAGGCCGAGAATCCCAGTGGAGAGAGGGGAACTGGCCAGGCAGAGACAGCAAGGGCGGTTTGTCACCCTTCATGTCGTTTGTTGACTGTTTTGCTGCTCGTGATATTTTAATAAAACATTGGTTATAGGCTTCTGATTAGACTACTGTGTGCCTCTGCTGGCAAAATGGAAGCCATAACCAATTGCGTTACTGTCAAGACTGCCAAGATTGGCTCACAGTTTTAAGGACACATCTCAAATATTTCCACCCCTCTCACCTCAGCGGAAGCGAGCTGATAAGACAGGTAAATTCCAAACCCTGGCACCAGGGTTGAAAAATAGCTCGCTTTTACAAGTCGAAATTGCCAAAGAGCGCGAGTTTGACATCAGCACCGCCTTAATGGCGGCCTAAATAGAGGCCTCAATTTGAGCAGAAGTAATAAACTGTACTCACTGGAAGTCCTGAGCTGTGATCTCCCTGGCAGGTTTGTCTGGCTCCCCCAGATTGGACACGACATGTAGAAACTTCTTGTATGTCAGAGGGGGTTCCCCTTCCGTTGGCCTTCAATATCCTACAGTGGGGAGAGAGAGGGAAGAGTGAGAGGGGAGAGAGGGATAGAGAGGGGGTGTTATGGAGAGGGGGGAGAGAGAGAGGTCAGAAGACAAGCAAAGAGGGTTTACAGTTGGAGATACAAAGACACACACACACACACACAGATGACACACAAACACGCACACATACACAGCCAAGAAGAAAAGCAGGCATTGAAGTACTTTGCTTTCAAACACTCACCACTGTGACCCACCTCTTGACATAATAGAGTGTGTGTGCCACGGTGGCATGTATGTTGAGTCCCTGCTCCCTGGCCAGGATGCGGTGCTGCTGGTCCAGCTGGGTGTTGTGGGGCTCTATCTCAGTGTCCATGCTGAGCTGGGTGGTGCCCCACTGGGCCACCAGATGCATCACTGTCCCCTGGTAGGGCCCCTGGAGCACATACGGCCTGGTGCCCATGGCCTGGAGGCTATGGTGGAGGTCTTCCAGACACTGCAGGGCCAGGTAGAAGAACACATCAATCTGTGAGTACCGACCACTCATTTGCCAGTTCTGTTGGTGCATCTTGTTGCTATTAACGTTTCTAGAGACCAACTAGTCCCTTTCATAACATATTGAGTTTCTTATAGAAAAAGAAAAGTACGGGCAAAGGACAATTCCAAACAATCAATTCATAGGTTATTACAGTGTAATTACCATGTAACCATATCATTTCTAAAATACCTGATAATGTTTAGCCTGGGTACCAGTCTGTTTTGCCATCTTTCCACTCCTTGCAGTTCCTGTCATGCTAAACATCTTTGACGTATGACACAGAGTACAAGGAGTGGAATGTTAGCAAAACAGACTGGTACCCAGGCTAGGTAACTGTATGTGCTACTATAAGCCCTGTATCAGGATACCCAAGATAGCTCACTGATCTGCAGGAGGAATCTCCAGCGCACGGCCCCAGTGCGCATGTCCAGGATGAACACACTCCAGGGCCCCCAACCGGGACAGGTTGTCATGGAGACGCAGGCCCTTCTGGAACAGGTGGATGATTCAGTGTTGGCTCATGGTGTTATGGTTGGATCTGGTTGGCTTCTTATGCAAACACACAACAGTGTGTGTAGGCTCAGCGACAATCAAGCTCTTGATTAATATCTGTAGGAGTTGAGGTAGAGGAAAAGAGTTCAATACTAGCACTTTATTTCCAAGTTATCCGAATAAAAAGCCATGTGCATCAGAATAGATAAGGACGTGCCCCCAAAAAGTTAGGAGACCAACAGACTTTAGAGGTTAGAGTGGCCTTTGCTGTATCATAAAAGAATAAAGGGAACATTTTTGGCAGATCAAAGAGATGGGACATGACAATGACTAGTGCTCCAGAAAGTGTATAATTTCTTAATCTATGCTGCCTTCAGAACGTATTCACACCCCTTTACCTTTTCCACATTTTGTTGTGTTACAAAGTTGGATTAAAATGTATTTAATTGTATTTTTTTGTCAACCATCTGCACAAAATACTCTGTAATGTCAAAGTGGATGAAAAATTATAACATTAGTTTAAAAAATATATACAAATTATAAATACACTACAGTTCAAAAGTTTGGGGTCACTTAGAAATGTCCCCAAGAAATGTTTTTGTCCATTAAAATAACATCAAATTGATCATTAATACAGTGTAGACATTGTTAATGTTGTAAATGATTATTGGAGCTGGAAACGGCTGATTCTTTATGGAATGTTTGGGGTCACTTAGAAATGTCCGTTTTTGTCCTTTAAAATAACATCAAATTGATCATTAATACAGTGTAGACATTGTTAATGTTGTAAATGACTATTGGAGCTGGAAACGGCTGATTCTTTATGGAATCTACATCTACATAGGCGTACAGAGGCCCATTAACAGCAACCATCACTCCTGTGTTCCAATGGCACGTTGTGTTAGCTAATTCAGGTTTATCATTTTAAAAGGTTAATTAATATTTAGAAAACCCTTTTTCAATTATGTTAGCACAGTTGCAAACTTTTGGGCTGATTAAAAGAAGCTATAAAACAGGCCTTCTTTAGACTTTAAATGCATCAGCATTTGTGGGTTCGATTACAGGTTCAAAATGGCCAGAAACAAAGATCTTTCTTCTCAAACTCGTCAGTCTATTCTTGTTTTGAGAAATGAAGGCTATTCCATGCAAGAAATTGCCAAGAGACTGAAGATCTCGTGTACTACTTCCTTCACAGTACAATGCAAACTGGCTCTAACCAGAATAGAAAGAGGAGTGGGAGACCCCGGTGCACAACTGAGCAAGAGAACAAGTACATTAGAGTGTCTAGCTTGAGAAACAAATGCCTCACAAGTCCTCAACTGGCAGCTTCATTAAATAGTACTGTCACGTTCTGACCTTAGTTCCTTTGTTTTTGTCTTTGTTTTAGTATGGTCAGGGTGTGAGTTGGGGTGGGCAGTCTATGTTTGTTTTTCTATGTTGGTTTTTGAGTTCGGTCTAGTATGGTTCTCAATCAGAGGCAGCTGTCAATTGTTGTCCCTGATTGAGAATCATACTTAGGTAGCCTGGGTTTCACTTTTGGTTTCTGGGTGTTTGTTTCCGTGTGAGTGTTTGGGCCACACGGTACTGTTTCGGTTTTGTATATTCACGTTGTCATTTATTGTTTAGTGTTCTGAGTTTTAATTAAACATCATCATGAACACTTACCACGCTGCGCTTTGGTCCGATCCTTACTCCTCCTCAGACGAAGAGGAGGAAATCCGTTACAGAAACACCCACCACCAAAGGATCAAGCAGCGTGGTAACGAGCAGCAGCAGGAGAGGCAGCGATATTTGGAGAACTGGACTTGGGAGGAGATTCTGGACGGCAAAGGACCCTGGGCACAGCCAGGGGAATATCGCCGCAGAGCTGGAGGCAGCGAAAGCAGAGAGGAGCCGGTATGAGGAGGCAGCACGGCAGCGGGGCTGTAAGCCCGAGAGGCAGCCCCTTCACTCCGGAGCTGCCGGAGTCTCCCGCCTGTCCGGCACTGCCGGAATCTCCCGCCTGTCCGGCGCTGCCGGAGTCTCCCGTCCATTCGGGACCCGTGGCGTGGGTCCCCAGTCCAAGGTCGGCGGCGAGGGTCGCCACTCTAAAGAGGCCACGGAGGCGGGCTAAGAGGCGCAAAAAAACTATGGTGAAGTGGGGTCCACGTCCCGCGCCAGAGCCGCCACCGCGGACAGACGCCCACCCAGACCCTTCCCTATAGGTTCAGGTTTTGCGGCCGGAGTCCGCACCTTTGGGGGGAGATACTGTCAAGTTCTGACCGTAGTTCCTTTGTTTTTGTCTTTGTTTTAGTATGGTCAGGGTGTGAGTTGGAGTGGGCAGTCTATGTTTGTTTTTGAGTTCGGCCTAGTATGGTTCTCAATCAGAGGCAGCTGTCAATTGTTGTCCCTGATTGAGAATCATACTTAGGTAGCCTGGGTTTCACTTTTGGTTTGTGGGTGTTTGTTTCCGTGTGAGTGTTTGGGCCACACGGTACTGTTTCGGTTTTGTATATTCACGTTGTTATTTATTGTTTAGTGTTCTGAGTTTTAATTAAAAATCATCATGAACACTTACCACGCTGCGATTTGGTCCGATCCTTACTCCTCCTCAGACGAAGAGGAGGAAATCCGTTACAAGTACCTGCAAAACACCAGTCTCAACATCAACAGTGAAGAAGCGACTACGGGATGCAAAGAAAAAGCCATAAGATGGGCCAAAGAACACAGACCCTGGACAGAGGAACTCTGCCTAGAAGGCCAGCAGACTCCCGGAGTCGCCTCTTCACTGTTGACGTTGAGACTGATGTTTTGCGGGTACTATTTAATGAAGCTGCCAAAATGTAGAAAAAGTCAACGGGTCTGAAAACTTTCGGAATGCATTGTTTACCCATTTTTTTTGTGTGTGCCTGTTTTGCATGTTATTTTGGATTAATATGTGTCACATCAGTATGCAAACAACGGGTCTCTTTTGTTCTTTCTTGAGTAAGGCAGCTCCAAAATGCAAGTGTTTCAGCCTAGCTCAGTGCTTTCTGTGGTGGAGGGGCAGCCCGCGGAAAATACAGAGCATAGGTGTTGGCAATCTTCTATAGTTGCACCGTGATTGGCTCAGTGCTCTGTTACTCACAGGGACACTACGTCAATGTAAAATCTACATGGTGAGCTAGAACTTTGGAACCCCTTCGGGTGCTGCCATAGATTTACATTAGAAGTGCCCATCCAAGAAGGCTCAAGGTCATTGGCCACAGGTAAAATGAAGTCAAATCACGTTATATCTACAGTAGCTTTGATTGGACTGATCATGTCAACATCATACCTTCAAAATCTTAGCTAGCAAGCTAGACAAGCAGTCATCGTCATGAGTCACGTCGACAATCTACTGGAAAATCCTTTTCAATCCTTGTCAAATGAAGAGAAATAATAGATAAAACATTTCGGTGTTCATAAACATTGGACATAAACATTACACAACAAGTTGGAAATCGCAAATTCAAAAAGTGGTTTGGAAGCACTGCAAATCAATCACTATTTTGCTTCCCCTACCTGATATTCAGTGGAGAGGGTGTGTGGTCCAGGTCTGGGTTTAAGAGTATTTTTCCCAAGCATAAAAGGATAAACATTCACATTCTTAACCATGGGCCAGAAAAGGTTGAATACATTGGCCATGCTGTCAATCCAGTATGACTTCTGCCGTGTTCAATACAACTGGAAACTCAGCACTGGGAAATCTCATACTTCAGTGAGTTCAATATAACTGGGAACTCACTGGGGAAATAAGTTTTGAACAAACATCCAACTTGGAAATCAAAGGCGGGAACTTGGGCCTCTTTCTAGAGCTCCGACCTGAAGATCACTGATATGATCATTGATTTGACCATGTTTATTTCCGAGTTCCCAGTTGTCTTGAAAGCACAATAAATCCAGAGAATGCCAGACTTTGATGACAAAGTTTCACAACAAAATTTGACCACAAGAAGGACCGCCGCGCCACCTTCCTGTTCAAGTGAGCACAGGTCAGTCCAAAAAATGTATTGTATGCTGCTGCATAAAAGATGTAATATGCCAGGGAGTTATGTATACTGTGGCTAAGAAAGTAATACTAAGTGCATTGTTGTGTAGTAAGCTGTTAGTAGCCCATGAGCCTCACCCTAATTATTTGGTCCGTTTCCCCCTGAAAACTTGGCTTACTGTTCTGACATGGTGGCGCACATATCAAATCAAATCAATTTGATTTGTCACATGCTCTGAATACAACAGGTGTTGACTTTACCGTGAAATGCTTACATGGAAGCCCTTAACCAACAATGCAGTTCAAGAAAGAGTTAAGAAAATATTTACTAAAGTAAAAATAGTCAAATAAAAATTAAAACAATAAAAGTAGCAGCAGTGTATAAACAAAGGGAGGGGTAGCATGTCAATGTAAATAGTCCGGGTGGCCATTTGATTAATTGTTCAGCTGTCTTATGACTTAGGGGTAGAAGCTGTTAAGGAGTATTTTGGTCCTAGACTTGGCGCTCCGGTATCATTTGCAGTGTGGTAGCAGAGAGAACAGTCTATGACTTGACTGACTGGAGTCTTTGACTATTTTTTGGGCCTTCGTCTGACACCGCCTATTATACAGGTCCTGGATGATAGGAAGCGTGGCCCCAGTGACGTACTGGGCCGTACGACCTTATGGTCAGATGCCGAGCACTTGCCATACCAGGTGGTGATGCAACCGGTCAGGATGCTCTCGATAGTGCTGTTGTAGAACTTTTTGAGGCTCTGGGGACCCATCCCAAATCTTTTCAGTCTCCTGAGGGGGAGAAGGTGTCGTCGTGCCCTCTTAATGGGGTGGCAGGGTAGCCTAGTGGTTAGAGTGTTGGACTAGTAAGCAGAAGGTTGCAAGTTCAAACCCCCGAGCTGATAAGGTACTAATCTGTCATTCTGCCCCTGAACAGGTAGCTAACCCACTGTTTCTAGGCTGTCATTGAAAATAAGAATTTGTACTTAACTGACTTGCCTAGTTAAATAAATAAAATAAATTGTGTGTTTGGACCATGATAGTTTATTGGTGATGTGGACACCAAGGAACTTGAAATTCTTGACCCGCTCCACTACAGCCCTGTTGATGTTAATTGGGGACCTGTTTGGCCCACCTTTTCCTGTAGTCCATGATCAGCTCCTTTGTCTTCCTCACATTGAGGGAGAGGTTATTGTCCTGGCACCACACTGCCAGATCTCTGACCTCTTCCTTATAGGCTGTTTCATCGTTGTCGATGACACTGTCGTGTTGTCAGCAAACTTAATGATGGTGTTGCAGTCATGTTTGGCCACGCAGTCGTGGGTGAACAGGGTGTTGAGGATCAGTGTGGCAGATGTGCTACGATGGTCTGCTTGAAACATGTAGGTATTACAGACTCAGCCAGCGGTTGAAAATGTCAGTGAAGACACTTTCCAGTTGGTCCGCGCATACTTTGAGTACACGTCCTGGTAATCTATCTGGCCCTGCGTCTTTGTGAATGTTGACCTGTTAAAAGGTCTTGCTCACATCGGCTACCGAAAGCGTGATCACACAGTCCTCTGGAATGGCTGGTGCTCTCATGCATGCTTCAGTGTTGCTTGCCTCGAAGCGAGCATAAAAGGCATTTAGCTCGTCTGGTAGGCAAGCATCACTGGGCAGCTTGAGCCTGGGTTTCCCTTTGTAGTCTGTAATAGTTTCGAGCCCTGCCACACCCGACGAGCGTCAGAGCTGGTGTCGTAGGATTCAATCTTAGTCCTGTATTGACGCTTTGCCTGTTTGATGGTTCGTCTGAGGGCGTAGCGGGATTTCTTATATGCGTCCAGATTAGTGTCCCGCTCCTTGAAAGCGGCAGCTCTAGCCTTTAGCTCGGTGCAGATGTTCCCTGTAATACATGGCTTCTGGTTGGGATATGTACGTACGGTGGGGATGACGTCGTCGATGCACTTATTGATGAAGCCAGTAACTGAGGTGGTATACTCCTCAATGCCATTGGATGAATCCCGGAACATATTCCCATCTGTGCTAGCAAAACAGCCCTGTAGCGTAGCATCCGCGTCATCTGACTACCTCCGTATTGAGTGAGTCACTGGTACTCCCTGCTTTAGTATTTGCTTGTAAGCAGGAATCAGGAGGATATAATTATGGTCAGATTTGCCAAATTGAGGGTGAGGGAGAGCTTTGTATGCATCTTTGTTTGTGGAGTAAAGGTGGTCGAGAGTTTTTTCCCCTCTGGTTGCACATGTGACATGCTGGTAGAAATTGGGTAAAATGGATTTAAGTTTGCCTGCATTAAAGTCTCCGGCCACTAGGAGCGCCGCTTCTGGATGAGCATTTTCTTGTTTGCTTATGGCCTTTTACAGCTTGTTGAGTGCGGTCTTAGTGCCAGCATCAGTTTGTGGTAGTAAATAGATGGCTACAAATCATTTAAACGAGAACTCTCTTGGTCGATAGTGTGGTCTATCATGAGGCACTCTACCTCAGGCGAGCAATACCTTGAGAATTCTTTAATATTAGAAATCACACACCAGCTATTATTTACAAATAGACACACACCCCCGCCCACCGACTTACCAGACATAGCTTCTCTGTCCTGCCGATGCATGGAATACCCAGCCAGCTCTATAGTATCCGTGGCATCGTTCATCCACAACTCAGTGAAACATAAGATATTACAGTTTTTAATGTCCCGTTGGTAGGATATTCATAATCGTAGATCCTCCATTCTATTTTCCAGTGATTGCACATTGGCCAATAGTACAGATGGCAGTGGAAGATGTATTCAAGAGTAACAAGTACCTTTGGTTGTCAGGGAAAATGTATGGAGTAAAAAGTACAGTATTTTATTTAGAATGTATTGAAGTACAAGTAAAAGTTGTCAAAAATATAAATGGTAAAGTAAAGTACTTTACACCACTGATTTGTGTAATTGGACAGGCTCACAGTAACCTGCATTCCTATCATATATCCTCATATTTTCCACCAGGGGGAACAATTGCTCTAAAAAGTCTCAAGATGACCCTATTCGCCCTTGCTGCTATGATATTAATTTACAGTCTTTGACCAATAAGCATGACTAGAAAATGATGGTTGGAGGGAGACCTGAACACAAAAAAAAGTCAGCCAGGAACATGAGAAACATAGCCTAGGCTACTTGCTGACTGTTGTATATGCATGTCAGGTAATATGAGAACATACATGAGAAATCAGTCATGGCACCAAGATCAATATTAGGCCCATACCTTCTCATCATATTCAAAGACTGCAAGAGGGGATGGTAAGTATAAGACAATAGGCTTCCAGGAGCAAAGGAAAAGAGCGTGTCAGTCCCCTCCCCTTTGGCCACGCACCTGACGTAAGTGATGGTGTCTGTAAAATTAATTTGTATTGTCGCCTAGATAACCTGTACTTGGTTCTGTTTTTTCAATAAATATACCTAACAAGCAACTCACGCGA
The DNA here is from genome assembly GCF_018296145.1 of Oncorhynchus tshawytscha. Lineage (NCBI taxonomy): Eukaryota > Metazoa > Chordata > Actinopteri > Salmoniformes > Salmonidae > Oncorhynchus > Oncorhynchus tshawytscha. The sequence continues at coordinate 44,787,081 of NC_056430.1, forward strand.
CTCCGGCAACCAAAGTAACTCATCTAGTTTCTGGAAGATAAAGAGAGTAGGGTCTAGCTGTCTTCCACCAGTGTCCCTCCGGTTCACCCGCAGAATGCGGCACATCTTCCACTGAGGTGGAATAGAAACGGTTCCAGGAAATCGATTACTTGTGCCACCCGCTCTTTTCCAGTTGGCAACTGAACGACGGGCTGCGACGTTGCTTGTGAGTTTGGTTTGGAAGAAGACCTACATTGAAGAGCAACTAAAATGTTTAGGGGAGTTTAGGTTACTTATTGAAAGATTCTGCGAAAAGTGAGTATTTGCTATTGATATTACTGTTGTTTCCGTTTTTCTTGCTGTAATTGTTGTATACTTAAGGTTTCTTCTTTTTTTTAAATTTACCGATGAATTCCAGAAGGCAAAAAACATTCTTAAACACAGATAGGCTACACCTTTTCACATCAGTTTATATGGATTATCCATTTCAGTACAAATTATTAGTTATAATGGTTGATGTGTCACAATACCCATAAAACGGGAAATAGTTCCAATCATTTTTCCAACATCCATTTTCCCATAGGGAATTTGTTTTGTGTAGGCTTAACCTGGCGTGACGTTTTGATAACCATTTACATCTCTCATGTAAAGGTGACATCAATATATTCAGCTCTATTTATGCTTCAATTCGAAAATGTAGTTTTTATGGGTATTATGACTCATACTGTGGTACTCCATAGGCCTATATTTTCTGTACTCAGCAATACTCCAACTGTTGGCAGTTGCGTATGGGCTAGTCATGTTGCAATACTGCCAAAATCACTTCGTTGTCATGCCTGGAGGTCTGGAGAATGTTGTATTGAAAAAACCGTTTAAATGGTCCTCTGTCTACCAGCTGCAAGATTTGATTGAATGGTACATTTCAAAAACTTTCCCCCCACACGCCTGTTGCAGGGGATGGTATGTGTTCTGTTAGTCACTGCATTCGGACCAGGTAGGACACATTTTGTAGGAAGTTGTTCTGTATGCTAGCTAGTTTTCAAAATGGAAGAAATTATGGACAAACATTTTAATGGTGTTTTGCCAACTAGCTAGCGTACATACTGGCAAGCCCTGTTGATGCCAGATGGCGCGGTCATCTTTACGTCGTCTGTCATTTGCGCCATCTGGCGGCAGCAGGGGAACATCTGGGCTATTCCACGGTTACGAAAATGGGCCGAGACTCAGATTTTTCACTGAAAAAAAGTGTGCCAAAGAAAACATCGATTTCAAAGTTTAACACACAACTCCATGCAGAAGGACTTTTACTTTTAACAATTGACACAGACATTTACAAAAACACATTTACTGGAAGAACTGTGCAGATGAATGTTTGGTAACAGAATTTCGGTAAAATCTCCCTCCGTTTTTGAAGCAATGTTTTCCCAAGAAGTCTTAAATATCTGCTCTGAATTAAGATTCAAAGATGTCTGCCGAAAGAATGGGGTGGGGTGTCAGCTATGACATGACATCTTGAGTTTGAAAACATATATTTTTTGTTATTGAACTACAGTGAAGTAGATTGACACCCGGTAACAGAATTGCGGTAATGGAATTTCATCATGGATCCCTGAACTGTGCTACATAGAAATGCATAATTATGTATATAAATGTCATTCTCTTCATGGGGATGTATCCTAAATAGGTACACAACTGTAGAAATATGCAATATCCTCCTTTGCATATGTGGGTATTATTCTACACACTGGCTATGATTTTTAATGAGCTCTGCCTCCAAACAAGACCAAATTTGTTTGGACCGGACCAACTCTGAACCAATCATAAATGTTTTATGTTTCACAAGTTTGGACATTACAGTAAAGTAGTTTAGTAGAGTACAGTACATTATAGTGTGCTCAACTCAATGTGCTATACTATGTACTGTAATGAACTATATTTTACTGTACATGACTGTACTGAGCTTTTTAAAAACTTTACTGTATTGTACTGTACTCTCCAAACTTGTGAAAAATAGGAGTCTGATTGGATTAGATTAGATTAGATCAGGACGTTTAAATTAAAGCTTGTCCGGACCGTTGCAAAAAAAAACGTCTGTGGACGTTGAAATCCAGGCCAGGGCGGACTGACCTAATTTGAACTACTTTTCAACATCCATGGACGTCCGGTGTCGGTCGGTTTCTCACTGGGTAAGGATGCTGGTTACAGTAAATGCAGGGCCCAATGGTAGGTGTCGGTAAGAGCTGGGAGAGGTGACATTACCTGGAAAGGGAGAGAGAAAGGGGGGGGGGGTTGTCCAGACTGTTTTCACACTTGCTTTGACCACCAGATGACAGAAAGGGAAACATACAGTGCCTTTGGAAAGTACTCAGACCGCTTTACTTTTTCCAAATTTTTGTTACGTTACATCCTTATTCTAACTGTTTTTTTTCCCTCATCAATCTACACACAATAGCCAATAATGACAAAGCTTAAACAGGTTTTTAGACATTTTTGCAGATTTTATTTAAAAAAAATACTGATCACATTTTACGTAAGTATTCAGACCCTTTATTCAGTACTTTGTTGAAGCACTTTGGCAGCGATTACAGCCTTTGGTATAACGCTACAAGCTTGGTACACCTGTATTTGGGGAGTTTGTCTCATTCTTGTGATTGGTGGGGTGCTGCAGAGACTGTTGTCCTTCTGGAAGGTTCTCCCATCTCCACAGATGAACTCTGGAGCTCTGTCAGAGTGACCATTGGGTTCTTAGTCCCTGACCAAGGCCCTTCTCACCCGATTGCTCAGTTTGGTCGGGCGGCCAGCTCTAGTAAGAGTCTCGGTGGTTCCAAACTTCTTCCATTTAAGAATGATGGAGACCACTGTGTTCTTGAGGACCTTCAATGCTGCAGAAATGTTTTGGTACCCTTCCCCAGATCTGTGCCTCGACACAATCTTATCTCGGAGCTCTACGGACAATTCCTTCGACCTCATGGTTTGGTTTTTGCTCTGACATGCACTGTCAACTGTGGGACCATATATAGACAGGTGTGTGCCTTCCCAAATCATGTTCAATCAATTTAATCTATATATTTGCGCCCATCTCAGTGAACTAATCCAATGCTGAGGCCTAGACTAAAAGTCAATTTATGCTTGATTTGAAAATGTGGTGGGAGGCTCCATATGGAGGGTGTGACACAATTGCGGGGCCTCCAGAAGCATGCAGAGTCCAAATCGAGCTCTGTACAGCATCGCCATACGCTTCCCAAATATTGTAACAATGCGGAGGGCTCTACATAGCACCTCATTGACATGATTGGTTGACGGTAGGTGGAGGCGGTACATCCTGTAGAAAACACACACTCACTTCCTTGACAACAGCTCTGCACTGCTCTGTGAAGCGCAATAAGTATGAATGCCCTGACTACTGCTGAGGCCATATCACCGTAAATGCTGCATGGCCAATGCAGATGTAGGATTGGCCAAGCGTCCAGATGCACAATGCACTTCTCTTTCCAGAATACGCTTTTCCCGCCAATTTGTTGACTGTCATTGATTCATGACTTCATTGTGTGAATTGTTGGTGTTTTGATTGTTAGTGTAAGAATATGTCAAAGATAAATACACAACGCAGAGTCAGAGGATGAGAGGTCAAAAGGATGAGAAGTCACTATTGTAATAATGATTAAGGGAAAGTGTTTTTTCTGTAATAGGGAATTATTGATTAATGGTTCAGAGAAATGGAAGGAATATGTCTTTTGAAATAGGATACTTGTTATTTGGCCATTGGCTAGTTTTATTGCAAGGAATTCTAATTGGTTAACCACAGGCTAGGGCTGGGTTATAAAACTATACGCTGTCCCTTTGTTCGGGGGAGAGAACAACTGGAGAGATCTGCTGGAGAGCATCACTGAGGACAGGGGAGAATGACCATCTACCTCCCCGTATGATTTGTCCTCTTTGAATAAACCTATTTTCCTCCCCCTGATTTGCTTTGGAGTTTGTGGTATTGAAGAATAACATAAATTGCTAACGTTAGTATATGTCAATCCCCCATTATGTACGGTACCAGTTAAAATGACATCGGAAGAAATGGCAGCAGTTTTACAGGCGTCCAACCAATTGTGCTATTATGTTTTTTTGCGTTATTTGTAACTTATTTTGTACATAATGTTTCTGCAACCGTATCTTACTGCAGAAAAGAGCTTCTGGATGTCAGGACAGCGATCACTCACCTTGGATTAGACAAAGATTTTTACTTCAATAAGCAGGACGCACAGGACATTCTCCAAACATCCGACAAGGCCAACATCCCAGTTATTTGCAGGAGGAAGAGACGCTGGCACAGAGGACACTGAGCAGGAGGCCTCGTTAGGATCCGCCGACGGCGAGTGGGAAAGCTGCCATTACCGTCACTTGCCGCATAATTGTAAACAACAGCTGGTGCATGAAAATCTAAGGAAGTCTCTCGATTTTGCTCGCCTGAAGTAGAGTATATTGTGATAAACTGCAGACCACACTACTTGCCTAGAGAGTTTTCAGCTATACTTTTTGTGCCTGTTTATTTACCACCACAGACAGATGTTGGCACTAAGACCACACTCAGTCAGCTGTATAAGGAAATAAGCAAACAGGAAACCACTCACCCAGAGGCGGTGCTCCTAGTGGCCGGAGACTTTAATGCAGGGTAACTTAAATCAGTTCTACCTAATTTCTATCAACATGTTAAATGTGCAACCAGAGGGGAAAATATTCTAGATCACCTGTACTCCACACAGAGACGCGTACAAAGCTCTCCCTCGCCCTCCATTTGGTGAATCCGACTGCAACTCTATCCTCCTGATTCCAGCTTACAAGCCAAAATTAAAGCAGGAAGCACCAGTGACTCAGTCTATAAAAAAGTGGTCAGATGAAGCAGATGCCAAACTACAGGACTGTTTTGCTATCACAGACTGGAACATGTTCCGGGATTCTTCCGATGGCATTGAGGAGTACACCACATCAGTCACTGGCTTTATCAATAAGTGCATCGAGGATGACGTCCCCACATTGACTGTACGTACATACCCCAACCAGAAGTCATGGATTACAGGCAACATTCGCACTGAGCTAAAGGGTAGAACTGCCGCTTTCAAGGTGCGGGACTCAAACCCGGAAGCTTATAAGAAATCCTGCTATGCCCTGCGACGAACCATCAAACAAGCAAAGCGTCAATACAGGGCTAAGATTGAATCATACTACACCGGCTCCGACGCTCGTCTTGTGGCAGGGCTTGCAAACTATTACAGACTACAAAGGGAAGCACAGCCGCAAGCTGCCGACTGACACGAGCCTACCAGACTAAAAGAATACAAAGGCAACCTGCCTAAATGACTACAGACCCGTAGCACTCACATCCGTAGCCATGAAGTGCTTTGAAAGGCTGGTAATGGCTCATATCAACACCATTATCCCTGAAATCCTAGACTCACTCCAATTTGCATACCGCCCAAACAGATCCACAGATTATGCAGTCTCTATTCCACTCCACACTGCCCTTTCCCACCTGGACAAAAGGAACACCTATGTGAGAATGCTATTCATTGACCACAGTTCAGCGTTCAACACCATAGTACCCTCAAAGCTCATCACTAAGCTAGTGATGGGACTAAACTGGGACTAAACACCTCCCTCTGCAACTGGATCCTGGACTTCCTGACGGGCCGCCCCCAGGTGGTGAGGGTAGGCAGCAACACATCTGCCACGCTGATCCTCAACACTGGAGCCCCCCAGGGGTGCATGCTCATTCCCCTCCTGTACTGCCTGTTCACCCACGACTGCATGGCCAAACACGACTCCAACACCATCATTACATTTGCAGACGACACAACAGTAGCCTGATCACCGACAATGACGAGACAGCCTATAGGGAGGAGATCAGAGACCTGGCCGGGTGGTGCCAGAATAACAACCTATTCCTCAACATAACCAAGACTAAGGAGATGATTGTGGACTACAGGAAAATGTGGACCGAGTACGCCCCCATTCTCTTCAACGGGGCTGTAGTGGAGCAGGTTGAGAAGTTCCTTGGTGTCCACATCACCAACAAACTAGAATGGTCCAAACTAGAGGTCGACTGGTTAATCGGAATGGCTGATTAATTAGGGCCGATTTCAAGTTTTCATAATAATCGGAAATCAGTATTTTTGGGCGGCGATTTTCCGATTTACATTATTATTATTTTTTACACCTTTATTTAATCTTTATTTAACTAGGCAAGTCAGTTAAGAACACATTCTTATTTTCAATTACGGCCTAGGAACGGTGGGTTAACTGCCTTGTTCAGGGGCAGAAAGACAGATTTTCAACTTATCAGCTTGGGGGATCCAATCTTGCAACCTTACAGTTAACTAGTCCAATGCAATAACGACCTGCCTCTCTCTCGTTGCACTCCACAAGGAGACTGCCTGTTACGCAAATGCAGTAAGCCAAGGTAATTTGCTAGCTAGCATTAAACTAATCTTATATAAAACAATCAATCATAATCACTAGTTAACTACACATGGTTGATGATATGACTAGTTATTATCTAGTGTGTCCTGTGATGCATATAATCTGACCGAGCATACAACTATCTAAGTATCTGACTGAACGGTGGTAGGCAGAAGCAGGCGCGTAAACATTCATTCAAACAGCACTTTCGTGCGTTTTGCCAGCAGCTCTTCGTTGTGCGTCAAGCATTGCACTGTTTATGACTTCAAACCTATCAACTCCCGAGATGAGGCTGGTGTAACCGAAGTGAAATGGCTGGCTAGTTAGCGCGCTAATAGTGTTTCAAATTTCACTCGCTCTGAGCCTTGGGGTGGTTGTTTCCCTTGCTCTGCATGGGTAACACTGCTTAGATGTGGTGGCTGTTGTCGTTGTGTTGCTGGTTCGAGCCCAGGGAGGAGCGAGGAGAGGGACGGAAGCTATACTGTTACACTGGCAATACTAAAGTGCCTATAAGGACATCCAATAGTCAAAGGTTAATGAAATACAAATGGTATAGAGGGAAATAGTCCTATAATAACTACAACCTAAAACTTCTTACCTGGGAATATTGAAGACTCATGTTAAAAGGAACCACCAGCTTTCATATGTTCTCATGTTCTGAGCAAGGAACTGAAACGTTAGCTTTCTTACATAGCACATATTGCACTTTTACGTTCTTCTCCAACACTTTGTTTTTGCATTATTTAAACCAAATCGAACATGTTTCAATATCTACTTGAGGCTAAATTGATTTTATTGATGTATTATATTAAGTTAAAATAAGTGTTAATTCAGTATTGCTGTAATTGTCATTATTACAAATACATTTTTATTTTTTATTTTTTAATCGGTATCGGCTTTTTTGGTCCTCCAATTATCGGTATTGGCGTTGAAAAATCATAATCAGTTGACCTCTAGTTCAAACACACGAAGACAGTCGTGAAGAGGGCATGACTAAGCCTATTCCCCCCCTGGAAACTAAAAAGATTTGGCACTTGTTGGCATCCTCAAAAGGTTCTACACCTGCAACATCGAGAGCATGGTTGCATCACTGCCTGGTACAGCAATTGCTCGGCCTCCGACCGTAAGGCACTATAGAGGGTAGTGCGTACGGCCCAGTACATCACTGGGGCTAAGTTGCCTGCCATCCAGGACCTCTACACCAGGCAGTGTCAGAGGAAGGCCCTAAAAATGTTCAAAGACCCCAGACACCCCAATCATAGACTGTTCTCTCTACTACCGCATGGCAAGCGGTACCAGAGTGCCAAGTCTAGGACAAAAAGGCTTCTCAACTGTTTTTACCCCCAAGCCATAAGACTCCTGAACAGGTAATCAAATGGCTACCCGGACGATTTGCACTGTCTGGTCGTGTCCTCCAAAACATGACCAGCCAAACTTGTATTTTTTATTTGATTTTTTTACTATTTGCAGAATAATAATGATGTCAAAACTATGACATAACACATGGATGCATGTAGTAACCAAAAAAGTGTTAAACAAATCAAAATACATTTTAGATCCCTTTGCCTTGAAATCAGCTTTGCCTAGAGTGTGCAATCTCTCAACCAGCTTCCTGAGGAATGCTTTTCCAACAGTCTTGAAGGAGTTCCCACATATGCTGAGCACTTGTTGGCTGCTTTTCATTCCCTCTGCGGTCCAACTATTCCCAAACCCTCTCAATTGGGTCCTGTTGAAAAACAAAATGATAGTCCTGCTATGCGCAAACCTGGATGGGATGGAGTATCGCTGCAGAATGCGGTCGTAGCCATGCTGGTTAAGTGTGCCTTACATTATGAATAAATCACTGACAGTGTCACCAGCAAAGCACCTTCACACCATCACACCTCTTCCTCCATGCTTCACGGTGGGAACCACACATGCAGAGATCATCTGTTCACCTATTTTACGTCTCACAAAGACACTGCGGTTGGAACCAAAAATCTCAAATTTGCAATCTGAGGTGCAGTGAACTCTAGTGAATTCATCCTCTGCAGCAGAGGTAACTCTGGGTCTTCCTTTCCTGTGGCCATCCTCTTTGGAGCTAGTTTCATCATAGCACTTGATGGGTTTTGCGACTCCACTTAAAGAAACTTTCGAAGTTCTTGAAATGTTCCGCATTGACTGACCATGTCTTAAAGTAATGACGGACTGTTGTTTCTCTTTGCTTATTTGAGCTGTTCTTGCCATAATATGGACTTGGTATTTTAAATCAAATCAAATGTATTTATATAGCCCTTCGTACATCAGCTGATATCTCAAAGTGCTGTACAGAAACTCAGCCTAAAACCCCAAACAGCAAGCAATGCAGGTATAGAAGCACTGGGGCTAGGAAAAACTCCCTAGAAAGGCCAGAACCTAGGAAGAAACCTAGAGAGGAACCAGGCTATGAGGGGTGGCCAGTCCTCCTCTGGCTGTGCCGGGTGGAGATTATAACAGAACATGGCCAAGATGTTCAAATGTTCATTAATGACCCGCATGGTCAAATAATAATAATCACAGTAGTTGTCGAGGGTGCAGCAAGTCAGCACCTCAGGAGTAAATGTCAGTTGGCTATTCATAGCCGATCATTAAAAGTATCTCTACCACTCCTGCTGTCTCTTGAGAGTTGAAAACAGCAGGTCTGGGACAGGTAGCACGTCCGGTGAAGTGGTCAGGATTCCATAGCCGCAGGCAGAACAGTTGAAACTGGAGCAGCAGCACGGCCAGGTGGACTGGGGACAAATAGTGCTTTCTTCTGTATTCCACAAATTAACTTTTAACAAGGCACACCTGTTAATTGAAATGCATTCCAGGTGACTACCTCATGAATCTGGTTGAGAGGATGCCAAGAGTGTGCAAAGCTGTCATCAAGGCAAGATGACAGAATCTCAAATATAAAATATATTTTGATTTCATAACCAATCATGGTTACTACATGATTCCATATGTGTTATTTCATAGTCTTGATGTCTTCACTATTAGAAAATATATTTTAAAAACTTAAATGCATAGGTTTGTCCAAACCTTTGACTGGTAGTGTGTGCCTTTAAGTCTCTGAAATACATTTTTGTGCTGGCTTAATTGATTAGAGGGCTTGTGGTTCAGAGGTCATTTAGAGCCTGAACAAGTGGCAAGTGTGTTGTGCTGTGCGCCATCATTCAACACTCGTCTAAGCAGTAGTTCAACCAGTCTTTCTTACTTCGTTTTCAAGTTCCTTTTTTTCCCTCTCGCTCTCTCTCAGTGTATTTTTTTGTACAGTACTGTACAGTACTTCAGTCTTTTTCTCCCTTTGTCTCATTCACCTCTTGTATTTCTAAATAAAAATGTCAGTGACTTATTTTCTCCTTTAAAACGTCTTCACAAGGAGTGATACCTCCAGTCTGTAGGAGATGACACATCAACAGGAGATGACACATTCTTAATGACTGATTGGTCACTTTTCCTCATGTCAACCTCTTAACCTACAACTATTGTCTCCTCATGTCAACCTCTTAACCTACAACTATTGTCTGAGCTCAAAGGGGGGGGGAGTAAAAGTGAAAGTGAGGGTCATTTTTCCTACTATTACTCACACAAGACCTTATTTCCTTACTTTCTTTATTAAGGCAATTTCTAATCGTAAACATCTGGATAAGTGTAAGAAGCTGTGTGGGAAATCCTGGGGGTTTCCACAATGCTAACTTGGTACTTTATATCCTCTCATCTCACTTTATTACTCGCCTCTCTTCCTTCCTCAACAGGTGCCAAGATGTCCAATGAGGTTGATGCGGGGGACTATGGGCCAATGAAACGGCTCAGTACCATGTTTTCAACCCTCCAGGATAAGTTCCACAGAGACCGTGAGTGTTTTTCTTTCGAAGTGGGCCCATTCCATTTTGGGCCTTTTGGTGAAATGGAACTGAGCCAAAGGGTGTATAGGACATACATTAGACGTCATTGGAAAAGGTTCATCACAAATCTCTACACCAACATACAGTAAGAGGCAAGCATGTATCATCGTGATCATGAGCTAAACACGCCTGTCAAGCAGACACAAAGATTTAGCCTTGACTGCTTTGTTCGCTCTCACTCCGGGCAAACACATTGGATTCCTAAAACACAAAACGACACCTCCTTATAAACACACATTTTTCTCCCTCCAGAAATTCACTTAGACTAATCCTGGAGATATGGGAGGAATTCAGATTGTCTTTTAAGAGAGGTAGCCAGGATAAGCTGGACCCTGCTGGATATTTTCTATAATGTACTTTTAGACATGGTTTAGTATTAAAAAAAGACACAGCTCCTGGTATTTGACAGTGCATATCATCTGCTATGGCAAGTCATCAGGGACACCGTTATGTCGGTGACCATCTAGCTTACTGGTTGTATTGGGGCTTAACTGGTGTTACCATGGTGATCACATGGTAGACTAGCAGAAGTATTTGCTTGTTTTGCAGAAAGCAGCACAGTCATACCTGAACTGTCACACAACTGTCACTGGTGGGTAACAAGTAACAAGGGGAATTGTCACATTGTCTTTTGAACAAATCCTCATTCTTAGGCTTCCACTGGCATCTTCTACCCCATAGGCCAAAACCACCTTTATGTAAGACTGATGCCGTTGTCAGTGGCACTTCCTGCTATCATTTCTCTGTGTTTGTTTCTCCTCTTGTGGTTTCTGTTGGTTTACACACTGTTCCTCTTAGCTCTTTAGCTTCCTTTGGAGTGTTATTTTTATAAAATTAAAATAAACATGTTTTCCCCCTTTTTTCTCCCAATTTTGTGAATATGATCTTGTTTCATCGCTGCAACTCCCCAACGGGCTCGGGAGAGGTGAAGATCGAATCATGCGTCCTCCGAAACATGACCCGCCAGACTGCGCTTCTTAACACCTGCTTGTTTAATCCCGTAAGCCAGCTGCACCAATGTGTCGAAGGAAACACCGTTCAACTAACGACCGAGGTCAGCCTGCAGGTGCCCAGCCCACCACAAGGAGTTGCTAGAGTGCGATGAGCCAAGTAAAGTCCCTCCGGCCAAACCCTCTCCTAACCCGGACGTTGCTGGGCCAATTGTGCGCCGCCCTATGGGACTCCCGGTCGCGGCTGGTAATGACAGAACCTGGGATCGAATTTGAGTCTGTAGTGACGCCGGCTGCTGTGCTCTGGTTAGGCTGCTGTGCCACTCGGGAGGCCTTAAGTATTTTGTTTTAATCTATAAATCATTGTATAGGCATCCGCCTAAACTAGTATAGCGCTGAATCCTAACTTAAATATTCACTCACATCTTCCATGGTCATCAATGCATGATATATAGCAAATTACTTTGGCCTACTGGACTAGCAGAATACCAAAATAAAATTATTCTGTTCCAAGCCATGTGGAGTTTGGAACGAAAACTATTTCATGGTCCTCCTAGACTTATGAGAACCACCATTCCAAGCCACAGTTAGTTGACTGTCCCTCTCTGTCTGTGTTTTAGGGAGTGATAGGGATTTGACCCTGCCTCAGCCTACTGCCCCAGCCCTCGCGGTGACCTCTTTCTTTGAGTACCTGGTGGTGGTCAGCTTAGGGAAGAAGAGGGGGCAAGGGACGTATGAACCCCAGATCACATATCAGTTTCCCAAGGTCAGACCGACACTGACTTAATACACACACACACACACACACACACACACACACACACACACACACACACACATAGTGAGCAACACTCTAAAATGTGTGTGTGTTGTAGCTTGCTAATATGGAGCTCTCACAGAGAGAGGAAGAAGAGAAGTCCCTGAAAGCCATCCTCCTTTTCTGTTTCCCAGAGGGGGTCAACTGGGCCCCCCTCACTGAATACCCCAGGTACGTGCCACCTCTCATATTCTCCACCTGTCACTGTCCTCATCTCTCTTTCTCTGTGCTCGTCTCTTTGTTTCTGCCCCCCCCCACCTTACTGATTGTTTTCTCTCACGTTCAGAGTCACACTTGGCTGAAAATATATCTGTGTGTGTATGTGTTGTTCGTGTGCAAATTTTGCAAACTGCAAAGCATCATATCTTGCAAACAACTTCACTTTGACCCAGAAAGCAGAGGCATCTCTCTGTCTGTTCTATTCATCTGCCAGAGAACAGGTTTGAATAGAGAGGAGAGACTATTTTGTACAGCCAGAAGAAATGGCCGTATTATTTTCATTACAATGGATCCCTTCTTTAAGCCAGTCAGTGCTTCCTCTATGATTCTGTTCCTCCACCTGGACACCAATGCAAATAAGTCTCCAGGTTACCTACTGTCATTAACTCTACAATCTGTTGTTACCTCTCTTCTCTCTCCATTTCCTTGCTTTCCTGTCTGGCTCCACTGACTAGCAGGATGTTCGATAGGGAAGCAGGAACCGTCCACTATAAGATAGGGGGGGGAAGAGACCTTTGTTCTGTGTAGTCTCGTTTTTCTTTATCCTACGTTCTCTTTTGGAAAACAGTTTTGGTTGAAGATGGATATAACACATGTTGATAGAGTAGATGCAGGTTCACTTTGCTAATCTGTTTCTCTCTCCCTCTCTCTCTATGCTCTCTCTTTTTGCAGTGAGACCTTCTCCTTTGTTCTGACGGAGGTCGACGGCAGTAGGAAGAATGGCTACTGCAGGAGGTTACTGGTAAATAGATCATCCATGGTGTAATTCTCATGATAGGACATGAGAATAATCTCTGGTATTGTGTTTTCTTGTTTCTCATGAACATGATGTCGTTGACTGTTTTCTTACAGCCCCATGGCAAAGGGGCGCGGGCTCCGGAGGCCTATTGCATCATCAGTCGGGTGGCCTGTTTTGGACTCTTTTCTAAGGTGAGCGTGGTGGCCAATGTAACACACACACATGCATTTGCAGACGCATGCACACATACACAGACACAGAGTGTGTTGAACTGATGCTCTCATTCCGCGAGGATGTCTTCTAATCCTTACAGTAGATTATCTTTGCTGAGGCAGGTAAGGAGTCTATTTGTTGTCAGCAGTTTGTCTGTGTATTTAAGTGGGCGTCTGAGTGCGTCTACTTGGGTGCACTGCACAGAAGTGTGTGTGTGTGTGTGTGTGTGCGTGTGCGTGAGAGGAAGATAAACCAGCTGTTTTTAGTTTTGCCCTTTTAACCTTTTGCTCAGACACAGGGAGATATGATTTCCCTACTTTATTAGGCTCCAAAGGTACCTGATAGTCTGTTTATGATAAACTACTTATAACTATTTACAACCTGAGAGACACTCATCTACCTACACACACACACAAACTTAGATGACAACCTTATCAGATAGATGAGTAATATAAAGCATCGATCATAAGTCTGATTTGCAATACACTTAAACCTGATGGTACATTCTAAATGGTATGCTTAATATGGAGGCCTGTCTTCCCACAACAGAGCGCTACTATGGTTTTAATGGTGATTTATAATTCTATATCTATGTGTGCTTCAGATCTTTGATGAGGTGGAGAAGCGCCGGCAGATCTCTATGGCGATGATCTATCCATTCATGCAAAGCCTGAGGGAGGCGCCGTTCCCTGCTCCTGGAAACACTGTCAAGATCAAGAGCTTCATTCCAGAGTCTGGAACAGAGGTATGGAGTATCGATACACACACAAATCAAATTAAAATCAAATGTATTTATATAGCCCTTCGTACATCAGCTGATGTCTCAAGGTGCTGTACAGAAACCCAGTCTAAAACCCCAAACAGCAAGCAATGCAGGTGTAGAAGCACGGTGGCTAGGAAAAACTCCCTAGAAACGCCAAAACCTAGGAAGAAACTTAGAGAGGAACCTGGCTATGGTTCACACACACACACCAAGGTTGTTAAAATGTTTTTTTATATTTGTTTTTATTTCTATTAGTTTTCAGATCCCCTTTACTAGATTTAATTTATTTCAAGTTTTATAAAAACATTTCAATTGTTTAGTTTTAGTGTTAGTGACAGAAAGTAGCAAATGCCTGGGAGCAGTGGAGGTTGTTAAGGGGAGGACAGCTCATAATAATGGCTGGAAAGGAGCAAATGGAATGGCATCAAACCATGTGATGCCATTCCACTGGTTTTGCTCCAGCCATTCCCATGAGCCCGTCCTCCCCAATTTAAGGTGCCACCAACCTCCTGTGCGTGGGAGGCTGGGAGCCATTTATGTGTTGTATAGTTTGTGTTTTTTGATGTCACTTCTTGCCACTTGGTAGCAGTAATACATAGTGATGGGTCAGGTCATAGGTTAGGTTTAAAGGTAGACTCAGTGAGATGATGTAGATGCACAAAGTTAACAGTAGGTTGGAAGGTTTGACTGCGGTCAACTATAGGTTTCTGTAGTTGCTCTTCACTAATGTCATCCTGAAGCCATCGCCTGCATTGTGGGAGGCTGTATTATCAACCAGTCATTAGGATGTTTTTGTTTGACCCACGCGAATAAAGACATGATTGAAACAGGAGCCAATTTGCTGCAATTTATGGGGACATACAAATAAGGCTCTCATTCATTTATTTTACAATGCACATTATATCATGTCAGTACAGCGTGTGTGATATAGGGATTAGATACATGTTTATTTCTAAATTTCTAAAGACGATGGCAACACTGCCATGTTGATCTGAGCCTGGCTGTTGGAAAACCACATTAGTGTCCGACTTTCGGCGATCGCCGATGCACCTCCTCCAATTTCACTCCTTGACTTTTGCATATAGTCTGCTGCTGTAACCTTACCACCCTAACACACCCAATATCTGTGGCGTTGCCCATGGCAACCGTCTACCTTTTTTTTTTAATGATCTAAAATCAGTCTCAATGTGACCTGCCAGATTCAGAAGGTTGAAAACCCCATTAGAAAAAAAATTATACACAGGGACACTTGGAAGTAGATCTTAACTGTTAATTTAACTGGAGAGGTTCCAACAAACTTGATGCACCATAGTACACGTCTGTCAGGAGCTCTATTGGGGCAGTCTCGTTAGATCTCTTATATACTGTTCACAGGCATGTTACAAAGGCATGATTTAGCTTAGTCATCATTCATCATTAAAGTTAGGTTCATGCATGTGACAGACCAATACCTCACAAGGCTTCTTCTCTCCAAGCTGAGACCTTGAAAATGAGATTTTTTCATTAAATTGCAGATACTGATAGTCAGTCACTTGCATGAACACAGAAATTGGTTATTAGAAAAGCACAAACAGAACATTTTCCATCACAACCCCATTTGATTTTTACCCCCCTGATTTTGACTAAATTGTTTTTTCATGATTCATTTTTAGTTTACTATAATTGCCTTGACACACACACCCTAGCACATGTGCACACACACAATGGCACAAACAGAGTGCGGGAGAGCTTCAGGTAAAGCGTTAGGATCAGGACCTTCATCCTAGATTACGGCACTAAGATACAGACACACAAATGTATACACACACTGAAGACCTGCTGTCGCTCTGCCCCTGGCCTGTGCGTCTCCAGATCATCAGTTTGACGAGGCCGTTGGACTCATGGTTGGAGCATGTGGATTTCCGGACACTGTTCCACTGTCTCACAAATGAGGAGGTGCTGAAGGTGTTTGCGTCCACCGTGCTTGAACGACGAATCATCTTCATGGCTGAAGAACTCAGGTACAACCCTAACATCTACCCTAATCCTAACCCCAAAAAGGACATCACTGAGCCTGGGTTGTCTGGGACATGGGCAGGCCTGTTGTCTGCATGTTGAATGGGTGTGAAGTTTGTACCTGCTTCCCCTCCTACAGTACCCTGTCTCAGGTGCTGCATGCAGTTGCGGCGCTGCTCTACCCGTTCACATGGCAACACACCTTCATCTCCATCGTTCCCTCAGTGCTGATTGATGTCGTCATGGCACCCACTCCCTACCTACTTGGTGTCCAAAGGAGCAAACTGGATGATGTCACCGACCAGAGCGATGTGAGTGTGTGTTCTGTGTCTGGCAGAGCAGAATAATGTGTTTGTGTATATGTCAGCTTAAAAAAAACACTGTGATGATGAGTTGTTTGTTGGGGAAAAAAGCCAGAATTGCCATTTTTATTTTTCCCAATAAGTTTCATGGGATGCTTTGGGATTTTGGCAATGAAACCCTTTATCTACCTCCCCAGAGTCAGAGGAACTCATTAATACCATTTTTATGTCTAATATGAACAAATTTAGAGGTTGTTTCGTGAGCCAATGCTAACCAAAGTTAGCACAGTGACTGGAAATCTATGGAATCTACTAGCATGCTAGCAGTTACCATAACCTTCCAATCATTGTGCTAACGCTAGCTACTTCCTTCAAACTACACGCAGAGATATAAAAATGTTATCCGTGGGTTCATAGATAGTAGGGGTAGTAGATGCTGAAGTATGCCTTTTAAGGGCAGTTGTTGAGTGCCGTGAACAATCAGTTGTTTTACTGTCTGTTTACTGGTGTGTTTGGGTTAAGGCATTCTGGCCTCTACACTGTGTTACAGGCTGCAGATGGAAGCTATCCAGTGACACTCGTTAAGCAACTACTAACACGATTACAGTCTATGGAAAACACACACACTCGCTGGTTATCTCCAACCTGAAGATTTATGTTTGTCTATTTATTTGTGTGTGTGTGTCCTCTCTCTCTCCTCACACATGCAGATCTGTCTTAATGTGTGTTATTCTGTCTTACAAACAGATGCTCATTGTGGATCTGACAGAAGGAGCAGAGAGAACCTTCATAACCTGTGTAAGTATTGCATGTATTTCCCCCCTCGGGTTCAGAACCAAACATACAGAAATAATCATAACACAATCATATCAGTAAACTAGTATCACTCCTCCCCACATGATTCTCATTTTGTATTCTGTGTGTGTGTGTGTGTGTGTGTGTGTGTGTGTGTGTGTGTGTGTGTGTGTGTGTGTGCAGTTCAGACCAGTTCTATTCAATGTTTTCTCTCTCTCTGGCCAAATGTGTGTGTGTTCTCAGAAATACCTAAACATTACCGCTGGTCTGACAACAACCTCTCACGTTCCTGTCTGTGTGTGTATCCCCTCTCTCTGGCACAGATAGGAGACGAGAGCACCATCCTACCAGAGAAACTACAGGAGGAGCTTCTCCAGGCCTTGTGTTGCAGAAGAGACAACTCCAGTGAGTGGACCCGTCCTCCATTTTGTTATGACGACGTAGATAACCGATGACTAGGGCCAAACACAATCTGAGGGAATTTGTACTATCAACACATCCAGGGATTTCACTCTTGTTTATTGGGCTGAAATGGCTTTTTAAGAGGTTCCAGTAAACAGTTAAGGGTCTCACAGGTCACACCAAATAAGGATCTCCCGTTCGTCTACCGATCGTTCAGCGCGCTGTTGACCTCTGACTGCCGACATTTCCGTGCTACAGGTAAAATCGGTTTGCGCTTGGTTCACAAGTACTCTCAGCTGGCAAACACTATCGAGCCCTTAAATAAAGAGTGACTCAGACTTTAATTCGATTTCAGCTAAGACTGACAGATCGAACCATATAAGTTAGCGTCACGGTCCATACAAACCCAATAATAGAACTGAGATCCTCTGTGAAGAATGAGTGAAAAAGAATATGGATGTGCAACGAAATGGGCTTCATGGTTGCTGTAATAGAAATATACATATCTCGCACAGGGTTGAAGTAATGGATTTG
The DNA here is from genome assembly GCF_018296145.1 of Oncorhynchus tshawytscha. Classification (NCBI taxonomy): domain Eukaryota; kingdom Metazoa; phylum Chordata; class Actinopteri; order Salmoniformes; family Salmonidae; genus Oncorhynchus; species Oncorhynchus tshawytscha. The sequence goes on from NC_056430.1 coordinate 44,805,144, forward strand.
TAAGGGATTACAGAAAGACAGTATCTAATCAGTTACGGTACCAGAAATAATATTGTAATCAGATTACAGATTCTTTGGAAAAACTAGATTCCTTTTTAAATTCAGAAAGGATGTTTGTGTGGTGGGGTCTCAATGACATTCAAATCAGCACTGAAAAAAGATTTTTGTTCCACCTGAGCATGTCTGACCACAAGTCAGAGACCACTATGATGACACTCCAAATGTGTATGATGGATCGCGGGAAAAGAGCAGGAATAGGCTTTTGTGGGCTACAGTCCAAGCTATGTCTTCCAATGTTGCGACTGATGTTAGCCAAAGATTTTCCAACCTGAAAAAACACTTGGAGGTAAGGATGAGAGCAGTGGTGTTGTCTATGGCGATACGGATATCACTTATTATTGATATCTACATAGCGCATTGTTGTGAATCACACTGCTATTCTCTGATTTAGCTATTTGCGCCTTACGGATTATGGTTGTTGTGGATGGCTGTTCAGAACTCTAAATGTGTATTTGAACCCAATAATGGTTGAATTCAAGAAGTTTAAGCTGTTTTTCAATCATTGTTTTTGAAACCAGTGGACAGCCAGTGTGCTCAACAGCTGCATAGGGTTGATCCCAGCCTATGGAATAAAAGTGGGGCTTTTATTGCTCAATCTAATTCATGATGATGAAAAACAAATAAATTCTTAGGTCTAATGGACACATGCTCAAACTTGCACACTTTTGAGACTTAAAATGGGCAATCTGTAGTTGCTATATCCATTTTTGGACTTATAAATCATATTAATGTAAAGATATTATTATATGTAGTAGAAAGCGATGGGTTAGATGAAGCCTACACAACCAACCCATAAAGTAAAACATAACATCCATATATGGCCAGCTATGTAAACTTTTAGATTGATTTATCCTGCAATAGATGGTTCCTTAACATGAGTCTTCAAAAATCCCAGATAAGAAGTTTTAGGTTGTAGTTATTTAATATATGACTATTTCTCTCTATACCATTTGTATTTCATATATCTTTGACTATTGGATGTTCTTATAGTCACTTTAGTATTGCCAGTGTAACAGTATAGCTTCTGCGCCTCTCCTCGCTCATACCTGGGCTCAAACCAGGAACACATCGACAACAGCCACCCTTGAAGCAGCATTACCCATGCAGAGCAAGGGGAACAACTACTCCAAGTCTTAGAGCAAGTGGCGTTTGAAACGCTATTAGCACACACCCCGCGGCAGGGTAGCCTAGTGGTTAGAGCGTTGGACTAGTAACCGGAAGGTTGCAAGTTCAAATCCCCGAGTTGACAAGGTACAAATCTGTCGTTCTGCCCCTGAACAGGTAGTTAACCCACTGTTCCTAACCCACTGTTCCTGTCATTGAAAATAAGAATTTGTTCTTAACTGACTTGCCTAGTTAAATAAAGGTAAAAATAAATAATTAAAACTAGCTAGCCATTTCACATCCAGCCTAATCTTGGGAGTTGATAGGCTTGAAGTCATAAACAGCGCAATGCTTGAAGCATTGCGAAGAGCTGCTGGCAAAATGCACGAAAGTGCTGTTTGAATGAATGCTTACGAGCCTGCTGGTGCCTACCATCGCTCAGACAGACTGCTTTATCAAATCATAGACTTAATTATAACATAATAACACACAGAAATACGAGCCTTGGGTCATTAATATGGTCGAATCCGGAAACTATCATCTCGAAAACAAAACGTTTAATTCTTTCAGTGAAATACAGAACCGTTCCGTATTTTATCTAATGGGTGGCATCCATGAGTCTAATGTTATGACATAATTACGTAAAATTCTGGCAAATGAGTTCGCAACGAGCCAGGCGGCCAAAACTGTTGCATATACCCTGACTGCGTGCAATGAAGGCAAGAGAAGTGACACAATTTCACCTGGTTAATATTTCCTGCTAACCTGGATTTCTTTTAGCTAAATATGCAGGTTTAAAAATATATACTTCTGTGTATTGATTTTAAGAAAGGCATTGATGTTTATGGTTAGGTACATTCGTGCAACGATTGTGCTTTTTTTGCAAATGCGCTTTTGTTAAATCATCCCCCGTTTGGCGAAGTTGGCTGTCTTTGTTAGGAAGAAATAGTCTTCACACAGTTCGCAACGAGCCAGGCGGCCCAAACTCCTGCATATACCCTGACTCTGTTGCAAGAGAAGTGACACAATTTTCCTAGTTAAAAGAAATTCATGTTAGCAGGCAATATTAACTAAATATGCAGGTTTAAAAATATATACTTGTGTATTGATTTTAAGAAAGGCATTGATGTTTATGGTTAGGTACACTTTGGAACAACGACAGTCCTGTTTCGCGAATGCGCAACGCATCGATTATATGCAACGCAGGACACGCTAGATAAACTAGTAATATCATCAACCATGTGTAGTTAACTAGTGATTATGATTGATTTGTTTTTTTATAAGATAAGTTTCATGCTAGCTAGCAACTTACCTTGGCTTCTTACTGCATTCGCGTAACAGGCAGGCTCCTCGTGGAGTGCAATGTGAGGCAGGTGGTTAGAGCGTTGGACTAGTTAACCGTAAGGTTGCAAGATTGAATCCCCGATCTGACAAGGTAAAAATCTGTCGTTCTGCCCCTGAACAAGGCAGTTAACCCACCATTCCTAGGCCGTCATTGAAAATAAGAATGTGTTCTTAACTGACTTGCCTACTTAAATAAAGGTGTTAAAAAAAATATTAAAAAACAGCCAAATCGGTGTCCAAAAATAGATTTACGATTGTTATGAAAACTTGAAATGGGCCCTAATTAATCGGCCATCCAATTAATCGGTCGACCTCTAGTACTGCAATGCATAAGTTGATCCAGCAATCTGGTCTCAGAGCATTTTGGGGTATTCTGTATGTAAATCCGTGACACTCTTTAGTTTGAAATGTTACATTTGATATGGTTTCAGAGGACGGATGGTTACTTAAGGCAAAAATGAAAGGAGGGTGGTTGGTCGGGCGAACTTCTAGTAACCCAAAAGTTGCGAGTTCATTCTCATCATGGACAACTTTAGCTAAATAGTAATTTTTTAATAACTTTTTAGCTACTTTGGAGCTACTTAGCATGTTAGCTCACCCTTCACCTAACCCTTTAACCTAACTCCTAAACTTAACCCTAACCCCTAGCCTAGCTAACGTTAGCACCCTAGCTAACGTTAGCCACCTAGCTAGAATTCGTAACATATAATACGTTTTACAAATTCGTAACATATTGTAGAAATTGTAATGGGTAATATCATACGAAATGGGTGATGGACATCCTCAAATTAATACATACCATACGAAACGTAACATATCATTCTAAATGGAGTATACGGTATTTACGAACAGAATAATACGAAATGCTCTTTCCAACCTATGATTGTGTCAGCATCATAGGATGTCTTATAGCAGACAATACTTTCAAACTGACTGAATCTTCTGTTCACGCCGTGTTTTGTCCAGCATGAGAACATAGTAGAGGCGTGTTGTCGGAGGACTTCCAAAATATGTTTTTATAGACACCTCCTCAGCATCCTGACTGAAACGTCTGTATTCTCTTCACTCTGTGTATTGTGTCTAGCCTCAGAGGAGTTAAACAAGGTGGTCTCGGAGGCCTTCCTCTCCTTCTTTGTGAAGACGGTGGGTCACTTCTCCTCCCATGTCAAAGGAAGCAGCGGTAGGCAGCCCGGGGTGTTCCAGAAGAAGAGCTTCTGCAAGGCCTCCGAGCACAAGGCCAGCCAACATTTTGTCAAGCGTTTTATCCAGACACAGATGTTTGACATCTTCATACAGGAAGTGGAGAGACGGCCCACACAGGAAGGTCTGACCGCATCACTATCTGACAGAAAAGAATGTAGTAGAATACAATATAACTTTGTACTTCCAAAGATAGATGTGTGGGTAACTTTAAAAACATTTTTCATAGATGTATATTCACTTACCCACCTAGCAATGATTAATTTGCTTTTCACCTGTCTTGTTTGTTTTTTAAAATGTAGGATTCTTCCACAAAAAAATTGCGGAGTACCAAGAGAGTAAGAAGAAAGAGAAAGCAATGAGAGGTGAGAGGGCTTGTGGTGTAAATGTAGGCATCTTCAGACAAAATAAACAACTTATTTGTCACATGCTTCTTAAAACAACAGGTAGAGACCAACAGTGAAATGCTTACGTGTCCTTTTTCAACGATACAGAGTTAAATCAGTTCACTGGTCACGATGGCAACACCCACCCGTAGCACGCGCTCCAGCAGGTGTATCTCACTGATCATCCCTAAGCCAAAACCTCATTTGGCCGCCTTTCCTTCCAGTTCTCTGCTGCCTGCGACTGGAACGAATTGCAAAAATCTCTGAAGTTGGAGACTTTTATCTCCCTCACCAACTTTAAACATCTGCTATCTGAGCAGCTAACCGATCACTGCAGCTGTACATAGTCCATCGGTATATAGCCCACCCAATTTACCTACCTCATCCCCATACTGTTTTTATTTTACTTACTTTTCTGCTCTTTTGCACACCAGTATCTCTACCTGCACATGTTCATCTGATCATTTATCACTCCAGTGTTAATCTGCTAAATTGTAATTATTCACTCCTCATGCCTATTTATTGCCTACCTCCTCATGCCTTTTGCACACAATGTATATAGATTATTTTTCTGTTTTTCTTCTATGTTATTGACTTGTTTATTGTTTACTCCATGTGTAACTCTGTGTTGTTGTCTGTTCACACTGCTATGCTTTATCTTGGCCAGGTCGCAGTTGCAAATGAGAACTTGTTCTCAACTAGCCTACCTGGTTAAATAAAGGTGAAATACAAATATTAAATAAAAAAATATTTAAAATAGAAATAGTGACACGAGGAATAAATACATTCTTTACAATTATATAACACTGTGTACAATGTCAAATAGTTGTATACAGTTGTGATGCTGGCTGAGGGTGACAGTATAGGATTTTATAACATTTGTTGGGGGGTAGATCAGATTTAATAGTGCGGCTAGAAAGTAGATTCCATCAATGTAATTGTCTGCATCATTTCCAATCCCCAATATATATTTGCATACATACGTACGTACGTACATACATGCATGCATAGTACCAGTCAAAAGTTTGAACACACCTATTCATTTCATGATTTTTTGCTATTTTCTAATAATAGTGAATACATCAAAACTATGAAATAACACACATGGAATAATCTAGTAACCCAAACAAGTGTTAAACAAATCAAAATATATATTTGAGATTCTTCAAAGTAGCCACCCTTTGCCTTGGTGACAGCTTTGCACACTCTTGGCATTCACTCAACCAGCTTCATGAGGTAGTCACCTGGAATGCATTTCAATTAACAGGTGTGTCTTAATTTGTGGAATTTCTTTCCTTCTTAATGCGTTTGAGCCAATCAGTTGTGTTGTAACAAGGTAGAGATGGTATACAGAAGATAGCACTATTTGGTCAAATAAGTCCATATTATGGCAAGAACAGCTCAAATAAGTAAAGAGAAACAACATTCCATCATTACATTAAGACATGAAGGTCAGTCAATTTGGAAAATGTCAAGAACTTTGAAAGTTTCTCCAAGTGCATTTGCAAAAACCATCAAGCGCTGTGATGAAACTGGCTCTCATGTGGACTGCCACAGGAAAGGAAGACCCAGAGTTGCCTCTGCTACAGAGGATAAGTTCATTAGAGTTATCAGCCTCAGATATTGCAGCCCAAATAAATTATTAACTGACCCATATCAACATCAACTGTTCAGAGAAGATGGAGTGAATCAGGCCGTCATGGTCGAATTGCTGCAAAGTAACCACTACTACAGGACACCAATAAGAAGAGACTTGCTTGGGCCAAGAAACACGAGCAATGGACATTAGACCGGTGAAAATCTGTCCTTTTTGGTCTGAGGAGTCCAAATTTGCGATTTTTGGTTCCAACCGCCGTGTCTTTGTGAGACACATTTTAGGTGAACGGATGATCTCTGCATGTGTGGTTCCCACTGTGAAGCATGGATGAGGAGGTGTGATGGTGTTGAGTTGCTTTGCTGGTGACACTGTCTGTGATTTATTTAGAATTCAAGGCACACTTAACCAGCATGGCTACAACCGCATTCTGCAGCGATACGCCATCCCATCCAGGTTTGCGCTTAGTGGGACTATCATTTTGTTTTTCAACAGGACCCAATTGAGAGGGTTTGGGATGAGTTGGAAAAGCATTCCAGGTGAAGCTGGTTGAGAGAATGCCAAGAGTGTGCAGAGCTGTCATCAAGGCAAAGGGTGGCTACTTTGAAGAATATCAAATATAAAATATATTTCAAATTGTATTTGTCACATGCGCCGAATACAACAACGAATACCTTACAGTGAAATGTTTACTTAGAAGCCCTTAAACAACAATGCAGTTCTAAGAAACCCCCCCCCCAAAAAAAGTAAGAGATAAGAATAACAAATAATTAAAGATGTAAATAACAATAGTGTCACGTTCTGACCTTAGTTCCTTTGTTTTGTCTTTGTTTTAGTATGGTCAGGGCGTGAGTTGGGGTGGGCAGTCTGTTCTTTTTTCTATAATTTGGGATTTCTGTGTTTTGCCTGGTATGGTTCTCAATCAGAGGCAGCTGTCAATCGTTGTCCCTGATTGAGAACCATACTTAGGTAGCCTGGTTTCACCTTTGAGTTGTGGGTGATTATTTTCAGTGTTTTATTGTATTCACCGTTCAGGACTGTTTCGGTCTCGTTATTTTGTGTTCTTGATAATAACTTATCAATATGGACACTTGCTGCGTATTGGTCCTCCTCTTCTTCCACCAACAATGGCCGTTGCAAATAGCGTGACTGTATACAGGGGGTACCTGTGTCAAGGTAATTATGTACATGTAGGTAGCTATTAAAGTGTCTATGCATAGATAATAACCGAGAGTAGCCGCAGCATGAGGGGGGAGGCAATACAAATGGTCTGGGTAGCCATTTGATTAGCTATTGTAATGGTTTTTCTTTCCGCTAAAGGAGAGGACCAAAATGCAGCGTGGTTAGTGTTCAACATCTTTAATATAGACGATAAACGTGAACACTACAAAATACAAAACAACAAATGTGAAAACCGAAACAGTCCTATCTGGTGCATAAACACAAAGACGGAAGACAATCACCCACAAAATACCCCAAAAACATGGCTGCCTAAATATGGTTCCCAATCAGAGACAACGACAGACAGCTGCCTCTAATTGAGAACCAATCTAGGCAACCATAGACATACAAAACTACCTAGAAAGGAAACAGCCCCATAAACATACAAAACCCCTAGACCAGGAGTCTTATGGCTTGGGGATAGAAGCTGTTTAGAAGCCTCTGGGACCTACACTACCATTCAAAAGTTTGGTCACTTAGAAATGTCCTTGTTTTTGAAAGAAAAGCAAAAACAATTTGTCCATCTAAAATAACATCAAATTGATCAGAAACAGTGTTGACATTGTTAATGTTGTAAATGACTATTGTAGCTGGAAATGGCAAAAAAAAAAAAATGGAATACATAGGCGTACAGAGGCCCATTATCAGCAACAATCACTCCTGTGTTTCAATGGCACGTTGTGTTAACTAATCTAAGTGTACCATTTTTTAAAAGGCAAATTGATCATTAGAAAACCCTTTTGCAATTATGTTAGCACAGCTGAAAACTGTTGTCCTCATTAAAGAAGCAATAAATCGGCCTTTAGACTAGTTGAGTATCTGGAGCATCCGCATTTGTGGGTTCGATTACAGGCTCAAAATGGCCAGAAACAAATAACTTTCTTCTGAAACTCATCAATCTATTCTTGTTCTGAGAAATGAAGGCTATTCCATGAGAGAAATTGCCAAGAAACTGAAGATCTCGTACAACGCTGTGTACTACTCCCTTCACAGAACAGCGCAAACTGGCGCGAACCAGAATAGAAAGAGGAGTGGGAGGCCCTGGTGCACAAATAAGCAAGAGGACAAGTACATTAGAGTTTCTAGTTTAAGAAACAGACGCCTCACAAGTCCTCAACTGGCAGCTTCATTAAATAGTACCCGCAAAACACCAGTCTCAACGTCAACAGTGAAGAGGCGACTTCTGGGATGCTAGCCTTCTAGGCAGAGTTGCAAAGAAAAAGCCATATCTCAGACTGGCCAATAAAAAGAAAAGATTAAGATGAGCAAAAGAACAGACACTGGACAGAGGGACTCTGCCTAGAAGGCAGCATCCTGGTGTCGCTAGGAACGCCGCCACTAGGAGCGCCACCTCTGGTAGCGTTTTCCTGTTTGCTTATAGCGGAATACAGCTCATTGAGTGAGGTTTTAGTTCCAGCCTCGGTCTGTGGTGGTTTGTAGACAGCTACGAAAAATATAGATAAACTCTAGGTAGATGGTGTGGTCAACAGCTTATCATGAGATACTTTACCTCAGGTGAGCAAAACCTTGAGACTTCCTTAGATATCATGCACCAGCTATTGTTTACAGATATGCATAGGCCCTCACCCCATGTCTTACCAGAGGCTGCTGTTCTGTCCTGCCGATAGAGCGTGAAGCATGGAGGAGGAGGTGTGAGGGTGTGGGGGTCCTTTGCTGGTGACACTATCAGTGATTTATTTAGATTTCAAGGCACACTTAACCAGCATGGGTACCACAGCATTCTACAGCGATATGCCATCCCATCTGGTTTGCACTTAATGTGAATATAATTTTGTTTTTCAACAGGACAATTACCAAAAACACATCACCAGGCTGTGTAAGGACTATTTGACCAAGGAGAGTGATGGACTGCTGCATCAGATGACTTGGCCTCCACAATCACCTGACCTCAACCCAATAGAAATGGTTTGGGAATAGTTGGACCTCAGAGTAAAGCAAGAGCAGCCAACAAGTGCTCAGCATATGTGGGAACTCCTTCAAGACTGTTCGAAAAGCATTCCAGGTGAAGCTGGTTGAGAGAATGCCAAGAGTGTGCAAAGCTGTCATCAAGGCAAAGGGTGGCTACTTTGAAGAATCTCAAATATATATTTTGATTTGTTTAACTTTTTTTGTTACTACAGGATTATTTCATAGTTTTGATGTCTTCACTATTCTACAATGTAGAAAATAGTAAAAATAAAGAAATCCTGGAATGAGTAGATATGTCAACTTTTGACTGTTACTGTATATGGCACAGTTGTTCCTTGTTTTGGTTCTTAAATACAAGTGATATACTTTTTTGAAAATCAGAATTGTCTTTAACCAATGTTGGTCTTTAATGCAGGGTAAACAGCCAAGTCCCTTACCTTTTCCCACTTCCACTTGCCTCTTCCATTTTTGCAGTAATGCTGGATTTAGTTGATTGTATTTTTGGGTAGAGTGGACATTTCCATGTTTTGATTTTTTTGGGTAAAAATGTGTAAAAAATAAAGTAAGTCTCACACTCATGTATAAACTCCCAGCAATTTAATGGGTATTTATCAACGTTTCGGCATCACTGTGCCTTCCTCAGGGTAATTTCATGAATACTTGAACCAGGTAGACAAACAGTGCAATTAGTGTAACCAATGACAATAGTGGGAGGTGTCATAATGATTAAGTCAATTCAAATGAACTAGTGAAACGGTTACAAAATACTATATGGCATATTAAATATATTACACTATTATCATATAGAAACATAATAGAATATTGTACATATTAGCATCAACATGCATTTTTATTTCATTCAATTTCATTTTTGTTACATGTAATCTTTTCGTTCGACCTTAATATATAATGGGCATCAACAGGGGGAACATATTAGGTGTACGATAATGAGCTGAAAAAATATTTGTTCAATTCACAAGACTTGTTCATGAAGGAAAATTTGTCCATAAGGGCCTGAGATCAAAGTCAATATTCAGACCAGTAGGGGTCAATGTTTTTAGATAGGATATCTAGTAAGCCTCCCTTTGTAGTAGTAGGATCTCGATGTTACCTCCTCTCCTTGGTAGAGCAACATGCTCAATGCCTGTGTATTTGAGGGAGGAGATTGGATGGTTACCTTCAACAGAATGAGCTGCTACTGGATAGTCAATGTTCTTACACCTGATTGAGCTGCGGTGTTCAGCTATGTGTTGTTTTAATTGTCTTTTCGTTTGTCCTACGTAGGCTTTTCCACATGAACAGGTGATGAGAGAGATTATTCTCTTGGTCTTGCATGAGATGATACCCCTAACAGGGATCTTTTGATCTGCATGTGGGTGTCTGAAGAAATACTTTTTTATAGTGCTATTGCACTGTGTGCATGAGCCACATTTGTAGTTCCCATTTGGTGGGCTCAGAGGGCATGTCAGATCTCACGAAACTAGCTCCAATATTGTGACCATGCTTATAGACCACCAGTGGGGGTTTCTTGAAGAGGTGTGCAGTTTTTTGTCAGATTGCAGAATATCCCGTGCTTTTTCAGGATTCCTTTCATTTTCTCCGAACCCTTGGTGTACTTAGTGCAAAAGATGGATGCGTTGTTTTTCTTCTTTGGTTGAGTTTTTTGTAATTCCTCTTGGTTTTTTAGATATTTTCATCATTGCAGCATCAAATCAAATCAAATTTATTTATATAGCCCTTCGTACATCAGCTGATATCTCAAAGTGCTGTACAGAAACCCAGCCTAAAACCCCAAACAGCAAGCAATGCAGGTGTAGAAGCACGGTGGCTAGGAAAAACTCCCTAGAAAGGCCAAAACCTAGGAAGAAACCTAGAGAGGAACCAGGCTATGTGGGGTGGCCAGTCTTCTTCTGGCTGTGCCGGGTGGAGATTATAACAGAACATGGCCAAGATGTTCAAATGTTCATAAATGACCAGCATGGTCGAATAATAATAAGGCAGAACAGTTGAAACTGGAGCAGCAGCACAGTCAGGTGGAAGTTGAAACTAGAGCAGCAGCATGGCCAGGTGGACTGGGGACAGCAAGAGTCATCATGTCAGGTAGTCCTGGAGCTCAGGTCCTAGGGCTCAGGTCCTCCGAGAGAGAGAAAGAAAGAGAGAAGGAGAGAATTAGAGAACGCACACTTAGATTCACACAGGACACCGAATAGGACAGGAGAAGCATCAAGAGTTTTGTCCTTGTAGCCTCTCATTTTGAATTTATCTGTCATTCTTTTAGCATTGCTTTCAAAATCTGACTGGTGGCCACAGATTAGTTTAACTCTGCATAACTGGCAATATAGTAGACCATTCTTGAGGGGAAGGGGATGCATACTATGCGCACATAGCAAGGTATTGCGATCTGTGGGCTTTGTGTGCAAGTCTGTGTAATGCATCATTCTCTTTGATAATCCATAAATCCAGGTAGTTTATTTTTCTCTTATCAGTCTGCATGGTGAATGAGATATTCAAAGCTCTCGTTTAGTAGAGTTTGGAATTCATTTAGTTCCTACTGACTTCCTTCCCAGAGCACAAAGACATCATCTATGTATCTCTTCCATAGAAGTATTTTATCAAGTAAGGGGTGTGTCTCTGTTTTATAAAGGAATGCTTCTTCAAATTGTCCCACATACAGGTTTGCATAGTTGGGGTAAAAGGGGAGCCCATGGCTACACCCTGAATTTGAAGGGAAAAGTCTGACTCAAAGACAAAGTAGTTATGGGATAATACCAGTTCAGTAAGTTGTAAGATGCAATCATTGGATGGAGCAGGGGTAGAGTCTCTCTGCTGAAGGAAATGTTGCAGCGCCTGCAAGCCAACGAGTTCCCACTAGCCTCCTCCGGATGTTAGTGTACAAGCTCTCCACATCAAAAGTGGCCAGCAGGGTGCCCTCTGGTAACCTTCCTAAACCCTCTATCAATGAGCTCATGTGACTAGTGTCTTTGACATAAAATGGGAGATTCTCAACCATCGGTTTAATGTGGTAATCCACAAATTTAGAAATGTTGGATGTCAGAGTCGATTGCTGCTACAATGGGTCTAATGGGTCTACCTGGACAACTCCACCAGTCCTATTTATCATTTACAACGATTATATATTTTTTAAACAATTTAGTATATTTCACTTTAACCACAATATTTGTTGTGTTATTTGTTCTGTCTTTTCTGGTGGATTAAACTGAAATTTCAACTACTTTCTATGGCTTGTTTTAAAAAAGAAAGATATTTTGGAGATTTCATTTTTGAAAAAACAAAAGTGAGGTTGTAATCTGAATAAAGGGAAAAGGACATTCTTGAACATGGGGTGACACATTCTTACTAATCTGCTACAGAACCAGTATGGAATTAAATATAACTTGTATATCACTGCATTTAGTGAGATGTTTAATGCTTTAATATTTTAATTTCTTCCCTTCAAATTGATTATATAAATGGGCCCGTTTTATTTTGTCTGGCTTGCCGTTCCATATAAAATGTCATATTTTTTGCTAATATAATTTTAAAAAACAGGTTGCTAGGTGTAGGCAATACCATAAGCAAATAGGTAAACTGGGATATGACTAAAGAGTTCATCAGGATGATTTTTCCCACAAATAAAGTTATTTTCCTTTCCCATGGTAGCAAAATCTTAACTATTTTTGTTAACTTATTTGTTTTTCATTCATGTTTTTGTAAAAAAAAAAATGGGGGTAGATCAGCTTTTAATAGTGCAGGTTGTAGATTCCATCAATGTAATTGTCTGCAACATAATTTGGTTAGAAAAAGTATCTAGATCCTCAGGCTGTTTAGGGATCCAAATTGGGGATCTAAAAGAAAGCATGAATCATCAGCATACAATGACACCTTTGATTTTAAGCCCTTGATTTCTAACCCCTTGATATTATTGTTGGCTCTGATTTTAATAGCTAACATTTCAATGGCCATAATAAATAGATATGCCGATAGTGGACAACCTTGTTTTACTCCTCTTGACAGTTTAATACTTTTGTTGCAGGGGAGAACGACTGCCCCCATTTCATTGGTGCCATGAAGTTAAAGGCCGACCAGGGTACTGCAGACTGTTGTATCCAGAAATGAAGGTAATCAAATCTAAGCAAATTTTATTTATCACATGCACCAAATACAACAGGTGTAGATCTTACCGTGAAATGCTTACTTACAAGCTCTTAACCAACAATGCAGTTATAAGAAAATATTTACTAAATAAACTAAAGTAAAAAATAGTTTAATATAACACAAAATAACAATGAGGCTATATACAGGGGGTATAGGTACAATGTGCAGGGGTACAAGTTAGTCAAGGTAATTTGTACATGTAGGTAGGGGTAAAGTGACTATGCATAGATAATAAACTGAGTATGAGCAGTGTAAAAACAAAGTGGGGGTGTGTCAATGTAAATAGTCCGTGTGGCCATTTTGATTAATTGTTCAGCAGTCTTATGGCTTAGGGTAAGAAGCTGTTAAGGAGCATATTGGACCTAGACTTGGCACTAAGGTACTGCTTGCCTGCGGTAGCAGAGAGAACAGTCTATGACTTGACTGACTGGGCTCTTTGACAATTTTTTGGGCCTTCCTCTGACACTGCCAAGTATATAGGTCCTGGATGGCAGGAAGCTTAGCCCCAGTGATGTGCTGGGCCATACGCACTACCCTCTGTAGGGACTTACGGTCGGATGCCGAGCAGTTGCCATACCAGGCGGTGTTGCAACTGGTCCGGATGCTCTCGATGGTGCAGCTGTAGAACTTTTTGAGGCTCTGGGGACCCATGTCAAATCTTTTTGGTCTCCTGAGGGGGAATAGGCTTTGTCATGCCATCTTCAAGACTTTCTTGGTATGTTTGGACCATGGTAGTTTGTTGGTAATATGGACACCAAGGAACTTAACTCTCGACCCGCTCCACTACAGCCACATTGATGTGAATGGGGGCGTGTTCGACCCTCCTTTTCTTGTAGTCCACTATCATCTCCTTTTGTCTTGCTTATTTTGAGGGAGAGGTTGTTGTCCTGGCACCACACTGCCAGGTCTCCGACCTCCTCCCAATAGGCTGACTCATCGTTGTCGGTGATCAAGCCTACCACCATTGTCATCATTAAACTTAATGATGGTGTTGGAGTTGTGCTTGGCCACGTCGTGGGTGAACAGGGAGTACAGGTGGGGACTAAGCACGCACCCCTGAGAGGCACCCGTGTTGAGGATCAGTGTGGAAGATGTGTTGTTTCATACCCTTACCACCTGGGGGCGGTCCATCAGGAAGTTCAGGATCCAGTTGCAGAGGGAGGTGTTTAGTCCCAGGGTCTTTAGCTTAATGATGAGCTTTGTGGGCACTATTATGTTGAACACTGAGCTGTAGTCAATGAATAGCATTCTCACATAGTTCTTCCTTTTGTCCTGGTGGGAAAGGGCAGTGTGGAGCGCGTCATCTGTGGATCTGTTGCGGCGGTATGCGAATTGGAGTGGGTCTAGGGTTTCCGGGATGACGGTGAGCCATGACCAGCCTTTCAAAACACTTCATGGTTACTGATGTGAGTGCTTTGGGGCGGTAGTCATTTAGGCTGGTTACCTTCAATTTTTTTGGGCTCAGAGACTGTGGTGGTCTGCTTGAAACATGTAGGTAATACAGACTCGGTCAGGGAGAGGTTAAAAATGTCAGTGAAGTCACTTGCCAGTTAGTCCTTAATAGTTTGGAAGCCCTGCCACATCCAAGTGTCAGAGCCGGTGTAGTAGGATTCAATTGTAGTCCAATATTTATTGATATATTGATATATTGATGCTTTGCCTGTTTGATGGTCCGTCTGAGGGTATAGCAGGATTTTTGTTATAAATGTCTGGGTAGAGTCCCTTGAAAGCAGCAGCTCTACCCTTTAGCTCGGTGCAGATGTTGCCTGTAACCCATGGCTTCTGGTTGAGGCACTTATTGATTTTAGCCGGGGACTGAGGTGGTATACTCAATGCCATTGGATGAATTCCGGAACATATTCCAGTCTGTGCTAGCAAAACAGTCCTGTAGTGTAGCATCCGTGTCATCTGGCCAATTCTGTATTGAGCGAGTCACTGATACTTCCTGCTTTAGTTTTTTCTTGTAAGCAGGAATCAGGAGGATATAATTATAGTCAGATTTGCCAAATGGAGGGTGAGGGAGAGCTTTGTATGCATATCTGTGTGTGGAGTAAAGGTGGTCTAGTTTTATTTTGTCTCTGGTTGCACAAATGAAATGCTGGTGGAAATGAGGTAAAACGGATTTAAGTTTGCCTGCATTAAAGTCCCCGGCCACTTGGAGCGCCTTATGGCCTTATACAGCTTGTTGAGTGCAGTCTTGGTGCCAGTGTCGGTTTATTGTGGTAAAGAGATGGCTACGAAAAATATACAAAAACTTTCTTGGTAGATAGTGTGGTCTACAGCTTATCATGACGTACTCTACCTCAGGTGAGCAATACCTTGAGACTACCGTAATATTAAATATCGCCCATCAGCTGTTATTGACAAATAGACACACCCCCGCCCCTCGTCTTACCGGATGTAGCTGTTCTGTCCTGCCGATGCACAGAAAACCTTGCCAACTGTATCCATGTCGTCATTCAGCCACGACTCAGTGAAACATAAGATATTACACTTTTTAACATCCCGTTGGTAGGATAGTCTTGAACGGAGCTTATCCAGTTTATTTTCCAGTGATTGCACGTTGGCCAATAGAACAGATGGTAGAGGCGGGTTACCTACTTGCCAATAAATTCTCACAAGGCAACCTGATCTGCTCTCCTGTATTCCCTTTTCTACATGAAAAGAAGGAAAAATGAGGGGGATTTGGGCCTTGTTTGGGAGCAACATTATATCCTTTGCCTCAGACTAATTAAATTAAAAATGTTCGTCCAGTTCGACATGTGTAATCACTGTTCTGATATCCAGAAACTATTTTCAGTACTAAGGCGGTTGCATCAACATTATGTTAAAAATAGCACAATTGGTTAGGAGCCCGTGAAACAGCAGCCATCCCCTCTGGCGCCATTCTCCTCAATTATGGTATCAATAATTGCTTCTATTATACCAGACGTATATCCTTGAACCAATTGTATTTTAAAATCACACACAGAATTATAAAAATAATTTAGTTTCTACCAGCAGCCTGCAATACCCCGATCGGCCTTCAACTTGAGATACTCGTTGTGTGTTCGAGTGTTAAACCTAACAATGCCACTCTGCAAATTGAATTTGATGTCGGGGGAGGTGCCAATTTGACAGCCGAATGTTGTACACTGTAGTGGTTTTCCAACCACACGGCTCAGATCAACATAGCTGCTATTGTTTAAAGGTTTTTCTATAAAAATGTTGAAATGAACTATATACCCCCATGTCATACACTGACAAACTGAAAACATAACATGTGTACAATTAATTGGTTAGAGAGAGGTCTCAAACATCACTTTCATTTTGTATCCCCTGTAGCTTTAGAAATCACAGAAAAGTTAGATCCATGCGAATGTGGCCAATCAAAAACACCCTAATGATTGGTTGACAAATTGTGCCTCCCATAATGCAAGTGATGTCTGCATGGTGCAGTTTGTGAGAAGCAACCGCAGCGACTTTATCAAAAACGGCATGACCTTTGATCACATGATTTTTGTAAAGTTTCTTCAGTCAACATTAGGGGTGTGCCGAGTACTCGGGACAAAACAAGTATCTTAACCGATATTGACAATTTTCAGAATATGATTGACACAGACACGAGCGCCTGTTAAACTCATTTCAGGGCACAAGTCTCCACGTCTCCAAACATCATGTATGAATCAGAATCTGTAGCTGGTCATTTTTGTTCGATCTACTATAGTTATTTTTTGTAGACTTTACAGTGGCCGTATGGTTGTTTTTGTCTGTCTACTTGTTGTTGTTTAGTAGGCCTACTTTGTCTGTCCGTATAATTATTGCACTGCTGACGATGTCTTATGTCGCCCATGCTTCCTGTTATTTTGATTGTGCAAATGCCAACTTGTTGAATGAATGTGTGCTAAAGACAAAGAGACACTTAAAGTAACTTATCCAGTGTTCTCAGAATTCTTTGAAATATGTTCTATAATTAATAACAATATGAGTGAAATAGATTTTCTTCCCATTTTTTTAAATGAAGCATGTTAAAAGCAGCGTTTCTGTGTTTTGTAATGGTGTGGGCGTACCCCAACAACAATGGCGTGGGCATATACCGTCTATAGGAAATGTTGTGGTCCTTAAACGTAGGTGCTAGGCTAATAAAGAATACTTGAAAAGAACAGGAAGGCCCACACACTGTTTATGCTCCCACTTCACTGCTTTTTGACAACGTTTTGATCTGAAACTCGCCTGGTCAAACAGACTTGAGTGCCCACATGCATGGTGGGTGCGAAAACAATTCCATTTACTTTTGCGCATAGTCAATCATAATTAATCAGAGGTGCATATGGTCATAAAGGATTATATACACAAATCATCTAAGTTAAAACCTAGGCAACAGTTCAGACCAATCCACTGCTCATAACTAATAGATAGGCTCACTGCTCATAACATTTAACCGATATCAATCAGTGTTGTGCCAGGTGCCTATCATAGTAGGCTAACGTTTGAACTATACTGTAAAATTCTATATTCTTTTAATGCCATGAATCTATCAATTGACATCAATGAACTCTGGTAAAACAACTGTTAATTCATATGCTGCTGTAAATAGGCATAATACATTATTGTCCTTCATCAGCCAGTAAGCTTCAATAGGACACATGGAAAGAGCCTCTATGTCCTACCATTTGAAATGATGGTGTGTACAGTGCACTGCTGAATTATATGGGTTGGGCAACAGTGCATTTTTCATTGATGCACCGTTAACTGATTTTTAAGACAAACATAAAAACGAGTGATAGGCTACTGTTAGATTTGGCAAGTGACATATTAGAAAGGTGATGTTGTGCCCTCCCGAGTGGTGCAGTGGTCTAAGGCACTGCATCGCAGTGCTTGAGGCGTCGACCCGGGTTCGATCGCGGGCTGTGTCATAACCAGCCATTCTGAGTTGCTGATGATGTCGCCATATTCTAAGACCGGAAGAAACGGAGGAGGTGAGGAAACATGGCCTCAAATGTGCTGAAATTAGACATTCCTTCTCTACTAGTGCATCAACAGGCAAATTACATTTCCCTGGATCGGTTCAGAAGGCCAGGGGTCAACGTCAGGAGACCAGGCTGCTCCCGAGGGAGATGGTGGCAGGCTGCTCCCGAGGGAGATGTTGGTGGTTTTCTCCCTCTCCTGCGGGAGAGAGCGAGACCGAGAGAAAGAGGCAGGGGCGGTGTATGATTTCAGAAAGCATAGCAGTCGTCATCTGAGCTCTCAGCAATAGGACTTCTATCTTCATCTGAGTTTTCATCTACATCAGTCATCAAAATCAGCTTGTGGTAGGTGTTGTCTTGGTATTATGTCAGTTCACTCAATCTTCTCGTCAGGTGGCAGAGAAGGCCATTCCTGTCACGTTTTTTCAAAATCGAACCCAGAAGCAGACCAGGACAAGGAGAGTAGGAAGAAGGTGAGTATTTATTTACAAGTGAATGTGAATGGGTAGATATATCCAGGTGGCGTAGCGGGCAGCGGTGGTGAGTTGATGGGAGTAAATAGGTGGATCCAATGGGGTAGCGGAATCCTCCAACGACCAGGCGGGAATGGGGTAAATGATCCGAGTGAGTAACTGAAGACAGAACAAACGGAGGTAAGTTTAAGGCAAGCAATACGTAAAAAACAACAAAACAAATTCTATCCAACTTGAGGCTGATACTATGGCACAACATACTGTTCATGGCTAACGATCCGGCAGGGAATGGATGTCAGGTCAGAGCTTTTGAAGGGGAGAGGTGATGATCAGGACAGGTGTGCAGATTACTGATGGGATACAGGTGCGGGTGAACATCGATCTCCCAACAAGCTAATTCGCCCGGCAACCAGACAGGGTGCGTTCCAGGACACCGGAAACACACTCCAGGACAGAAACACAGGCAAACACAGACTCAGGAAGCGGGATTCGTGACAATTCCTCACTCCCTCTGACAACTCCACTGCATTGCCTAAAAGTCATATGTATAGCAATACATTATTTACAATTCCACTACACAAAAGAGTATGGAGGGTATTTGTAAAGCAAGACCAAAAGTTCAGTCCAAAAATTGTATAAACCTCAACTTACTCTGATCTTGCAGCTTGTAGGGAGAGTGCCTCTAGGGTTCTGTTGGTCTTTGTAGGCTACCCCAGTAACTTTTCATCTCCTGCACCAGGATCCTCTCTTCCTCCTGCAGTCTGTTCACCATCATCAGTCTGTCGAAGATCGCCTTTTTGAGATGGCTGTTGCCTGTGAGATGTAAACTCACAGAGGTATATAACAGAACAACAGCAATGATTGCAGCCTACGCTGAAGGTAAATATTCACAATAGATACCTTCTGCAATCATATACTGGTGCCAAGTCTCTCCCATGGCCACACAAAGTTGTCAGTGTTGAGCAGCTCATCCACTGTGGGGAGCCTAAACTCTGCCTGATGCTCGTGAAGTTGAACAATGGCAGCTGTCACGGCTGTGTTGTCCTCAACTATTTTTCTCTTAATCTGATACCTCCTCTTGTTGCCGTCTGAATAAAAAGGGGTGATTAGACGGACTGTAGATTCAGATATATTAGTTATAGAGCTACTATAGAGGCTCAATCAAAGAGAGTACAAAGCAATCAACTCATTTCTAAAGCATTTGTTGTAATGCAGTTATAACATTATACAAGGCATGCAGAGTTGTGGCTCACAAGGTACTCTGCTGATTATGGTCATGTCATTTCTCAGTTTAATGAATTGTTTTACATTAGATCAATTAATAACATAGGTCATTGCTACATTGCTACCATAAACATGGTCTGATGTGTACGACTAATGCATTTTCTTTCACAAATCAGTTGTACTGCTTCATTAATAAGGTGTTTGAGGTCATATTGTTGTTGGGCCTTACCTGTTGAATGATAGAGGTAGTCTGCCCTGTCTGACTATCCTGAGTTGTGGCTGTCAAACATAGTGTAAGTTACAAACATGACTCCACTGACATCAATTCAATTATGAAGATGAGAAACATCCACTTTTCTATTCTGGCTTGAAGTACACTTATTCCTGTCATCATATTAGAACGTATTGATTACTTTAAATGTATAAGAAATGTAAACTCAGCAAAAAAAGAAACATCCCTTTTTCAGGACCCTGTCTTTCAAAGATAATTTGTAAAAATCCAAATAACTTCACAGATCTTCATTGTCAAGGGTTTAAACACTGTTTCCCATGCTTGTTCAATTAACCATAAACGATTAATGAACATGCACCTGTGGAACGGTCATTAAGACACTAACAGCTTACAGACGGTAGGCAATTATGGTCACAGTTATGAAAACTTAGGACACTAAAGAGGCCTTTCTATTGACTCTGAAAAACACCAAAAGAAACATGCCCAGGGTCCCTGCTCATCTGCGTGAACGTGCCTTAGGGATGCTGCAAGGAGCCTTGAGGACTGCAGATGTGGCCAGGGCAATAAATTGCAATGTCTGTACTGTGAGACGCCTAAGACAGCACTACAAGGAGACAGGACGGACAGCTGATTGTCCTCGCAGTGGCAGACCACATGTAACAACACCTGCACAGGATCAGTACATCCGAACATCACACCTGCGGGACAGATACAGGATGGCAACAACAACTGCCCGAGTTACACCAGGAACGCACAATTCCTCCATCAGTGCTCAGACTGTCCACAATAGGCTGAGAGAGGCTGGACTGAGGGCTTGTAGGCCTGTTGTAAGGCAGGTCTTCACCGGACATCACCGGCAACAACATTGCCTATGGGCACAAACCCACCGTTGCTGGACCAGACAGGAAAAAGTGCTCTTCACTGACGAGTCGCGGTTTTGTCTCACCAGGGGTGATGGTCGAATTTGTGAGGAATGTCAGTGTTCTACCATGGCCAGAGCCCGGATCTCAATTCCATGGAGCACGTCTGGGACCTGTTGGATCGGAGGGTGAGGGCTATGGCCATTCCCCCCAGAAATGTCTGGGAACTTGTAGGTGCCTTCGTGAAATAGTGGGGTAACATCTCACAGCAAGAACTGGCAAATCTGGTGCAGTCCACGAGGAGGAGATGCACTGCAGTACTTAATGCAGCTAGTGGCCACACCAGATACTGACTGTTACTTTTGATTTTGACCTCCCCTTTGTTCAGGGACACATTATTCAATTTATGTTAGTCACATGTCTGTGGGACTTGTTCAGTTTATGTCTCAGTTGTTGAATCTTATGTTCATACAAATATTTACACATGTTAAGCTTGCTGAAAATAAACACAGTTGACAGTGGGAGGACATTTCTTTTTTTGCTGAGTTTATGTTAGGGGTCAATGAAGGGTGAATAGGAACTTTGTATATGGAAAGTTACTGAGTGAGACCAGGGGAAGTGCAGCAAGTTCATATTCTTGCCCTTTGTGCTGTTGTCTGTGCCCAACAATGTTTGTACCCTGTTTTGTGCTGCTACCATGTTGTGCTGCTGCCATGTTGTATTGCTACCATGTTGTTGTCCTTTTGTGTTGCTACCATGCTGTGTTGTCATGTGTTGCTGCCATGCTATGTTGTGATCTTAGGTCTCACTTTATGTAGTGTGATCTGTCTTGTTGTGATGTGTGTTCTGTCCTATATTTTTATTTTATTTTTAATCCCAGCCCCCATCCCCGTAGGAGGCCTTTTGCCTTTTGGTAGGCCGTCATTGTAAATAAGAATGTGTTCTTAACTGACTTGCCTAGTTAAATAAAGGTTAAACAAATACACATTTTTATTTTATTTATATTCAAACATATTATTGCTTAATATTAATATTTCAAAAGAATGAGGCAAAGGGTAGTAGTCTACTTTCAGTTCCTGATGAGGCAGGCCAGTTGCTATGGAACTAGGACAATGAGGGATGTGGAACTCATATAATGCATCAGCTCTATGTTCTCATTTTATCTCACAATGAAAACACACAATGCTCTTGTCCTGTGTTTGTGTGCTTCCATGTGTCCCTGTGCATGTCTACATACACGTGTGTCTGTATCCAGATCTGCCTTCAGCAGCAACGTGCTCGTGGCCTATGACCTCCTAACCCAGACAGGGCCCCAGCAGCATGGAGGAGGGGGGACCCAGTGGCCATGCTGGTCCCTGCAGCTCTAACAGCCCAGGTGGAGGAGGGGGAACCCAGTGGCCATGCTGGTCCCTGCAGCTCTAACAGCCCAGGTGGAGGAGGGGGGACCCAGTGGCCATGCTGGTCCCTGCAGCTCTAACAGCCCAGGTGGAGGAGGGGGGAAACAGTGTCCATTCTGGTCCCTGCAGATCTCAAAGCCCAGGTGGAGGAGGGGGACCCAGTGGCCATGCAGGTCCCTGCAGCTCTAACAGCCCAGGTGGAGGAGGGGGGACCCAGTGGCCATGCTGGTCCCTGCAGCTCTAACAGCCCAGGTGCAGGTGGAGGGGGACCCAGTGCCCATGCTGGTCCCTGCAGCTCTAACAGCCCAGGTGGAGGTGGGAGGCTCAGTGGCCATGCTGGTCCCTGCAGCTCTAACAACCCAGGTGCAGGTGGAGGGGGACCCAGTGCCCATGCTGGTCCCTGCAGCTCTAACAGCCCAGGTGGAGGTGGGAGGCTCAGTGGCCATGCTGGTCCCTGCAGCTCTAACAGCCCTGGTGGAGGAGGGGGGACCCAGTGGCCATGCTGGTCCCTCCAGCGCTAACAGCCCAGGTGGAGGTGGGGGGCACCTCTATACTCACACACACACCCTCTAGGTAGCATATACAATTGATCATTCATACTGTATAATATACACTGCTGGTTTTTAAGTTCCCCGACTTCAGAAATCATTCATTACCTTTGTGCTGTTGAGCAAGGCACCGAAGCTGACCCTGCTCCTCTCAAGTGCTGTGTTTGTGTGTTGTTTTGTCTGAGGGGTTTTGGAGCAGAGTAAAATATCAATTTATGTTGATGGAAATCCTGTTCTGCTCTATTCTCTATTCCTATAGCGTCTCTGCAGCTGGGGGGGGATTGAGATCCTCTGCCCCCACTTTTATCACTCAAATTCTCCTGTTGGATTTATCTATAGTTATGTACATTTATTTAAGCAATGAAGCTAGAGGAGGTGTGGTATATTGGCCAAATATCACAAACCCCTGAGGTGCCCATGTCACGCCCTGATCTGTTTCACCTGTCCTTGTGCTCGTCTCCACCCCCCACCAGGTGTCGCCCATCTTCCCCATTATCCCCTGTGTATTTATACTTGCGTTTTCTGTCTCTGTTGCCAGTTCATCTTGTTTGTTCAAGTCTACCTGCATTTTGTCTCAGCTCCTGTTGTTCCCTAGTCTCTCTTCTCCACATCCTCCTGGTTTTTGACCTTTGCCTGACCTTGAGCCTGTCTGCCATCCTGTACCTTGGCCTCTGCTCTGGATTATTGACCCCTGCCTGCCTTGACCTGTCATTTGCCTGCCTCTGTGGTTACAATAAACATTGTTACTTCACACAGTCGGCACTTGGGTCTTACCTTGATTCCTGATAGCCTTATTGCTATTATAAACTGGTTACCAAAGTAATAAGAGCAGTAAAAATAAATGTTTTGTCATATCCGTGGTATACGGTCTGATATACCACAGCTGTCAACCAATCAGCATTCAGGGCTCAGACTGTGTACCATGGGAAATACAAAAATCACATTTTACTATTCTAATTACATTGTTAACCAGTTTATAATAGCAATAAGGCTCCTCTGGGTTTTGTGGTATATGGCCAATATACCATGGCTAAGGGCTAGGTCCAAAGAACAGCCATTAACCGTGGTATATTGGCCATATACCACACCTCCTAGGGCATCATTACTTAATTATAGCAGTCAAAACAAGTTAAATCGTCATCCATTGATAGAAAATTATCTTGAGATAAAGGGCAATTTATATTTTGTCTTGCGACATATTCTTAAACTTACAAGAATTATTACTTTGATGGAAAAACAAATGTTGCTTCTTAGCCTACATCGTAAAAAATGACGTATTCCTTAACGCTCGATAACGTTATAGAAAAAGGATTTCATGGATACATGTGGCAACTCCTCTCTTGCTGCGAAAACATATTTTTGGCTAGTTTTCAGGCCTTGTGTGCGAGTTTTCAGAGGTCATAGGGCTAGAAATTTGAGGTGGCCCTGGCAACACTGAGCATGACAGTTAAACCCAGGGAGTTCTTTCAGAAAATGGCAGAATGCTTCAGCAAACAGTGCTTTGACAGTGGAAAGGTAAGTCAGCTAGCAAGACGTCATTTTATAACAGGTGATGATCAGCAGAAATAAGGGAGTACTAGTAGTACTAGTATCTACTACTCTCATAGTAGTAGATGTGAGTTTCTCTTTCAAACAATCCCCTTGTACACAGCTAATAGCTAGCTAGCTAAAGTTAGCCAAAGCATGCTAGCTAACTAGTGCAACCCTAAGCAACAGTACATATGAAGATGAAACATTATCAGGCCTACTGAACATCTTACTGTAGAACTTATTAGTGAAAACAAGTCTAGGTTGGAACGATTGCTGTTAAAATACGTTTAATTTTTTTTAAAATTCTGAACGGGAATAAACTGATGTGAAGCAAGATGCTTTTTGAGGAAAACACAGTTCTGGGTTGTTCATCTACAGCAGGAAGTGGTATCCTGCCTGACTGAGAAAGCCGTAGATCTTCTGATCCAGTTTGTCACCACATATCTATGAGTCAGGGTTCTCAACTCTGGCATACTTAAAAAACAAGTACAGAAACACTCCATGCTGAGCATGACCTTAGGGTTGCATTGTCAAAAACTGAGCACAGAATAGACCTGCTTGTTAAAAACTTCAACCAGCCACACACCTCTCATTAGGGCTTCGTATTTGTTTTCTGGTTTACATCTGTGTGATGTGATCAATCAGTTTATTCTAGTTCAGAATGAAAATGATTTATTATAGTTTAACAGAAATAGTTCCAACCTAGTGTTTTTAATGGGGGAAAATAAACACGAATAGCTATTTATATTTCATTTAATTGTTATTTGTCTTTATTGCACCTGTTTTAGGCTGGCTTAAGGGCAATGAAATGGACTGATACGTATGTATTGTTGCATGTTTTCATAAGCTTGGGTCCCAGGAAAATACAGAATTTGTCATTTGGGTCCCAGGCTGAAAAAGTTGAAGAAACCCTGCACTACACTAACAAAAATCCCTATATGGAGGTTAATGCAAAGATTAGCCGGTAGCTGGAGGCAAGCACTAAAATATCACCCGTTAAGTTGGCCCAGGCTATGGCTGGAGCCAGCTGTGGGTAACATGGACGCCAAGGAATTTGAAGACACTGCTGCAGAGCTCTTCATTGCTCGAGTACGAATTCTGTCATAACTGGATCTTCACAAAGGATAAAAATACTCACTAACAGGGATGTAAAAACATATATAATAATTGTGCATATGGAAAATCTCTGGTATCTTTTATTTGAGCTCATGAAACATGGTACCAGCACAACACATTGTGTTAATGTTTTTGTTCAATTCAGTTTAAGTACAATTAGATGTGTGTATCATTCTCATGAAATATGACTAAATATATACTGTATAATAGTATGGTACGATGTAAATGACTCAATATACCAATAAATGTCATAACTATCTTGTTTGTTATTGCTTTAATCTATAACGGCGTTAGAAGTAAAAGGTTTTATTCTGTTATAAAGCCTTCATATACAACAGTGAATTTGATGCTTTCCATTCTTATGAGAATGAAACAAACAAAGCTTCTATGTAGTTACTGCATAGGTGATTAGGTTAACATGAAACCGATTGATGGAATTATTCAGGCCAGTTTACAGCAATGATGGCAATAACTCCTCCACACACCTCCTGGCGGTTATAGAAACTGGTGGCAAAAAGTGGCCAGCTGAAATGTTTTATATACTGTAACAAAATAAACTTTCAGTAGAAACAAACATCTTCAAATAACCAAAAATCTTGTACTAAGCACCTCCTTACATCTCACCAATATTGTATCCATTCTACAGGAAAGAGAAAATCACATTACTTTTTATGGGTAATAGAGATGATCATTGGGGAAAATAGAAACATAAAAACTAATAGAAAAGCATCCCAAGAAAATCCATAATTCACTAATGACCAAACCTACAGCCAAACCCAATTCTTATATTATCCTACTTTAACAGTGTGAGAGCAACATTCAAATCAATTAAACTTAGCATCCCAAAGCAAAGTAGAGCAAATAAATAATATTCTAGTTAATTAGTTCAAGTGCCTTGCTGTAAACCACCTAATGATATCAATTCTCATGAAAGACAAACGTAAGATAGCGCAACAAATGGTCATTGTTAGATTTAAGAAAGTCAAAACAAACATCTTGACGATTCTTTGGCACCATCGAGTGGCTGGTAGAGAATAGTATACTGGTTAGTTTTGTTCTGACTACTGAAAAAAAATACATGTCTTGTCAGTGGATCGATCCCCTTTAGGTTTAATAAAAATATAATTACTTTCTAATAAGAACCAAAATGTCAGTTTAAAAGGGCATGTGGAATTTACACTATCTGAGAATTAGGTCTTTCAGCGGTATATTTAAGCAATAAGGCCCGAGGGGTTCGCTGTATATAGCCAATATACCACGGCAAATGCGGAGTGCCTAGATACAGCCCTTAGTTGTGGTATATTGTCAATATACCACAAACCCCCGAGGTGCTATATTGCTATTATAAACTGTTTACCAACGTAATTTGAGCAGTAAAAACATATGTTTTGTCATACCTGTGGTATACGGTCCGATATACCACTACTTTCAGGCAATCAGTTTTCAGGCTCGACCCACCCTGTTTATAATAGTGCTCGTTGATTACACCCTCAACATTCTATATCTCATTGATTCCATTCAATATGTTCATAATTACAGCTAGACTCAACCCCACCACTAGGAGTTGTCCTGTTCAGATGCCCCCCGCCATCAGTGGGGAGGTCTCAGATTGGTTGACCTGTGCAGTGATGCTGTAGTGTGGAGAATCGTAGAGGTGATTGCTCTGTAGGTCCACCTCTGCCCGCAGCGTTACTTTCTACAGATGGGAAACGGAGAACAGTTGTTAGAATCATGGTCTCCAACTTCTGCCCTGGAGAGCTATGGGGTACGCAGGATTTTGCTGCAGCCCACCTGGACAAAAGGAACACCTATGTCAGAATGCTGTTCATTGAATACAGCTCAGCGTTCAACACATTAGTGCCTACAAAGCTCATCACTAAGCTAAGGACCCTAGGACTAAACCCCTCCCTCTGCAACTGGATCCTGGACTTCTTGACGAGCCTCCCCCAGGTGGTAAGGGTAGGCAACAACACGTATGCCACGCTGATCCTCAACACTGGGGCCCCTCAGGGGTGTGTACTTAGTCCCCTCCTGTACTTCCTGTTCACCCATGACTGCGTGGCCAAACACGACTCCAACACCATCATTAAGTTTGCTGATGACACAGCATTGGGTGGTGAACAGATCATCGACAACGATGAGGGCCTATAGGGAGGTCGTCAGAGAACTGGCAGTGTGGTGCCAGGACTACAACCTCTCCCTCAATGTGAGCAAGACAAAGGAGCTGATCGTGGACTACAGGAAAAGGCGGGCCGAACAGGCCCCCATTAACAACGTTGAGTTTCAAGTTCCCATCGAGAGCATCCTGACTGGTTGCATCACTGCCTGGTATGGCAATTACTCGGCATCTGACAGTAAGGCACTACTGAGGGTAGTGCGCACGGCCCAGTACATCAAGCTTCCTGCCATCCAGGACCTATATAATAGGCGGTGTCAGAGGAAAAGCCCCCCAAAATTGTCAGAGACTCCAGTCACCCAAGACATAGACTGTTTTCTATGCTACCACAAGAGAAGCGGTACTGGAGCACTAAGTCTAGGACCTTAACAGCTTCTACCCCCAAGCCATAAGACTGCTGAACAATTAATCAAATGGCCACCAGACTATTACATTGACCCCCCCCCTCCATTTGTTTAGTACACTGCTGCTACTCACTGTTTATTATCTATACATAGTCACTTCACCCCTACCTACATGTAGAAATTACCTCAACTGACCTGTACCCCCGCACATTGACTCGGTACCGGTACCCCCTGTATATAGCCTCGTTATTGTATTGTGTTATTTTATTTATTATTATTTTTTATTTTTACTTATTTGGTAAATATTTTCTTAACTCTTTCTTGAACTAAACTGTTAGTTAAGGGCTTGTAAGTAAGCATTTCACAGTAAGGTGTGTATTCGGCACATGTGACAAATAAAGTCTGATTTTAACATATATTCTGTCTGGTCCAAGTGATGGAGTGAGTGAAGTGAGGAGAGCTTAGGTACCTGGAAGTCTCTGATGTAGGTGAGGAAGAAACTGACGAAGGAGAGAGCCAGAGACCACTCAGAGATGGTGCTGATGATGTGAGGGATGTAGCCCTGCAACAGACAGAGCTGTTAGTTTGTGTTGGCGTGCGTGTATGCGCTATCAAAGTCTACTGACCGTTTCTCCAGGTATCCAGTGCAGTTTATGGGCCACGTCCACTCCAGGTAGACTACTGTACATGATGACAGAAGACACAAACACTGAGAGGTGAGGAGGTTAAGGAGCACAACAGGCAGGGGCTAGAGCTGTGTTTACAGAGGGCAACTCTTGCAATATTTCAGAACGTTTGGATCTTGAACAAGCTGTCAGAGGTCCTTGCAATTTGTTGCACGAGTTCACAGCTTCCATTCACTGTAATTGAGTGGCATTGTCTTATAGCAACAACATTATATTATCAGCAACAGTGAATCATGATTTCATATTTTCTTGTTGCAGAAATAGCAGAGGATACTGCTGATGATGCTGGCGAAGGTCCAGACTCCGATGCTGAGTCGGACCCAGAAGATGCTCTTCCCGTGGACGTGAGGCTGCATGCACAGAGACACCAAGGTCTGCACCAGGATGTACAGTGCCCCCACGCCAAACGTCAATATTGCCCCCACCAGGTGCATGGAGAACAGAGTCGTTTTCTGGATGTTGTTGAGAGAGAGAATGATTTTATAGTACCACATTTACATACACTGTCATCAAAACAAACAGGAACAAGACTCTCTCACACACACACGTGTCAATGGGTACCTGAAAGTTAGCAACAATGCACATGCCAAAGGAGCTGGTCCATCCCAGCACCAAACCCAAGAGGTTGAGTTTATGCAGCTTCGACTCCTCTTCGACTGTCAAGGCTTGGACCTGCTTGTAGCGTACGTACATGGTGGCTATGCCTGCCACGACAAACACGATCACAAATCAAAACAGTCACAAATTCGGTCAGGTTTATAGCTGGTTTCAAATGTATTGCTAGATTCCAAAGAGGAATCCGAGAGATAATGGTGGTGTTACCTAAGTATGCTGAGATGTCCAGCATGATTCCAAACACACATCTCTCTGGGGCAACCGTCCCTGTGTCGCTGTGAACAGAAACATGACCATCAAAAATGTAATCTCCCACTCTCACAATGTAATGTACAATTGTAATACATGTAAAATTGTGTCTACTACTTATAAAGTGAAGTGATTGCAAGTATAATGGTACAAAGGCACAGAGGATGGTGTTGAGCCTGTGTCTGACCTGATGTATGGCACCAGTGGGTCCACATGTTTCAGCAGCACAGCAGTGATGTAAGCAAAGATGAACGTGGCCGCCGTCCATAATACCAAAGCCACCGGTAGAATACAAAGACCCTGCTGGAACCACCACATATCCTCTGCTGTGTGTGTCAAACCACCAGTAGCCTATCCAAATTAGACCACAGATGCTGGTATATTGCCTTCACCTGTAGATATTGGATTATGTGAAGCACCACACACACACAGAGAAAAATAGCTGAAGCTGCTGCACACTTGTTTCCTCATTCTGGATAAAAGCTCAGTATCAAGAGACTACAATGTATTCCTGCCACGTGATCGCATTTCTCAGTTCCTCTACTAGTTGTGTGGCTTGATGTAGTCAAGTGACTTGAGATACAGAGCGAGCTAGTTACATTTGGTAGGCTACAATGTATTTATTTTTTAAATAACCTTTATTTAACTAGGCAAGTCAGTTAAGAACAAATTCTTATTTGAAATGATGCTACAATACACGCTACTGTTTAATAAAATAAGTAGAGTGAACAAGATGCAGGTTCTGTTCTACCTGATAATTAATTGCACACACCTGGTGTCCCAGATCTAAACAAGTCCCTGATTAGAGGGGAACAATGAATAAATGCAGTTTAACTGGCTTCCAGGTCCAGAGTTGAGTTTGAAGGCTTGATGCTGCGTTCAAAACAATTGAGATGCCGGAAATCTCCGACTTACGTGCATTTAAAACGACTGGGAACGCAGAAAAACGAATGGAAAAACTTGATTCGAACGGTCAGTCCACTCGAAATGTAAACACTGACACTCGGGCCTATTTCCAGAGCTCTGACTTTCCGACCTGAAAATCTGACGTCACTATTTGACCTAGAATTTTTCCGAGTTCCCAGTTGTTTTGAACGCGGCAATAAACTGTACCTTCAAAAAAGTGGTTCGTTTGTTGTCACCTCATCACACGAAATTCGGTCTCACAAAAGACCAACAATGAACAGCGGGAAAGCAGAAAAAGCTAATATATGTAGTCTACTCTTTAGATCGCTCTGAGTAAATGAAGGCTACATAACCCAGATGAGGAATTAGGTCACGCTTTCTCAACTAAAATCACAAGCTCATTACTTCCTGTTAGTGTCCCAGAAGAGGCGTGGCATTATAATACCCAGATCTGTAGCGAACGTCAACAAAGAGACCTCCGTTCCATCAGCAACAATACGCAAGACGTATCAAGAAAAAGGCTGTGCCCTCGGCGACTTCCCTTCAAAATAAAAGTCCTCCCGTGACGATGGTAGAAAAAAACAATTTGACGAAATTCATAACATTTTATGCTGAAATATTTTTGTTGTTTAACAATATGAAAAACATTTCATCGACTTTATAGCACAAATAATATTATAGCGCTGCCATTATTGTTAACAGCAAAAAGTAATGATTACTAGATAGTTATCATGGTAACAACAGTAATACAAATAACTAAACCGTAGTTATAATACTACTATTATTAATAATAGTAATAATAATAATAATAGTGATAATCTACTTAAAAATATTTTGAAAATACTTTTAAATCCCATTGTTAATTAGTCCATTCCTTTTGCACTACGTTCAGTACGTTTTTCATATTGGATATATATATATATATATATATCCAATATGAAAACGTTCTGAACGTAGTGCAAAAGGAATGGACTAATTAACAATGGGATATATATATATATATATATATATATATATATATATATATATATATATATATATATATATATATATATATATGCACCGTACACCATTTTCTGTACATTGTGTCTCAGTAAAAGGTTGGTCTATTCTACCCAGGAGCACTTCTAGTTTCCAAATCCACAGAGTTTACATTCTCATTCTGCAGCCTTTGGAGTGGTCTATCAGCCTAAATCCAATCCGTTTTCCATATAGGGTATACATATAGCATATTTATGATAAATGATATGATACATCGAAAATCCTGTATTAATACCGGTCATAGCATTAGCTTGTGCAATTCAATTAGTGTGGGCCAATGAATCAACTGAAAAGCCACAAACAGTGGGAATATCAACGCTGACACAAAGTAACACCAGAGAGGGTTCTCTTAACACAATTGTATCGACGTTTCTACCAATCAAACATTGTATCCACCAACAAAGTGATGTCATTTGTCCCCGCGCTCAATCGGCGTGCAACGTTTTTCCCGCGCCAGATTTTCAACTGGTGACTTTACACCATGCGTAGCTATTTCAGACGAAGCTAAACTAGCTTTCATGACTATATTTACACATATTTCAAAACGTTTGAAACCAACATTTTGAGGCAAAAGAAGGATTTTTAATTTGATAGCCTATTCTGTTTGAAAATAGGTCAGTAAAATTGATTTCACACCTGGCACTAGATTGTTAACAGTGGTTAGCTGTTAGCTAGCTAATGGTAGCAAGCATATACAGTAGGCTAAAGTTGTCATTTGAACCAGTTCTTTGGCACATTTATTTTCTTTATTGACAACCAGCAAGAAATGGCAATGCACAAGGGACATGCTCAGAAAGGCAAAGCAAAAGGCACTATAACCAACTCAGGCAAACCCTATATGGAGGACTTCAATGAGAGTTTCAACAATGAAAACCTGCCAGGTAACATTTGTTAGTCCTGGAAACTGGTAGCCTAAAATAATGTGCATGTTTTTACACAAGACATAATATCTAATAGTCTACTTTCTTTATTGTTTCTTTACAGTAGTTGAGGCAGAGGCTTTGAGAGGAAGGAAACATATGTCAGAGCCAGATGATGATATTGACATCACCAAAGGGTAGGCCAAGCATGTGTCACAAAGTGACATTTATTTATCAGAGGTGAACATACAGTATTATCCTGTGTGATTTAATTCATGGGTTGATATTGCTGTCATTCAATAACTATATAATGTCTTCCTCTTCCACAGAGGGGATATGATGACCATGTTGGACAGATTTGGAGGTATTGTGTGTTCCACTAGATTTGTCTCTAATCTCTCTCTTTCTATCCTCATATTTCATACTCTGGCCTTGCCAGTGGTGTAAAGTACTTAAGTAAAAATACTTTAAAGTACTTCTTAAGTAGTTTTTGTGGGTATCTGTACTTTACTTTACTATTTATATTTTTGACAACTTTTACACTATATTCCTGAAGAAAATAATGTACCTTCCACTCCATACATTTTCCCTGACACCCAAAAGTACTTCGTTACATTTTGAATGCTTAGCAAGACAGGAAAATTGTCAAATTCACACACTTATCAAGAGAACATCCCTGGTCATCCCTAATGCCTCTGATCTGGCGGACTCACTAAAAACAAATGCTTAGTTTGTAAATGATGTGTGAGTGTTGGAATGTGCCCATGGCTATCTGTAAATTTTAAAAACAAGAACATGGTGCCATCTGGTTTGCTTGATGTAAGGAATTTGAAATGATTTATACTTTTGATACTTAAGTATATTTTATTAAGTACATTTACTTTTGATACTTAAGTATATTTAAAACTCAAGTAGTATTTTACAGGTTGACTCACTTTTACTTGAGTCGTTTTTTATTAAGGTATCTTTACTTTTAATCAAATATGACAATTTGTTACTTTTTCCACCACTGGGCCTTGCATACTGATTGGTACAGCGGTTGTTTCTCATCAATGAACTATGCATTACATCTGTGAGCCTCTTTTTCTCTTTACTGCCAGCGGACATCAACAAAGCCTTCCTGGCAAAACGCAAACGTTTGAAAACGTCCACTAAGTCCTCTGTGAAGACTAGCCATCAGAAGATTGAGCAGTTATGGAGGGTCCAACAAAGAGACAGGTAATGAGATGTGTAGAGTGAAAGGAGGGTGCAAGTGTCTGTGTGTGTGTGTGTGTGTGTGTGTGTGTGTGTGTGTGTGTGTGTGTGTGTGTGTGTGTGTGTGTGTGTGTGTGTGTGTGTGTGTGTGTGTAACCTGATTTGTATGATATCAATTCCGCAGGAGTAAAGTGACAGAAGATTACTGCACCCAGTTCAATGCAGTCTTCAGTCAGTGGGACACAGATGTGCAGAAGTCCAAGGATAATGAGGAGAAACTACTGGTAATGCTCTGTCTTGACAGAAAATATTGTACCTATTTCTATTCTACAGCTACTTACAGAGTAACACTGGAGTAACTAAGGCATCTTTTAGAACTAACTGTAGGTGCTGTATGTGTTCCCATAGAGTATGTTCCAGCACCCGCAGAAGATGTTTCAGCACAAGAGGGCCTCCCAGAGACTGAAGACTCTCAAGCAGCTGCTGGAGCAGTACATCCAAGTATATTATCTCATAGTATTCTTTAACATGGTGATTTTAAATCTATGTCTCAGTTGGTTTTCTCATGCCACCTTGTTTTGCTGGGCTGGTAGAGCCTTGATACGATGGAGAAGACCCATGTCAGCCAGCAGGGTGCTGCACAGGGCGAGCTGCGCCAGGAGATGGCACTGTTTCAGAAAAAGATTCTCAGTGACACAGTAAGTAAAAGGACAGATCAATTTACTAACTCATTGTCCACGTGCCTTACGATGGTTGACCCCTTTGCTTAGCTGAAGCGTTGCTAAGAATACAAATTGATATGTGCCATTTTAAAATATTAGTGTACTATGGGCATGAGCACTATGAGCATGAACTGAGCTATTTAGAAAATACTTGGTAAGTGATGGTAAGTTGGTAAATGATGGTAAGTTGGTGGTTGAAGATATCCCTCTAGTGGTGTGGGGGCTGTGCTTTGGCAAAGTGGGTGGGGTTATATCCTTCCTGTTTGGCCCTGTCCGGGGGTGTCCTCAGATGGGTCCACAGTGTCTCCTGGCCCCTCCTGTCTCAGCCTCCAGTATTTATGCTGCAGTAGTTTATGTGTCGGGGGCCTAGGGTCAGTTTGTTATATCTGGAGTACTTCTCCTGTCCTATTCGGTGTCCTGTGTGAATCTAAGTGTGCGTTCTCTAATTCTCTCCTCTCTCTCGGAGGACCTGAGCCCTAGGACCATGCCCCAGGATTACCTGACATGATGACTCCTTGCTGTCCCCAGTCCACCTGGCCGTGCTGCTGCTCCAGTTTCAACTGTTCTGCCTTCTTATTATTCGAACATGCTGATCATTTATGAACATTTGAACATCTTGGCCATGTTCTGTTATAATCTCCACCCGGCACAGCCAGAAGAGGACTGGCCACCCCACATATGCTCTCTAATTCTCTCTTTTTTTCTCTCTCTCGGAGGACCTGAGCCCTAGGACCATGCCCCAGGACTACCTGACATGATGACTCCTTGCTGTCCCCAGTCCATCTGACCGTGCTGCTGCTCCAGTTTCAACTGTTCTGCCTTATTATTATACGACCATGCTGGTCATTTCTGAACATTTGAACATCTTGGCCATGTTCCGTTATAATCTCCACCCGGCACAGCCAGAAGAGGACTGGCCACCCCACATAGCCTGGTTCCTCTCTAGGTTTCTTCCTAGGTTTTGGCCTTTCTAGGGAGTTTTTCCTAGCCACCGTGCTTCTACACCTGCATTGCTTGCTGTTTGGGGTTTTAGGCTGGGTTTCTGTACAGCACTTTGAGATATCAGCTGATGTACGAAGGGCTATATAAATAAATTTGATTTGATGTTCCTAATGTTTTGTACACTCGGTGTAGAAACCTTTATTACAAATAACACAGGCAACAAGTAGCTTCTTACATGTGTGAATGACATTTTATTTGCATTGGTAGGTGAGGGAGAGATTGTCGAAATGATCTTGAAGTTATTTTCTCATAGCCTATGAACATACTATTCTGCACACTAATATACCTGAGCTTGACGGTCTGGCTAAAAGAAAACAGTAACAAGGAAGAAAACACAAGCCTTTGCCAGTAAACACACAGACAACATGCCCCTAATTTGTTTAAGAGGCTTGACCTTTATCTTCCAAAAGAAGAAAAAAATAATATTGTGTTTAAGGCAACCTTTTACTTGTCTGAAAATTACTAGTACACATTGTCAAATGAGCTCAATAACAATACACAGAAATAAAGTCTGTTTTTCATTGATATGACGGAGTTTCTATTGATTCTGATGGTGAATTATAAGCAGACTGGAGGTATAGAGGTAAAAACGTTGCACAGAAAATTATATTAGGGCACAGTTAGAATATAATTTTTCTGTCACATTGAAACTCCCCAATTCTCCCAAAACACTATCAATTGCTGTCCGTGGACCTGGCACAGGGCAGAATGCTCTACACAAAGAAAGTTGTTCGTGGAGGTGTTACAAGGTCATTTAAAAATACATTTTTTCATCATAAAAATCATTTTATGAAAATTTAAATATGTTCTTAGATTCTAGATATGAGCAAGCGCAGACAACATCTTTAGCTTCCGATGAGAATGACACTACTTTTTGGGGGGACAAAAATCACAATACTTTTCTTCAATAACACTTGGCATTTAGTTTTCGTTGAGCATTCCCGAGACAAATGCAACACGACAGTATCTGGGGGCAGAGGTGCAACAGGACAATACAATAATAAACAGGCACACAATTCAAAAGCAAGAAACTTTGCTGCTAAAAATGTAAATTATATGTTATACTTTCAACTATTTAAAAGCAATATTAAACTGGATATACAGAATCTCCAGACAAGCACTAGCAAACCTGCATGTAGTGCCATAAGCACTGTAATTTTGGTGGCATTGGAGACAATGTATGCTTGAGCCATTTCAAGGAAGCAAGGCTTGAGACACTTATCTTTTCAAATGTGCAATACAATTTGTATCTTTACAAGAATTTGTTTTTAGTCAAGTAGTTTATATCTGTAATATATTACAGAAATCATCCCATCATTTGAATGTAATTGCAAGGTAATGTACCACTTTTGTAGGTTTGATAAGATACTGTATTGCCAGGAAAAACGTTTTTAAAATAAAAGAACACTACAAATACCAACACCCGAATAGTTTGATATTTGTGAAACCGAAAAGTGAGGTTATGCAAATATTGCAAAATGATATATACATTTAATAAAGACACGACACTCTTACGAAACAAAACTGAAAGCAGACTGACAACCTGTGTAAATCTCTTTCGATGCTATACATTTCCTTGTAGAGAACAACTAACCAACAAACACACTGTCAACACATGAAATGTTTGTTTTAAAGTTCAATAAGAAAATAATAATGATCATTATTAAATGATTAAGGTAGCACCTTTTCAAGCCCCTTGCAGTCTTCTTGCACTTACTTACCCTCTCTGACACAGAGAAGAGCATTCAGTACATGTCCAATGTGACTATTCATTTCAGAAAAAGAGAAAGCATTATTTTTGTCCAGGGATCTGATTACTGTAACAAGATGAAATCAACACAAATTGCAGAAAGCAGCAATGGACAATAACTTATTATTATCATCATCATCATTATTATTAACTCATTATATTTCATTTATGCCCACATTCACCACCTCTACTGGTAATAGCTCCACACACATCCACCCCAACCCTGCCTCAACAAATACAAAAAATGGTGAAAGAGCAACAACTTACTAACTAACATGAAGAGAGAGCGAAAGAAAGAGCGATAGACAGTAATGGCGTCCGTGCCCTCACTGAAGGGTGGAGGGGGTCAGTGGCTTGATTCGGAAGACAAAGATGTGAAGATGGGAGGCGATCTGGTTGCAAACACTGACACAGTAACGCACCAAGTCAACGAAAGACAGGATCTGCAGACGGAAAGCAGAAGAGGAGAAAATGAAGAGTCAGGAAACAAGATAACTTGATCAACACAACTGTACACAATGGATCCAGTGTGTAGATGGCTAGATGATGCCGAAGATAAAAGTATAAAAGGGTTTTGCGACTAGTTCCAAATAAACGTCGCAGTAGACTGAAAACACGTGCGTCTGAAAAATGCACAGTAAGTCTTTATACCTTTCAGAGTGAAATACAATTAGTGTTGGATATGATCAGACTGATGGTTCATTTCAAAGATACATGTTGTCATTAAAACACATGCTGCAGATTGCATGCCCTCATGCATTGTTGTTGCATAACTTCACCCTGGACTTGCTCAGATACTATAGACCTCTACGTCATGGAAATGTGCGAGTGTGTGTGTACTCACCAGCGCAATCCACAGCACCAGGTATTCATCAATAAAACTGTTGAAATACTGGTCCAGGAACAGCAGGCCTGGCCCCAGGAATGCTATATCATGGAGATGCATCTCACTCTTTGTCATATGTGCAACCTAAAACAAACAAGACACAGGCAACAGTCATGCTCCAATCAGCACATTTTCATTGATGACATTCATTTACGTCATAAACGTTCTTACATCCAAGCACATTTACACAGGATGCACAGGTATTGCATTACACCAATTAGCAGCGCGCCACACTTACTACTAATTTGTTGGTGATCTTGGCCGACACGAAGCCAAAGGCCAGGATATAAACACAGGGGTGCTTCTCAAACAACTGGATAGCTGACTTCTTATAGATCATCATGGCCAGTATTATTACTGAGCCTATATGTAACACAGGAGATAGGACACTGGTTCCCTGGAGAAGAGAGGGAGAAAAAAAGAGAGAGAGACTGTATAATCAACGACATTAATAGGCCACAATGGTACAGTATGTGAATGACATGAGAGTGCAGTTAGGGTGAAAGAAAACACACAGTAATGAATGTTGGTGTGTATAATCCACCATCACCTTAGGCCGAAACATTTGTGTTTTGTTTTCACCTTTCATTTATGCACTATGATTATTAAAACATCATGGTTCCCGAAACAAACATCTTTATTTTGCGTTCAAGCCTCAGTTTTGGATTTATTCCTTTTTTTTGACAGTGCGGGTCTCCATCTCTTCCAATATTCTTATTTAGAATTCTACGCACCTGGAACAGACACTATTCAGTAGTAAGGACTTTAAAAGAACACAGATGGCCTCATATCATTTGTGTACAACTAGGGGTCATAACATACAGTACCTCCCGAAGGAAAACATAAAGTAATTACTTCCTTGTGACAAACACTGATATCGCTCTGCCAACTGAACTGAGATCAGGTCCAACAGTCTTAACACACATCCTTCATTTCCTATGAAGCTAATAGATAGCTCCGTAAAATGGATGAAACCAGCACACAAGCACTTAGGTATCAAGCTAGCTTCACCATCTCTAGAAGGTACATGGCGAAGCCTACACACTGATTGAGAACTACCTTGTGTCAGTGTTGGTGAAGGAATTTGGGAGAAGGACTGTCAAATTCCCCCTTCCCCATAGGCATTTCTGTAATCTTAAAGGACTGGAAATATGTGAGCAATACAGAGAGAAAAAAATCTGAGTCTATCAGGGCAAGGAGTGACTACCATTAAGTTGATATGCCCATCTACATGAAGGTCAGGTACTAGGCTACAGGTCGATTTGGAATTGAGCGCAAGTGTCGACTTACTGCTATTGTGGATCCATTTTTGCCCTTACCTCCGGTAAATATAACCCGGAAGTAATTAGTACAGGAAAAGATGGCGCCTAGGAAAGTGCAGATGGCTGGAACTATTTTCATCTGGATGTTTATGACTGGGATCTGTGGAGGTGACAGAGCAAGATATTATTCATTATAAAACAACAACCAGTCATCACCACTTGAGTGTTAAGTACATGAAAACAGCTCTGAACATTGTTAGTAAGATGGGTCCTTGTCAGTAAAACTGTTTCATTACTCAAAGTGAAATTGCATTTACTATGGTAAGGAATCATACTGCACAAAGAATTAGAACAAACCAATGCAGGAAACTCCACCGTTATAATAGTAGTTACTGTTTCAGTTTCAACATTCAGTTATGCCATTCATTTCAGTTACCAACAGACAATCAGTGGAAGTTTGAGCCAATCAGAATTACCAGTGACTGCCAGAAAGCGGATCCTCCCACAGCGGCCAGCAAATACATGATTATAATGAAGATTTGCACCTCAGTCACATCAATGCTGAGAGGAGCAGGCAGAGAGCAGAGGTTAGTCAGAAGTCATCAACTCTGTCCATAAGCACAGCGCCACACAGCTGCCCTATGGACCGTCCTCACCCCAAACACTGTCCAACTGACCACAGGTCTCCCAACCAATCATGATGCACTAATAGCATACATGTATCCTACCGTTCAAAAGTTTGGGGTCACTTAGAAATGTCCTTGCTTTTGAAAGAAAAGCTCATTTTTTGTCCATTAAAATAACATCAAATTGATCAGAAATACAGTGTAGACATTGTTAATGTTTTAAAGGACTATTGGAGCTGGAAACGGCAGATTTTTTATGGAATATCTACATAGGCGTACAGAGGCCCATTAACAGCAACCATCACTCCTGTGTTCCAATGGCACGTTGTGTTAGCTAATCCAAGTTTATAATTTTAAAAGGCTAATTGATCATTAGAAAACCCTTTTGCAATTATGTTAGCACAGCTGAAAACTGTTGTTCTGATTAAAGAAGCAATAAAACTGGCCTTCTTTGGACTAGTTGAGTATCTGGAGCATCAGCATTTGTAGGTTCGATTACAGCCTCAAAATGTCCAGAAACAAAGAACTTTCTTCTGAAACTCGTCCGTCTATTCTTGTTCTGAGAAATGAAGGCTATTCCATGTGAGAAATTGCCAAGAACCCGAAGCTCTCAACTGAGTGAGAGGACAAGTACATTAGAGTGTCTAGTTTGAGAAACAGACGCCTCACAAGTCCTCAACTGGCAGCTTCATTAAATAGTACCCGCAAAAACACCAGTCTCAACGTTAATAGTGAAGAGGTGACTCAGGAATGCTGGCCTTCAAGGCAGAGTTGCAAAGAAAAAGCCATATCTCAGACTGGTCAATAAAAAGAAAAGATTAAGATGGAAAAAAGAACACAGACACTAGACAGACGGAGATTGGAAAAAAGTGTTATGGACAGACAAATCTAAGTTTGAGGTGTTCGGATCACAAAGAACAACATTCTAGACGAGTGCTTGACGCCATCTGTCAAGCATGGTGGAGGCAATGTGATGGTCTGGGGGTGCTTTGGTGTTGGTAAAGTGGGAGATTTGTACAGGGTAAATGGGATCTTGAAGAAGGAAGGCTATCACTCCATTTTGCAAAGCCATAACCTGTGGACGGCGCTTAATTTGAGCCAATTTCCTCCTACAACAGGACAATGACGCAAAGCACAGCTCCAAACTATGCAAGAACTATTTAGGGAAGAAGCAGTCAGCTGGTATTCTGTCGTTAAATTCTTATATATATATATAAAAATATATATATATATATAAAGTGCCCATCAAGCCAATCCAACTTGTGGGAGGTGCTTCAGGAAGCATGGGGTGAAATCTCTTCAGATTACCTCAACAAATTGACAACTAGAATGCCAAAGGTCTGCAAGGCTGTAGTTGCTGCAAATGGAGGATTCTTTGACGAAAGCAAAGTTTGAAGGACACAATTATTATTTAAATTTTAAAAAATGATTATTTATAACCTTGTCAACATCTTGACTATATTTCCTATTCATTTTGCAACTCATTTCATGTATGTTTTCATGGAAAACATTTCTAATCCCAAACCTTTGAACGGTAGTGTATGTTTCAATATTCCTTCAGCAGCACTCCTCGTCACATGCTCCGTAAACAACAGGTGTGGACTAACAGTGAAATGCTTGCTTACGGGCCCTTCCCAACCATGCAGAAAGAAAATAGAGAAATAATAGAAAAGTAAAACCCATAATAATAAAAGTAATAGCTACACAATGAGTAACGATAACTTGGCTATATAAAAGGACACCTGTACCGAGTCACTGCAGATAGGTAAATATTTAACTAAATAGCTACCCAGACAAACTATACTGAACAAAATATAAAACGACACATGTAAAGTGTTGGTTTCATGAGCTGAAAAAAAAAAACATCCCAGAAATGTTCCATTCGCACAAAAAGATTTCTCTCAAATTTGGTGCACAAATTTGTTTACATCCCTGTTAATAAGCATTTCTGCTTTACCAAGGTAATCCATCCACCTGACAGGTGTGGCATATCAAGAAGCTGATTAAACATTATGCTCCTTACACAGGTGCACCTTGTGCTGGGGACAATAAAAGGCCACTCTAAAATGTGCAGTTTTGTCACACAACACAATGCCACAGATGTCTTAAGTTTTGAGGGAGCGTGCAATTGGCATTCTGACTGCAGGAATGTCCACCAGAGCTGTTACAAGATAATTTCTCTACCATAAGCCAACTCCAATGTTGTTTTAGAGAATCTGGCACTAAGTCCAACCGGCCTCACAACCACAGGTGGGGTTATGGTATGAGCAGGCTTAAGCTATGGACAACGAACACAATTGCATTTTATCGAGGGCAATTTGAATGCACAGAGTTACCATGACGAGATCCTGAAGCCCATTGTCGTGCCATTCATCCGCCTCCATCACATCATGTTTCAGCATGATAATGCACGGTCCCATGTCGCAAGGATCTGTACAAAATTGTCACAGTTCTTCCATGGCCTGCATACTCACCAGACATGTCACCATTGAGCATGTTTGGGATGCTCTGGATAGACAGCGCGTTCCAGTTCCCGCCAATATCCAGCAACTTCACACAGCCATTGAAGAGGAGTGGTACAACATTCCTAAGGCCACAATCAACAGCCTGATCAACTCTATGCAAAGGCGATGTGTTGTGCTGCATGAAGCAAATGGTGGTCACACCAGATACCGACTGGTTTTCTGATCCACGACATACCTTTTTTTAAAGGCATCTGTGACCACGTCATGTGAAATCCATAAAGTAAGGAAATCATTTATTTCAATTGACTGATTTCCTTATATGAACTGCAACTCAGTAAAATCTTTGAAATTGTTGCATGTTGCGTTTATTTTTTTGTTCAGTATAAATCTATTATTACTATTAACCCAGTTGTCTCCCAACTTCCTCTCCTCGGAGCGCAGACACACTCACATGCCAAAGCGCAGGGTGCCAGAGACATAGGTCTGCCAGTGGGCACAGTAGAACATGAACATGCCAGCGAAACAGCAGAAGAACATCCAGTCAGGGTTGGTGCCCAGCTGCACTGCTATACTGGTGCCCAGGACCACAAACACTGAGAGAGAGAAGAAATAGAAGCACAGATTCAATGAAATCCTAATAGGACAAACCCACAGACACACAGAGGGGCAGCTGTACCTGTGGAGAGGGAGTCACAGCCGTGGTCAAACAGTTCGCCCAGTGGAGAGCTACTATTGGTTCGTCTGGCCTGCTTCCCGTCAATGGCATCCAATGACTGGTACACAAACAGGCCCACAGCACACAGAAGGTATGCCCACAGAGGTGCCTGAAGAAAAAGTCACAAAAATGGGGGACTTGGTGATTACTTATGACTTCCTTTCTCCCAATGGAAAAATATAACATGTTTGGTTATGGTAGGGTAATTTCCACAAGACATTTAGAAGTTGTGCTCTTTGAGAACCAGTGGGTATTATCGTCAATAGTGCATCATCTGACATAAAATATGATCTTCTGGCAGATGTAGGCTACAGCTACACAAAGGAGAGATGTTTGTGAACTTGTATAGTTTGTTTCCCTCTCAACAGCTTTGGAACACTGCAGAACTTGGTCCTTCATTAGCCAATCAGCATGGAGAGAGTTTGACAGCATCATCAATGTTGTCTGCCTTCATTTCCTGTTCTGTACTCAGTGGGTCTATGATGAGCTGACAGCAGCTTATACACGGACTAAAACCAACTGGAATATGACACGGCCTACAATTTACAGGCTTGCCAATCTGGCATTCATATAAATAACCCTGTTATTGCAGAGTGTCACAATACCCCAATCATACCCCAATAAATTACGCTTTTTAAAAATTAATTCAGGCCCTCTCACCAAAAACAGGGATATGGGGAGTGGGAGGGGGTTTGCGAAAGGAAAGTTTGTTCGTGGGGCATCGGGATGTTGAAAAGTAGAGCAGGGTGGAAAGATCTACCGACTGCCTCTTTGTTCTCATGAAACATGTGATTAGGAATTAAAAATGGAGTGAGAAATCTAACAAGGGCTGTGAAACTAAGAGCCCCTAGAGCAAGTATACTTTCTGTTCAAACACGACATGTTGAGAAACTCAGCAAAAGAGAACATGACACCCTGTGTCAGTTTTACTGTTTACTCATTACGCCTGGCATTTCCAGTCATTTAGAAAGCGCTCTTATCCAGAGCGACTTACAGAAAGCAATGAGTGCATCGATTTTCATACTGGTCCCCCGGTGGGAATAGAACCCACAACCCTGGCGTTGCAAGCGCCATGCACTACCAACTGAGCCACACGGGACCCACATAGACTCCTATAGAACACTAATACACCCACAGCCACGGGGCAGTCTGTCCTTAACGATCCTGACCTGGGCCATCAGAAAACAGGACACTGACTACTGCAGCATGTTGGGTAAATACAATTTTCTCTGGGCTGTGAAACAGTGCTGCCACTAATGTTTTAGCATCCTGTTAACATAACTAAGACCTGTGATGTCATGTGTCGAATCATGCTTACAACAATGAGTATGGACATTGGAAAGGCAATATAATTAGGACGTCTGTACATAGTCACCTCTCCCTCTAGAGCTAGTACCCTACCAAGCCTGTCTTCTCTGTACTAAACTCAACTGAAGTCCCTCTTCTCTTTGTCTCACTCTCCCCAGTTTCTCCACACTGTGAGCATACAGTGCATGCGCGCAGAGCCATTTCTCAACCTTTGTCCTAAAAAAAGAAACAGGAAGAGGAGGAGAACTAGAGACAGAGCACTATTTATAGAAAGGGAAAACAAAGTTACGCCCTGCAGATCCTCTTAATTACACCCCTAACTAACTACTCTAACCCACATTTTAGCTGCTGCCTGCTAAGGCCGTAGTCTTTAGCAGCACAGGGGAAGTCAGCTGACACTAAAGCTCTTCAATCCTGCCT
Organism: Oncorhynchus tshawytscha; assembly: GCF_018296145.1. NCBI lineage: Eukaryota > Metazoa > Chordata > Actinopteri > Salmoniformes > Salmonidae > Oncorhynchus > Oncorhynchus tshawytscha. The sequence continues at coordinate 44,849,690 of NC_056430.1, forward strand.
CCTGGAGACTCACAGGGTGTGCAGGCTTTTGTTCCATCACAGCACTGGATTCAACTAATCGACAAATGATCAAAACCTTGATCATTTGAATCAGTTGTGTTACGGCTGGGCAGGAACAGAAACCTGCACAGCCTATGGGCTTCCAGGACCAGGATAGAATAACACCGGCATTTAAAGAGACCCCTAAGATGAGGCCATGTTGTGCCTTGCAGATAACGCTCAGCCTACTTTTGGAAGTTATTTGTGGATTCAATTCAACGGTCAAATATACAGTCAGCTGCTAGCTGGGAAAGGTGGAATTCTTATCAATATTATAGGCTTAATACATGTTTTCTTCCATGGTTAGACTGGTCTTTCTATGATGAAATAAGTAGAGACTGTAAGTCCAGTCCACACTAGTGTTGTGGACTGAACTTGTAGGAAAACAGCCAGAGCTAAACCCACAAAGCACATGGTGGTCTATGGACGAACAAAATGCATTATACTGTTTGGTAATGGCTCTTGTATACAAAGTATTTGTTTGAATGTAATCTAATTCCATGTACTTTGAAGTCTGATATCACCAATTTTCCCATGTACTTTGAAGTCTGATATCACCAATTATATTCCCTTGTGGGAAGTTACTGTAGGCTTTCGGTTCTAGAGGGGAACTACTAAACTTAACAGTTTGCATGTTTTGCTGTATCCTCTCTATTCCCTGTCCTTAGCATGCACTCATCTCTGCTGTGGTGCTGGTGTGGCGTGTGGGCCGGGAAGGGGGCTGGGGGACGTGGAATCAGGTGCAGACTAGCTGTATGGGCTATGGGCACGGGGTGTTCATCCAGAACAGAAAGAGTGAGCTATACCAAAACTCTCCTCGACAGCAGAGAGGGGAAACAGACAAAGAGACCATGAAAACTGATGCTAATAGAAGAAGAAGAAAAAAACAGCCACAGAACCTTGAGATGAAACAACTGTCTGTCTGTCTGTCTAGGTAAATACCATACGGTAGCATTTTACTTGAACCCTCAAACTGTACCTGTCCAGGGGACTAAGCCAGGCAGTGTATAACCAACCAGTTCAGTGGCTGTGGGGCAGTACAGTAGTATGTACACACTACCTGGACAGGTGCCATATTGTTGCCATTGTTACCTGCTCAGTGGCGGTGGGGCAGTAGTAGACCAGCACCAGGGTGGTGAATACGTTGGTGGCCAGGCCCACGATGGTGATGAGGTTGGGGGCGATCCAGGCTGGCACGCGGCCCACCAGCCACTCCCAGTAGCGCTGCATCAGAGGCTCCAGCAGGGAGCGACCTGCACTGCTGTACCTGTAGAGGGGGAACGAGTGGAGTATCCCGGAAAGAAGGTTTAACAAATTCAAGATTCCCTGAACATATTCGGCTTCTTTTAACCAGATAAGGGAGTCTGGGATTTCTTGGTACCGGGAACGGCTGCTTCTCGTTTAAGTTACTAGGCGAAGCGAAGCGCAGATTGGTTGAGTCAAAAGACCTAGACTTGTGAAATATTGTTCTCGAACAAGAAATAACTGTAACGCACAACGAATACGTTCCCATATTTACCCAAAAAGTAATACACCGACCGCCGCAAAAGCCAGAGTGAGCCTGGCAGAAAACTGCAGACCGATTCAATGCGTAAGTGAAATGGCACAATTCCAATATGTAATAGGCCGAGCTTATACACACGGGTGATTAGTAATAACGCTTTCACTTTACAGAGCACTTTTATGGCAACGCGGGTGATATTACATGTTAAGGCTATAACCTAACATGTAAGTTGTAGTAGCCTGTGTCACAATGGCAGTGATAGGCCCATTCCATAGCCTGTTGGAGGAATAATAATTGATTGACTAGAGTGCTTTTCATGACAACACGGGCAACAATGTGTTCTGTTTAGTTGTAAATAAACTATCAAAATAAAGAAAGTCGCACACTCCATGTATAATCTCCCAGCGATTTAATGGGTATTTACCCATGTTTCGGCATGACTGTGCCTTCCTCAGGGTGATGTCATGAATACTTGAACCAGGTTATGTAGACACAGTGCAATTAGTGCAACCAATGACAATAGTGAGGGGTGTGACAGTAGTTTAGTTGTAACGACCATGGGAGTCCCAGATCATCTGACCAAAGAAGTAAGAAAGATCATTGAATTGAATGACTGTTTCGGGAAATGATTTGGTTTGGTGAAAGTGCAGGCGACAGTATTCAATAGCTACCTGTGTGTTTATACTTAATAAGATTGTATATTCACGTAGTCTCCGTCATTTGGTCCAGAGGGTCTTTGAAAGGGGGATATGTGTCCCATCTATAGCGTCAATCACGTTTGGAAAATCTGCGAGATGAATTAGTCAATTTTCTACTTTTTATCATGTTGCCTAGACTGATTCATTTGAGATTAGCAAAGTATCGCTGGCAGTCAACTGACTGCAGCCTAATCTTCCTGCAATCCTGTAAAAGTCCTACTTGACTATATGGACAGCTTGATGGCCAGGGAACGCAGCAAAGACTTTAAAAAATATATATCTTCAATGCGAAGCAGAATCTTCTTATGGCTCTACACACATTTGCCTTGCCAAATTGTTCAGAATTCCCCATATTGTACAGGAAACTTACAGTGGGTTGAGTATGTTGGCCAGAGATACACGGAGTGGACAAAACAGTTCAATCAGTGTAGCTGAAGGGGAGCAGACCAGTTAAAGGACTTTTTAAGCCTTGAGAGACAATTGAAACGTGGATTGTGTGTGTGTGCCATTCAGAGGGTGAATGGGAAAGACAAAATATTTAAGTGCCTTTGAACGGGGTATGGTAGTAGGTGCCAGGGAGCACCGGTTTGAGTAAAGAACTGCAACGCTTCTGGGTTTTCACGCTCAACAGTTTCCCGTGTTTATCAAGAATGGTCCACCACCCAAAGGACAGCCAGCTAACATGAAAACTGTGGGAAGCATCATATCGAATTTTATTGGTCACAGACATGTGTTTAGCAGATGTTATTGTGGGTGTAGCGAAATGCTTGTGTTTCTAGCTCCAAGAGTGCAGTAATATCTAACTATATCTAGCATCCCTGTGGAACGCTTGATACCGACAAATTGAGGCTGTTCTGACGGGCAAAAGGGGGTGCAACTCAATATTAGGAAGATGTTCCTAACGTTTTGTACACTCAGTGTATGATTGATTGTGCGGAAAAACAATAACATTCCAAAATAAAATCTTCTGAATGATCTAAAGGAGGTATTCGAGATCCAATAATTTGTTCCCTTTGTAATGCTCGGCAAACAATGCAGGCTCCGATGTAAATTGGATTTTCCGCAAAGGGACAGGCCATACACGTGCAACACAGCATCCCTAATCTAGCCCACAATGTCTGCTGTGTGGATCAAGCAGTTAACAAGTGGAGCAGTCCTTGAAAGAGTAAGATTTCAGCGAGACAACTCAAAGGCAAAATCCATTAACGCCAAGATAATGGAATTCATTGCCCTTGACAATCAACCGTTCTCTGTCGTGGATGATGTTGGCTTTCGCCGACTGGTCGAGCACCTCGAGCCCCCCGTACACACTACCAAGTAGGCGCTATTTTTCAGATGTTGCCCTACCGGAGTTACACAGTATTGTTGAAAACGCACATCCATGAGCTACTTGCTATGGGCATCACTGCTATTAGCTTCCCACCATCCCGACCGTTTGGACCAGCGATGTCGGCCCCATGAGTATGCCGAGTCTGACAGCACAGTGGGTCGACGAGGATTTCCTACTGACGAAAGCCATAATACATACTCAAGAATGTGCTGGTGCTCATACCGCTGCTGCCATTTCAATGGCATTTGCGAACATGTTTGAAACTTGGCAACATGAACACACCCCTAGCTCCATTCGAACAACTGACTGGAGAAATAAGCTCATCAACTGCGTCTGCAGCAGATGTGAAACCCTCTGTCATGGCATTGAAACGCCTGCTCAACAAAACTGCAGACAGACCGTGGGGTTAAGTTGGAAGAGTACTCTACTAGAGGCTGTGAACAAGCGATTCGGTGGCATTCTCTCTAAGCCTCTTTACTGTGTCGCCACCATGCTCGATGTTAGGTACAAGGACCGCTACTTCGATGCAGACAAGAAACAGGGTTTACGTGAAATGTTACAGACACAGCTGGACAAGATGGAAACGGACACAGTGACAGTGGACACTGAGGAGGAGAGGCCACGGACAGACAGAGCTGAAACTTCACTGCTTGACATGTATGATGAAATCCTGGTTGAGAATGAAATGACTGAACAAATGTACAACAAAACAGCACAGCAGGTAAGTGAAAGAAATAGGTTTTGATTATGTTTTACTGGTAATGGGGACATATGTAAATGCCAACAAAATAACTTTTGGGTCAGTGTGTTTTTCAACTATTTAACTGTACTAGAATGCTTAAAAGGCTGCTAAAATTAAAAAATATCTGTATCAGGTTTTTTGGCAAGGAAAATATCGGATATCGGTATCGGACAAAAATGTAATATCGGTGCATCCCTAGTTTGATGTAATGACATGTATAAAACACATATGATCATCGGATCAAAGGTAAATATTAGATTTTTCTATCACAGTACCTGTGTTCCTCCAGTCTCTTCAGCTGGTGGCGGTTGAGTGGGGGAGACGGCAGCTCAATCAGTCTGCGCAGGGCTCCAGGGGCCAGGCAGCAGGCTGTCTCCATGCCCACACCCTGCCTAGGATCCCTCTCCCTGAGTGTGCCTCGGCATGTCCGAAAACCCCCCTGCTGCTGCTGGTACCCGGTGACGTTCATGGCCCTGCTAGCGCTGTGCCCTCTGCCTCCCCCCCGCCGCTCTCTGGAGCTGGGGATCCACAATGGGGCCGCACACTGAGGGGTGGAAGAGGAGAGAACAGGTAATGTGAGGTTGGCTTTACATGTAGGCTAGGTGCTGAAATGGGACTTGGAAGTTCAGTTTGCTCTAGTAGTCCTCTCTTGCCAGTTGCTTCTTAACTGTTTTACTGAACTAATTTCATTTCACGTAAGTTCTCATTTGAGTGAAAGTGAGCGAAAGGAAGGAAGGATGTGGTGGAATAGCTAGAAAAAGGGTTGAGAACGAAAGTGAGAATAAGAAATGAACCCTAGGACCCCGCCATGTTATCTATTGCCATACGCACACAAGTGCACGAGTACGTTCCTCTTCACCCAGTTCTGAGTTACAAAACACTGTGCAGCCACAGTCTTAAAGACGTGACGGGGCAGGATATGGCAGGTCCTGCCGTCACACTCCACTAAACATGAAGCTTCTCAAACAAATCTTAGCCCATAGAGATCCTATTAAATTACAAGAGGGGCTATGTCATTAACCGTCAATGTTCCAGAATGGCCAGAATGGGGGTAAAAATGGACCCATATTGGCCAGGGAGAATTCCAAACCAGTCTAATTGGAATGAATGGCAGTAGAGACATAATCCCGATTTTACTTATGCAGGAAAATAAAAGTAAGACATATGTTATACTTACATGCTGATCACTCTGCTTGAGTCGTGTGCGCGAGCTTTGCAAAATAAATGTATACATACGTTATTCAATCATTGCACCCACACTGCTCGCCACGCCAACGAGTGTCTGCATTGCCAAGTGCTAAAATAGAAGTCAGTTCTATTTGTGATGCTGAACACGGTGCAAGTCCTGCCTCTCCCATCTCCTCATTGGTTTATAGAAGCAGACACCCACGTGCCATCTCCTCATTGGTTATACCCACGTGGGTGATTGAAAGATGAACTTAGGTCAGTCATGGAAATACTATGAAAGTTAGATGCCAATCGCCATATAAAGTCCAAAGAAGAAAAGGCCTGGAAGGAGGAGAGATGACTAGAAACAATTTGTTTGACCATTTTATGTGTGGAATAATTGTCAGAGTAGAGGACCTTGTGCATTTCAGGTAAAATAACAACTCAACATTTATATCCCAGGGCAAATTAGCTAGCAACTGCAATCTAGCAAGCTAAATTGCCATAAAATGTTTAATGCTTTCGACCTGTCACCAAAATTTATATAATTGTTTCAGAGTTTGTTTTGATATTTCAACCTGCGTGTCGTGATCGCGTTTGGTGGGGGGGGACAAAATACATTTCTGCACGATGGCGCACGTCCATTCTGGGCATGGTGTAAAGCAATAAAGCCCAACGGGGTGTGGTATATGGCACAATGCGGAGTGCCTTGACACAGCCCTTAGCTGTGGTATATATATATATATTTTTTATATATATTTTTTAATTTAAATCACCTTTATTTAACCAGGTAGGCTAGTTGAGAACAAGTTCTCATTTGCAACTGCGACCTGGCCAAGATAAAGCATAGCAATTTGAACAGACAACACAGAGTTACACATGGAGTAAACAATTAACAAGTCAATAACACAGTAGGAAAAAAAGAGTCTATATACATTGTGTGCAAAAGGCATGAGGAGGTAGGCGAATAATTACAATTTTGCAGATTAACACTGGAGTGATAAATGATCAGATGGTCATGTACAGGTAGAGATATTGGTGTGCAAAAGAGCAGAAAAGTAAATAAATAAAAACAGTATGGGGATGAGGTAGGTAAAAATGGGTGGGCTATTTACAGATAGACTATGTACAGCTGCAGCGATCGGTTAGCTGCTCAGATAGCAGATGTTTGAAGTTGGTGAGGGAGATAAAAGTCTCCAACTTCAGCGATTTTTGCAATTCGTTCCAGTCACAGGCAGCAGAGAACTGGAACGAAAGGGGGCCAAATGAGGTGTTGGCTTTAGGGATGATCAGTGAGATACACCTGCTGGAGCGCGTGCTACGGGTGGGTGTTGCCATCGTGACCAGTGAACTGAGATAAGGCGGAGCTTTACCTAGCATGGACTTGTAGATGACCTGGAGCCAGTGGGTCTGGCGACGAATATGTAGCGAGGGCCAGCCGACTAGAGCATACAGGTCGCAGTGGTGGGTGGTATAAGGTGCTTTAGTAACAAAACGGATGGCACTGTGATAAACTGCATCCAGTTTGCTGAGTAGAGTATTGGAAGCTATTTTATATTGGCTATAAATCACAAACCCCCCGAGGTGTCTTATTACTATTATAAACTGGTTACCAATGTAATTTAAGCCGCTAAAATAAATGTTTTGTCGTACTCGTGGAATACGGTCTGATTTACCATAGCTGTCAGGCAATCAGCATTCAGGGCTCAAACCACCCAGTTCATAACATAAATTACGTAATATAATTATTGTCAAGCTAAAATAGTCATATAGTTATAAATACAGTTTATACAGGTTTTATGCACATTTTCAGTATAAATCACCCTTTAAAATATATTATTTGACACAATATCTTATCACTGGCAAACTATGGTTGACTAACTCCCTGAATAAAATGGCTGACCTTTATCCCATCATAAGAAGGTTCATTTCCATTCTAGTATTCTTATTCTGTGTCTTAGCCACTGAGAATGCCAGCCCATATCATTGGAGAGTCACAACTTGCAAAGTAACCACAGAAATCCTCTACAACAGTGGACCCTAAAGTTTTGGAAAGTGGTCAGACCCACTGACCAAAGATTTCTAAAACAACGTGGGCCAATGTGCAATTTTGCAGACCACGCATGCATCAGTCAGTTTCTCCATTAGACAACATGTTGTTTAAAGCAAAGCAGCAAACGTAACGTTATCTGATGCAGAAACAGTCAGTCAGACCCCAGGTCATTCTCAACAGGCTAGCTTCCACTTGCAACATTAGCACCTACAGTACCAGGCAAAAGTTTGGACACAACTACTCATTCAAGGGTTTTTCTTTATTTTTCTACATTGTACATTTTTCTACAAAACTGAAAAAACACATGGAATAATCTAGTAACCAAAAAAGTGTTAAACAAATCAAAATATATTTTATATTTGAGAATCTTCAAAATCGCCACCCTTTGCCTTGATGACAGCTTTGCACACTCTTGGCATTCTCTCAACGAGCTTCATGTGAGGTAGTCACCTGGAAAGCATTTCAATTAACAGGTGTGCCTTGTTAAAAGTTAATTTGTGGAATTTCTTTCCTTCTTAATGTGTTGGAGCCAATCAGTTGTGTTGTCACAAGGTAGAGGTGGTATACAGAAGATAGCCCTATTTGGTAAAAGACCAAGTCCATATTATGGCAAGACCATCTCAAATAAGCAAAGAGAAACAACAGTCCATCATTACTTTAAGACATGGTCAGTCAATCAGGAAAATTTCAAGAACTTTGAAAGTTTCTTTAAGTGCCGTCGCAAAAACCATCGAGCGCTATGATGAAACTGGCACTCATGAGGATATGTTCATTAGAGTTACCAGCCTCAGAAATTGCAGCCCAAATAAATGCTTCACAGAGTTCAAGTAACAGACACATCTCAACATCAACTGTTCAGAGGAGAATGGGTGAATCAGGCCTTCATGGTCGAATTGCTGTAAAGAAACCACTACTAAAGGACACCGATAATAAGAAGGGACTTGCTTGGAACAAGAAACGAGCAATGGACATTAGACCGGTGGAAATCTGTCCTTTGGTCTGATGAGTCCAAAATTAAGATTTTTGGTTCCAATGTCTTTGTGAGACGCAAAGTAAGTGAACAAATGATCTTTGCATGCGTGATTCCCACCGTGAAGCATGGAGGAGGAGATGTGATGGTGCTTTGCTGGTGACGCTGTCATGATTTACTTAGAATTCAAGTCACACTTAACCAGCATGGCTACCACAGCATTCTGCAGCGATACGCCATCCCATCTGGTTTGCGCTTATTGGGACTATCATTTGTTTTCAACAGGACAATGACCCAACACACCTCCAGGCTGTGTAAGGGCTATTTGACCAAGAAGGAGAGTGATGGAGTGCTGCATCATATGATCTGGGCTCCACAATCACCTGACCTCAACCCAATTGAGATGGTTTGGGATGAGTTGAACCGCAGAGTGAAGGAAAAGCAGCCAACAAGTGCTCAGCATATGTGGGTACTCTTTCAAGACTGTTGGAAAAGCATTCCAGGTGAAGGTGGTTGAGAGAATGCCAATAGTGTGCAAAGCGTGACTACTTTGAAGAATATCAAATATATTTTGATTTGTTTAACACTTTTTTGATGACTACATGATTCCATGTGTTATTTCATAGTTTAGATGTCTTATCTATTATTCTTCAATGTAGAAAATAGTAAAAATAGAGAAACTCTTGAATGAGTAGGTGTCCAAACTTTTGACTGGTGCAGTATGCAGTATCAGTCAAAAAGTAATGCAAAGAAACTGAGTTTGATACTCACATCAATTAATATAAAAGGGAAGATTGATGGGAATGAAGAGCAATCATATGCAATACAACTGTGTTACATATCTTAAACCAGTCTAGAAGCTGCTAGTGGTTTCTCTGCTGTCCCACTAAATGACAGGCACTTATATATATATATATATATATATATGACTGGCAGGCAGTCTGTGGAACGGTGGCATCCCGGCTAAAACTGGCTAGCTAGCTAACTACAACACTAGCAAATGACAACATGACACAAAGCTATTTCACATGATTTCCCTCGGTTAATTTACAATGTAACTGTCAATGTTTACCCAGCCGATCTCTAGAAATCCATCCGTTAATTTGCCACTGCTGTACAAAAAAAAGCACCCTTCCCCCACCATCACAATGACAGCTAGCTGACGACAGTAGTTAGCAGCGGGCTAGCAGTTTGCCAAGGAGCCACTGACCTGGCGAGTAAACAGGACAGTAGGGTGTCGAGGCACTTCACCGTGCGTTGAATGACTTACCCGTTGGTAAGGATCGTAGCAGCAGTCTTACAGTTTACGGCGTATAAAGGGTGGGAAAGTCCTCAGCGAACGTTACGACAGCCAGGATTCACAACACGTCGGGTTCCACTCCAAAGTCCGAATGGGGTCCGTGCTATCCGGGATCCTTGGTAAGTCCCTACCCCATGAAGTTGAAATGGAAAGAGGGTTAAGGGTGGGGATATCCCAAGGATTCCGGATAGCACTGACCGTCCCACTGGATAGCTGATCCTAACATTAGCTAGTGATGGGTCGTTCTTTTTGAACGGATCTTTTTGGTCGGAACCTGAATCGCATCGGTGAAAACCAGAAAGCGACGTTTATTTGGCTCCCTGATTTACATACAGCTTTCTACTGATTTTTTTTTTTTTTTAGCTCAAAACAACGATTACCTGCAAATATATTACAAAATTATACAAATGAGGGTGAATCCTCTTGAAGGATTCACTGCAGAAACAATAAATAGTTAGGAGAGTGCTTCATTCTGGTCTAAACTCATTTTTGCAGTGCATTAAAAAGAAACTTGTTTTTTTCCTTTTTTTTTTTTTACAGGTGATCTAATAGTTTGTCCAGGTATTAGTATGCTCTTTTCACGATCTGGCAGATATGGTACCCTACTTTGTGGCTTTGCGTTGGAGATTTGCAATTTTTCCTTGGTTCAATATCGACTTTTAAGCATTTTGAACAAAGCCATTTGGGAGCAAACTGGAATGCTTGGGACGTCCCTATCCCCCATTGAAATGTAAATGTAAAATGGGTTTAGGTAAGGGTTGGGTTAGCGTAGGGACGTCCCAAGGATTCCAGATAGCACTAGCCGGGACTGGCTAGCTGATGCTAAAATTAGCTGCTGTCAGAAAATGCAATCTGGGATCCCCATTTACATTGACATTTAAAATGGGTTAAGGTTAGGGTTTAGGATTATGGACGTCCCAAATGATCTCTGATAGCAATAACCGTCAGAAAAACACTGGCCACTTCCGTTGCAGTCGAGGACCCCAGCGCGAGGTGCGTTCAAGAGCATAAATTCAAACCTGTATTTTTGAATTTGTGTGAAAAGACAGCATTTTCAAATAATGTCAAAACTTAGTTCGAGATGGAATAGGGGCGTGTCTCATATATCTACTGAGATATGTGCTTGATTTAACAGCTACTAATTTGCGTCCAAACAAAATTGTCTTTCAAGGTTGCTTAGCGCAGAAGTATAGGACATCGCTGCCACCTAGTGTACATCTACATTAAAGTAACTATCCAGTGTTTCCAGATGTTTATGAAGTACGGTCTATAATTCATTACAATATGAGATAAATGGTTTTCCTTACAATGTTTTATTTGGTGTGGGTGTATTTTTTTATTTTTTTATCCCATTTAGCCGACGCCAATGGAAACAGCTAGACTTACTGCGGTCCGACACAACGAAAAAGACATTACAGACAAAACACTTTACAATTGACACACATGTAAAAACATTCACATGTAGTGTGTGTGCATCTATCAGTTATATATACATGTCAGTACATACACGCAACAAGCAGGTCACATGGGGGGAGAGGCATTGTGCGGTGAGGTGTTGCTTTATTTTTTTTTAACCAGTTTTGCTGTTCACTTGCGCTATTTGAGATGGAAGGGAGTTCCAGGCACTCATGGCTCTGTATAATACTGTACGTTACCTTGAATTTGTTCTGTACCTGGGGGCTGTGATAAGACCCCTGGTAGCATGTCTGGTGGGGTAAGTGTGTGTGTCAGTCTTGTATGTAAGTTGTCTCAGCAAACCATTTGGAATTTCCAACACATTAACGTTTCTTATAGAAACATGAAGTGGCGCAGTCAGTCTTTCTTCAACTCTTAGCCAAGAGAGACTGGCATGCATAGTATTAATATTAGCCCTCTGCTTACAATGAAGAGCAAGACGTGCGGCTCGGTTCTGGGCCAACTGCAGCTTAACTGGGTCTTTCTTTGCAGCACTTGGCCAAATGACTGAACAATAATCAGGATAAGACACAACTAGAGCTTGCAGAACATGCTATGTGGGGTGTGGTGTCAAAAAAGCAGAGCATATGATAGTTTACGATCTAAGGTAGCACCAAGTAATTTGGTCTTGTTTTTACGTTTAAGCAGACGCTCTTATCCGGAGCTGTAAATCGCTCTGGATAAGAGTACACACATTTTCATACCTTTTCTTTCTCTCATACTGGTTCCCCATGGGAATTGAACTCACAACCCTAACTGGGCTACACAGGACTTGTCTCCTCAACTTGTTCAACAGCCACACCATTCATTACCAGATTCAGCTGAGGCCTGAAAATAATCGATCGTTAAAAAAAATAATAATGTGAGTAGACCGCTGATTGGCCAGCTCACGTCATCCTCAATGAGGTAATAGATACAAGTTTGAGGTGGGGGCTTTTGAAGTGTTTTCCCCCCCCTCCAAATTATGCTTTGGCCACAAATATGAGTATAGGGTGAGTCAACAACATTATTTTGGTATGAGTTAACAGAATATTCACTTTTAAAAATGAGATTTTCACTGGACAGTTACTTTAATGCAGGATTAAGTATGGATGGAACAGTGGCACACAATTCACCTGTGACCTACACTCATAAAACAAATGATCATATGTTGATAACAGATCTGTAGGTGAATGTCAAAGGGTGACTTTTCGAAAGCTATGAATATTAGACTATATTTAAGAGGGATTTTATGGGTTGCTTTTAACATAGAAGGGTATGAGGGGTGGAGGTGATAGTTGAAAATAACCTAAATAATTCTGCCATGCCTCTTTGATTAATACTAAGGGTCAGGGCAGGCTATCATCATCACTAAGCCTGTCATCAATCATTATTATTATCATCATGAACAACATAATCACCATCCCCATCATTACCTCGACCAAGCCTGAAACTGATCCTAGCAGCCCACACGACCATGGCCCCGGTAAGAGGCCCGGGGTAATTTGGAGCTCTGCGGGGAGGGGCACTTCACTTCCCGTAATTCGAATGGATACCGACCGTGAACATCAGCAGACTCGAGCGAGGGGAGCAGATCCGACTTGAATTTTAACCGATTGACGCCATAACAGAGGTGAGACTGAGAGTAACATTTAATTTGACAATGACCACGGAGACGTAGATGTGGAATAACAATTTATCTCGTGAACCTTCTAAAGGTAGTTGGGGTAAAAAGCGATCTCTCGCTTGGCAGATGTTGACGCTTTTCTGAACAAAGCAACCAGTCAAAACGAGCCTACTAGTTTCTCGCTCAGCTACTTTAATATAACAATATGAGATCGTAACCTTTTATTAAAGAGTTCAGATTTAGATAGGCCACCTAATAGCATTTGGTAGATATGGGGATTTACTTTAGGAAGTTGAGAACGTAAATCCGCACGGGTAAAACAAAGGCTCCTCTCTTCAGCCTTGGTAGCTATTTTGAGTAGGCTAGTTTACACACAAAAGTCCAACCAACCATACCATTAATGCAGGACGGTCAAACATTTCGCATACCTGAATGTGTTCCGTTTTATTGTAGGACTATCTGTAGGCTATTAAAATTGTAACACCAGCATTTGATTATAGTACTATAGGTAGGTACTGTAGTTTAGTTTTTTATTTAAAGGTCGATTGTAGCCTACAATTACCTCTAATTGTATCTAGATGCCAACACCTTATTCTCATTGCATCGGCTGTAGACTATTTCCTGGCCTTTATATACTCGTATAATAAAGGCGGCTATTTGGACACCCTTTCTCAAGGTAAAGATGGCAAGTCTTTGGACAAACTAAATGTAGTTCAAAAACATTTTTAAAAAATCATACTTTCTATTCAAATTTTATGAGTCTGAAGCTGACCTAGGCTAGTCTTCTGTCACACCTGAAGACAACTTGCTGTTTAGTTCACAATGTGTTAATAATATAAGCAGTGCAGACAGTCAGTGCAGACCACTGATAAGAGTAAACACAGTTAATTAAAGAACTGTTTCTTTTTATACTTTTTTCCTTTATCGCTTTTGGAGCCTGGGAGATGTGAATGGCCTCTGTCTGTGTCGCTGCCTCCTTTCTCATTTCACGGAATTCGGTCTGCTCCACAACTGAGGAAAACAAACATTTTTCTATCTGATATTCGGTGCATATTCGGTTTTCTCTCTCCAATAGCTATTGAACCAAGCATGACATTCACACCTTTTTTTGTGTAAAAATAAAATTACAAAACATATTTCGGATTGTAATCATCAATAGCTCTTAAACGAATAAACAAAGCTTGTCATGACTATGAACATGAAGATTGAAGTCCTAAATCTTATTTTGTACAAAAAAAAATGGATTGTTCTCCATCCACCCAGATTCAGAATATACAGTTGTCATACTCATGGCATGCTTGGTTCCATAGTTATTGATGAGAGAAAAACCAAATATCCACACAATATCCAAAATAAAACACATTTTTACCTTGGTTGCTCCACATTCTCTGAGATACTGTTCTTCTGCTGTTTCTAAATAGGGATCATTTAATGTCCTCGGCCTAGCATTACAGACCACAAATCACGAGTCTAAGAAAAGTTATTGCCAGAGGAGTCTGTTTCATATAGTCTCTCTCCTCGCACAACTCAAGCTTTCATGTCTTTTTTGAGTGTTAGCTGATGTAAAGTATAAATCCCTAGTAGAGACTGTCTTATTGTCTCTGCCATGGCTGTCCAGAGCCTCTGGTGTTAACTTGAGGGGCTGTATGTGGACTTGTGGCAAACAGACACCAGAGTGGAGAGGGCATGTGTGACTCATGCCGATTCAAAGCTGTGTTTGAAGTGAGAGTCTATGACTATGTTTACAACAGGCATCTCTCGTAATGTGTCTGTTCTGATGCAATTGTATACACACACACACACACACACACACACACACTCTTGCACAAACATGCAGCCAACTCCGCCTGGCAATTCATTGTCTTCAACAGAGCCCATAGAATAGGGGACATCTGTAGATGGTAGGGCATAGGATACTTTACACTGTGTGCTCCAATTTGTGTGTGTGTGTGGGGAGGGTAGGTAACCATGGCGACGAGGGGTCATTCCTCTTGCTCCTCGATGAGTAACCACACCAAGGAGAGAGTGACCATGGCTAAGGTGACCCTGGAGAACTTCTACAGTAACCTGATATCCCAGCATGAGGAGAGAGAGATGAGGTGCGTGCTATGGCATTGACACACACACACACGCACCATGCTCCCACATGCTGGAACTAGGAAGATCAGTGACATTGACAGGGTTCTGAAAAGCAAAGGTTGTTCCTCAAAACATGTCCGAAGCTGAGAAGGCAGCACAGTGCCACCAACAAGAGGAAGAGAGAGTAGAGGTGTTACACATCACTGACCTCAACTCGACCTCTCTCTCTGCTTAGAGCCTCACCCTGCCTGGGGGAGAAATGGGTGTAACCGCACCCTGCCAATGCGTGTAGGCAATACAATAAATGCAGTAGTAAAATAAGTCTGAACGATGTTTCAGTGTGTCTGTGAAATATGCTTTTCCCATGACTAGTGCTTTTCACAATGCATCTGGAAGTACTTTTAGTTTGATAATATCTTGATTTACCCACTGTTGACCATCAGCAGTCCCACCAGGGTCCTGGGAAATCCATATTCAGTTGTTGAATTAAAATGCAATCCCATTCAATCAAAACCTGAATCCAGAAATGCCAGGGATAAGGTTAAATTAAATAGTTTTATACCTTTAAAACCTCTACAGGATCTGTGTACCCCCTGCGGGACGGTTGAGTGTCAGGAGCCGTTAGAGGCGTCTGAAAAATAAAGTTATGCACAAAGCAAGCACCCAGTCACAGCTCATCCTACCCACCAACGAGCCGTGCCAAAAGAGGAAGTCCACACAAGAATATTGTTCATGGTGTCACAGACCTGCTTAGAAAGGAGAATATACAAGAATTATAGGGGCTGGTTTGGCTAAGCTCCCTCATTTTTTCAAGAAAAACATTTATGGTTTATTTCTCTTTGAGAACATATGAATGGGTCATTCCTTTTCTGTCACCATTCCTCCATAACTGCCCCAAATCAATTAAAGAACCGGTAGTGTAGTGCTCAGTATGGAGCTGCAGGCTGGGAGGGGACTTCCTGAATCAACATATTTGACCTTAACCTTTGATTCTTGACCCCCAATCCCTATCTTGTTGCTAGGCAACAGAAGCTGGAGAGGGTGATGGATGAGGAGGGACTGCCTGATGAGGAGGTGAGTGTAGTAACACACACACACACACACACACGCACACACACACAAACACTTACACACACCCTGTGTTGCAGAAGTGTATGCGGCGCTCCCAGCATGCACGTAAGGAGACAGAGTTCCTGAGGCTGAAGAGAACCCGGCTGGGATTGGAAGACTTTGAGTCCCTCAAGGTGATTGGTCGAGGAGCTTTTGGAGAGGTAAGCCTACATAGAGCTATTGCAGTCCTAATTAGGTTATTACTATGTAATTAGTTATCATTTCACAATATAATAGCTTTGCGAGGTAAAAAGTGGGTTTGTCAATAAACGTGTAGCTGAGTTATGTTTGTTATCACGCTCTGGTGGATCCTCCCATTTTCTCTACTCCCTGCTGTAAGTTATTTATCACTCAGTAGCAATAGAGGAGAGTGGGGTAAGTTGAATCATTTTTTACATTCAGCATCACTGACATCTGCATTTATTTCAGGATGTTGTGGATCCCTGGAAATAATAAGAATTAATGTAAACGTTACAGTTTTGATAACATAGCTTGTCCAAAACAAAAAAAAGTGGTCTCTTGGCACAATTTAACCTGGGTATGGGTTAATCACGATCACTTTTTGTCTTTTAATAATTGTAAGCATATTTTAACACAGACTTAACACCTAACTAACACTTTTAACATAGTCCAGCTCCTGTTGTTACTTCATATCCTTGGGCTCCCGAGTGGCACAGCGGCCTAAGGCACTGCATCTCAGTGCAAGAGGTGTCACTACAGTCCCTGGTTTGATTCCAGGCTGTTTCACATCCGGCCGTGATTGGGAGTCCCATAGGGCGGCACACAATTGGTCCGGGTTTGGCCGGGGTAGGCCGTCATTGCAAATAAGAATTTGTTCTCAACTGACTTGCCTAGTTAAATAAAAACTTCTTTTTTTTAAAATATCCCAGCGATAATGCCTTGCATTAATCCTGGGAAGAAAACACCTACATTTGCTCAACTTGACATTGGCTTAATGATTGGTTCACTTTACCCCTTGGCCATTGGCTCAACGATTGGTTAACTTTACCCCATGGCTATTGGCTCAACTTAACATTTTGACTATGTTAGCCCACAAAGCTACAATGATGTACTTTCATGATAGGTTTAGGACCTCCTATTGCAGCTTATAAAACGATGACCTCTTCCTAAATATTTGGTCAAATTATACATTTTGTATAGTTTATAATTATCCCACAAACAAGGGTGGCTCAATTTCCCCCTCTCTCACCTACAGTCCTGTGTTTTTCAGTCTGAACTGCCTAATCCACTGGTTTCAGAAAATAATTTGATGGCGATGTAAATCCCTTCACATTTGCCATGACCTCATGAACTCATGTTGGATCACCTTTGCCCTCTGATCAACAGGTGCGTCTGGTCCAGAAGAAGGACACAGGTCATGTCTATGCCATGAAGATCCTGCGCAAGGCTGACATGCTGGAGAAGGAACAGGTGTGTTTCTCTTTTTCTCTGTCTCTCTCTCTCTCTCTGGGCTCTATTTTAACAAACCTAACACAATGGTAAATCATTGCACTGACGGTAGCGCAATAGGTCCGGGGGGCGTCAGAAATATTTTAGTTATTTGACAACTGGAATTATGGGTGCAGTACCTGGCGGTGGCACGAAAAGACTGGGTTTTGATTACTAAACAAGTTGAAGGTGTGTCCAGGCTTGACCCCTCATTGCTCAATCAGAACGTGCTCCATGGCTAAATATGGATTTCTTCATGTTGTGTACGGTCTTTTATGTATTGCGTTGTCATCAACTCAAATTCAAATGTAAGTCCATTATAGCTTAGTTTGTTAAAAAGCCTCCAGAAACAGCATAAGAAAAAAAAGTACGTAGGCCTATCCCATCTTTGCTAAATACGTTGAACATGTTTGCAGTCCACATTGTAAGAAGCCTTATTGCATGGCTTCAATATGGAAATACATAGCATTCACACTGATATAGGGGCTACGCCTACTGTAAATTGCATTATGTCTGCCTTGTCTGAGCCATGGACCTGCCAAATGATGTCAATAAGCAAGATTAAATTCCGAAAGAGAGTGAATCATTCTGATCAAATTCTTATCAAAAGGAAAAAACAACTTGTTTTTAAATAGGCTGTCTAAATACTGTTACAGGCACCATAATTGCTCTCTTTGGGCGTATAATATTAAGGTAGACATTGTTTAAAACAAGTTGTTGCTTTTACTCACATCCAAAATAAGAACGTGAGCAGGCAAAAAAAGGTATGTTTTTCTGCTCCCAAACTTGATCTTTTAATAAAGCTTTGGCAATTTAAGATTGATTTCAAAGCAGTCTCACGAGCCAAACCCTTTATTGATAGGCTGCTATTTGGCCAATGCATTGGGAGTGGAGGGTGGGGGCATGCTTGGTTTTTCTTCAAAATGAAATGGAAAAACAAGCAATCTGTTTTTAAAAACAACAACAATATTTCTAAATGGGATGGGGTCAGAAGCGGGATTTCATAAATCGCATCTCACGTCAATGTCTTAACATGACATTTGCACGTCTATTTAAAATACTAGGGTCCTGTCAATTGTTTCGTTGCCTACTGAGAGTGACTCCAGTCCAGTTTCAAGTCACTCTCAGTAGACCATTTAAAACCCCTTCATTCATAGGCTACTTAGCTAATGCATGGCCAGGATAAAAAATATGCCCCTATATGAAGCTGCTAAACAAGACTATGCTTGGTTTTTAATCAAATTAAACAAAGTGGGAGGGGAACAAATAGTTTTTTTAATGTTTCTAAATACATGATTCAAAGGCCCAAAGACACATCTCTCTTTCCGTTGGCACTGTGAGCCATTGCTGCATAGGCTGCGCTTCCACACTCAGATTCCTGCTTTTGGTGGGTCTTAACTTCCCTTTAGCACTGCATGAAATTGTCACTATGCGCTTGTTTTTAAGGACATACCTCAAATATTGCCACTCCTCTCAACTCAGCGCAAGCGAGCTGATGTAAATGGCTGAACCTGGTGTAATGCCAGTCCGTTTTTACAATGATGAAATTGCAAACTATTGTGTGTTCGACACTTGAGTCTCCTTAGCGTCTGCTGATAATAGAGCCCTGTGTCCCTTTCATTTGCTCAGCTCAGACATGTACTGTATCTAAGGACATGTACTGTATCTAAGGACATGTACTGTATCTAAGGACATGTACTGTATCTAAGGACATGTACTGTATCTAAGGCCACAGGATTACTTCACATTCCTCCTCCTTAAGCCTTGTGTCGTGTTGAAACATATTCCTTATTTTCCCAACGTATTATGGATATTTAACTTTGTTTATGTAGCAACAGCAATGGCTATTTCTGAATGTACCCCCTCCCCCCTCTCCTCTACTGCCTTCTCCAAATCTGTGAATATCAAAGGTCTTGGTGCTAGAGGATGGGACTGGACCTGTAGGCTTATTGATGTATACATTCTATGTGTTGTGTTCCGATGTTAGGTGGGTTAGCATTAGTGTAGAGAAAATGTGTGTGTGTGTGTGTGTTCGTTCTTTGTGATCTATGTGTTATATTTCTATGTTAGGTGGGTTAGCATATTAGTGTTGAGAGATTGGGTGTGTGTGTGTTCCTTCTATGTGTTTTGATGTTGGGTGGGTTAGCGTTAGTGTAGAGAGAATGTGTGAATGTCTGTGTGTTCATTTTATGTGATCTACAGTATGTGTTGTTTTTCTATGTTAGGTGGGCCATATCCGGGCTGAAAGGGACATCCTGGTGCAGGCAGACAGTCTGTGGGTGGTCAAGATGTTCTACAGCTTCCAGGACAAGATGAACCTCTACCTACTCATGGAGTTCCTACCTGGAGGTGTGTGTGTGAAGTGTGCACGTGCATGTTTGCAATTGTGTGTGTGTGATATGCTGATGCTCTTTGTGGCACTCCCTGCAGGTGACATGATGACGTTGCTGATGAAGAAGGATACTCTGTCAGAGGAGGAGACTCAGTTCTATGTGGCTGAGACGGTCCTGGCCATAGACTCGATACACCAGATGGGCTTCATACACAGAGACATCAAACCTGACAATGTACTGCTGGACTCCAAGGTACATATACACAGAACATGCTATGTAATACATACATGCAAGCAAACACACACACACACTCTGTAACGTACGCGCTTGGAGTCAGGAAGGAGGTGCAGAAGGTACGTTTAATGGTAAGAGACGGCAGATCAACAAAATATGAGAAGCGTACTGAACGAGAACAGAACCAATACTGCCTAATGACTGAGGCTACTGAGGACTAAATAAAGGGAGAGTATTCAAGGTGATGATGAGGTACAGGTGTGCGCAATGATGGTGCCAGGGCCTGGGTTAGTCGACTGGCGACGTCGAGCGCCGGAGAGCGGTAGCTGGAGTAGGCGTGACACTCGGTCTGGCTTGGGGTCCACGGGGCCCGGGCTGGCTGATATCCCAGGACGCACTGGAAGGGAGTCAGCCCGGTGGAGGAGTGACGAAGTGAGTTCTGTGCGTACTCCGCCCTGGGAAGGAACCGGGCCTACTCCCCCTGCCGGTCCTAAGGAACCTCCCCAGCTTCTGATTAGTCCTTTCCACCTACCCGTTGGACTGAGGCCAGTACGTGGATGTGAGGCTGGCCGTGGCCCCCAGCTTCTCAGTGAAGGCTCTCCATACTCACGATGTGAATCTGGGGCCACGGTCGGAGACAATGTCCACCCGGAAGGCCTTAGGGCCAGAACATCTGCTGGAACAGTGCCTCAGAAACCTGGAGAGCGGCAGGGAGACCAAAGAGAGGGATAAAATGGCAGGATTTAGAGAATCTGTCCACAAGAACCGTAATAGTGGTGAAACCATCAGACGGGGGGAGATCAGTGACAATGTCTATGGACAGATGGGTCTAAGGCTGCTGAGGCACGGGAAGGGGAAGGAGTTTCCCTGCTGGAGAATGCCAGGGAGATTTAGTTTGGGCACATACGGAGCAGGAGTTGACAGAGTGGGCAACGTCCTGCGCCAAGGTGGAACACCAGTGCTTAGCGGAGATGGATTGAATGGTGCAGGTGATACCTGGGTGTCCAGTGGCGAGGGATGTGTACGCCCAGGTCAGCAGCCTATCTCTTACACCCGTGGGAACGTAGATGCGCTCAGGGGGGCAGGTAACAGGTGCAGGTTTCCTCTCCAGAGCCTGGTGGACGTGGAACCACAGGGTAAGGGAAAGCAGGGCCACCGGCATCCTGGTGCCGAGGCGGAGCCGAGGCTGTGATTCTCATCCTTCGACCAGGATAAAGTGGGGTTATGACGTTGGAGCCACGGCAGGCCGAGGATGACTTTGTGTACGGGTGTAGTGATGATGAGGAAGGCTTTCTTGGTGCATGGCTCCCGCGGTGAGGTTGAGTGGTGGTGTGATGTGCGTGATAGTGCCGGATCCCAATGGTCGGTTTGGACAGGAAAAGGAGAGGAGAGCGGGTATGAGGTGATGTTAAGGGAAGAGGTGAAGGCCTGGTCGATGAAATTCCCCGCGGCACCGGAGTCCACTAGCGTTGTAGAGACAACACCTGAGGGACAGCCGCCCCTCTGCCCTAGTGGACCACGGGTTGGGACGCACCGGACAACACTGAAGCTGGTACCTCTCCTGGCCGCAATAGGAACACGACGTCCCTCTGCCAAGGACAGACGTTTGGCCCCTACCTCCATGGGTTCAGGCACTGCCTCAGAATGGCCAAAGGAGGAGGGCGAGGGGTGAGGAAGGTTCCGGCACTCCCAAAGAAGGTTGCTGTAGTAACCTGGTATATTTATGTTAAGTATTATGTTTACCAATAGATGGCAGTATTGACTCAATACGTGATTTGCTTTTAGTTATCCGTAACAGTCTGCCATAAAACTGTGCTCGGAAACACCTCAGGGAGCTTACGCCAGGTGCATTCCGGTAATGTTATTCTAAGTAACATGTCCGGTGTCATCAATCTAAGAAGCATCCCAAGATACTACAGAGATACTACAGTTGTCCAGACAGATGGCCATCGCGATGAGTGCTTCCAAAGAAAGGTTGTCGTCCGGGCACACCAGCGCCGTCTGAACCGCCTCGCGCAGACCTCTACGGAATAGGGTGCAGAGCACCGGTTCATTCCATCCGCCGGAGGCTGCCACGGTCCGGAAGGTGAGGGCGTACTCCGCAATGGTCTGGGCATCCTGCCGGATTTGGAATAGTCGCTCACCTCCTTCTCTGCCCTCCGGTGGATGGTCGAAGACCGCCCTTAACAGAGCCATGAACCTCTCATATGAACCCATGAATACAAACAGGTTGAAATCTGGTTAAAATAACATCATTAAAACAGGTTGAAATCTGGTTGAAATAACGTCATTAAAACAGGTTGAAATCTGGTTGAAATAACGTCATTAAAACAGGTTGAAATCTGGTTAAAATAACGTCTTTAATTTTTTTTGCTTTTTTACGACCAAATCTCTAAATGTCATGTTTTAGTAGGGTCCAGACACTTTTTTCACAAGATTTCACTTGTTTTTGAGAAATTTACCGCAACCAGTGATTCACTTCCTCGTCCTTGTTGTGCTGTACGGGAGGATCCGAAAAATATGAACAAATTCTCCAAAAACATACAAATACGTTCTTTTAGAAACTGAAAATCTCTCAGTATAGTGATGCAGGTCTTTAGATGTTGTACACAAAATTGTGTCGTTCAGAACCTTATCTGGAACATTATATTTCAATTAGTTGCAACTCGAGTGATACCGCTCTGTTCATTATATCAGCAAGCTACAAGGAGAATGGAACAGCTGGATAAAGGAAACCGCTTGAGTCGCACAAAATGCAATGTAACGTTGCGGATAAAGTTCAGAATGACAATTTTATGTGTACAACATCTAAAAAACTGCGCCACCCTATTTTTGCGTTTCTAAAACAATGTATTTGGTTGTTTTTGGAGCACTTGTTCATGTGTTTTCAGAGCCCCCTGTACTGCACAACGAGGATGAGGAAGTGAATCGCTGGTTAGGGTAGGTTTCTCAAAAACAAGTGAAATCTAAAAAATTTAAAAAAGTGCTCTGGACCCTTCTATAACATGCCATTTACATTTCGATTTTTTGATTCGGTTGTAAAAAAGCAAGCAGGTTGAAATCTATTTGAAATTACATCAACACACACAGGAGGATTACATCAGCATTAGAATGTGGTGATCTACCTGAGTGTCGAGTCTGAAATTATAAATCCACAACACAGTTTCACCACGTCACCAAGTCACCACAGGAAGTGTGATTTCAGAACAGTCTGATGTTGTCATGCGTTATTACTGAAACATCCCCAGGAAGTGGTGTAACACAAATAACCGTGTGTGTGTGTGTGTGTGTGTGTGTGTGTGTGTTCAGGGCCATGTGAAGCTATCAGACTTCGGCTTGTGTACAGGGTTGAAGAAGGCCCATCGGACAGAGTTCTACAGGAACCTCAACCACAGCGTTTCCAACGACTTCAGTGAGTACAACAATAAAGCTATACTCAATGAACTTAAGTAGATACAATTAGAAAGCTAATACAACTATATATTTGTCATGGATCTTCCTCCTGGGTGCGTAGCTGTAACTGAGTTGTGCCTAAGACCAATCATTTCTTCTCCACAGCATCTCAGTACATGAACTCCAAGAGGAAAGCAGAGACCTGGAAGAGGAACAGACGACAGCTGGTGAGTGTCATGGAGCTCTGGCTACCTTTAGTCACTACTCCACTGGAGGATCGGTCTTAAGCCCAAACTTCCTCATAAACGCAGCAGAGACGACTGTAGTTAATTAGGGTATAAGACGGTTTACCAATGGCCTCTGCTTTTGAAATGTGTTGGTTATCCGTGTTCATTCACTCCTAGGAAAAAGTGCTCTCTCCTGTAAAGAGTAGAGCATCTCCAAATCCACATTATCTCTTTGTGCGAGAGAGCCTGTCGTTCTGTATAGACCAGATTTCTCTAGATGAAATGAAGAAGGCCAGTGTAGTAGCAGAGATACAGTACACATCTGGTGTGCAGATGGTTGGATTTCTGTCCCTTTTTATGGGCTGACATTTACAGCACGGTTACAGTTACGTCAGCTTGGTTTCCACAGCGAATGTACTGTGTGGCATGGTAAGAGAAAAAGGCTAGGGTTGACTGCATTTTAATTGGGTCAATTCAGAACATTACTTGAAATGGTTATTCATTTCAGGGGCTAGAGGTTCTTTTACTGACTGGGCTGTGTCTAATGCAGAGGGCGTACCTCTTACTCTGTCAACTCTCCTCTCCCTCTCTCCTTTCCTCTCTCTCTCCTTTCCTATCTCCCTCTCTCAGGCTTTCTCCACTGTGGGAACTCCAGACTACATCGCCCCGGAAGTGTTCATGCAGACCGGATACAACAAGCTCTGTGATTGGTGGAGCCTGGGGGTCATCATGTACGAGATGCTGATTGGTAAGAGTGATCGTTTGATTGATTGGAACACAGGCACTAACTTGCAAGAGGTAAGTTAGGATTGAATTAGGATTGCTGTCTAAGTTTCTTTGTTTCTCTCCAGGCTACCCCCCGTTCTGTTCGGAGACACCCCAGGAGACATATAAGAAGGTGATGAACTGGAAGGAGACTCTGGTTTTCCCTCCGGAAGTCCCCATCTCAGAGAGGGCCAAGGAACTCATCCTCAGGTGAGCACCAGTACACTCTTGGAAAAAAAGGGTTCCAAAATGGTTCTTTGCAGAGGGATGGAGTTCTACCAATAACCATTTTCATTTGAAGAATCCTTTTTGGAAGATGAGGGTTCTTTGTAAGGCAAAGGGTTCAAACTGGAATCTTTCTCATCCTAAGAACCGTTTTTGGAAGGAAGGGTTCTTTGGATGGCAATAAGGATTCTTTGAAAGACAAGAAGGGTTCTACATAGAACCCGTGTGAATCTAAATAAGCTTTTTTTATTGTATTTTTATTTTATTTTAAATAGTACCTGAGCATTCCTGTTTATCTCTGTGTTTAAAGTTGAACCCTCTTGAGCTTAAAAGGTGTTTAAGAATGTTTTAAACTCCTTGTTTAAATCTCCTTGTTTTCCATGAAAACAGACATGAAATGAGTTGCAAAATGAATAGGAAATATAGTCAAGATGTTGACAAGTTCATAAATAATTACTTTTAATTGAAATAGTAATTGAGTCCTTCAAACTTTGCTTTCAAAGAATCCTCCATTTGCAGCAATTACAGCCTTGCAGACCTTTGGCATTCTAGTTGTCAATTTGTTGAGGTAATCTGAAGAGATTTCACCCCATGCTTCCTGAAGCACCTCCCACAAGTTGGATTGGCTTGATGGGCACATCTTACATACCATATGGTCAAGCTGCTCCCACAACAGCTCAATGGGGTTGAGATCCGGTGACTGTGCTGGCCACTCCATTATAGACAGAATACCAGCTGACTGCTTCTTCAACTAAATAGTTCTTGCATAGTTTGGAGCTGTGCTTTGGGTCATTGTCCTGTTGTAGGAGAAAATTGGCTCCAATTAAGCGCCGTCCACAAGGTATGGCATGGCATTGCAAAATGGTGTGATAGCCTTCCTTCTTCAAGATCCCATTTAACCTGTACAAATCTCCCACTTTACCAACACCAAAGCACCCCCAGACCATCACGTTGCCTCCACCATGCTTGACAGATGGCGTCAAGCATTCTTCCAGCATATTTTTTTAAATTCTGCGTCTCATGAATGTTCTTCTTTGGGATCCGAACACCTCAAACTAACATTTGTCTTTTGTTTTTATTGGCCAGTCTGAGATATGGCTTTTTCTTTGCTACTCTGCCTTTAAGGACAGCATCCCAGAGTCGCCTCCTCACTGTTGACGTTGAGACTGGTGTTTTGCGAGTACTATTTAATGAAGCTGCCAGTTGAGGACTTGTATTGTGTCTGTTTCTCAAACTAGACACTCTAATGTACTTGTCCTCTTGCTGAGTTGTGCACAGGGGCCTCCCACTCCTCTTTCTATTCTGGTTAGAGCCAGTTTGCGCTGTTCTCTGAAGGGAGTAGTACAGAGCGTTGTACGAGATCTTCAGTTTCTTGGCAATTTCTCGCATTCAACAGCCTTCATTTCTCAGAACAAGAATAGACTGATGAGATTCAGAAGAAAGTTCTTTGTTTCTGGCCATTTTGAACCTGTAATCAAACCAACAAATGTTGATGCTCCAGATACTCAACTAGTCTAAAGAAGGCCTGTTTTATTGCTTCTTTAATCAGAACAACAGTTTTCAGCTGTGCTAACATAATTGCAAAAGGGTTTTCTAATGATGTATTAGCCATTTTAAAATGAGAAACTTGAATTAGCTAACACAACATGCCATTGGAACACAGGGGTGATGGTTGCAGATAATGGGCCTCTGTACGCCTACGTAGATATTCCATAAAACATCTGCCGTTTCCAGCTTCAATAGTCATTTACAACATTAACAATGTCTACACTGTATTTCTGATCAATTTGATGTTATTTTAATGAACAAAATAGTGGCTTTTCTTTCAAAAACAAGGACATTTCTAAGTGACCCCAAACTTTTGAACAGTAGTGTGTATGGAAATATTTGTACACAGCAAATTGGCCAGTGTTACCTAGTGTTGATTTTTCAGTGTAACATTTCTAAGGTTGATTCAGGAGTTAAATTAACTCTATAAAGAGCCAAATTAACACTCAGGGGTTTAAACGGACCCAATTGTTGGCGTTAATAACCAAAGGCGAATGTGTGATTGTGTCATTTTGTACTCTGTGTAGAGTAAAACACTCAAATCCACACCTATCGTTAACATATTTCCTAGCATGCTCTATAGCAGGTTGTTGTCTCCTATGGGGACAAACCGAAAGACCCTATATGGTTCTACTTAGCACCTTTTTTTTTCTAAGAGTGCACTACATATAACGTGGTCAAAAAGAGAGAGAGAGATGGATAAACAGTCCATAGAGGCCATTGTACAGTATGTTATTCTTGATAAGAATGAACGTCAACTAAATGGTTCAATTGTAAAACATGAATGTCATCTCGAGCAAAATACTGTATCTCTGGCAGGTACACTTCTATGTCCCTTTATGTGGTTGTTCTCAGGATCAACATTTTGGTTTATTCCTACTTAGGTTCTGCTGTGAGGGAGATCATCGGATCGGGGCGACAGGGGTGGAGGAGATCAAGAGAAACCCATTCTTTGAGGGAGTCGATTACGACCACATCAGGTACACAGGGACTTTTTTCCAGGAACAGTTTATAGGCAAAACTATTTTCTTTTCTTTTTTTAATACCTCGGCGTTCCAAGAAGTCCAGGTCTTACTACAGTCTTACTGTGTTTGTCGCCCAACCCAGGGAGAGACCTGCAGCGATTCCCGTGGAGATCAAAAGCATAGACGACACGTCAAACTTCGACGAGTTCCCCGAGTCGGACATCCTCTCACCCACAGGTGAGGTCCTGTGTCTTTCAAAGTTTGTGTGTTATTCTTGACTTGTGTGTGTGTGTGTGGTTGTACAGTATACCTTGTGGCTATCAACTCTAAATATCTCCCTTTCACCTTGTCTATTTCCGCTCCCACATTCCTCTCCCTCTTTTGTCACTCTCCTTTCTCTCCCCCTTTCTCTCTCTCCCCCCAGCTGCAGCAGCACCCACCAAGTCTCCAGCAGCAGCAGCAGCAGCGGAGGCTGACTATAAAAATAAGGACTGGGTCTTCATCAACTACACCTACAAGCGATTCGAGGGCCTGACAGCCAGGGGAGCCATCCCTTCCTATATGAAGGGAAGCAAGAGATGAACTCTGACCCTATAACCTGTGCTGCAGTGACCCACTGATTCCCATATCCCCCGCAGCACCCAGATACCTTCACACAACGGTTCAGTTTCATTATACAAATATGTTTTTTTTTTTTTTTTTTTTTTACAAAATTCAACTGTTAAGTGTTCTATTTCCTGCAGGCCTTCTGAACCAGGATTCTGAGAAATCTGGTTGAACCAACCCTAACCAGTTCATTATACCCTGTGGATACATGGTTGTATCCACAGTTTGGCCTTATGTGACTTGGGGCCCAGTAACCAGGTTTCCAGGATGTGAAAACCACCATTATTCTTTCACTATCAATGCATGTTTGGATGAATTATCTCAGTAAACTTTTTACAGTGTGTAACAATTACTCATCTCAAATATGCTTTCTCGCTGTGTAGGAAGAATGTCCATTTTTATCTTCGAAAGCAGGATAGCAGTTTTGATTGAATAGGGCCCCCAATGTCTCAGAGCTGAAGCCTGGCTCTAACTTTCCCACCAGCACTGAACTCTGATGTACAGCCTTATAGCTGTCCCCTTGTGTCCCTCCAGAACCTTCTCCCCACTCCTCTCCTCAACCTGTCATATGGTTAATAGGGAAATGTCTCTACTGTTTTCTAGGAAGCTGACAGGTTCACAGCAGTCTGTCTCACTGCCCCTGTGATGTCATTAGATTAGATCACCGCTTGCCTTGGAGAGAGGAGTTCTAACAATGCTATTTTTAGCATTCTATTTCTGTGATTCCTGTGATGTCATCAGCCAGAGTGAGTGAGAATGTTCAACAAAGGACGGAAAATTCCATGGTAGTCTAGCTTACTCCTCAATAAGGGGTTTGAGGAAGCACTTCTCCTTCACTGCCTTTGTCGGTTGTCTCAACTTTTAATGTGTCCTGTTATTTCTTTTGTCATTTTGTAATGTATCATTTTCACAATACAGACGTTTTCAAAAAGGTTCATTCAGATGCTGTGTTGGATTGAAGTAGTACTAGTCTTCAGGGATATAACTAATGCTGGTTGTGAGTGTATGTTGAACTGTCTGAATGACACTACCTTGAGACGTCATGTCCATTTTATATGCCTTACCCAAAGAATTCCAAGAGCTGTACATTAGTTTGAAATTGGAATCCCCCTTTTTTTTGTTTCATGTTAAATTGTTTGTTTGCGGGATGGAAAGATCTAGACCTTTGCTCACCCGACAGTGCTTGATTATTTTTATTTTACAGCTGCTCTTTCTAAAGCTGGTATTTAATGAAAGGCTTCTCATGTTACGTTTTTTTCTTCTTCCGTATAGTAATTTGTCCTCACAAAGGAACCACTGTTTTATGCACAATGCTGGGGATTTATGGATTTCACATACATTTAAAACTTCAGCAAATATGAAATATAGAGCTTGAACTTTCACATATATCTGTGTTTAAACACTTTCAGCACTGTTAGTGTGTGTATTATGTAAAAAAAGGAAAACAAACCTGGCCTCACTTTACACCTCACATGAGTAACTACAGGATACTTTTTACTAGATGAACTACTGCAGTCAGGTAGTAGTAGGCCTAACACTAACCATTTGTTCTCGCTCTTTTATTTTTCAAGAGACTAAAATGGTATGTGCTATGTAACTACTTGCACTTAAATGTAATTACATAGATTAATCCCACATAGTAACCCAGTAGGAATACCTGTGTAAAGTGATGCAACATTTTTATTTTTCTCCCCCAGATAGACGACTGAATGACGTTGACGGTTAGTTCTCCTCTCGTTCTGATTTTCACTCGAGTGCTTTAAGGTCTTTGTACCCCGCTGGAGAAGTAAACTCTGAGCAGCTGCTTAGCATGATAGATTCTTACTAGTGTAATGCTGTTTGAAAAGGTGCACATGCCAAATAGGCGGTACAATAATTTCCATTACGTCTGCTTATGTTTTTTAATATAGCCTATATTTTGTATCAATGCTCACACCAAGCTGTTCCTTTTGAACAAGGAAAAATATTGATATGCAAATGAGTACATGTATAAACCGCATGCAGTCTTTTCACTGCTGGGTGACACATATACTATGTATAGATCTGTGTGTGTGTGTGTCCATGTGTGTGTATCTTATTGAATCCTTCTGTATGAGGTTTGAATGTTTTCAGCTCAACTATATTTCTCAGCAAAGGAGAACACATGTTCACTATGAGAAAAAAAAAGCTTTAAATGCTGAGAATTATTTCATCTTTCAATAAAACATTTGTACAATTCTGGGGCATACTGTCGTTTCTTTTTTATGCCTTTGTCAGCATGGCCATCTTTTGGATGAGATGTCGACCTGAGCTTTGATATATCAGAACACAAAATCCTGAAGTTAGCTATGCCATCAATCATTTTATTTCGGTTTCCCGTGCAGCTGCAACAATTACTTGAACCAATTCTTTGAACAAAAACGATGGAAATACTTTAAACAATAATATTAACTGAAACCTTTATATAAATGTACAAAGCATATAAAATGTAATCTGTCATAAAAGAAAAAAAGAGCACACACACACACACACACATTCTAAATGAGGAAACACTAGATATACTCTGGTAGGGTCTAGTTATCTACTGTAAACATCCTCCTTGTCCAAATCCATGTGTGTGTACATGTCTGTGTTTCATGCACATCTGTTTCTGTATACATGGGTTGGACTGTATGGTCATGGAGGTTTGTTTGAGTGTGTCTGTAAACTCACACATCCTGAGTGGAAGACAGGCTGACGTGGTAACTGATGACGGCCTCGGGTAGAAGTTGCCCCAAAGCACAGATCTAGGGCTAGATTCTTTCAGATCAGCACTTGCAGATACAAGCATTGAGGTCAGAGGAGGAACTGCATTAGAGCTGTCAAATCAACAGGCACTCCCGGCGTTATACCTAAAGCGGACATTGCCATTGGCTGCATGGAGTCGCATTAACAGAAATCTCATGCAGCCCTGTTTACAAGTTAGAATAGTGGAATGTGAGATGTAATCTACACCTCGATTAGGCTGATAGAAATCCTCATTATTTTGTTTAATGAATTTGAGCGTCATTATTTCTATATAGCCTACACATTATCGGTCTGAACTTCTAACACAAGTGGGACGGTGTGGCTTCATGAGATCACCAGAGCAGCTGCTCACTGATTTGACAGCTCCAACCCAGTTACATCTCCGACACTCCAAAACATCAGCTACGCGGGTGTCGTCTATCGCTGGTTAATGCTTGATCTGATTGAATCTAGGCCCTAGTATCAGCGCAACCTTAACCTTGCCAAACCCTGACCTTAACCAATAGGGGAACAAACAAAAAACCTATACCCAAGGTCAACTTCTACCCTCTCCTCAACTGTCATTGATGGGTGGGGGTGGGGCCTGAGACTGGGGGCGGGGATCAGGGCTGATCAGCCTATCCAGCTCATCGACCTGCGGGTTGGGTATGGCTGCGGGTCGTGTTGACTCCCCCAGAGAGGTGATGAGGTTGGGGACACTCTTGCTCCGGACGCACTGGAAGTCCACGTGTCGACTCTTCCCTTCCTCCTTCTCCCAGGACAGCTGGATGAAGGGCCTCTGCACATAGTTATAAATGACCTCTGACCTCCCACCGGGACGGCGCTTCACCTTCTCCTTACAGGTAGGGTACCCTGGGATACATGAGGACCAGACGCACATCATGTTCAGTATCTCTGTAGGGTTTGAGAGAAGCAAAATGTAGCCTATGGCATTGGAAGACTTGGGGCTAGATTCAATAAGTATTCCGGAAGATTTGTGTTATAGCGCAATTTAAATGTAAATGTAATTTTCGATTGAGACGACATATCCCACTGGGCACAGACGTCAGTTCAACGTCTAGTTTTGATTTAAATACGGTTGAGTTGTCAACTAACGTGAATTCAACGTGAAATCAACAAACAATTTCACTATGTCATTGGATTTAGGTTAAAAGCTGGGTGAAAAAAAGTAGAAATGTCCTGATGTTGATGACTTTTTGCAAACCCAATCAGTTTTCCACACTGATTCAACATTATCACATAACATATATTGTTTTATTGAAATAACGTGGAAACAGCTTTGATTCAACCAGTTTTTTCCCAGTGGGATGCAGCTTGTAATACAAAGGCGGAACATAGTCTTTAAATTTCAATCTAGCTATAGACGGGTTGGTTGCTTAGATTGTTGACAACATGCAAACTATATTTGGTCTCCAATGTGTATTGAAAATACATTTTCACAATGAGCACTTGTTGCTTCTCAAATACATCGTTACAGTCGTTGGTTAGCTAGCTAGCAAATGTTTTGCCATATTAGCATTGACATAAAATCAGACAAAACACCTCAAAACAAGACATGATATCAATAACAAGATGAAACGTGCCACTTAAGATTCCCCTCAATGTTACTAGCTATCATGCTATCCAGAATCCCAACAAAACATGGACTCCGTCCCCATTAAAACACGTGCATCATTTTCATCTGCTAACCCATATATAGCATGGATCTTCCGCGATACGGATTGAATCTATGCCTTAGATTTATTATACCTATTTGTTTCTTTCAGATATTCAGACACCTAAGCAGAAGAGACTGGGAGAAGAGGCTGGGGGCTAGCGGGTTGATTTGGGACATGGTAACGGACTCACCCTCAATGCCGATGCGAATGTTCTTCAGTCCTCTCTCCTTTAACAGTGCTTTGGCCACATCTCTGTTCTCTATGTACTTGAAGAAGCGGTAGAGCTTGGTGCTGTACAGAACTGGGCACATTGAAGAGAGAGAGAACAGGAAATAATATCGAACAAAGTGCTCACTCCAAATGATTCATAGTTATTTTCCAAAAAAGGTTTGGGGCACTAGATTCTAAAAAAAATCTAAAGTATAGAAAATGAAACAAACAGCACTATCCGAAAGATACATGTCCATTATTTATTTTATTAATAATGTCTGATTCATTATAATTAAGGACTAGGTCTAGGTCACTAGGTCACTTACTCTGTGAGTACTCCTCTCCCATGGGTGGAGGGTTGTCATGGTCCCAATCCACTATGTCATCATCTGTGAGAACTACGATGTGACACTCCCTCTCCCCCTCCTGAGCACTGGACACCATCACCGGGACAACTAGCTCCTCTAGGAAGACATCAAACTGACGCTTTGCACCGTCGTTGGACAGCTCATGCAGCAATGCACCTGGGACAGGAACGAATGGTCACACCATTTGAACTATGACCTCTGATTTGACATCATAGTCTCTTGTACATGGCAAAATGTATATTTCAATAGTAAAAATTCAAGATGAAGAAGACTCAGCAATTAGGAAGAGGTTTTGAAAAGTGGTTTAACTCCATTCTGAAAACTGTGCATGCAACAATTGCAAAACATTAGTCAACGTTTCGGTTTTGAACAGGCCCCTGGTCAGACCCGGTGTGACTGTGCTACTCACTGAGGTCTCGGCACCTAACGGTACTGTAGTCAAAGTTAATACAGAGGTAGTCACATGCTTCTCTGAGCTCAGACACTGACACCCCCTCTGGACACTGCAGGATACCCCCTTTGTAAAAGTCCTGCGAGAGAGGGAGAGAGAATGAGAGAGAGAGAGTCAAGGGACAGAGAAGAAGAGGGGGGAGAGAGAAACAGTAGATTAGTTTAGGTAAGGGAAGATATAAGCAATTTCATAATTCAGGGGAACTATTTTGAGTGAAACACACCAGGACGACTTTGAATATGCTGGCTCCGATTCCCTCAGCGATCTCATACTCTCCCTTGGTGTTTGGCCGGGTGAAGTGACGGGCAGGACCAAACATCCTGAGAATTCAAATGTGTTATTTATTTATTTAATTATACTAAATGTCCTCACAATATGCATTTCTGAGTTTAGTGCATGTTGAAAGCCTTGTCTGTGTAGATGTCCAGTTACCATTCAAGTTTTATTTCCTTTCCTTAGTACAGTGTTGTCACACCCTGATCTGTTTCACCTGTCTTTGTGCTTGTCTCGACCCCCCCCCCCTCCAGGTTTTGCCCATCTTCCTCATTATCCCCAGTGTATTTATACCTGTGTTCTCTGTTTGTCTGTTGCCAGTTCGTTATGTTTCGTGAAACCTACCAGTGTTTGTTCCCCTGCTCCTGTCTGTTCTTGCTCCTGTTTTCTAGTCCTTCCCGGTTTTGACCGTTCTGCCTTCCCTGAACCTGAGCCTGCCTGCCGTTCTATACCTTGCCCCATCTCACTGGATTATTGACCCCTGCCTGCGCTGACCCTGAGACTGCCTGCTGTTCTGGACCTTTTGCAGCCTCTCTGGATTACTGACCTCTGCCTATCTTTGACCTGTCGTTTGCCTGCCCCTGTACTATAAATAAATGTTTGTTTCTTCAACACTGTCTGCATCTGGGTCACACCTGAAACCTGATAAGTGTAACTTGTCAGAATCATAACAATGCCTCCATTGTGTATGCGAGAGAAGGTGTTAATGAGAGGAATATTCCTGAGTAATATTTGACTAATCTCAGATTATTATCCAGATTAACCCAAATGGCCAATGGGTCAGAGTAAACATCACTCTCTGAGACTAGAAACAAACCACTCTGAAATGATTCCTGAGGGATTAGGGTTTTGTTAGTGTTTCTTCTTTATCTTTCCCTGGTCTAATAATAGGCTGTACTACTGTATTGGACACGGTGGTGATCCACGCTTGCCTGATGACTAACCTGGCCTGAGACTTGAAGACTTGCCCTAAGGCTTTGGCAGATTTAGGTCAGTGGGCTAGCACAATCTTGTGAGAGTCTGTTACACTATAATAAAAGAGTCTAAATCTGACACACAGATTGTGATGCTTAGGGGTCTGGACCTTACCTCCCCAGCATGGTGTCAGGGTGGGCGGTGAACAGGGCGGGGTCCACCACAAAGTGAGTCCCGTCCACCATCAGGGTCACCCGCTCATGGGGGA
This sequence comes from Oncorhynchus tshawytscha, assembly GCF_018296145.1. NCBI lineage: Eukaryota > Metazoa > Chordata > Actinopteri > Salmoniformes > Salmonidae > Oncorhynchus > Oncorhynchus tshawytscha. The sequence continues at coordinate 44,884,397 of NC_056430.1, forward strand.
GGCGAGACAGGGGAGACAGGTTCTTCTCACCCCTCCCCTCACGTTGGAAGTCTGGACGTGCTGCCATGTCAATGTCTGGGGGAGAACAAGTGCCATCACAGTTGACCTCATGGATTTACATTTGTGCCAGAGATATCCAACAAATATGTCAACTGACAAATGTGGCCAAAACCATCAGGCAGTGAGGACACTGGCCCTGACATGGCTTTATCCCCCATTACTCCAACACGGACATATCAGGGTTAGACGGAAACAAAGGTGGGCTGGAGCAAAGACCTGCCCTACTGTACTGTCGGTCTAGTTGACGGTAAGGGGTCAGGCAACTAGTAGTATACAGGCCTTCAAAACCGACCGTCCCACTGAGTCAGTGAGTCTATTAGCCTGGTGCCCTGGACCCATCTGCTACTGTCAGCCTCCTCACTAAGCCCCGAGAGGAGGAGGAGATTACTGCAGTAGCGTACCGTAGCTGCACAGTAACATGCCAGCTTTTCCAGCCTCACCACTTCTCCCAGTTATCTGGACTGGGATTGAGACAGACAGCAGCAGGAGGGGTCATGGGAATAACTGTAGAGTGATGAAGTCGACAACAGTGGCCACAATACTCTCTGTCTTACATACAGTATCTGCTTGGGTCTCTTGACATTGAAGATTGTTTTGCTACTGACAAACCTGGGATTCATCTCCCACCAATAGGGCAGTGACATCCCTCCTGCACTTAAACTTGGTATTCAGCTGAGACAACAGAAATAAAGAATTATATACAGAAGTGAAATGTGAGAGGACAAAGAGTAGGTATTAATCTAGTGGAAGTAGAGAACTTGTTATTATTTTTATTTAACCTTTATTTAACTAGGTAAGTCAGTTAAGAAGAAATTCTTATTTAATGACGGCCTACCGGGGAACAGTGGGTTAACTGCCTTGTTCAGGGGCAGGACGACGGCCTACCGGGGAACAGTGGGTTAACTGCCTTGTTCAGGGGCAGGACGACGGCCTACCGGGGAACAGTGGGTTAACTGCCTTGTTCAGGGGCAGGACGACGGCCTACCGGGGAACAGTGGGTTAACTGCCTTGTTCATGGGCAGAAAGACCGATTTTCACCTTGTCAGCTCAGGGATTCGATCCAGCAACCTTTCCGGTTGCTGGCCCAACGCTCTAACCACCTGCCGCCCAATTAGAACCTGTCTAATGAGAATGACCATTAGACAGGTTGTAAGCTATGTTAATTTAGCTTTTCAAAGTAAAATAGATTTAGTAAAAGGGCAATTAGTTAAAGGGTAATTAATGCGTGGGTTATTCTACTGGTATAACACCTGAGTTGTAACAATGGTCTTCAACGGTGTGCAGTGCACAGCATTCCATTGTAGCCAACAGGTGGAAGACAGACAGGTTCTAATGTAACACAATGAGGAAAAGGGTTTGATGGGATGCAAATTCTAACAACTGTTGAGGAGAGCTGATAATATTAACACTGCACTGTAACATAACTGGTAGCCTAAGCCCAAAATCAAGATATATGGTAGGCTACCCCAACCCATACCGTATAGCCCCAACCCCATCAACAATTCAGTATTTGTCTAGCTAATAAACAGCACTGACTATTTTATTCAGTCTGCGTCCAGGGTGTAGACAATTTTCACCGTATCCGTCCCTGCTGATTTGAGATTTACGAATTACGCTGCGCCACATGTCTGGAGCTTACGTGCCCGTATCACGGTCTGCATACGTCATAACAGAAATACAGAGCTGTAATTATAAAATGCCATAATAACATTCAGATACAGTTGCAGACATATTACCAAAACATAAGCTATAGGCGACGGAGACCACCAGACAACGACTACCCACCACAGCCTTACCAGAACGTCTGAGTGAAAACGTCTGTTCTCTGTAACCGGTCTGTCACGCGAACGATGGACCCGATGCCAAGTGCCAGAGCGCGGGGTGCAGGAATATGGGTTTACCGAAAGCGCCCCAGCCCATACGGTGACAGCGGATCAGTGCTCTCAAATCCAATTACTCCCGGTGTAGAGATCCAGAGACTCTCGTAAGAGAATTCCCAATCCGTTTGTTTCAACGCGCAGAATTGCTACTGTGTATCTACCTTTCCTTAACTGACCCCTACCATACATCTCCAATAATTTGATGGGGGGGGTGTGAACTATTTTCACTTCATAAAGTCATATTTATTGGTATGGTTTAGAGAAACATTATTGAAACAAATAAACAGAGAGAAAATAATAAAATGTCTCAAATAATGTTATCTGACCGTAAGGCGCTACAGAGGGTGGTGCCTACGGCGCAGCACATGACTGGGGCCAAGCTTCCTGCCATCCAGGACCTATATATTAGGCGGTGTCAGACAGAGGAAGGCCCATAAAAGTGTCAGAGTCTCCAGTCACCCATGTCATAGACTCTTTTCTCTGCTACTGCACGACAAGCGGTACCGGAGCACTAAGTCTAGGACCAAAATACTCTTTAACAGCTTCTACCCCCAAGCCATAAAACTGCTGAACAATTAATCAAATGGCCACCTGACTATTACATTTACCCCCCTCCATATATTTTGAACACTGCTGCTACTCGCTGATTATTAGCTATGCAAAGTCACTTCACCTCTACCTACAAAAAATTACCTCAACTAACCTGAACCCCCCACACTGACTCGGTATCGGTACCCCCTATATATAGCCTCGTTATGACATGATGGCAGTACAGACATGACCCACCTTTTAGTAAAATCAAGTATAGGGAGTGGCGACCAGTCATTCAGGGCAGCTCATTTTTGCACAAAAAAAGGGGGGGGATTGCCTGTTTTGCATGTTATTATGGCATTAATACGTGTCACATATCAGTTTGCAAACAATGTAAAAAATATATATATAATTGAGTTAATAAAGCCGTATACAAACATGGTCTCTTTTTTGTTTTCTTGAGTAATGCAGTTCCAAAATACAGGTGTTTCAGCCTAATTCAGTGCTTTCTGTGGTGGTGGGGCAAGCCAGCAGAAAATATGGAGCGCTGCGCTGTAAATCCAGCCTCTTTCTAGAGCTACGACCTAAAGATCAATGACATAATCATGATTCAACCTTGTTTTTTTTCAGAGTTCCCAGTTGTTTTGAAAGCACCATAAATCCAAAGAATGCCAGACTTTGATGACAACATTTGCCCACAAAGGACCGCCGCACCATGTTCAAGTGAGCACAGCACAACAAGGTGAGTCCTGCTGTATGCTGCTGTAACAGTATAACTGTAACGGTTCTCTTGATGTGAAGGAGAGTCGGACCAAAATGCGGCCTGGCTATTGAGATTCATGTTTAATAAAAACAAAGTAAACACGAATCAATACAAAAACAATAAACGTAATGTGAAAACCGAAACAGCCTAAACTGGGGCAAACTAACACTAGACAGTTACAAGGACAATCACCCACAAAAACCAACACCAAACAGGCTACCTAAATATGGTTCCCAATCAGAGACAATGACGAACACCTGCCTCTGATTGAGAACCATATCAGGCCAAACATAGAACTAGACAAACTAGACATGTAACATAGAATGCCCACCCAGCTCACACCCTGACCAACCAAAACATAGAAACATACAAAGCAAACTATGGTCAGGGTGTGACAATAACTTTAGACCGTCCCCTCGCCCATACCCGGGTGCGAACCAGGGACCCTCTGCACACATCAACAACAGTCACCCACGAAGCATCGTTGCCCATCGCTCCACAAAAGCCACGGCCCTTGCAGAGCAAGGGGAACCACTACTTCAAGGTCTCAGAGCAAGTGACGTCACCGATTGAAACGCTATTTAGCGTGCATCACCGCTAACTAGCTAGCCGTTTCACATCCGTTACACTCACCCCCCTTTTGACCTCCTCCTTTTTCCGCAGCAACCAGTGATCCGGGTCCCGGCACCAATGTAACAGTATAACTTTAGACCGTCCCCTCGCCCATACCCGAGCGTGAACCAGGGACCCTCTGCACACATCAACAACAGTCACCCACGAAGCATCGTTGCCCATCGCTCCACAAAAGCCACGGCCCTTGCAGAGCAAGGGGAACCACTACTTCAAGGTCTCAGAGCAAGTGACGTCACCGATTGAAACGCTATTTAGCGTGCATCACCGCTAACTAGCTAGCCGTTTCACATCCGTTACACTGCTGCATAAATTATGTAAAATACCAGGGAGATATGTATACTGTAGCTAAGAAAGTAATACTAAGTGAATGTTGTGTAGTAAGGTGTTAGTAGCCCATGTGCCTCACCCTAATAATTTGGTCTATTTACCCCTTTTAATTTCGCCAACTGTTCTGACTTGGTGTACAGGAAGAACACTGTAAGAACGGCAGATGTTCTGAATTCTGTCGCTGTACATTTCAAAAGTGCTAAACAAATAGTTATATTGACTACGCCCTTCCTAACTCGCTCATTAATGTCTTAATCGAAATGACGGATTGCCTCTTATAGAGCGTTGGGCTAGTAACCGAAAGGTTGCAAGTTCAAATCCCGAGCTGACAAGGTACAAATCTGCCGTTCTGCCCCTGAACAAGGCAGTTAACCCACTGTTCCTAGGCCATCATTGAAAATAAGAATTTGTTCTTAACTGACTTGCCTAGTTAAATAAAGGTTTTTAAATCTGCTCGTCTTCCCCTTTATGCCATAGTTTGTACATCTCAATTGTCATTAGAAACCACATTTGTTTAAGCAAGTCAGCCACATCAGCTAAATGAGGCTGAATGAACTGTTTTGCTGCCAGACAAGGCTCCGCTGATAGCCAGGTGTAGCAGTGGTAAGATGTTGGGACTGCTTGTTGGGACAGCTTTATGTAGGCCGTTTGTGGGCACCGTTTGTTACTGTTATAGTGCAATGAATGTATTGTTTAGTCTTGTGGATTTGCTAGCATATATCCTACTTGTATTGTTTTTTGCCCCATCAAGAGTTACATGCTAAAATCACCACTGAGTAGTTACTTTGTTTAAAAGGCCTGTGGGAACACCAGATTTTATCATTCAAACTTATTGAGATGCAAATGTTATTTTATCTTCTTTTTTGCCTTCATCACACTACAGCTATTTTATTTAGCCTCTAATAACCAAATTTCAGATGAATCATTAAAAAGACAATACCACTCACTACCTCTTGAAATACAACCTAATCACTTTTAAGCTTTTAAAAAGGGGCAATCTGTGATTGCTATATGCATGTGTGGACTTTCTAACAAATTATATACACATTAATACTTGAAGAATATAACTTATAAATGCCTTATGAGTTAGTTCAACTGTCGTCACACCCTACCCGAACCCAAATTACAAGATTGTTTTACTCCAATGCTGGAGTAAACAATCGCTGTACCTTCAAAACATTCTTACAACTTATATTTGTTGATTTCATGGAGCTCCTATAGAGCTCCATTTTTTATGGAATGGTCTGCCTACCCATGTGTGAGACGCAGACTCGGTCTCAACCCTTAAGTCTTTATTGAAGACTCATCTCTTCAGTAGGTCCTATAATTGAGTGTAGTCTGGCCCAGGAGTGTGAAGGTGAACGGAAAGGCACCTTGCTGTCTCTGTCTGGCCGGTTCCCCTCTTTCCACTGGGATTCTCTGCCTCTAACCCTATTACAGAGGCTGAGTCACTGGCTTACTGGTGCTCTTCCATGCCGTCCCTAGGAGAGGTGCGTCACTTGAGTGGGTTGAGTCACTGACATGATCTTCCTGTCTGGGTTGGCGCCTCCCCTTGGGTTGTGCCGTGGCGGAGATCTTTGTGGGCTATACTCGGCCTTGTCTCAGGATGGTAAGTTGGTGGTTGAAGTGATCCTTCTAGTGGTGTGGTGGCTGTGCTTTGGCAAAGTGGGTGGGGTTATTTCCTGCCTGTTTGGCCCTGTCCGGGGGTTTCGTCGGATGGGGCCATAGTGTCTCCCGACCCCTCCTGTCTCAGCCTCCAGTATTTATGCTGCAGTAGTTTACGTGTCGGGGGGCTAGGGTCAGTCTGATATATCTGGAGTATTTCTCCTGTCTTATCCGGTGTCCTGTGTGTATTTCAGTATGCTCTTTCTATTTCTCTCTCTCGGAGGAGGAGGACCTGAGCCCTAGGACCATGCCTCAGGACTACCTGGCCTGATGACTCCTTGCTGTCCCCAGTCCACCTGGCCGTGCTGCTGCTCCAGTTTCAACTGTTCTGCCTGCGGCAATAGAACCCTGACCTGTTCACCGGACATGCTACCTGTCCCAGACCTGCTGTTTTCAACTCTCTAGAGACAGGAGGAGAGGTAGAGATACTCTGAATGATCAGCTATGAACCTGACCTGTTGCACCCTCGACATCCACCGTGATTATTATTATTTGACCCTGCTGGTCATCTTTGAACATCTTGGCCATGTTCTGTTATAATCTCCACCCGGCACAGCCAGAAGAGGACTGGCCACCCCTCATAGCCTGGTTCCTCTCTAGGTTTCTTCCTAGGATCTGGCCTTTCTAGGGAGTTTTCCCTAGCCACCGTACTTCTACACCTGTATTGCTTGCTGTTTGGGGTTTTAGGCTGGGTTTCTGTACAATACTTTGAGATATCAGCTGATGTAAGAAGTGCTTTATAAACACTTTTAATATGATTTGATTTGATGGTCAGTCTGGCGGGTAGCCTAGCGGTTGAGAGCGTTGGGCCAGTAACCGAAAGGTTGCTGTTTCGAATCCCAAAGCGAGCAAGGTGAAAAAAATCTGCAATTCTGCCCTTGAGCAAGGCATTTAACCCCCAACAATGTTGATTGAGGCAGCCCACGCACCTCTCTGATTCAGAGTGGTTGGGTTAAATGCCAAAGACACATTTCGGGTTGAATGCATTTAGTTGCGCAATTTACTAGGTATCCCCTCTCATCCATAGTTCTGTCTATGAATTTGAGAGTGGTTACATTTCTCCAGCCCCATCCCTCAGCCGTTTACCAAAACAGGGGTGAGGTAGCTGCTCTGTTATTGTTTGAACTGAAGATAGTCACTTTAAATACTTAAACAACAATGAACTCAAAAATGTTGTACCAAATTGTTTTATTTTGTATTTATTTAGTTGGGGGGTTGCAGGTACGACAATTATTATTCTTTATAAGTATCTAACATTTAATTTTCATAATAAAGGCTGTAGGTTTCAACCAAATCGCCCTACCTCAAAAAGAAAATAGAAGAACAGACAAAATGCCATCTACAGGGAGGTCTTTAAACCCTTAGTATACTATACCATAAGTTGTCCATATCTCATACACACTGCTCGCTAACCACAAATACAATCCCAACCATTGATCCTAACCTTACTCTTCATCCTAACCTCGTCTTTAACCACATCCTCTTATCTGCACTTTAGTCCATTCTACAGTAGCATGGCCAGCTGGTGACTACCCTACACGACAAGGCTTTTCTCCCATGTTACACTACATGGTCATCCTCTCCGTGCTGGAGATGTGGGATTTTATAGCAAAAAAAGTCCAGGCATTGTGAATACATGTTGAAATGTGGAGATCTGTACAGAATGTGTGTATCTTGAACATGCCGTTAGCTTTGTCAACACAGCTTACATCCTGAGATGGTCCTAATATGGACACCGTATACAGTGGGGTCGAAAAAGTATTTAGTCAGCCACCAATTGTGCAAGTTCTCCCACTTAAAAAGATGAGAGAGGCCTGTAATTTTGATCATAGGTACACTTCAACTATGACAGACAAAATGACAAAAGAAATCCAGAAAATCACATTGTAGGATTTTTAATGAATTTATTTGCAAATTATGGTGGAAAATAAGTATTTGGTCACCTACAAACAAGCAAGATTTCTGGCTCTCACAGACCTGTAACTTCTTCTTTAAGAGGCTCCTCTGTCCTCCACTCGTTACCTGTATTAATGGCACCTGTTTGAACTTGTTATCAGTATAAAAGACACCTGTCCACAACCTCAAACAGTCACACTCCAAACTCCACTATGGCCAAGACCAAAGAGCTGTCAAAGAACACCAGAAACAAAATTGTAGACCTGCACCAGGCTGGGAAGACTGAATCTGCAATAGGTAAGCAGCTTGGTTTGAAGAAATCAACTGTGGGAGCAATTATTAGGAAATGGAAGACATACAAGACCACTGATAATCTCCCTCGATCTGGGGCTCCATGCAAGATCTCACCACGTGGGGTCAAAATGATCATAAGAACGGTGAGCAAAAATCCCAGAACCACACGGGGGGGACCTAGTGAATGAACTGCAGAGAGCTGGGACCAAAGTAACAAAGCCTACCATCAGTAACACACTACGCCGCCAGGGACTCAAATCCTGCAGTGCCAGACGTGTCCCCCTGCTTAAGCCAGTACATGTCCAGGCCCATCTGAAGTTTGCTAGAGAGCATTTGGATGATCCAGAAGAAGATTGGGAGATGTCATATGGTCAGATGAAACCAAAATAGAACTTTTTGGTGAAAACTCAACTCGTTGTGTTTGGAGGACAAAGAATGCTGAGTTGCATCCAAAGAACACCATACCTACTGTGAAGCATGGGGGTGGAAACATCATGCTTTGGGGCTGTTTTTCTGCAAAGGAACCAGGACGACTGATCCGTGTAAAGGAAAGAATGAATGGGGCCATGGATCGTGAGATTTTGAGTGAAAACCTCCTTCCATCAGCAAGGGCATTGAAGATTAAACGTGGCTGGGTCTTTCAGCATGACAATAATCCCAAACACACCGCCCGGGCAATGAAGGAATGGCTTCGTAAGAAGCATTTCAAGGTCCTGGAGTGGCCTAGCCAGTCTCCAGATCTTAACCCCATAGAAAATCTTTGGAGGGAGTTGAAAGTCTGTGTTGCCCAGCAACAGCCCCAAAACATCACTGCTCTAGAGGAGATCTGCATGGAGGAATGGGCCAAAATACCAGCAACAGTGTGTGAAAACCTTGTGAAGACTTACAGAAAACATTTGACCTCCGTCATTGCCAACAAAGGGTATATAACAAAGTATTGAGATTAACTTTTGTTATTGACCAAATACTTATTTTCCACCATAATTTGCAAATCAATTCATTAAAAATCCTACAATGTGATTTTCTGGAATTTTTTTTCTCATTTTGTCTGTCATAGTTGAACTGTGCCTATGATGAAAATTACAGGCCTCTCTCATCTTTTTAAGTGGGAGAACTTGCACAATTGGTGGCTGACTAAATACTTTTTTGCCCCACTGTACATGATCCAGCCCAGAGACTTCCTGACCCAGCTATGTCTTGCCTTGTCGTCATGACAGAATTCAAAGAATGTCCCCTGAAATGTAACGTCCGGACCCTGCATGAATACTTAGAAAACACAACCTTCCCTTCCTCTTTGAGCTAATCACTCACACAACCATATTCAGTACCTACCCAACTACAGGTGCATTAGTGATTACTTCAAGGATGGAGGGAAAGACACTAGTTTTCAAACAGGGCCAACATTTTATGCAAGCAAAACTTCCTTAAGTTGAGACTTGAGAACATGTTTAAATCGGGACGACGGGATGTTCACCTGAACTCAACGTATGTCCGAACAGGAGTCTGTTCTGTGAACATAACATGGTAAAGAAATGTTCACATATCAACCAAGAGAGAAATCATCCGAAGTCAGAATATCACGACAACACTGGATTCATAAAGCCTGCTTAACCAATCAGATGATATCACTCGCTATGAAGGCACCCAATGAGGCAGCTTGATTCGGCCTCATGACGATATTTCTTGAGTGATGGTCGGGGGAACGGAACATAATTACAAATCATTTGTAGACTGCAATTTGACTGCAATAGGCCAAAACAGATATCATATTTGACTAAAGCATAATAATTTCAAACCTTGCTTACATTTGAATACGATCACGTGTCTCTCTATTATGCTGCTACGCCAGACAGACCTATTGGCCTACACAACATCCCTGGGTGTTGTTGATTGGTTGGCCTTTCTCTGTGATCTGCGAGGGGGCCTGATTGGACGTGTGACAACGCTCCCTCTGCGACCATTCATAAGCTCAGTGGCGGAACTTTCCATGTCCACAGGGTCAAAGTTCAACGCTTCAGCCATTTCCCGTTTCGTCACCGACACAAAACGAGGGTCCCTGGCCAAGCTCTCCAGCCCACCGTTTATCAAGACCTAACAGAGGTGAAAGACATGAGAAGAGAGAGGAGAGAGCGAGAGAGAATGACTCTGTCTGATTCAAAATGAGTTTTGACCAGTGTTCCATGTCAATGTCATTAATACAATATGAATTCAGTATGTACGAAATGCAGTGTCTGGTCTCTCCACTCACCTCCTGTATAAGTGTATTGAAGGCGCTGTCTGGGCCCTGGGCCTGCTGGAGGCTGAGCGGCTCTCTGTGGGGCTCAGCGTCCTGCCTGGGTCCAGCTACTGTCTGCAGCTGCCAGTCTCTGTCTGGGGGACTTCTGCTGGTTGAGATGGTATAGACCTGAACCCGGTCATATGTCCCACAAGAAAAGCTACAGAAGGACAAAGAATCAGCTTGTTATCCCCCTGCTTTATTACTATGTAGTGTGACCTCTCAGCTAAGGAAAACAAACACACAAAACACACAAAAAATGACCACTCACACACACACACACACACACACACACACACACACACACACACACACACACACACACACACACACACACACACACACACACACACACACTCACCTCTCCCCGGCACTGTTGCTGACATTGTTGTTGTTGGTTTTGTTAGGCGTTGAGGGGAAGAAGTCCTCGTTTGCATGGTAGGCAGGTGAACTGGTAGCCTCCCCTTCGTCTGATCTGCTCATCTGCAGGGGCCGCTGGCTGGTCACCTGCATGGAGACACAGACAGGTGAGTTACCTCCATCGGGACAGGAGTTTTTCCTGTCGACATGATCTGGGTCCATACCATGTAAAGCACTTTGAGTCCGAAGAAGGTTACATACTGTAAGTGTTAATACTGAAATGGTTGAAATGATGAAATGATGACCTGTGTAGCGTTAGGGTCACGGGTTCCTTCCTCCATGGTGAAGGAATCAACGTGGTTCCCAAACAGACCGCCTGCCCGCTGGGAGGATGAAAGGAACAACATTTCACAATAGAGAGGAGTTTTATTCTCTTTCTTCTCACCCTCAACTTGTCCTCCCTCCTCTCTTTCCGCCTCCCTCCCTTTCTCCCCACGCTCCTCTCTTTCCCCCCCACTCCCTCTCTCCTCTTACCCTGAAGATACCCTCCTCCGCTGCGTCCTCCATGGCTCTGTCCATCTCCTCCTCATTCATCAGGTCTCCGGAGATGGCTCTCTGCAACTCTGGAGCCTCCTCCTCCTCAATGCTCCTCAGACCTGCCTGGAAGATAGATAGAGAGCGCGAGAGAACGCGAGATAGCGAGAGAGCGAGAGATGGTGAGGGGATACCAATTAAGACTTGTTAAATAATTCAGAAAAAGTTTAGATTACATTTATATTCCATAACTAGAAGGTATGCAATTATCAAATTCTGACGTGGCTAAGGTCTCACCTGTATCTCATTCTTGGCGTTCTTCTTGGTGGGGCGGAAGCCATAGTACTCCTCCTGTCTCTTCTTCAACTTCCTGAAGTAGTCCTGGATCAGGAAGGTGGCGTAGAACTTCCCCACGGTCACCTCATCATCTGTCACACACACAAACGCACACCCATAAAAACATGGCAGCAAATTAGAATGAGCGGCTTGTTGTTGGACCATAAAGTTGAGGATTACGATAGGATGTTTGAACTCACCTCCGATTGGTGGGATGACCTGGTCCAGCAGCTTCATACTGGTGCGTTTCCAGATCTTCTTGATGATGGCCCTCAGCTCCTCATTGGCCTTCTCAAAGTTGCCTGACCAATGAGATAGCAACAGTGAGGCCAGGGATTTTAATACACCACTTTCAATTGGACCAGTCACTGACTACAGTACTCTGTAATTGACTGACACACACACAAACACCTTCAGTCTTGATCTTCAGCGCGGTCCTGACCAGTGCGAACAGCGTAGCGTTAAAGGTGACCGTTCCGTCACTGTTGAGTGGCATGTTCATGGACACCAGTCTCTGCAAGCAGAATCAATAAAGACATTTTTAAAAAGGTGTCTGCTGCCTTAATAGATACGTTAAATTAACACATACAATAATTGAACAGATTCCCTCCTGTATCTCTCACCTTGCAGGCTACTCTATGGGGGCAGAACTTTCCAAAACCCAGAGGAGGCTGGATCCTACGCAGCAGAGTCACCACGTCCAGGTGCTTAATACGCCCCCTGCAGAACAGGAGGGGAAACAACAGCTACTGTAAATAATCTAACTGCAGTACACTGATAATAGGATAAAAAGACGAGTCATAAGATAAACCTGTAAGCCCCATTTATACCGTCCATATATAGTAAATTAAGGGGCAACAAACACACACACACACACACTTACGTGGCCTCTGGGTCGTACTCTGCCCAGATCTTCCTGAACTCGTCCAGGTGATGAGGACCCAGGATGGACCAATCACGTGTAAGGTAGTCAAAGTTGTCCATGATGACAGCCACAAACAGGTTGATGATCTGTGGAGGACAACAGCATCATATGTGTGTGTGTGTGTGTGTGTGTGTGTGTGTGTGTGTGTGTGTGTGTGTGAATGTATGTCTCAGCATGCAAATGTGTGTATATGTGTATGCATGTGTGTGTGTCATTCACCAGGAAGGCACAGAGCATGTAGAAGCTCATGAAGTAGATGATGGCGAAGCTGGCTCCACAGGTCATCTCCTCCCCAGGCAGGTAGTCTGACTTAGGGTCACACCTCTTCCCATACAGACATGCCAACATTACTTCCTGCCACGCCTCACCTGTCGCACACCTGGAGGGAGAGAGAGAGAGAGGGGTGAGGGATAGAAAGAGAGAGAGATAGTGAGAGGGAGGAAGCAGGAGAGAGGGGAAGGGGGAGAGAGAGAGAGGGAGTGAGAGAGAGGGAGGAAGTGGGAGAGAGGGTGGAGGGGGAGAGAGAGGGGTATGAAGAGGGAGAGAGGGGGGTAGGGGATAGAGAGACAGTACAACTTGCAAAGGCAATGGAAGAAAATGGAAACAGAGTTAGTGGACTGATGGATCAGATCACCCACCTGAAGAGCAGCAGCACAGCATGGGGGAACGTCTGGAAGTTGTTGTTCCTGTTGATGTACGTCCCGTCTATTAGCGCTATCTTACCAAATATCTGCAGGAGACACACACATACATCTCATCTGAGAGTGCTGTACGTGTGTGTGTGTGTGTGTGTGTGTGTGTGTGTGTGTGTGTGTGTGTGTGTGTGTGTGTGTGTGTGTGTATGTGTGTGTGTCCAATACCTGCATCCCAACCACAGCATAGATGAAGAACAGCATGAGGATGAGCAGGGCGACGTAGGGCAGGGCCTGCAGCACAACAACCAATTACATAGTCAGACTGGTGCACACTGTCCAATCAAATCCTGAGACTTGTGAAAGGCAAAGAAATGTGAATCTTACAGAATGAAAGGCAAAGAAACGGAGTAAACTCTGACCTGTAAGGACTTGATGAAGGTCCACAGAAGGTTCCGGATCCCTTCAGAACGGTTCAGCAGTTTCACCAGACGCATCACACGGAACAGTCGGAAGAAGGTGATTGACACACGGGCATTTTCAGAATCTGCTATCGCTTGCATTGGGTTCACCTCCTGAAGGCACCAAAGAAATAAACAGCTGAAAATGCTTCTTGTCCTGGCTTTTACTGAGACTGAAGATCAAATCAAATCAAATTCTATTAGTCACATGCACACATTTAGCCGATGTTATTTGTGGGTGTAGCGAAATGCTTGTGTTCCTACCTCCAAAGTCTAACAATTTGCAACGCAATGTCTGGTACAATGAATAAACAATGCTAAGGCAGAGTTTCATGCAATGTTTCATGCGATTTCATGCAATGCTCTTGCAGTGTCTACGGGCAAATAATTACAGCGCAGCCGTGGAGACAGTATAGTCCTCCAGAGGAGGCCAGGGCTGCCTGTGAGGGGGAGAGACGGGAGACACAGGAAGTGACATCAGACATGAAGTGACATCAGACCCAGGAAGTGGCGAAAGGGGACAGGGCCAGCTTTGCGTGGGGCAAAGGTGGGGCAAAGGTGGCAAAGGTGGAGGAGAAAATGGAGGATGAAAGACTGCAGTAAGGGGGGAGAGAGAGGGAGAGAATGCATTTGAGCACGAAAAAAGGACAACGTTGTAATATACGACTGGATGACGGCTGAGGGGTGAAGATGTGAAAATGGTTGATGGGGTCTTCTGAAGGTTTACTGTAATGGCAACTTGAGTTAACATTATGTTTTCTAAAATTACATTTACTTTTCCGAAGCGAAACATGTGAAATGCTGCTTTAAATCTAGAGCCTGACGCCAAACCTGTTGACTCAGTCCCTCGTACAGGAATCACAGTAAAAACCACAGAAGGATGTCAATTTCTTACTTACTAGTAGGAATGATTGACAGTTCGCCGGACACATGGTGGTGGGAGGTGAAACAAGGTGACAGTGGTTGTTTTCTGCCCTTAACAACTGATCTGGAATCAGCCCTCTCAGTCTCAAACAGTAAAAGCAATGAGGGAAATGACCAAACAGTTATTATGTTAGGGGCATAAAGTAACCAAGCAGACAGGGTGTGGTGTTCAAGGCGTGGCAGGTGGGTGAGGCAAGCTCCAGCCACGTGCTGCAGGGCTTCAGGAGGATGGTGTGTTCGGGGGGTTGAGGGTGCAGCCAGGGCAGAGGTAGGTGGTAGTGCGAGGGTTACCCCTTGGCGAATACTGACCGCATCCTCAGTGCTATTATTGGGGCCGAGTTCTGACAGGGGAGCCTGTCCTGAGTTTCTCTAAGTGGGTGGGGTGTCAGACAGGGGTGTAAACACAGTCCAGAAAGTCAGATGACAGGACAGAGCTTTTATTGTGAAATATCAGTAGATTTTCCTCAGCCTTATAAATAATAACTGAAGAAATTCAAAATGTCAAGACAAAAATGCACAGTGGGTCCACCTGAACTGTTTAGTAAACCTAAACATTTTAGGAACAGTGGGGATTGTGAGTATTACAGTACATAACATATTACATTACATAACAATACTTACATATTTCAGAATAACATTACGCAAATGGCAATACTCACATCGACTTCACTCAGGATGACGTCAACGACGCTGCCGATGACGATGACAAAGTCAAAGACGTTCCAAGGGTCTCCAAAGTAACCCTAGGGGGAAGGAAAGATATTCATCACGTGTGTGTGTGTGTGTGTGTGTGTGTGTGTGTGTGTGTGTGTGTGTGTGTGTGTGTGTGTGTGTGTGTGTGTGTGTGTGTGTGTGTGTGTGTGAGTGCGTGCGTGTGTATAAAAGGTATCTTAACCTACAGACACTCCAGCTCTGAACCTTGATGGTCATGAGTTTGAGAAGAGGGCAACACACAATGAAGAAGTACGAAGTTGCTACATAACCACTGTGCTATTACCACTGTGCTATTATTCATTGTGATCCCACATTGATTTGCAAGGCATCTTGGGAAGTGTAGTGCATTCAGGACATGGTTATGGACCACTGACCTTAGCTTTGAAGGCCATGAGTTTGAGGACCATCTCCACAGTGAAGAGCACAGTGAAGATCACGTTCAGCATGTCTGACAGGTCTGTCACATGGGTTGACTGGTTACAGTGCTGTGGGAGAAGAGAGAGGGGGGAGAGAAGAAGGAAATGAAAAAGGGAAGATATTTATTCATTAATATTACTTGATTTGTCATTTTCCAGGATGAAATCTCTTGAGATGCCCATCTTGTTTTCAAGGGTGCCCCCCCCAACAAAAAAAAACCAGACCTCCTAGGTATGGAGAAGGGATGGACATATGTAGTAGGAACATCTCGCAGAGGCCATCGTATTGATGTGACGCAGGAGAAGTCCTTTCAAAGAATCCCATTTTAGTATTTGAAATGAGAACCACCTCCAATAGCGTTACCTGCATCCCCAGACACATGGTGTTCAGCATGATGAGCAGGAACATCAGGTACTCAAAGTAGCAGGAGGTGACGATGTACCACACGTTGTACTGGTACGGGTTCTTAGGAATGTAGCAGCGCAGCGGCCGGGCTTTCAGGGCGTACTCGACACACGCACGCTGTCAGAGGGAAGACAGGACACAGAGGGGTTACACACGGCTGTGTGTTAGAACAACAAACAAAACAGAGAGAGAGAGAGAGAGAGAGACACACCCAGATACACATACCTGGTTCTTATCCAGCTCACAGTTCTTGTACTCCTGCTCTCCCTGCTCCTGAAATGTAACGATGACGAAACCCACGAAAATGTTCATCATGAAGAAAGCGATGAGGATGAGGTAGACGATGAAGAAGATGGAGATGGCGATGCGGTTGTTGTACACCGGACCCACATCCTCCATGTTAGAGTCTATGGCCTTGTAGAGCAACCTGCGCGCACACACGCACACACACAGGCATTTGAGCAAGCATGACATACATACATTGTTATGTGTTCCATAGTACTGTACTAGGCATGCCATGTGATAAATACAAAATCCCAAGCGTCTATGTATGTCTCACTTTGGCCAGCCCTCGAAGGTGGAGACAGTGAAGAGAGCCAGCATGCCTTCGAGGATGTTGTCAAAGTTGAGCTCTGCATTGATCCATTCTCTCTTATGGATGGTCATCGGATGGATGGCACCTTCCTGGTACCTAATGTAGTTGCCCCTGAGAAGGAGAGAGCAAGGGAGGGAAAGAGAAAGAGAAAGAGATAAAGAAATAAAAAAATGAAGATAAAAAAAATGAAAAAAATAAAGAGATAAATGAGTGAAAGAGAGTACATGGGAGAGGAGAGTGTGGCAGAGAAAGCAGGACTAATGTAATGCTCCATTCTGTACTTTCATGCAATGTTGTGTGCGAGGGAATAAACAATATCACTGCACTCTCTTACTTGCACTCCTCCTCTGTCATTTTGTCAGGATCTGTGCAGGCATAGAATTTGCCCTGCAGGGATGAACATGAACACATACATACAGAACGTGAGCGAGAATATTAGCTTTGACTGTGTGTGGACTTCTATTTTGATCATCAGGTGTATAAACGACCATACATCCCTAAAAATTACCATACATCCCTATAAATTACCATACATCCTTAGAAATTACATCCCTATAAACTACCATACTTCCCTATAAATTACCATACATCCCTATAAACTATCATGCATCCATCTAAATTACCATGCATCCATATAAATTACCATGCATCCATATAAATTACCATACATCCCTATTAACTACCATACATCCTTATAAACTACCATGCATCCATATAAATTACCATGCATCCATATAAATTACCATATATCCCTATAATTTACCATACATCCCTATAAATTACCATACATTCCAAAAAATTGGCATGCATCCTTATAAATTACCATACAAATTACCATACATCGCTATAAACTACCATACATCCATATAAACTACCATAAATCCCTATAAACTACTATGAATCCCTATAAATTACAATACATCCCTATAAATGACCACATCCTTATAAATTACCATGCAAATTGCCATACATCGCTATAAACTACCATAAATTCCTATAAACTACCATACATCCCAAAAACTACTATAAATCCAGATAAATTACCATACATCCCTATAAATTACCATACATCCCTATAAACTACCATACATCCCTATAAAACTACCATACATCCCTATAAACTACCATACATCCCTATAAACTACCATACTTACCTATAAATTACCATACATCCCTATAAACTACCATGCATTCATTTAAATTACCATACATCCATATAAATTACAGTACATCCCTATAAACTACCATGCGTCCATATAAATTACCACACATCCCTATAAATTACCATACATCCCTATAAACTACCATAAATCCCTAAAAACAACGATACTTCCCTTTAAACTACCATAAATCCATATAAATTACAATACATCCCTATAAATTACCATACATCCTTATAAATTACCATGCAAATTACCATACATCGCTATAAACTACCATAAATTCCTATAAACTACCATACATCCCAAAAACTACTATAAATCCAGATAATTTACCATACATCCCTATAAATTACCATACATTCCAAAAAATTGGCATACATCCTTATAAATTACCATACAAATTACCATACATCGCTATAAACTACCATACATCCATATAAACTACCATAAATCCCTATAAACTACTATGAATCCCTATAAATTACAATACATCCCTATAAATTACCATACATCCTTATAAATTACCATGCAAATTGCCATACATCGCTATAAACTACCATACATCCATATAAACTACCATACATCCCTAAAAACTACTATAAATCCAGATAAATTATCCCTATACATCCCTATAAATTACCATACTATAAATCCCTATAAACTACCATACATCCCTATAAAACAGATACCATACATCCCTATAAACTACCATACATCCCTATAAATAAATCCCTATAAAACTACCATACATCCCTATATAAATATACCATACATCCCTATAAACTACCATGCATTCATTTAAATTACCATACATCCATATAAATTACAGTACATCCCTATAAACTA
The DNA here is from genome assembly GCF_018296145.1 of Oncorhynchus tshawytscha. Lineage (NCBI taxonomy): Eukaryota > Metazoa > Chordata > Actinopteri > Salmoniformes > Salmonidae > Oncorhynchus > Oncorhynchus tshawytscha. The sequence continues at coordinate 44,903,033 of NC_056430.1, forward strand.
CCATGCGTCCATATAAATTACCATACATCCCTATAAATTACCATACATCCCTATAAACTACCATAAATCCCTAAAAACAACGATACTTCCCTTTAAACTACCATAAATCCATATAAATTACAATACATCCCTATAAATTACCATTCCTTATAAATTACCTTTAAACTACCATAAATCCATATAAATTACAATACATCCCTATAAATTACCATACATCCTTATAAATTACCATGCAAATTGCCATACATCGCTATAAACTACCATAAATTCCTATAAACTACCATACATCCCAAAAACTACTATAAATCCAGATAAATTACCATACTTCCCTATAAATTACCGTATATCCCTCCCTATAAACTACCATACATCCATATAAACTACCATAAATCCCTATAAACAACCATAAATCCCTATAAACTACTATAAATCCCTATAAACAACGATACTTCCCTATAAATTACCATATATCATTATAAACAGCCTTTAATCCCTATAAAAAACCATACATCCCTATAAATTACCATACATCCTACCGATCGTTGACTTTTGCGATGTCATTTACTAAATAGCCTCCAACACTCTACTTGGATGCAGTCTATCACAGTGCCAACCGTTTTGTCACCAATGCCCCATATACTACCCACCACTGCAACATGTATGATCTCGTTGGCTGGTCCTCGCTACATATTCGTCGCCAAACCCACTGGCTCCAGGTCATCTACAGGTCGTCTATAAGTCTATGCTAGGTAAAGCTCCGCCTTTTCTCAGCTTACTGGTGACCATAGCAACACCCACCCATAGCACGCGCTCCAGCAGGTATATTTCACTGGTCATCCCCAAAGCCAAAACCTCCTTTGGTCGCCTTTCCTTCCAGTTCTCTGCTGCCAATGACTGGAACGAATTGCAAAAATACCTGAAATTGGAGACATATCTCCATCACTAACTTTCGGCATCCGCTGTCAGAGCAGCTTGCAGCTGTACACAGCCCATCTGTAAATAGCCCATCCAATCAACTACCTACCCCATCCACATATTTGTTTTTGTTTTTCTGCTCTTTTGCACCACAGTATTTCTACTTGCACATCCTCATCTGCACATATATCCCTCCAGTGTAAATTGCTAAATTGTAATTACTTTGCCACTATTGGCCTATTTATTGCCTTACCTCCTTAATTTGCACACAATGTACACAGATTTTTCTATTGTGTTATTGACTGTACGTTTGTTCATCCCATGTGTAACTATGTGTTGTTTTTGTCGCACTGCTTTGCCTTATCTTGGCCAGGTAGCAGTTGTAAATGAGAACTTGTTCTCAACTGGCCTATCTGGTTAAATAAAGGTGAAATAAAAAATGAATAAAAATAAACAACAATAAATCCCTATAAATTACCATACATCCCTATAAATTACCATACATCCCTGTAAACTGCCATACATCCCTATAAACTACCACACACCCCTATAAACAACCATACATCCCTATAAATTACTATACATCCCTGTAAACTGCCATACATTCCTATAAACTACCATACATCCCTATAAACTACCATACATCCCTATAAACAACCACACATCCCTATAAACAACCACACATCCCTATAAACAACCATACATCCCTATAAACTACCACACATCCCTATAAACAACCATACATCCCTATAAATTACCATACATCCCTGTAAACTGCCATACATCCCTATAAACTACCATACATCCCTATAAACTACCATACATCCCTATAAATTACCATACATCCATATAAACTGCCATACATCCCTATAAACTGCCATACATCCCTATAAACAACCACACATCCCTATAAACAACCATACATCCCTATAAATTACCATACATCCCTATAAATTACCATACATCCCTCCCTATAAACTACCATACATCCCTATAAACTACCATACATCCCTATCTAGAGCTCACCTTGAAGAGCTGGACTCCAATGCAAGCGAACATGAAGTCTAGCAGCATGGTGACCAGCACGATGTTGCCAATGGTTTTGATGGCCACAAAAACACACTGGACCACATGCTAGACCACAAGAGACAGCAGAAACCAGCATATCAGACGGGTACTTCAGGACCAGAACTAGAAAAACATGTGGCTGCTGGGTTGGTCAAAGTGATGCATTTGGTGTGTTAGGTAATGGGAACATGTAAAAAAAAAAACAATGAGAATGTGAATATAGTGTCAGAGGAGCAGGTAAGGAGTACTGTTGAGGGGTAGAAGTGAGGGGTAGAGAGCACAGGTAAGCTAACCTTGAGGCCCTTGGCCCTGTTGATGGCCCTTAGGGGCCTCAGCACCCTCAACACCCTGAGGATCTTCACCACAGAGATAGCACTGGACCTAGATAGGGCAGGCACCACATCTCACACTTGACTTGTCTATAGTCTGTATTTCTAGAGAGAGACACACACTCATAACTGAAGCTACATCAAGCATTATGGAATAGATTCAGTTGTGCCACAGTATTTGAATGACATTATACATTCCCAGGAACTACTTACTCCATGAGCATGGAGAGGAGGGATACGCTGACCACAATCAGATCCAGGATATTAAAGGAGTTCCGGCAGAAGGAGCCGGGGTGCATGATGGCGCCGTATACGGTCATCTGGAGTAGAGGAGGAAGGATACTGAAGATGACGAGACTGGTTGAGACATAAACCCTCTCAAACCAACAAACAATTAACCCACATGAACTCACAGCTACTCATGTGAAAACACATAGAGTTGAATAGGGCTGCGGTGCAGGTTAAAGTGGATGTAACATAATGTCGAGAGAGTTTGTCACATTACCGATGTACCGTTGCTGCAGAAAAGGTGCATGTACTTGGTAATGTAAACATGTAAGACATGATCCCATTTAGAAAAGTGCCTTTCTAATCCAGTACAGCTACTAGTAGTGGAGCCGACAATGCCCGGTTACCTTGAGGACAACTTCCACAGTGAACACTGAGGTGAAGACCACATCAGCGGAGGCCAGCACCTACACAGAGGAAACAGGGCAACATGACAACGTGGGCGGATTCATTTCAGCCTAGTAGCGCACCAGAGCTCTTTAGCAGAATCTCTAACGTGGTACTCCCTACAGTCTTGCAGTCATGCTGCGTAGGTTAATGACAGTGATGCCATGAAGCAGAGAAAACCCCTTTGTGTCAGTTATTTTGGTCAAAATTCATTCCCTTTCGGCTTTCTTTACGGAAACAAATGCTTGTCCATCTGCGATAAGGAGGTGAATGATACAGCAGGCAGAGCACGCATGTCTGTGGGCACCTGGTTCCTGAAGGACATGGGGTCGATAGGGTCCTCGGCAGCCAGGGAGATGCTGCTGAGGAGGATGAAGAGGAGGATGATATTGGTGAAGGCGGTGGCGTTGATGATGCGGTGGCACAGCTTACGGATCCTGGAGGGGGACACCATTTACGTCACAGGAATTTAACTGCAGACACTGTTATGCAGAGTGACTGACAGCCAAGTACGGAGGCTTAAACAACCACATAATGCCAACATCATAATGCATTCATCGTAATCCATTCATCATCACCACCATCATCAGTACATTTTTGGTCATTTAGCAGTTGGTCTTTTCCAGAGTGACCCCAAGTCAGTGGATTCAACTATAAGGCAGATAAACAACAACATATCATAGTCTTAGCAAGTACATCATCATCCCCATAATCATCACCATAATCATCATTACTCGTTATCAGAGCTAAAGATATAGAAGGAGCTGGCCTCTGGAATAGGCACCACCTCCTCCTTCAGCTGCAGGTCTGCCATTGGCCGTGGCCTCGGGGTGTCAGGGATATCAGGCTCCTCCTCCTCATCATCACCTGGATGAAAGAATGAACAGGAAACGTGCCACGTTCTAAATTCGGAGTTCTCTGAGATCCAGATTAGATTGACATGAATGTGCCCAGAGGTATGTGAGCGAATGGGTTTTACCAGGGAAGTCAGCAGGCGGGAAGGGGTCCTTGATCTCGTTCACGTTGGACTCAAACTCGTCCACTCTCAGCTGTGACATAAACAAGCATTTTGATTAGAGTGGGGCCTGGGTTCAAATCCCACCGGTTATACTGACACCAAACGTGGGGCGGGTTTCTCCGTGAAATATACAGTGGTGTGTATTCATGGATGCCAAGGGAAGCCAGGCTTCCCCAAGTATTTGACCAATAAAAATAAAAATAATTAAATCATTTATTTTTTGTCTCTCTCTGTGTTTTCATAATTTTATGTCAATATGCAAGTGGCTGAATCTCATGTAGAAATCATCTGAGTGAGGGAAACAGTGCCCCTCTGTCTCAATATGTGTAGCTGACTACAGCTCAGCGTTCAACACCATAGTACTCGCAAAGCTCATCACTAAGCTGGGACCCTGGGACTAAACACCTCCTTCTGTAACTGGATCCTGGACTTCCTGACGGGCCGCCCCCAGGTGGTGAGGGTAGGTAGCAACACATCTGCCACGCTGATCCTCAACACTGGAGCTCCCCAGGGGTGCGTGCTCAGTCCCCTCCTGTACTCCATGTTCACCCACGACTGCATGGCCAGGCATGACTCCAACACCATCATTAAGTGTGCATACAACACAACAGTGGTAGGCCTGATCACAGACAATGGCGAGGCAGCCTACAGGGAGGAAGTCAGAGACCTGGCTGTGTGGTGCCAGAATAACAACCTATCCCTCAACGTAACCAAGACTAAGGAGATGATTGTGGACTACAGGAAAAGGAGGAGCGAGCATGCCCCCATTCTCATCGATGAGGCTGTAGTGGAGCAAGTTGAGAGCTTCAAGTTCCTCGGTGTCCACATCAACAAACTAGAATGGTTCAAGCACACCAAGACAGTCGTGAAGAGGGCACGACAAAGCCTATTCCCCCTCAGGAAACTAAAAAGATTTGGCATGGGTCCTAAGATCCTCAAAAGGTTCTTCAGCTGCAACATCGAGAGCATCCTGACTAGTTGCATCACTGCCTGGTACGGCAATTGCTCGGCCTCTGACCGCAAGGCACTACAGAGGGTAGTGCGTACGGCCCAGTACATCACTGGGGCTAAGCTGCCTGCCATCCAGGACCTCTACACCAGGCGGTGTCAGAGGAAGGCCCTAAAAATTGGTTCTAAACCAGTCGTTGTTTAGTAAACTGTAGTAAACTGTCGAAAACATTACCTTGCTTGATCATGCTGCAGGTGATATAGCTGTTTGTTTCATGCAATAGTTGCTTTGTGGACTTCACTGGACAGATGTTGCTCTCCAGTGTTGTGATGAAACAAACGTATGTGTAGTCTAATTTATTCCGCCACTGTGTGACTGTTGTCATGGTGTTATTGTATACCACGGTGGCGTATGAACGAATGGGTTATAGAGCAAACAACGCAATTATCACAATATTACTTTTTTTACTGGCTTGGCTTCTTCTATAATTTTACCCCTGCACCGCTACTGGAAATATCTGACCTTGGCTGTGGTAGGGATGCCCTCTATTTTGGCTCTCTCCGCTGCAAGCTTCTTGGCCAGGAGGGCTTTCTCCTCTGTGGCCTTGTCAGGCATGTTAGCCCTGAGCAGCTTCTTGCGTTTCTTCTCCTCAGACTTCTCCTTCTGGGCCATGGTCAGACTCTCAGCCTCCGCCAGGTTGTCCACAGCGATGGCCAGGAACACATTCAGCAGGATAAGTCCTAAGATGTCCTAGTTTTTTTTGGAATTGTTAGTTAATTAGTTATTACTGCATTGTCGGAACTAGAAGCACAAGGTACAGCATTAACATCTGCTAAAATGTGACAAATAAAATTTGATTTGATTTGATTTGATTTGATTTGTGCTAGGGGTCAAAGTTCATTACGGTAGGAAATGGAAGAGAGACATTAATGTACCCAAGGACAGAATTTAAGTCTAATTTCTGTCTGGGAGAGTAGTTGGGCAGCACACACACACGCACACACGCACACACACGCACACACACACACACACACACACACACACGCACGCACATACACGCACACACGCACACACGCACACACGCACACACACACACACACAGAGAGGATACAGTTTCCGCAGACGAAGAGGATGATGAAGTAGATGCTGACGAGGATCCCGGGCATGGTGGGACCGCCATGCGCCATGATGCCATCATACATCACAGAGTTCCAATCCTCCCCCGTCAGGATCTGACAGAGAGCGAGAGGCAGGGAAGGAACACAGTCATCGGCTGTGATCGGCCTGCTTTTCCACAGCGAATGAAACAAAAAGCAAGGGCTGATGTCCAACATTTTCCTGTCATACGTGTACATATTCTCCTTCAGATGTCCATATCGTCCTTCATCTTGTTAGTGTGATAAATCTGTTAAAAATTCTGAAAGAAAAACGGTATTTCCTTGCCCACCTGGAAGACACTGATGAGAGCTTGGGGGAAGCTGTCAAAGGTGCTGCGGGGTTTGGGCGCATTGGGGAAGTTGAACTTCCCCCCGAACACCTGCATGCCCAGCAGAGAGAAGATGACGATGAAGAGGAAGAGGAGGAGGAGCAGGCAGGCGATGGAGGGGGTTGAGTTCAGCAGGGACACCACCAGATTACTGAGAGACGTCCAGTACCTGAAGCACACACACACGCACACACACACGCACACGCACACACACACACACACACACGCACACACACACACACACACCCAGAGTAAGTGCTATGCACTTCCTATGAAGCTACAAGGGGTTGGGGATGTAAGATACAATCAATTAATGAATCAATAAACCCATCAATTAATTGGACCAACACCAAATCCTGGACCTGGAGAACTGTGGTGTGTGCAGGCTTTTAATGGAGTCCACCACTGACACACCCGAAAGCCTAATGCAGCCTAATGTAAAGTCTTACTTGGTTACTTTGAGCAGCCTGAGTAGTCGAATGCAGCGCAGCACAGAGATCCCCATGACGGTCATGACGTCCATGCCGACCAGGACGAGTTCCAGAATGCCAGTGGAGACCACGAAGCAGTCGAAGCGGTTGAACAGAGACATGAAGTATTGCTGGAGACCCAGGGCGTACATCTTCATAAACATCTCAATGGCGAACAGAGACAGCAGCACCTTGTTGGCAGTGTCTTTGAGGGGGAAGGGAGAAGTGTGGGGGGGGTAGAGCGAGAGAGAGGTGTGTTAGCCATGGCGTAGACAAGAGCCTTTTAGATGCTGGGATTGTGTGTATATGGGTTGAAGCTATGGACATGATATGTAGACCCTGACCTTGCCACTCGGTGAGTTGCTGGGACTGCTTGTGGTGTTCAGTAGCGATGGCCAGCGTGTTCAGGAACACCAGAAGGATCACCCACCAGTAGAACATACGGGACTTCACATACACAAGACACTTACGCCTGAAGAAAATGTTCCATTTACGAGCCAGCTTGCTGAACAGAGCAAGTGAGAGATGAGGGAGAGGAGGAGGAAGAGGTGGGATGTTAGGAGGAGGTCTGTCAGACTTTTGTTTTATCAAAACACCCGAGTGTTGTCCCGGTCAGAGGCCGGTGCAGGTGTGTACTTACTAGTAGTACATGATTTTTTGCATGGTGTCCATGTCCTTTAGGCTCCCTGCCTCGGATTCTCCATCCTCCAGCGTTAGCAGGCCTGGGGACAAGAGACCCTGGTGTCAACAGGTTGACTTTCATTCATCTTGAACTGGAAGCAGAACTGAGAGATTTCCCCTTAGATAATTCAGCTGCAATGTCAAAATTGTCTATATTGTAAAAATTCATGAAAATAAAAATATTTAAGGTTAGGGTGAGGCATTAGGGTTAACAGTGTGGTTAAGGTTAGGGTCGAGGTTAGGGTCAGGTTTTTTTTTTTAAATGTATGACTTTGTGGCTGTGCCAGCTAGTGACCGCTCTGCAGAGCTGCCACCAGAACAAGATTCATGACATAAAATGCCAACCTGCAGGACGTCTGCAACGGGCTGACTCCTATTGTAGTCCTCCCTCTATTCTATTGTGTGTTGGTGATAGGGTTAGGAAGCCATAAGTACCCTGTCCCTCCCCGTCGGCGTCCATGACTTCGGCCTGTGTGATCCACTCCATGTAGCCCTTCAGATCCTCATCCAGCTGCTGGGTCTCCCTCATCTCTGTGTACTCTCCACGCGCCTTACCCTTCTCTCGCTCCTTCGTGAATTCACTGACGGAGGGGAAAGAGAGATGGAGAAAAGATGAAAGTGAGAGAGATGAGTGTGTGTGTGTGCGTCTGTCCTCTTACCCACTGAGCACGCCCAGAACCAGGTTGAGTACGAAGAAGGAGCCAACCAAGATGAGTGTCAGAAAGTACATCCACGGCCACTCCATACCGATGGCATCATTCACCTGAGGAGAGAGAGAGGGAGAGAGAGAGAGGGAGAGGGAGAGAGAGAGAGAGAAGGAGTGGAAGGAGAGGAGAAAGAAAGAGAGAGAGAGGAAGAACGAGAGCGAGAGAGCGAGAGAGTGAGAAAGAAAGAAAGAGAGAGACCAAATTGAGACTGCATGCAGAATTCTGCAAAAATATCCTCTGTGTACAATGTAAAAAAACAAATAATGAATGCAGAGCAGATATAGGCCGATACCCACTAATTATCAAAATCCAGAATGAACGGATCAATTCTACAACCACCTAAAAGGAAGCGATTCCCCAACTTTCCACAACAAAACCACAACCTACAGAGAGATGAACCTGGAGCAGAGTCCCCTAAGTAAGCTGGTCCTGGGGCTCTGTTCACAAACACAAACACACCCCACAGAGCCCCAGGACAGCAACACAATTAGACTTAACGAAATCATGAGAAAACAAAAAAAGATTTACTTGACACATTGGAAAGAATGAACAAAAACAACTGAGCAAACTACATCGCTATTTGGCCTTAAACAGAGAGTACACAGTGGCAGAATACCTGACCACTGTGACTGACCCAAATTGAAGGAAAGCTTTGACTATGTACAGACTCAGTAAGCATAGCCTTGCTATTGAGAAAGGACGCCGTAGGCAGACCTGGCTCTCATGAGAACACAGGCTACGTGCACACTGCCCACAAAATGAGGTGGAAACTGAGCTGCACTTCCTAACCTCCTGCCAAATGTATGACCATAATAGAGACACATATTTCTCTCAGATTACACAGACTCACAAATAATTTAACATTTTTTAAAATGTTGTTGATAAACTTCCATATCTACTGGGTGAAATACAACAGTGTGCAATCACAGCAGCAAGATGTGTGACCTGTTACCACAAGAACATATCAACATGTGAAGAACAAACACCATTGTAAATACATCCCATATTTATATTTATTTTCCCTTTTGTTCTTTAACTATTTGCACATTATTACAACACTGTCTATAGACATAATATGACATTTGAAATGTCTTTTGGAAATTTGTGAGTGTAATGTTTACTGTTCATCTTTTTACTGCTTATTTCACTTTTGTTTATTATCTATTTCACTTGCTGTGACAATGTAAACATATGTTTCCCATGCCAATAAAGCCCCTGAAATGGAATTGAAATTGAATTGAGAGAGTGAGTACGGGCTACATCAACTGGGGTGAAGTACATAATGCAACAGGATGAAGCAGTACAGTAACATTAAGGTATAGGGGTGATGTAACACAGTACCCAGTAGAGCACGTCGGTCCAGCCCTGGGTAGTGATGCACTGGTAGACAGTGAGCATAGCGAAGCCCAGGTTGTCAAAGTGTGTGATGCCGTTGTTGGGTCCGGCCCATCCCGCCCTACACTCTGTCCCGTTGATGGTGCAGCGCCGACCATTACCGGCCTGGGCACATGGAGATGCCTTCTCATTCTCCACTGTGGCTATGATATCTGCAGGACAATGGGGAGAAGATATAGGCAGGGTGTGTGTGCGTGTGTGCACGCGCGTGTGTGTGTGTGTGTGCGTGCGTGCGTGCGTGCGTGTGTGTGTGTGCGTGCATGTGTGCGTGTTTCCTACTTGTGCCTGTGTAGTAGCAGGTTTTATGCATCTTGCACTTGAACAGCTCCAGTCCCACGATGGCGTAGATGGTGACCATGAAGAAGACCAGCAGGGAGATGTGAAACAGAGGTAGCATAGATTTTAGGATGGAGTTCATCACCACCTGCAGGCCTGGGGGACGAGCAGACACATTGTAAACATCAGTGGACCTAGTAGTCCGGTAGTTGACAACCATTTTCAGTTACTGTATCACCAGCTGATTCTTCCCCTTCCTGAATTTTCCCCTTCCTTGAGTACCCCTAAAGTACCCCCTCTTGCATTTTACAAGTAGGTTTATGGTCTCATGAGTCTTCTCAAGTACCCATTGTAGATAGGACAATTTCCCCCAGGGGTCCTAATACCCCTGGTGGGGAACCACTGTAGTAGTTGACCAATATAACTAGATCAAACTGCAGACTAACCGCAATGAACCAAATGATATTGTATTTGACACTAGCATTGTTGCTTAAGGTAAGTGTTCTCAGAATATGGTTGTGGTGAAGTGAGTGCTAGGCTCCTCTTATCACAAATGAGCTATCTGCTTCCCGCCAATTTGAGCGCATTCACTGTTTTTCCCTTTGTTTTTTAAATGCTTAGCAATTCCCATATAGATATATCACCAGTAATGATTTCCCAGTAATCTAAAACGTTAGCGTTTGGTTATATTGGTCATTTCTGTTCATTCATGAAATATATGATCACATAAATTTACCGTTCAAATTCCTCGGGAATAGACATATTGTTTGTAGAGCTTATACGAACTATGCTACACTTGTGAGAAATATGTTTTGGTTTATTTAATATAAATAGGACATGTTAAGCCTGATTCAGAGGCAATTTATTTTGTCATTCTACACTTTAACCTGAATTGCCTTCTGCTGATTTCCTGGCCTTATGACTGCTACAGGGTTCCTATTGTACAGTGGTCCTTACTGGGGACTCCAGAGACCAGCCTGAGGGGCCGGAGCACCCTGAATGCCCTGAGGGCCTTCATGTCGAAGCCTCCTCCCTTGTCCCCTGGTTGAGCCTCCACACCACTGATATAGGTGATGAAGTCCCCGATGACTGCAAACAGTCTGGAGAGGGAGAGAGGGAGAGAGGGAAGAGAGAGGAGAGGGAGGGAGAGGGATGAGGGAAAAGAGAGAGGGAGAGGGAGAGGGAGAGGGAGGAGAGAGGGAGAGGGAGAGGGGAGAGGTTGAAAGAGGGAGAGGGGAGAGGTTGAAAGATAGAGGAGGACAAAAGGGATTACAGAGAGAGATAAACAAGATCATACAGTCACAGAAGAGTTATAGCATGACAGAGCATGACAGAACATGACAGATCATGACAGAGCATCACAGAATGTGACAGAGCGTGACAGAGCGTGGCAGAGCGTGACAGAGTGTGACAGATCGTGACAGAACGTGACAGAGCGTGACAGAGCGTGACAGATCGTGACAGAGCGTGACAGAGGGTGACAGAGCGTGACAGAGCGTGACAGAACGTGACAGAGTGTGACAGAACGTGACAGAGCGTGACAAAATGTGACAGAGAGTGACAAAGCGTGACAGAACGTGACAGAGCGTGACAGAGCGTGACAGAGCGTGACCGAGCGTGACAGCGCGTGACAGAGCGTGACAGAACGTGACAGAGCGTGACAGATCGTGACAGAGCGTGACAGAACGTGACAGAGCGTGACAAAACGTGACAGATCGTGACAGAGCGTGACAGAGTGACAGAGCGTGACAGAGCGTGACAGAGCGTGACAGAGCGTGACAGAACGTGACAGACGTGCGTGACAAAACGTGACAGATCGTGACAGAGCGTGACAGAGCTTGACAGAACGTGACAGAGCGTGACAGCGTGAGCGTGACAGAACGTGACAGAGCGTGACAGAGCGTGACAGAGCGTGACAGCGTGACAAACGTGACAGATCGTGTGACAGAGCGTGACAGAGCGTGACAGAGCTTGACAGAACGTGACAGAGCGTGACAGAGCGTGCGTGACAGAGCGTGACAGAACGTGACAGAACGTGACAGAACGTGACAGAGCGTGACAGAATGTGACAGAGCGTGACAGAGCGTGACAGAGCGTGACAGAGCGTGACAGAGCGTGACAGAACGTGACAGAGCGTGACAGCGTGAGACAGAGCGTGACAGAAGCGTGACAGAGAGCGTGACA